>NC_092370.1:123581810-124222748 GCF_030028105.1 Mobula birostris
TGTCCTTCCAAAGTGTACCACTTCACACTTTCCGGGTTGAACTTCATCTGCCACATCTCAGCCCACTTCTGCAAACTATCAATGTCTCTCTGCAATCTTCGACAATCCTCTACACTATCTACAACACCACCAACCTTTGTGTCATCTGCAAACTTGTCAACAGACCCTTCTACCCCAACATCCAGGTCATTAATAAAATTCATGAAAAGTAGAGGTCCCAGAACCGATCCTTGTGGGACACCACTGGTCACAACCCTCCAATCCGAATGTACTCCCTCCACCACAATGCTCTGCCTTCTGCAGGCAAGCCAATTCTGAATCCACCTGGCCAAACTTCCCTGGATCCCATGCCTTCTGACTTTCTGAATAAGCCTACTGTGTGGAACCTTGTCAAATGCCTTACTAAAATCCATATAGATCACATCCACTGCACTACCCTCATCTATATGCCTGATCATCTCCTCAAAGAACTCTATCATAGAAACATAGAAACATAGAAAATAGGTGCAGGAGTAGGCCATTCGGCCCTTCGAGCCTGCACCGCCATTTATTATGATCATGGCTGATCATCCAACTCAGAACCCCGCCCCAGCCTTCCCTCCATACCCCCTGACCCCCGTAGCCACAAGGGCCATATCTAACTCCCTCTTAAATATAGCCAATGAACTGCCCTCAACTGTTTCCTGTGGCAGAGAATTCCACAGATTCACCACTCTCTGTGTGAAGAAGTTTTTCCTAATCTCGGTCCTAAAAGGCTTCCCCTTTATCCTCAAACTGTGACCCCTCGTTCTGGACTTCCCCAACATCGGGAACAATCTTCCTGCATCTAGCCTGTCCAATCCCTTTAGGATCTTATACGTTTCAATCAGATCCCCCCTCAATCTTCTAAATTCCAACGAGTACAAGCCCAGTTCATCCAGTCTTTCTTCATATGAAAGTCCTGCCATCCCAGGAATCAATCTGGTGAACCTTCTCTGTACTCCCTCTATGGCAAGGATGTCTTTCCTCAGATTAGGGGACCAAAACTGCACACAATACTCCAGGTGTGCTCTCACCAAGGCCTTGTACAACTGCAGTAGTACCTCCCTGCTCCTGTACTCGAATCCTCTCGCTATAAATGCCAGCATACCATTCGCCTTTTTCACCGCCTGCTGTACCTGCATGCCCACTTTCAATGACTGGTGTATAATGACACCCAGGTCTCGTTGCACCTCCCCTTTTCCTAATCGGCCACCATTCAGATAATAATCTGTTTTCCTATTTTTGCCACCAAAGTGGATAACTTCACATTTATCCACATTAAATTGCACCTGCCATGAATTTGCCCACTCACCCAACCTATCCAAGTCACCCTGCATCCTCTTAGCATCCTCCTCACAGCTAACACTGCCACCCAGCTTCGTGTCATCCGCAAACTTGGAGATGCTGCATTTAATTCTCTCATCCAAGTCATTAATATATATTGTAAACAACTGGGGTCCCAGCACTGAGCCTTGCGGTACTCCACTAGTCACCGCCTGCCATTCTGAAAAGGTCCCGTTTATTCAGGTTTGTTAGACACGATCTGCCTTCACAAAGCCATGCTGACTGTCCTTGATCAGACCATGATTCTCTAAATGCCCATAGATCCTATCTCTAAGAATCTTTTCCGACAGCTTTCCCACCACAGACGTAAGGCTCACTGGTCTATAATTACCCAGACTATCCCTACTACCTTTTTTGAACAAGGGGACAACTTTCACCTCCCTCCAATTCTCTGGTACCATTCCCGTGGACAACAAGGACATAAAGATCCTAGCCAGAGGCTCAGCAATTTCTTCCCTCGTCTCGTGGAGCAGCCTAGGGAATATTCCGTCAGGCCCCGGGGACTTACCTGTCCTAATGTATTTTAATAACTCCAACACCTCCTCTGCCTTAATATCAACATGCTCCAGAACATCAACCTCACTCATATTGTCCTCATCGTCATCAAGTTCCCCCTTATTGGTGAATACTGAAGAGAAGTATTCATTGAGGACCTCGCTCACTTCTACACCCTCCAGGCACATCTTCCCACCTTTATCTCTAATCGGTCCTACCTTCACTCCTGTCATCCTTTTGTTCTTCACATAATTGAAGAATGCCTTGGGGATTTCCTTTACCCTGCTCACCAAGGCCTTCTCATGCCCCCTTCTTACTCTTCTCAGCCGCTTCTTAAGCTGCTTTCCTGCTACCCTATATCCCTCAATAGACCCACCTGATCCTTGCTTCCTAAACCTCATGTATGCTGCCTTCTTCCACCTGATTAGATTTTCCACCTCACTTGTCACCCATGGTTCCTTCACCCTACCATTCTTTATCGTCCTCACTGGGACAAATTTATCCCTAACATCCTGCAAGAGATCTCTAAACATCGACCACATGTCCATAGTACCTTTCCCTGCAAAAATATCATCCCAATTCACATCCGCAAGTTCTAGCCTTATAGCCTCATAATTTGCCCTTCCCCAATTAAAAATTTTCCTGTCCTCTCTGATTCTATCCTTTTCCATGGTAATGCTGAAGGCTAGGGAGCGTTGGTCGCTGTCCCCCAGATGCTCACCCACTGAGAGATCTGTGACCTGACCCAGTTCGTTACCTAGTACTAGATCTAGTATGGCATTCCCCCTGGTCGGCCTGTCCACATACTGTGACAGGAATCCGTCCTGGACACACTTAACAAACTCTGCCCCGTTCAAACCCTTGGAACTAATCTGGTGCCAATCAATACTGGGGAAGTTAAAGTCACCCATGATAACAACCCTGTTATTTTTGCACCTTTCCAAAATCTGACTCCCAATCTGCTGCTCGGTGTCTCTGCTGCTACCAGGGGGCCTATAGAATACTCCCATTAGAGTAACTGTTCCCTTCCTGTTCCTGACTTCCACCCATACTGACTCAAAAGAGGATCTTGCTACATTACCCACCCTTCCTGTAGCTGTAATAGTATCCCTGACCAGTAATGTCACCCCTCCTCCCTTTTTTCTCCCCTCTCTATCCCTTTTAAAGCACTGAAATCCAGGAATATTGAGAATCCATTCCTGCCCTGGTGCCAGCCAAGTCTCTGTAATGGCCACTACATCTTAATTCCATGTATGTATGTATCCAAGCTCTCAGTTCATCACCTTTCTTTCTGATGCTTCTTGCATTGAAGTACATGCGCTTTAGCCCTTCTACCTTACTACCTTTACACCCTTTATTCTGCTTCTCTTTCCTCAAAGCCTCTTTATATGTTAGATCTGGCTTTACTCCATGCACTTCTTCCACTGCTCTATCGCTCCGGGACCCATCTCCCTTGCAAATTAGTTTAAACCCTCCCGAACCATGCTAGCAAACCTACCTGCTAGGATATTGCTCCCCCTCAAGTTCAGGTGCAACCCATCCAATCTTTACAGTTCCCACCTTCCCCAGAAGAGATCCCAATGATCCAAAAATCTAAAACCCTGCTCCCTGCACCAACTCCTCAGCCATGCATTCAACTGCCATCTCTTCCAATTCTTACCATCACTTTCAAGTAGCACTGGCAGCAATGCTGAGAACGCCACCCTTGAGGACCTGTTCTTCAGACTTCTGCCTAGTTCCCGAAACTCACACTTCAGGACCTCGTCCCTCTTCCTGCCTATTTCGTTGGTGCCAACATGTATCACGACTTCTGGTTGCTTTCTCTGTCATACCAGGATGTCATGCACCCGGTCAGAGATTAGATATAATTACTTTTATTAAGTAACTTGGAAACGTCAGAAGGCATATTTGTATTTTTGGGAGAAAGCAGATTGAATATATAAGCATTTATCATAATTTAAAATCACTTAAATAATGCCATAAAATCTATTTTTTGTCACTAACTTTTTTTTCTATTGCACATTCTTCAGGCACTATATTCCATTATCCCAGCCAGTGATAGACTTGATTTGGTTTCTAAGATGTTTTGCAATAATGGGCAGGTTTAGGTTCTGAGAACATGCAGAGTGCTGGAGCAGTGGTTCAGATTGGAGTCCCCATTCTAAGGCTGAGGTTCAGACCAAAGATCCCACCTGTGGCTAAGATGGAGGCCAGAGCTTCTGGAGGTATGAGTAGGTTAGAAAATTGAGTCCGTTGTCGAGGAGGCCTGATTTATTTTATTTAAAGATACAGCATGAAACAAGCCCTTCTGGCTCAACAATCCACAGCACCCAGCAGCCCACCTATTTAAAACTAGCCTAATCAGAGACAATTTGACAATTTACAATGACAAATTAACCTTCTAACCAGTACGTTTTTGATATGTGGGAGGAAACCAGAGCACCCGGAGGAAATCCACGCGTTCACGGGGAGGACGCACAAAGTCCTTACAGACGGCATCAGGGTTCAACTCCGAACTTCAACACCCTGAGATGTAAAAGCATCGCATTAACTGCTATGCTACTGTGGCACCCTGCAGATATAACAGAATGTGCCATTTGTGAAACATTATAAACTCAATTTCAAGTTTATTATCGTGAGCATACTGTACATTCCCATGGTATTCTGTAAATGCTATGAAAAATAGCTTTTTGCAGCAGCAGCATATTACAAATGTGACTAACATAAATTAACAAAAACTTACAAAAATATAAATAATACATTAACTTAAACAGCAAAATAAATATGACATCATTCGTGCAAGTTTGGGGAAATGCAGGCTGAGATGATGTTTGGTTGCTTCAGGTCAGTTTGAGAACCGGATCATAATGGGGAAGAAGTTCTTGTTGAACCTTGAGCTGTGGATCTCCAGACTCCTGCTCTCCCTGTCTGATAACAGCAACGAGAAGAGAGCATGGCCTGGGCAGTGGCATTACGAGTTTAGATCGGAAACTACTCCTTCCATGAAGCAAGGTCAGAAATGTATATTATATCACAGTAGAGAAATTTGTTCTTTAGTATTGTTTTTCTCCTTATTCATTTTATTTCTCATTCTTTCCCTGAAGTTATTAACCTAGAATCATAGCGTCATAGAGAGATGCCACATAGAAATAGCCTTTTGACCCATTAAGTCCTTCTTGGCTGTCACCCACTCATTAACACTAATCCTGGATTAATCACATGTTTTACTCACCCCACCTTTCCATCAGCTGAGCAGATTCTACTGCTCATCCATGCACTGGGGACAATTTACAGCAGCCATTGCGCATCTTTGGGAGGCATAGGGAAATCCACATGGTCACAGGGAGAATGTACAAAATCCCAATTTTCCTGGAACCATTATTGCATCGGTCAGTCATCCTTCATTCAAGAGCCTAGAAAGCTAGCACTGGACCATTTATTAACAGTTGTGACTGGAAATAAGACTAATGATGGTCTTGCCACACTTATTGCTTGAACAGCTTGCTTTTTTTCTCCGCACGTTGGGTGTTTGATGGTCTTTTTTATGTGTCCTTTCGGGTTTGTTTGTTTTGTGGCTGCCTGCAAGGAGACAAATCTCAAAGTTGTATAATATATACATACTTTGAACCTTGAACTTTTTGAATTTTGGAAGGGATGGGAATGTTCTTTACAGCTAATAATACTGTAGGAGTAGAGGATGCATGTAAAAAATGTATAGGCACTGAATATTGCCAGAGGGTCTAAGAAGGCTATCTTTGAGACCAGTTCTGAGTCTGAGACTTCCGTCGGTCAGAACTGACCATGGATTTTGTGTCCCAGCTGTCTAGATATGCCAGCCTGGGCAGTACAATATGGAGAGCAAGCTGTTGCTCATGTAGCAAGCTCCCCCTCTCCACACAACTGATGAACTTAAAGGAACGGCAGGGACTGATACCGTTTGGCACCAGCAGCGTCGCAGGAGTTGCCAGTGCCAGCTCAATGTACAACTGCTTCACAGACTCCAGCCCCAGATTTTTCCCTTGGGGCTTACTCCTGAAGCCTTCCCCATGAGTGGGTATAGCCACAAGGCAGCTGAGGTTTGAGATCAGAGTTTTCCTTCTCTGACTGACAAGCCCCTTCCTGCCCAAAGTGACTGGTTTTAAGGTGCCAGTGACATGTCTTTGCCCCTTCTCCTGTCAGTAAAAGCAGCTCCGCCAGGTTTAGTAGCTAAGCCATACATGAAGACAATTACACATGAGACACATTACACAAAGGTACATGAGACCAATTACATGATTACTAAACAGGCAATTGTAAAGTAAAGGGCTTACTTACTTGCTGATCAAAAGCTGTTTCCACCATGCCAGTCGCTGATTGACCCATTCAAAGGATGTGGCAGCTCTCTGCCATTGGCTGGGATTTCACGCCACAGCACAGGCCTCCAGTTTTGAGCACCCCAGGGGTATAAGAATAGTGCATGCAAGATGCTCTGTCTCTTTTTCACTTGTAGGTCCTTTCAAATTGGATTGCGATCAGGGCTGAAGAACCATTGGGAAAGTGTGCTGCAGATAGGAGGGCCACATGCACACTTAGATAAGTACCAGTTTGTTGAATGTTTAGTGTTGTAGCTTTTGTGACTTAGGTAAGTAATTGTTTGAATAGATGCTTGGTCCATGCCAAGGTGAAGCTGTAACAGAACTTTGTCCTGTCCACACTCTTGTAGTGGACAGAATGTCGGCATTTGTTAGAGAATGACCTTGCCAAGCTGTCGTCATTCTACACCACAAGCCTTCGGAAGATGCTCCATATTTTTCTAGCAAAAAAGGATCTCCAACCACGCCCTACTCCTTCAGTGTCATCAAGAGGGCATGGTCACAATCATCATGAGGAAACACTGGAGATGGATTGGACATGTGGTGAGAAGAAAAGCCAACTCCATCATTAAGACAGCACCTCACTGGACCCCTCAGTGGCGTAGGATATGTGACAACTTGGTGCCATACCATAGGAGAACCCTGAACCACACCTGGGGCACAATAGAGAAGATGGCCAAGGACAGACAGAGATAGTGGACCTTCATTGCTGCCCTAGCTGCCAGCGGCATAACAGGCAGTAACTAACTACCAGATACTTGGTTGAGTATTTCACTGTTTGCTGTAAATATATAGTTAACATGCTTACTCGCAATCAGTGTGTTTTGTCCCACTTACCAAATCCGAGAATCTGCTTAAACATGACAGCAGTGTCATAGAAATCTCAGTTAGTGTGGAAATTTGAAAATTATTTCAATGAGTAACTTCTGGAGTTTGTAGAGAGCTGCAAGTTTGGCACATAGAATCAAAAAGGTGCAGAATTAGTCAACGTATTTGGTTGAATAAGAGCATTTATCAAAGCTTTGCAACTTTGTTAAATTCTTAACCTTCCTCGGCAGACTGGATTTGCAAGCAACCTGAATCTCAAATTTTGTTTGTCATTTTACACGGTATTTTATGTTTGACCTTGTTTCCAATATTGCAAATTTAAAGGAAATGGCACTGAAAAATGTCATGAAAGTTATCCAAGACCAGACGGAAACATGACAACAGTTAAAAGTCACCAGGCAGCAGTGGACTCTCTATTCCCCAAACAAGTTTTGGATCTTTATGAGGTACAAGAGGGAGCCATCCTTGCTACCAGACCGAAGTTTTACGGTGAGAGCAGTTTCCTGTCAAGGGAACACAGAAGGGATCATTTGTAGAACCATAAGATCATGAGATGATAAGAAGAGCATTATTAGGCCATTTGGCCCATCGAATCTGCTCCACTATTTGATCATGGCTCATTTATTTTCCCTCTCTACACCATTCTCCTGCCTTCTCCCATCACCATAGACACCCTTACTGATAAAGAACTTATCAACATCCGTTTTAAATATACCCAATGACTTGGTCTCCACAGCTATCTGTAGAAATGAATTCCACAGATTCACCATTCTCTGGCTGTAACACAAGTCCTCCTAAACTCTATTCTGAAGGGACATGCTTCTATTCTGGTCCTGGACTTTCCCACTATTTGAAACATCCTCTCCACATTCACTCTATCTAGGCCTTCCAACATTTGGTAGGTTTCAACTAGAGCCCCCCCTTATTCTTCTAAACTCTAATAAGTACAGGCCCAGAGCTATCAAACACTCCTCAAATGTTAACCCTTCCATTCCCGGGATCATTCTCGTGAGTGCTGAGGTGGAGCAAGCCAGGGAGGAGCTGAAGACCACCGACCTACTGCAAGAGTGTAAATGGCAGAGACCATCAAACCATTTTTACACAGTAGATCATCAATCAATCATTAGAAATACAGACTGATACAGCAGTAAGTTGTTCCATCATGTGAAGAGCTACCTGGAGGAGCAAGTATAACCATTTACCTTTAACCAAGAGCATGGTTGGTATCAGTGAAGTACTCAGGGGACTTAGACAGATGAACCACATAATGTGTTATAATAGACAGTGGTCAAAACTGTCAAGTGTGGTAGCCAGTTGCAGTGAGTAACTAATATTATCAGATAAGGGTTGGCTAATGGAACAAGGGATCAATTGGGAAAATGCATTTGATGAAGAGAAGATTCTGATGTGAGCAGGGGAAATGCAATCTTCACTTTACAGCTGGACAATGATGAACTTCCATTCACAACCTGCTGAGGCATCTCAGAAAATTACTCTTCTGAAAGCAGTTCACAGGCAAATTCTCAAAGACAAATCACAAGAGGCCGCAGAATGGGGAGCCAGTAAGACTGCTTCTGCTGTAGACCTGTTGTGGCAGTGGATGAATTGATGAAGATTCGGGTCTTTTTTCAGCCAGGAGTTCATTCTAGCCGTAACCAATTTCTGTAAGCAATTCTTTATGGTAGATGTGAGGGTCACTGGTCAATTGTCATTGAGGCAGCCCGCCCTAGTCTTCTTGGGCACTGGCATAGGTTGTTGCCCTTGAAGCTGAAGGGAATCTCCACCTGCGGCAGTGACAGTTTGAAGATGTCCTTGAGCACCCCAGGCTGATGATACGCACAGGCTTTCTGTACTGGCCATGTACACCATCGGGGCCCGACACCTTATGAGGTTTCACTCTCTTGGGACATTGGGACATTGGCCTCTGAAACAGGGATCACAGAGTCACTGGATGCTGTGCAGATACACACAGGTGTGGCGTTAGTCTCCCTTTCAGGGAGTGCATAAAAAGTGTTGATCTTATTGGAGACCGAAGCATCACTGCCATTTATTCTCTTAGGTTTTACTTTATAGGAAGTAATGGCATGAAATTATTTCCACAGTTGTCATGCATCCGATTGTGACTCTAATTTCAGACAGAATCTTTGTAAAGCACAGCATTGTTGAGGAATTGGTGTCAGATAACCTTTCTTTTAGGCAGTCCCTCAGGATCATGAAATGGCTTGTCCCCACTCTGGTTTTATGAGTTCCAGGATGATGCAGGGGACCAATGTGGAACTACAGGCTTTTCTACTGATGGTGATGGCTGACAAGACAAGCAGATGATTAATTTGTGACATGGTCTGCTCCTCCTACTGCTTATGCAGGGACATGGTTAGACAATATACCTCAGGTCACACCACAACAGCATCAATGCCTCACAAGTAGTAATAGTGTTCTGCAGTGCAGTGAAAGCTCTGCATGCATTCTCAGAGAAGTCTTAGCGGTCTAGAGGCAGAAGAAACTGCAGATGCTGGAATCTGAAGCAACAAACAATCTTCTGAAGGAACTCCCTAGCAGCATCTGCAGGCGAGAAAAGAACTGCTGACTTTCTGGATCAAAACCCTGCATCTGGACTGAGAGTGTTGGCTGGAATATTGAGGAGAGGGGGAGTTGTGAGACAGGAGGCCAAGATGATTGGTGGACTGAGGATGGGTGAAAGATGACAGGCGGGATGCGCTAAGTAGGGGGAGAGGAAGGAATGCAATTGGGAGACAATGGCTGGTAGATGATAAGTGGGGGTAGGCTCTTCAAATATCAGTTTACCAATGTTGTTTGTGTTTAACAATGAATTATCTTTTAGCACATAACAGGGATGAGGCATCTCCAAAGGATTTCCCCATCAGAGCCGTTAATATATCACCAAGTCAGAATCTGCTTTAGTTTAGTACAACCTAGCCTGGAAAAGAAAGAGCCTGAGAATAAGGAAAAGGGAAGCTTCTGAAGTTACAATACATTGTGAGTGGCTGAGACTGACAAACAAGTGTGAGATATAAAAGTAGGAAAACAGTGGAATCTGTGGAATTTAATGACGCACCTTCTCAGTGCCTGTACCACTGAGATTGGCACTTACTCAACTCTGTGCACTATACCACCCAAGCTCAATTGAAGTGGAGACAGCAGATTCTGGAATTTAAAGCAATCTGAAGATCCAGTCCTGCAGTAGGGTCTCAGCCTGAAACCTCAACGATTCCTTTCTTCCACAGATGCTGCTCGACTTCCTCCAGCTGAATGTTGCAAAAAAAAATCTGGATTTAATTTTGATCTTGGCGAGGGCAATGATTAGCTGCCAGAATTGGCTTTGGTAGCCTTTGACTAAGGTCAAAAAGTAAAATCAACCAGCAGTTTCTTCTGCCTCTAGATCGTAAATGAAAGGCATTGTTTGTACAGAAATGGTCTCTGAGTCAGACACACTTAGCTGAACTACTTATAATAACCTCTAGGAGAATCCATTAGATTCAAAATGAGTTCACTTGACTGTAAGTTAAAATATCCATTGGGACATATGCTTAAATTTCAATGGCACCATTACACCACACACTCAACACATCTACATATTCACATACAGTAATATTTTCTCTATTAAAAGCATTTCTCCCCATATGCGGACAAAGATAAAAAGTTGAGACTGCTAATTGGGTTTCAGATGGCATCTTACACAAAGAGCAAGGAAATGGCGATCATATAATTTGTTTAGATGTTGTTGGGATAGGTATCAGCTGGGTTGCTAGGGAAAACTCACTTAATCATCCTCCTGGGTTGGATCTTTTACTTGAGACAATGGCCAAATGTGAAGTGTTCCAACTTGGCAGGTCAAATGTAATGAGACAATACACTGTTAGGGGAAAGACCCTTAACAATATTGACAATCAGAGGGATTTTGATGTCCAAATTCACAACTCCCTGAAAGTGGCCACACAGCTAGATAGAGCAGTTAAGAAGGCATATGGTATGTTTGCCTTTATAAATTACATTGAGTTCAAAAGTCATTCAAAAGAAGATTCATTGTTCAATTTCTGAATCTCGTCAAGACTTTCAAACATTGTGGGGACCCTTTCTGAATTATTTTCAGAACTTTCAAAACCCTCAATTCGTTGTTTAAATTTAGATGTTGGCTATATTAATTTTTTTTACACAAGAAGGTATTTTACGTTTTCTTCTCCTTAACAAACAGCTTCAGTCTTGGTTGAGGTTAGACTCTTCTTTTTGTAATAAATTAGTATATTTCAATATAACTTTGACTAACCTACATGAATATGGGGTAATGAGATTGTTATTATGAATAGATACAATGCAATTGGTAGTTGTTTTTTTCGACCTTTATATATACTTTCTTGTACTCTGTATTCTTCTATGTAGAAACTAATAAAAATATTGAAAGAGTTAAAACAAAGTCATGAGGTTATGTTACAGCTTTATAAAACTCTCGTTCGGCCACATCTAAAGCCTGGTCGCCCCATTGTAGGAAGGATGTTGAGACTTAGGAGAGGATACAGAAGAGGCTTACCAGGAATTTGCTTGGATTAGAGGCCATGTGCTATAACAAGAGTTTGGACAAACTTAAGCAACACACATCAAAGTTGCTGGTGAACGCAGCAGGCCAGGCGGCATCTCTAGGAAGAGGTACAGTCGACGTTTCAGGCCGAGACCCTTCGTCAGGACTAACTGAAGGAAGAGTTAGTAACTCTTCGATGTGTGTTGCTTGAATTTCCAGCATCTGCAGAATTCCTGTTGTTGGACAAACTTAGATTGTTTTCTCTATAGTGGCAGAGGCTGAGGGAAGATCTGATAGAGGCTAATAAATTTTTAAGCAAAGGTAGGCAATATCTTTTCCCCAGGGCTGAGATATCTAATACCAGAGAGCATGCATTTAAGGTGAGAGGGGTAATTTCAAAGGAGATGTGAGGGACAAGAGTGATGGGTGCCTGGAATGCATTGCTTGGGGTGGTAGTAGCGGCAGATACATTCAGGACTTGTAAGAGATGCTTAGATAGGCACTGGAATGTGAGGAAAATGGAAGATGGACATTGTATAAGCAGAAGAGATTAGGTTAGTTAGCCACTTGGTAACTAATTTAATTAGTTTGGCACAACATTGTGGGCCGAAGGGCCTGTTCCTGTGTTGTACTGTTCTATTTTCTTTATTCTGTGTTATAATGGTCAAAGTCTCATTTCAACATCTCATGCCGAAGTTGGAACCTCCAATAAGTTGAGCTTAGACAATCCAATTTCCAAGCAACCACAGAGGGACTGAACTAATAATCTTGCACACACTGCTCAGGCAACAGAATTCTTGCCTCCTGTGATTAAAAACAATCAGAACAAAGAGAGGATTAATATTTGTATAACCCACATCACACCATCTGTATGCACCAGTGGCTTCACTCCCAATAAAGCCCTGTTGAGATGCAGTCATTGCTGCAATAAAGGTAAGGAGCCAAAAATGAAAGGTAAGTTTATTGTCATTAATGAACAGTCCCCTCGTCCTCTACCTCATTATGGCCTTGAACCCTATTATCTATCTGCATCACCTCTCTTTGTAACTGTAGCACTATATTTTGCATTATTGTGGTTTTATCGTGTACTACCCCAATGTACTGTTGTAATGAATTGATCTACAAATTGATCCTTGGTGTCCACGTTTCCGAGGATCTCACCTAGTTCCTGAACTCCTCCATCCTGATCAAAAAGGTGCAACAGCGCCTTTATTTCCTGCAAAGCATCAAGAAAGCTCACCTCTGTCCTAGGATACTGACGGACTTTTACTTCTGTACCATTGAGAGAATACTCACCAACTGCATCTCAGTGTGTTATGGCAATTGTCCTGTATTGGACCGCAAAGTACTCCAGCGTATGGTGAAAACTGCCCAGCGGATTATCGGCACCCAATTGCCCACTATTGAGAACATCTACCATAAACGCTGCCTGGGCAGGGTGAAAAGCATTATCAAGGATGCATCTCACCCTAACCATGGACTTTTTATCTCCTCCCATCCGGTAGACGCTACAGGAACCTCCGCTCCTGCACCAGCAGGCACAGGAAGAGCTTCTTCCCTGAGGCTGTGACCCTGTTGAACCTCACATCACAGCACTAAGCAGTATTGCACCCATATTGTACTGTCTCAGTACTTTTATATTTGTGTGCTGTAGCACTTACTTTTTATTCACAGTTATTTCGTAAATAATACTATTCTTTGCATTTCTGGTTAGATGCTAACTGCATTTCATTGGCTTTGTATCTGTACTCGGCACAATGACAATGAAGTTGAATCTAATCTAATCTAATTTAACCTATATGGACAATATGCAAGACAACATTTTCACTGAATTTCCATAATAAATATTTTAACCAATTTTCTTTACCTCTTTCTCAATGGTAGCTGTGAAAAAATGGCAGGGCCTGGGGTGGTGAGGTTCTTTAATTATAGATGTTGTCTTCTTGAGGCAGTGCCTCGTGCAGATATCACTGGTATTGAGGAGGGACTTGCACAACCCAATTTGCACTCAGCAAGCCCCAGCAAATAGTAATGGCACATTGGTCAGCAGCTTTCAGTGGGTTGCTTGAGGGTTTAATAATAGATTGGACTCTGAAAAGAACCCACTTTTCAAATTGTGTTAGTTTCCCATATGCCTCAGTGGAGAAGATAACCCCTCATTCATTACAAAGCCCTTGTAGTCCTTTGAGGCAGATCACTGCCCCTCACCCCCAGAATATACTGTCACTAACTATGGAGTTTATGGCAATCCAGCTTTATATTCCATGAAACCTGTTTAGCATATCAAAGCATAACAAATGTGCAAATTGGTGTCATAAGGAAGCTTTTATTGCATTTCCTTTTCATGTGATACTACCCTCCCCCTCCCCTTCTTCTTCCTGGCAAAGTTAGTCATTGGAAAGTTTAGTAAAAAGCCACTTCAAAGGGTTATTATGGACCTATCCCATCCCCCAGCATACACACACAATCATTGTTGCAAGTGATGAATGCTTCTTGCAGAATTAATAATCATTTCTTCACCACCAGCTGTCCGCCAAGGGATGAAGGAGAAATATTTGGGAACTTCGATGCTGCAGAAAAAAAGTATCTCTGGAATGATACTGGGCAGTGTTTCACTGTTTCTGCTGTTAGCAGCACGCTACCAGAACCCATTCAAAATTAGCTAAAGATGATTGGGGATCCTGATAAGACAAGAGAAGAAATGTTTCTCAAATTGTTTGTTTATTCAGAAATCATCCCCTGCTCTGACACTGAAATTAGCTTCTCAAATAACCTTACACAAAGAATACCTAATGCAGCATGCAGAAGACAAACAAATGACAGATAAAGTGCAAGAACCTATACCTAATGATTAAGCATGAATAATAAGCCTGAATTGTATTTCCATCACAGTCAAAGTTGATGCATCCATATCATTGCTGACTTGTCAGATGATGGAATGCCAGGGAGGTCTACAAATTCAAGCCTTCAAAAAATACCAGGAAGATTTCACAGACTGGGAGACTGGGAGAGATGGGGTGGGGTGGAAGGGTACTGGAGGGGGAGATGTGAAATAGCTTCGTGTGCAAAAATGATTCCACGTTATAAAGAAAGGATTGGGTAAATGCCAGGCCAGATGGATTGAAAATGCAGGGGTTGGGCCAGTTCTGCTTGCTGCTCCACGATGTTTACTTGGCTCTGCACTGAACTGAGGCTGAAACGGTGGCCTGCTCGGCTGCTCCGGGTTTCGCCTCTACGCACCCACTTCTGTTCGGGATGCTATGTGCTTACTTTCCCTGTTTGCACAATTTGTTTTTTTTCCCCTCTCTGCACGTTCAGTGTTTGACAGACTTTTTTTTGATGGGTACTTATTGGCTTCTTTGCTTTGTGGCTGCCTGTAAGGAGACAAATATCAAGGTAGTGTAGTGTGTACATACTTTGAACTTTAATGACAGTACAAGATTGTCATTAGTGAATAAAACAGGGAAGCCACGAGAAATGATAAGTAAGGACATCAAAACTGTTACCTCAAGGATGAGTGGAGGTGAATTGCTTTGCTGTACATGGGGGGAACAGCAAAATATAAGTAGAAGGTAATGTGAAGAGTGACAGAGGAAATGTAGAGCAGCACAGGCTGAATGGCCTGTCTCAATGCTTCTGATTCTGTGTGTAATATTTATAGCGGATCCAGGAATCTGAGGCAGGGTAACCCTAGACTGTGTAAATCATGAAGAGTCATATGGATGCAAAATCTTAATTTGAAGCGATGAGAGATCTCCACAGGAGAAGTGACAAAGTATAGTTGTTCAGAAACAAGCAATGAACTAGATTTTAGCCATCATATAGAATTATGGAACTGTTATGGGACAGAAAGAGGGGCAGTGATGATCAAACAAAACTTGTCAAAAAGCAAAGAGAAATGCACTGAGACAAGAAGTAGATTTCAAGGTATCTTCACAGTTCCTCCTTTTGATAATACTGGTCACAGGTAGATAGGGTCTTAAAGAGAGCTTTTGGTACATTGGCCTTTATTAATCAAATTATTGAGTATAAGAGCTGGAATGTTATGATGAGGCTGTATAAGGCATTGGTGAGGCCGAATCTGGAGTATTGTATTCAGTTTTGGTCACCAAATTACAGGAAGGATATTAATAAGGTTGAAAGAGTGCAGAGAAGGTTTACAAGGATATTGCCGGGGCTTGAGAAACTCAGTTACAGAGAAAGGTTGAATAGGTTAGGACTTTATTCCCTGGAGCGTAGAAGAATGAGGGGAGATTTGATAGAGGTATATAAAATTAAGATAGGTATAGATAGAGTGAATGCAAGCAGGCTTTTTCCACTGAGGCAAGGGGAGAAAAAAACCAGAGGACATGGGTTAAGGGTGAGGGGGGGAAAGTTTAAAGGGAACATTAGTGGGGGCTTCTTCACACAGAGAGTGGTGGGAGTATGGAATGAGCTGCCAGATGAGGTGGTAAATGCAGGGTTTTTTTAACATTTAAGAATAAATTGGACAGATACATGGATGGGAGGTGTATGGAGGGATATGGTCCGTGTGCAGGTCAGTGGGACTAGGCAGAAAATAGTTCGGCACAGCCAAGAAGGGCCAAAAGGCCTGTTTCTGTGCTGTAGTTTTTCTATGGTTTCTATGGTCCAGTTCAGTTCTTTAACTATATGAGGGGGCATTTATTTCCATTGTATCCTCTGTTCTGGATCAATATTTATTGTTCTATCCTCAAACAGATCTATAGTACTTTTAGGATTATTCTATTTAATGCAACTCTATGGAAGAGGTTATGGCTATCAAGCCTAAATCTGGTTCAGATTAGCCAGGGTCTGTCAGGTTTGGATTCTTCAAGGTCAGGTCAGGTCAGCTGATGGTGAATCAAGCTCAGTTTGGCCACAGAAAAGTTGAGTTTGGATTGACCATGTACACATCAGGATTGCATTGGTTGTGGTCAGGTGGGGTTCAGATTAGCCATGGACTGGGTTCTACTCAAACTGGCTGTGTAACAGTCAAGTTCAGATTGGCCATGCTCACATTGGCTTTGGTTTGGGTTTTAGTTTTATATCTGAGCTGAGCTTTATTCAAGTTGAGAGTTCCAGACCTTAGTGTCTAGGTAGAACAACTAAATTCAGGGGTTTACAACAGACCTAAATAGTAGGAACACAAATATCATGGAGCAAACCTAAAATTCTATCCGAGTTACACCAGTCTGGGAATGATCAATGCAACAAGAGAATTTCTCCATCACCACTCAGTCAGACAAACAATAAATATAGAATCAGGAAGAATTTTCAGCAGACAAGGAAATGGTTGCAAGACAGATGAATCCTGTTAAGAATACCTTGGGGGGTTATTGAATAAACCTGGTCACTTTCTGCACACCTTGGCAATGCCCTCAAATTCTTTTGAAGACTGACTCAAGTGATTTCAGCTGGTGCATTTTCTCAACATTTGATCACATTCTGCAATTTTTAGAAAACTTTACATTGTGAGAAATCAATTGCAACACAGATTCACTGAGCCAGAGTTAGACTTTGATTGGTTTGTGTAAAAATTTTAATAGTTTGTGTTTAACTGGAATACATAATCTAGTAGGGGACTTCATTGTTCCCTTCCTTTGATTAAAGCTGGACTTAAATATCTTCTATATAATGGGCCTATTAAGCTACAATTGATAGGACATTGGCTCTCGTGAGAAACAGATTGTTTTAATTATCTCCAAACACTCAAGAAAATATCTGGCATCAAAACAGACCATTCTGCAGCGAAAAACAGATGCCGATTAAATCGGCCATTGCAGAGGACTTGACTCACACCACAGTGGCATAATTAAAACTTCACTGTCCTCTTCCAAATCTGGCAACACTGCTTCCCTTCATCGCACTGGTGGCAAGTTTATTTATAATCTTAGCAACAATGTCCAGAAAACAGGCTGTGCATTTGGCCGTCCGCTTCTATTTGACTGGCTCCATGAAATAATGGCATGATTACTCAGTAAGAGAAAGCAACAGGTAAACAAGGAATTCATTGTTTTGTTCACCCACTTGATTCATGTTTCTAGTGGAATTGGGTGAAGATTACAAGGAAATATGACAATTTCCATCTTGGAGGTAATTAAGCACTCAGTCTTTGGAATTCACACATTTTACCTCCGAGCTGTACTAATTGAGTCCAGCCTAAGACTATCATTTTTCTGCACTCCTGTCAGGACAGGAAGGATTGAGATTGTTGAGAAGCGGAGGGAGGTTGGGGGGTGGGTGGAGGTGTGGAAGACAATGGCATTCTTGAAAGCAAATACTGTTCAAATTTAGAATTTGATTGATGATAAAACATCTTCAAATTGGTAACTGCAAGCTATGAGGAGTCACTGATGACACAGTTAAATTCTTGAGGGAAATAGATGTTAATTGCTGTCTAGACATTTTATTACTGCAAAAGAGCACTAATGATTGACCATTGCTGCCTTTTTTCTTTTTCTTCACACAGAAAGCAGATCAGACTAAATTCTTGTTTCAAAGAAAAACAAGCAGTATTAAACGGCAAGGGGGCTGTGATGCCATTTTACCATCTGTTCCTTAAATGCAAAGGAAAACACTCACATTCAATTATGCAAAGAATTTATATGCAAACTATATTTGCTACCTTAAAGAAGCAAAATAAGTGAAATGTGTGATTACAAGCGGTGCAACTTAATTCACGGAGGCAATCCTAAATTTTTTCGTGTCCAATTATTATTGCTTTATCAAAAATAATAATTTCCCTTGACACAGCACCTTTAACATACCAGTATGTTCCAATTTCATTGCAGGGACATTATTGAATAAAAAATTAACAGCAAGCTGCAGAATGAGAGAGGTACTGGGGCAGATGACCAAACGCCTAATCCAGGAGTTAGGCTGTTAGGAATACTGTAAAGGAAGAGAAAGAAGTATGCAGCCACCAATAGTTCAGTTTGAAGATGATCAAAGAAGCCAGAATTGGAGGGATGCAAGTATCTTGGTTATAAGCATTTTGTGTGTGTTATCTTGGTCATAGGGCTGGCAAAGATTACAGAGTTATGGAGGCGGGAGACCAAGGAGGGAAGTGAAAACAGCACTTGGCATTGTAACTGGGAGACAGTGTGGATCAAAACCAAAAGTGAGTGGCACTTACCACAGAGTTCTGAGTGAGCTCAATTAATTTAGGTACAGAAAGGGCAGGGATAACCACTGTAACTGTGCACATTTTAAATATATCAATTAGGTAATGCGCGTTCTTACAAATTGTATTCCCATGAATCTTGATTTTTTTTAAAATTTAATATTCATTATCAGTGGAATTTGTTGTGATACTTTAAATAGTTGAACTCTTCGCCTTTCTAGTTTCAGTATTTCCAGCTTCCTGAGAGTGTGTGTTTACATTTAGTGTGTGCTTACATTTAGTGTGTGCAAAGGCAACTTGCTCTTTAAATGTGGGCGGTGTTGTCATTCTCAAAATGCCCCAGAACTTTCATAACTAGCAGAATTAATAATAAATGGCAAATTGCTCAAACAAAGATGCCTGCTGAACCCAGGTAATAAACCCATTCCCACTCAAACTTATCACAGCTTTTTGTTCTAAGGCATTTTGTACACTTCCTGGCTTTGGGAGGAAGGTCACTGTTTGAGACAGTTTGCACAGATGGTGACTACCCTTAATCAACAACCTCATAAAAAAGAGTATGCAAGGGGCTTTTTTTTTCAGATGCATTCAGACAGAGATAAAAGGTTGGCATGTGGAACTGTTAACATATCCAGAAGCTGCTTTTTAAAAAAAGCCACTTCTTGGTGGTTAACCTGTGCTTTCCGCCTCGTTGAACCATATTAATTCTCTGTTCCTTGTAGTCCTATGTCATTTATGTTGCTGATGGACAGCTTCAACTCTCTCTTTGGTGGCAAGCTGTGAGGATTATGTGTTTGTCAGCAATTTAGTTGCTATTGTAGGTGGGGGGCTTGGGCCTGCCAGAGGTGGATGGCTGGAAAAATGAAAGTGGATTGTGGATATGACACTGACAGCTTAAAGAATTTCAGTGCATGGGCATATTATTCTTAGGCACTGCACAGCAACAATTTTAATTTGAATGTAACTTTCAACTGCACACTAGAGGCACAAGAGGCTTCAAGCACAGGAATCCGGCTGGAGCAATGAATAAACTGTTGGAGGAATTCAGTAGGTCAAGCAGCCTCTGTGGAGGGAGAGGTTTTATCAACATGTCAAAACCTAAACAATGCAGGGTCTTTATCTGAAATGCCAACAATTCCTTCCCCCTCCCCCCCACCCCCCACAGATGCTGCTTGACCTACTGAGTTCCTCCAACAAATTGTTTGTTGCTCCAGATTCCAGCATCTGCATTCTTTTGTGAGTTTTGACGTTGGGTATCAACGCAAAATATCAACAGTTCTTTTCCCCCAACAGATGCTACTTGATCTTCTGAGTTCTTCCAGCAGATTGTTAGTTAATTCAACAACACAGTGCGTTTTGCAATAATGCAGAAAAAAAATAAAGAGGCAATTATGGAGACACTAAGACAGGTGTTACTCCGCGTGGAGAAGTTTTGGGAAGAAATGCTGAAGCAAAAGCATTCAGTAGCTGAAGGCACAGCTGCCAATAGCAGAGGGATTAAATTCGAGGATCAGACAGGATTCAGAATTGGATCAAACAAAGTTGGCTGGCAAGCATACAGAGATGGGCAGGAGAGAGGGCATGAAAGAAATTAACAAAGATACGAATTTTAAAATAAAAGCATTACCAATCTTGACATCAAGTATGTGTTATAATGGCCACATCCAGACAAAGTTCAAGTTTATTGTCACACCTGGATGTATAGGTTACATGAAAAACTCACTTACAGCAGCATCACAGACACATAACATCATACAAGCAGCATTCACAAAAAAACTAAGCATATTCTAAATTATACAGTTTTTACAGATTTACATAATTACAAATGACATAGCAAAAGTTCTGAGAAGTTTGTCACGATCACAGATCCAAGTCTGACAGCTCACTAGCAGTTGTCTTGAAAGTTTGCTTCATACATTTTCTGCTTTATTTAGAATATTAGCAGGATAAGAGAGACAGATGAAATGGCATTTTCTTATCCCAAATTAATGACATAACACCAGAGAACTGCAGAAGCAATTGCATATTTACACACAGTCCTGTCCAATATTGCCTTTTTAACCATCATGTTCCCTTTAGCTTGAAGCATCTGCTTAGTCCAGTGTCAGAAGGTGATAAACGAAACTGTTTGGTTTATAGTGGTCTGAACTCCAGACGGGAAGTCTGTAAGTTTTGAGCGAGATCATTTGTACTGACAACTGTGGCTACGCCATGAACTTCCACGGTGCTTGCCCATATTACTGCTGAAGGGTCTGAGGAGAAACATGATCATTCCAAAATAAAGAGTTGGATTTACAAGTGGTTGCTATCACCCTCTACTCCACCACTTCTTCCAAACATCTTTGTAAATTCACAACCCCACAGTGAAGTTGGAAGAGAATTCATGTTAAGTTCATGGTCATGTTGAACAAATATATGAGATTACAGTTACAGTGAAAACTTGTTTGCAGCAGCATTACAAGCATGTGGATACAGAACATAAAACATAGTGATGAAAAAGACAGTGAAAGTCAAGACATTAGTTCAAAACAAATTATTAGGCTTCCGTTAGTCTCATGAGATCATGGATTTGCACCTTGGAAGGTTTTGAGGGTGCAGGCCTGGGCAAGGTTGTGTGGAAGACCAGCAGCTGCCCATGCTGCAAGTCTCCCCTCTCCACGCCACCAATGTTGTCCACGGGAAGGGCATTAGAACCCATAGAGCTTGGCACTGGTGTCGTCACAGAGCAATGTGTGGTTAAGTGCCTTGCTCAAGGACACACACGCTGCCTCAGCCAAGGCTTAAACTAGCGACCTTCAGATCACTAGATGAACGCCTTAGCCACTTGGCCACGCGCCAACAAATAATCACAGACATATCCATCATAGTTCAAGAAGTGGCCTATGGTGTTCCATTGCTGAGGTAAGATGAGGGTTGTGCGGGTTAGATCAGGAACTGATCATTGTAGGAAACTAATTGTTCCTAAACCTGGTGGTGTGGCATTTCAGGCTTCTGGATCTTTGGCCCGACAATAGCAACAAGAAGAGAGCACAGCCCAACAATGGGGATCCTTGATGCTACATAGATGTTCCTTTACTGAACAGCTTTACGCAAGCTGATGGCAAAGGAGCCAGATGAAGTGGATCTTCAGTGTACCATCTATTTTATTTCCATGACAAACTCCAAAATCACTATCAGAATGATTGAACAAAAGGTCTGCCTTTCTCACCTACAACCATTTCAGCTGGTATGAACTTCATCTATCTGAATTGACCAAGGGCCCAATTGTACCGGACAGTCTGACTCAGCTGTACATCTCGGTGATAGGGGGCAGAGGGTAGTGCTGGAAGGATTTTCCTGATTCAAAGTCTGTGGCTAGTGGTGTATTACAGGAACTGGTGCTAGAACCTTTGCTTTCTGAAATTTATTAGTGATCTGAATGTGAATGTGGGAAGTACAATTAGTAGGTTTGCAGATGATACAAAAATAGGTGGTGTTGTCGATAGCCATGATAGTTGCCTCAGGCAACAGCAAATTATAGATTACTTGGAAATTTGGGTAGAACTTTTTAGAGAAATTTGTAAAGGCAGAGAGGTTTATAAAGAGAAACAGAGAAAAATCTGAAAATGCTCAGACAGCATCAATGGAGAAATAGGGTGTAATATTTCAGGTCAGTGACCTAAAAGTTGATGAAAGGTGATTGACCTGCAACATTAACATTGGCTCTCGCTCTACAGATGCCGCCTGACTTGCTGAGTGTTCCCAGCATTTCCCTTTATTTTTCCAGAATTTTGATCATAGGCAAGAAAAGGCAGGGGTTTCAGCAGTTGAACTATGGAACTTGAGTAGCTCAGGTGGCTGTAGTTGGAGGAGAACAGAGAAAATAGTGGGTTAAAACACAGAACATAAAACTATACAGCAGAGAAACAGGCCCTTTGGTCCCCAATGTCTGTGCTGAACACAGTGCTAAACTAAGCTAAATCTCTTCTGCCAGCATATAATCCATATCCTTCATTCCCTGCATATCCATATATCTGTCTAACACCCTCTTAAATGCTCCTATCATTTACTGTAGTTCCCACCGCCAGCTAGGGCAGCCCATTGCAGCCAGCCACTTCTCTCTGTGTAAAAAAAACTTGCTCCACACATACCCTTAAAACAGGCCCTTTCTTACCTTAAATATGTGTCCTCTGGTATAGAATAGGGAAGAATTATGATTGTCTGCCCATCTATACCTCTCATAATTGTATAAACTTTGGGTAGGTCTCTCCTCAACCTCCAGCACTGAAGAGAAAACAAATGAGGTTTATAAACATCATCTTATAGCTCATACCCTCTAATCCAGGCAGCATCCCATTGATTTAAAGCAAAAGATAAAGATTAGCTTTATTTGTCACATGTACAGTACATCGAAGCATACAGTAAAATGTGTAATTTTGCATCAACAATCAACACAGTATAAGGATTGTGACAGGGCAACCTGCAACCTGCAAGAGCGAACAATTTACTAATCCTAACCTGTACATCTTTGGAATGTGGGAGGGCACCAGAGCACCCGAAAGAAACCTATGTGGTCACAGAGAAAACGTACAAATTCCTTACAAAGAGCAGTGGGAATAGAATCTCAATCAGTGATCACTGGCATTGTAAAGCGATTGCACAAACCACTATGCTACTGCATGCTAAGGCTCTTCTGCCTCTGCACCCTTCCTTTAATAGGACAACCAGTGTTGCACACAACAATCCAAGTGCTGACTAACTAAGGTTTTATTTAACTCCAGCATTACTTCCTTACTCTTATACTCAGTGTCCCAACAAATGAAGACAAGCATGCTATATGCCTTCTTTCACTCCCTATCTACTTAACGTGGCCACTTTCACCTCGACAAGCATGCTATATGCCTTCTTTAACTCCATATTTACTTAATGTGGCCACTTTCACCTTGTGGCCAGCCTGCTTGTTGATGTAGAAGATAGAAGCCCTCTATATGACATGCAGAAGCAATACACTCTGAAGAAACAGGGTAGAGGTGATTCATTCATAAATCACCCAGATGAGTGTGATATGCCTGATCTCATGGTTACTGAGGAAGAAATAAGATTAATATCATCTCACAACTCAAAGAATGCAGAAAAACTTAACTTCTTTTCAAAGCAGATTTTCTATTGAGTTAGTATTCAACAAAATGTAATATTTGATTCCTGGCCTGGCTTAAAGTCTTAAGGAATGATGTTTCCTGGGAAACATGAAAACAACTAATCATTCTCGTCAAAAGCAGCACACGGCTTTTCTGATCTTTGTACTGATGGGGCCTTGGGAAACTTTGTGAACTGCAAACTTAATAGTAAACATTTTATGTGATCGTTCTATTTTTAAATGAGTCACAAGACCAGCTCATTGTACACCACATGACGGGAGATTCACCTTTCAATGATTATTCCCAATTCTGCACATCTGTTGTGGAACACTCACACATATGTAAAGATCAGAGCATGAATAAGGTGGATAAAGTGCAGCATTAACTCGGGGTGATTGATAAATCACACTCATGATGGTATGTTCCACACTTTATCCACCTCATTGCTACAAAGTGTTTTATGTTAACTCTACATCATACCTTCTTTCAATCATTGCTGGAGATCAGAAATTATATTAACCAACTTACTCTGGAGATCCCAGAGTTACTGAAAGGGAAGCAGTATCATATTGAGTCTTGAAAGCATCGCTGGTTTATTGTTTTGCCTATGTTTGGTTAGAGTGGGTCCATGATTGCAATGTTCCAAATCTTCCCAGCTGGATGGACACCAGGGGGTTAAAACATGAGGTATGCAACCTCTCAGATGGTGAAGAGTGGGGAGGTTTGCCAATGATTAGAAGGGGCTATCAGCCTTAATAATATTAGAGTAAACACACAAACTGGGAGAAGGTATCAGCAGATCCTAATCATCACACTGGACTTCATCTGGGTATCACATATTAGTTTGGTTCAATTTAAAACTCTTGTGCCTGTTTTCAAATGCTTCCTTGCTCCCAGTTATCTTCTCTGTAGACTCTTTCGAGTCTTGCAAGCCAAATAATCTCTGCATTCTTCTAATTCTGGCCTCCTTTGCTTCCCTAAGCGTAATTGCTCCATCACCAATATCCATAAATTGAGTTGCTATGGAATGACCCCATCTCCCAATCCCCTAAATCGTTCCCTTATCTGTTTCTCTCCTCTTTTAAGACTGTTCTTAAAACTTTCTCCTTTAGTCAACTGTCTTAATATCAACTGTTCTTTGGTGATGTTCATGGAGGGTTTAATTGTTTCAGATGCTATATCATGACCCTTATAATTTTATACACCTCTATATAATAAGTACATCCTCCCCATGAAATGAGTGGGTTTTCTCGGGGTCCTCTGGTTTCTTCCCATTGTCCAAAGACGTACCGGTTAGTAGGTTAATTGTTCATTGTAAATTGTCCCTTGGCTTAAATCAGTGGCTGCTGGGTGATGTGGCTCGAAAGGCCAGAAGTGCCTATTTGGCACTAAAAAAATAAAATACTCAACAGGAGATTGAGATCACCTCACATTAACCACTGAAAAAAGTCCTAACCTGCTCAACCTCTCCCCATAACTTGGTCCCCTGAGTTCTGACAACAGCCACATAGAGCCCCTTTGCACTCTTTCTAGCTTAATGGCACCTTTCTTATAGTGGAGTGTATTTAGTTGCATTTAGTCATGCTGGGAAATCGAAACAATTTTAGATTTTGTCAGCAGATTAAAGAATATTTTTTGCCATAAATACATACACAAGCAATTTAAAATTAGTTCTGCATACAAAGTTCCTGGAGGAAGTTATTGGCCTTTTTTACGTTGATTAAGTAAATCCCAGGAACTCACAATCTATCACACCATGTCTTTGCACTTTATTGTCAGTCTGCTCCGTATATTCTACCTTCTGCTATAGCTTTTCCTTTGTCCCTCCTCAAAGTAGTGGTTTGCTGAAATGATTGGTATGACAGCATAGAAATCAAAGCTTTTTGCTATAGAGAAGCAACCTGCTATCTAATAGGAGGAAACTTAGAGGAAATGAATTCCCCTTAAATCTGTAGCTGATCAAACCAGTAATGACTGGGAAACATCGATCTGGAGGTTGGAACTATACTACTTGTTATCACAGAAGTATCTAAGGTTATTTGAACTGAAGTGATATTTGATTGCTTCAGTACTATCAGTTGCTTTAGGGAACGAAGAATGTTGCAGGTGGATGGCGAAATAAGGAGAATTTTCTTTAATTCAAAAACAAACTTTGTTTTTAAAATACGTATTTGGGAAACAAGGACCTACTTTCTCGTCTCCTCCCTCCTATCAGGCAGAAGATGCAAAAGTTTGAGAACAAGCACCACCAGTCTCAAAGGCAGATTCTATCGTGCTATTATAAGTCTCTTGAATGGACTTCTTATTCATTAAATATGAATTCAATCTACTTCTTCGAGGCCTATAGACTTAATTTATCAACATGCATACACTTTAGCTATAACTGTAACACAATATTCTGCTTTCTGTTTTCTTTTCCTTTTGCACTACCCCAATGTACTCATGATCTGTCTGGGTGATGTGCAAACAATAGCTCTTCAGTGTACCTTGGTACATGTGACCATAGTAAATCAAGTACCAATTATTACAATATAATCTGTACATGACTTTCTTTACATTCATTGTGTCATCAAACTAATCAATGCTATTTACAAATCATGTTCTCTTTGAACAATACCCCCTTAGGGGAGGATCAGTTCAGCATTAATAACCAAGCAGACAGGTATAGGGAGTTACTGAACTGGGATCTTGCTTTGCACCTTGCCAATTTAGTCTCCAACTAAAGTCAATAGAACTGAAAATTAGGTTGGGTTAAGATGGCACTAGTGAACAATGCTGCCATGGGCGACATTCTCCAAGTGGTCACAAAACTGCTTATTTCATTTCTTTTACGCTTCCTTTTTCTTTTAAGCATGGTTCTGGTACTGTTGGCACCTGACATCTACAGTTTAATGGTGCATTTTCGGGCTTATTGAGCGACCTGGTGCTTTGCCTCTGAGAAGGTTCCAGGAGGCAAGCGGTCTTGAGGCCAGGAAGATTAGATGTGGGGGGGGGGGGGCCATGATCAACTCCATTTCTCACTGATCTCACTGATTAAAGCATCAAGGAACATTGAAAACGTCAAGGTGAGAAAGTGTTCAGCATGGTCTATCAACCTCTCGCTCGCTGTTGCCGGAGGAAGGTGTCTGCGTGTGATAGTCCCTCTCTCTCCCTCTCGCTCACTGCTCCTGTTGGAAGGTCATTGCTTTTGAAAGCTCTCTCTCTCTCTCTCTCTCTCTTCTCTCTCTCTCTCCCTCCCTCCCTCCCTTGATACTTTTAGAGGATGCTACCGAAGCTTTGGGTCTGCAGTTTGTGGATTGGACTGAAGTTCCTGATCGCTCTCTTTTCTGTTTTAATTTTGCTATTTTCCGCCACTTTGATTTGGGACAGACGGCAGATAATGAACAATGAGCTGCAATGAATATGGACTCTTTCAGTTTTGTGTTTTTATGTTCTGCGTTTTCACACGTTCTTTCTTGTTGTTGTCTGCACAACTTTTATTTGCGTGTGGTGGGAGTTGAAGTTCTTTGAACGGGTTCCATGGTGTTTCTTTGTTTCATGGCTGTCTGTGGGAAGATGAATCTCAGGCTTGTATATGGCATACATACTTTGATAATAAATGTACCTTGAATCAATTGCAATGAGCCCCAGTGTCTATATTTTTTAAAATTGCCTGTCACCTTAATTTGCCAGATATTTCAGTCCAGTTTTCACATGGCTAGAAAAACTTAAGAAATGACATGCAAAGCCTCATTCTGCTCAATATTTTTTATTTCATTTGGCCAGTTGACAGTCCTTAATACAAGATACTTGGACCATGTAAAATCTAATGCAGTTCTTAAAACTTCTAACCAGTATAATAAAAGGCATAAAAGGCATATCTGAATATTAATCTGTGTTAGGAGGAGTAAGGCTCCCCGACCAGGGAGGAGGCTATTTTGCATCCACACCAAGACCACCAGACTCAAAAACCCTTGCTTTCCACAAGCAATAAGGCTGATCGACACCTACACCCACTAACCCACCCATCCACCCATCCACCAGCACTTTATCATTTCCTGTCAGTCACCTCATGTACAGACACTCCTGTGCCTAGCGTCACTATATAGACGTGCAGTCAGTTTATGTATATAACTTATCATATGTATTCATAGAATATTTATTGCTTTTTATTATTGTGTTCTTTACTTTATTGTGTTATTGTGTGTTACATCGGATCCAGAGTAACAATTATTTTGTTCCCTTTTACACGTGAGTACTGGAAATGACACTAAACAATCTTGAATCTTGAATCTTGAATTCAGGACAGAATTCAGTGATGCTAATTATGTGTGCACTGTTTGTTTCATTGCAACTCCAGCCCCTGTATTTGCATGCAAGCATCAAAAATAATAGTCTCACTGTTTATGCTGTTCAAGTTATTTATATCCCATCAGTGCTGTCTAAAAATTGAGCTGATAAGAGAGTGACCCTGGTCTGAACTATTCCCATTATCCAAAGTGTATCTTTTGGAGCACATGCAAATTGGACTAAACCTCAGTAAACATCCCAGTTAGTGAGGTCAGGTGTGACTCAATGGGTACACTCTCATCTCTAACAGATGGTTTCACATTCAAGTACTGGTGAGGTACTAAAGCAAGGTGTGATATAGACCACAAGACCAAAAGAAGTAGGAACAGAGTTGGGCCATTTGCCCTACTGAGTCTGCTCTGCCATTTCACCACGGCTGATCCAATTTTCCTCTCAGCCCCAGCCTCCTGCCTTCTCTCTGTATCCCTTCATGTCCTGACCAGTCAAGAACCTATCAACCTCTGCCTTAAATATACATAAAGACTTGGCCTCCACAGCTGCCCGTGGCAAAGATTTCCCCAGATTCACCAATCTCTGTCTAAAGAAATTGCTCCTCATCTCCATTCTAAAAGGATGTCCCTCTATTCTGAAGCTGTGTCCTCTGGTCTTAGACTCTCCCACAACAGGAAACATCCCCTCCACGTCTACTCTATCAAGGCCTTTCACCATTCAATAGGTTCCAATGAGGTCACCCCTCATTCTTCTGAATTCCAGAGAATACAGGCCCAGAGCCATCAAACTCTCTTCATATGTCAAGCTGTTCAAACCTGGAATCATTTTCATGAACCTCCTTTGAACCCTCTCCAGTTTCAGGACGTCCTTTCTAAGATAAGGGGCCCAAAACTGCTCACAGTACTCCAAGTGAGGCCTCAGTAGTGCTTTATAAAGTCTCAACATTACATCCTTGCTTTTATATTCTAGTCCTCTTGAAATGAATGTGAACATTGCATTTGCCTTGCTCACCACAGACTCAACCTGCAACTTAACCTTTATGGAATCCTGTACAAGCAGTCCTGTGTCCCTTTGCACCTCATTTTTTTGTATTTTTTCTCCATTTAGAAAATAGACAACCCCTACCAAAGTGCAAGACCATACACTTCCCGACACTGTATTCCATCAGCCACTTCTTTGCCCCTTCTCCTAATCCGTCCCTCTGTAGCCTCTCTACTTACGCAAAACTACATGCCCCTCCACTTATCTTCGTATCATCTACAAACTTCGTAACAAAGCTGTCAATTCCATCATCCAAATCATTAACATAAAATGTAAGAAGAATAGGTCCCAACACAAACCCCTGTGGACCACCACTAGTCATCGACAGCCAATCAGAAAAGGCTCCCTTTATTCCCACTCTTTGTGTCCTTTCAGTCAGCCACTGCTTTATCCATGCTAGAATCTTTCCTGTAATACCATGTGCTCATAGCTTGTTAAGCAGCCTTATCTGTGGCACCTTGTTGAATGCCTTCTGAAAATCCAAATACACAACATCAACCGATTCTCCTTTGTCTATCTGGCTTGTTAGTTCTACAAAGAATTCCAACAGATTTTTCAGGCAAGATTTTCCCTTGAGGAAACCATGCTGACTACGGTCCATTTTTACACGTGACTCCAAGTTCCCTGACACCTCATTCCTAATAATCATCTCCAACATCTTCCCAGCCACTGAGGTCAGACTAACTGACCTATAGTTTCCCTTCTTCTGCCTCTCTTCCTTCTTGAAGAGTGGAGAGACATTTGCAAATTTTCCAGTCTTCTGGGACCATTCCAGAATTTAACGGTTCTTGAAAGATCATTGCTAATGCCTCCACAATCTCTTCAGCCAGCTCTTTCAGAACCATAGGGTGTACACTATCTGGTCCAGGTGACATATCTACCTTCAGACCTTTCAGTTTCCCAAGAACCTTCTCCCTAGTAAAGGTAACTTCACACACTTCATGACATCTGATACCTGGAACTGCCACCATTCTGCTTGTGTCTTCTACAGTGAAGACTGATGCAAAATACTTATTTAGTTCAACCACCATTTCCTTGTCCCCCATTCCTACCACTCCAGCATTGTTTTCCAGCAGTCCAATATCCACTCCCACCTCATAAAAAGTTCCATGACACAGTTCGGCAGAACCCCCCACACTGAACCAGCCAATCAATATCATTTGAGGGAGCATGATGTGTGCAAATCGGCTAAAAAAAAGTTCCAGAACTTTTCATTTCTAAGATCTGTTCCTTGTTTCCTTAAACAACAGAAGGAGGCCGCTAGCCTACTGTGTCTAGGCCAGCTCACAGATCAATCTCAATCCCCCACTCCTTTTCCCTTTAAAGTATTTTCCCTTTACTCCTATCAACATCCCACCGACTCTACCACTCATTCATGCATGAAGTATTTTGGATAGCTAGTTAACCTTAGCAACTCATACACTTTTAGGACATGGCTGAAGACCAGGGCATCTTCAGGACACCCACACCATTACAGGAGGAATGTGCAAAGTCCACTCAGGCAGCTTCCAGGGATGGAATAGGATGTGGGTTGCTGGAACAGTGAGGCAGCAGCACTGCTTGTTATGCCACCATTCCACCCAAACCTCCCTAGTATTTATTTTCTTCTTAACCTCTGGTTCTATGAGTTCTGACTTATGCCTGGGCAAGTCCCAGCAAGATAGCCCTCTACAGGCAAATAGGTGCTTCCAGGTGTGTGAACGTGGACCGTGAATTTTGTCTTACGTGCTGGGACCAGGAGAGGACCTCTGAGATGATAGCGTCCAGGAAGTTAGAGTTGCTGACCTTCTCTCCCTCTGATCCCCCAACAAGGACTGGCTCATAGACCTCTGGCTCCCTCCTCCTGAAGTCAATACTCATCTCCTTGATCTTACTGACATTGAGTGAGAGGTTGCTGTTGTGGCACCACTCAGCCAGATTTTCAACCTCCCTCCTGTATGCTGATTCATCATCATCATTTGATTCAGCCAACGACAGTGGTGTCATCAGTAAACTTAAGTATGGCGTTGGGGCTGTGCTTAGCCACACAGTCATAAGTGTGAAGTGAGTAGAACAGGGGATAAACACACGGAGTTGAGGAGCGCCTGTGCTGATCGAGATTGTAGAAGGGATGTTGTTGCCAATTCAAACTAAATGGAAAGAGTACCCATTTGCAGTTTGAAACCCTATTTGTTCCATGTAAATAGGAATGCTTTGCTGAAAGGTTTCCTTGTTGAAAGCACAGTTTTGTAAAATAGTACAAACACAGAAGTATTTAAAACAAAATCTCCATTTACCAGGCCTGATTTTATCAGATAACCATGTTGGTGCGTTAGTCACATCTATGTACAAATTGCCCGCAGCCCTTTCCAAATCTTCCCAGAAGGTGGACTTGTAGCAGATTTTACAGTAACTGAATAATAGCCATGCTAAGCAAGGTCCACTGTATAAGCTTGCATTACAACAAAGGAAGATACCGCAACTCACAGACACAGTTTTCCCAGAGCAATTCTTCCACAGGACTGATCAAGGAATTATTTCATCAGCCTACTTTTCACAACACTGCCTAATATCACCGCACCTAATTGTTCTCTCTTCTTGCCCAGCGCTTCGCGATCATCTTTGCTTTACAGAGCGGTATTAGTAGGGACTCCAACAAAGAAAACCAAAGAGGCTTAGCATACCTCAGCACTGCAGATTAAACCCGTTCTTTAAAGATGCCACAGACCGTGATCTTGACTTGCCAAGGAAGAAATTTTTAAAAATAGAATAATCCTAGGTTACCGGAAATTTGAAAATAAAAATCCTTTCTCTTCCTGGGGAGTCAAATTCTTTTTCAACTTTTAAATGCATTGCCCTCTTCTGTGTTCTCGCACGAGTGAACTGCGGTTCTTCACTCCTTAATCCTGTCATGATATTATTTACCTTGATCCTTCCAAACATTTTGCTCATTTTACTTCTTCTTTGAAAGACAACTACCCCTGTCAGGGCCCAAGTGTGGCTGCACTTAGAAATTCATCTCCATTCTTCCTCAACCACATGATGACACACCAGTCACGTTCCTAACCCACAGGCCTACTATATGCCCAATCCAGTGAAGACTGGCATCAAGTAAAGACTGTGGTGTGGCTTCAACACTTTACAGTTTATTTTGCTGCAATATTGCAATTCACATCTAACGAGTTTCCCCCGGGCAGAATCTACAGGGCAAAGGGGAAACTGCCCAACTCCACTCCAGATATGACATCACATCAATGTCAGTCAATGAGTTGTAATACATAGGCAAAGCAAGTTCAGCCAAATTCCTCCAGCATTTTGTGTGTGTTGCTTTAAATTTTTGGCATCTACAGATTTTCTCCTGTTTGTCATGCAGATGCTTAGAGTCCAAATCGCATTGGCTCATTCACCAAAGACAAAAGAACGGTACGACAATTAATATCCACAAAGGAAATGTCATCTAACAACATGCTCTTGCTACATAACATCATCTTCCTACAATCTTGGAAAACACAAACCATATCCTTTATCGTCGTGAAGTTAGACATCAGGAATGAATTTCACCACTGCATCTAGCGTGCTAGAATTGTTGTCCAAGGAAAAAGACTACTTAAAAACCTGGATTTCAACTCCAGTACTGTACCAAACTCACGGTCGACAAGGCAGCAGTGAATCCTGCCATTCTTCTTGCTTCAGAGACATGATTTCCTACAACAGGTATCTCAAGGCAATGGAAAAATACCACCTACAGTTTCTCTGCAAAATCCTTGAAATCCATTGGCAGGATAAGTGAAGCACGCCATACCGTATGGTCTGCCAAGCCAGCATCAGCAAGAGCAAATCTCTAATTACACACAAACAGCTACAATGGGCAAATTATGTTATTCTCATGTCTGCTACTACAGTTCCATCTCACTGCTTTTGGGTTGTAAAACCTCATTTGCAGCTTCACTTGGCAGTAAAGATAACCTTTACGTATCTTTTTATTATAGGGGCAGTTTAAAGAATCAAAGGCGGTACAACCTGCCACGCATCAATAAAATTTTTGCGTTCTCTTTCTTGTTTGCCACCCCTGTATTTAGGAGGCTGTCACATGAATATGCAGAGAATGAAGCGATATAAGACCATAAAACCATAAGATATCGGAGCAGAAGTAGACCAGTTGGCCCATCGAGTCTGCTCCGCCATTCAATCATGGGCTAATCCAATTCTTCCAGTCATCCCCACTCCCCTGCTTTCACCCCATACCCTTTGATGCCCTGGCTAATCAAGAATCTATCTATCTCTGCCTTAAATACACCCAATGAATTGGCCTCCACAGCCACTTGCGGCAACAAATTCCACAGATTTACCATCTGACTGACTAAAGTAGTTTCTCCACATGTCAGTTCTAAAAGGATGTCCTTCAATCCCAAAGTTATGCCCTCTTGTCCTAGAATCCCCTACCATGGGAAATAACTTTGCCATATCTATTCTGTTCAGGCCTTTTAACATTCTTAATGGCGAGGAAGGTTTGGCATTCATTTTCTGTTGTTATTTGAGGAGAGGGGCAGTATGAGTGTGAGGGCAGTTTGTTGTTCTCGGTGTCGGATGTGGGAGGCCCTGGAGTCTCCAAGCCTCCTGGACATCTACATCTGCGCCAAGTGCATCGAGATGCAGCTCCGAAGGGACCGCGTTACGGAACTGGAGCTGCAGCTCGATGACCTTCGTCTGGTCAGGGAGAGTGAGGAGTTGATAGAGAGGAGTTGCAGGCAGGTGGTCACACCGGGGCCACGGGAGGCAGACAAGTGGGTCACGGTTAGGAGGGGGAAGGGGAAGAGTCAGGTAATAGAGAGTACCCCGGTGGCTGTGCCCCTTAACAATAGGTACTCCTGTTTGAGTACTGTTGGGGGGGACAGCTTACCTGGGGGAAGCAACAGTGGCCGTGCCTCCGGCACAGAGTCCGGCCCTGTAGCTCAGAAGGGTAGGGCAAGGAAGAGGAGGGCAGTTGTGATAGGGGACTCGATAGCTAGGGGGTCAGACAGGTGATTCTGTGGACGCAGTCCAGAGACCCGGATGGTAGTTTGCCTCCCTGGTGCCAGGGTCCGGGATATTTCTGATCGTGTTCAAGATATCCTGAAGTGGGAGGGTGTGGAGCCAGAGGTCGTGGTACATATAGGTACCAATGACATAGGTAGGAAAAGGGATGAGGTCCTGAAAGGAGAATATAGGGAGCTAGGAAGGGAGTTGAGAAAAAGGACCGCAAAGGTAGTAATCTCGGGATTACTGCCTGTGCCACGCGACAGTGAGAGTAGGAATGCGATGAGGTGGAGGATAAATGCGTGGTTGAGGGATTGGAGCAGGGGGCAGGGATTTAAGTTTTTGGATCATTGGGACCTCTTTTGGCGCAGGCGTGACCTGTACAAAAAGGACAGGTTACACTTGAATCCTAGGGGGGCCAATATCCTGGCAGGGAGATTAGCGAGTGCTACTGAGGTGACTTTAAACTAGAATGGTTGGGGGGTGGGAATCAAATTAAAGAGGCTAGGCGAGAGGAGGTTAGTTCACAACAGGGGGATGGGAACGAGTGCAGAGAGACAGAGGGGTGTAAAGTGAGGGTAGAAGCAAAAAGTACTAAGGAGAAAAGTAAAAGTGGCAGGCCGACAAATCCAGGGCAAGCATTAAAAAGGGCCACTTTTCAACATAATTGTATAAGGGCTAAGAGAGTTGTAAAAGAGCGCCTGAAGGCTTTGTGTGTCAATGCAAGGAGCATTCGTAATATGGTGGATGAATTGAAAGTGCAGATTGTTATTACTGATTATGATAGGGTTGGGATCACAGAGACATGGCTCCAGGGTGACCAAGGATGGGAGCTCAACGTTCAGGGATATTCAATATTCAGGAGGGATAGACATGAAGGAAGGGGAGGTGGGGTGGCGTTGCTGGTTAAAGAGGAGATTAACGCAATAGAAAGGAAGGACATAAACCAGGAAGATGTGGAATCGATATGGGTAGAGCTGCGTAACACTAAGGGGCAGAAAACGCTGGTGGGAGTTGTGTACAGGCCACCTAACAGTAGTAGTGAGGTCGGAGATGGTATTAAACAGGAAATTAGAAATGTGTGCAATAAAGGAACAGCAGTTACGATGGGTGACTTCAATCTATATGTAGATTGGGTGAACCAAATTGGTACAGGTGCTGAGGAAGAGGATTTCTTGGAATGTATGCGGGATGGTTTTTTGAACCAACATGTCGAGGAACCAACTAGAGAGCAGGCTATTCTGGACTGGGTTTTGAGCAATGAGGAAGGGTTAATTAGCAATCTTGTCCTGAGAGGCCCTTTGGGTAAGAGTGACCATAATATAGTGGAATTCTTCATTAAGATGGAGAGTGACATAGTTAATTCAGAAACAAAGGTTCTGAACTTAAAGAGGGGTAACTTTGAAGGTATGAGACGTGAATTAGCTAAGATAGACTGGCAAATGACACTTAAAGGATTGACGGTGGATATGCAATGGCAAGCATTTAAAGGTTGCATGGATGAACTACAACAATTGTTCATCCCAGTTTGGCAAAAGAATAAATCAGGGAAGGTAGTGCACCCGTGGCTGACAAGAGAAATTAGGGATAGTATCAATTCCAAAGAAGAAGCATACAAATTAGCCAGAAAAAGTGGCTCACCTGAGGACTGGGAGAAATTCAGAGTTTAGCAGAGGAGGACAAAGGGCTTAATTAGGAAGGGGAAAAAAGATTATGAGAGAAAACTGGCAGGGAACATAAAAACTGACTGTAAAAGCTTTTATAGATATGTAAAAAGGAAAAGACTGGTAAAGACAAATGTAGGTCCCCTACAGACGGAAACAGGTCATGGGGAGCAAGGACATGGCAGACCAATTGAATAATTACTTTGGTTCTGTCTTCACTAAGGAGGACATAAATAATCTTCCAGAAATAGTAGGGGACAGGGGGTCCAGTGAGATGGAGGAACTGAGCGAAATACATGTCAGTAGGGAAGTGGTGTTAGGTAAATTGAAGGGATTGAAGGCAGATAAATCCCCAGGGCCAGATGGTCTGCATCCCAGAGTGCTTAAGGAAGTAGCCCAAGAAATAGTGGATGCATTAGTGATAATTTTTCAAAACTCGTTAGATTCTGGACTAGTTCCTGAGGATTGAAGGGTGGCTAATGTAACCCCACTTTTTAAAAAAGAAGGGAGAGAGAAACCGGGGAATTATAGACCGGTTAGCCTAACGTCAGTGGTGGGGAAACTGCTGGAGTCAGTTATCAAAGATGTGACAACAACACATTTGGAAAGCGGTGAAATCATCGGACAAAGTCAGCATGGATTTGTGAAAGGAAAATCATGTCTGACGAATCTCACAGAATTTTTTGAGGATGTAACTAGTAGAGTGGATAGGGGAGAACCAGTGGATGTGGTATATTTGGATTTTCAAAAGGCTTTTGACAAGGTCCCACACAGGAGATTAGTGTGCAAACTTAAAGCACACGGTATTGGGGGTAAGGTATTGATGTGGATAGAGAATTGGTTAGCAGACAGGAAGCAAAGAGTGGGAATAAACGGGACCTTTTCAGAATGGCAGGCGGTGACTAGTGGGGTACCGCAAGGCTCAGTGCTGGGACCCCAGTTGTTTACAATATATATTAATGACTTGGATGAGGGAATTAAATGCAGCATCTCCAAGTTTGCGGATGACACGAAGCTGGGTGGCAGTGTTAGCTGTGAGGAGGATGCTAAGAGGATGCAGAGTGACTTGGATAGGTTGGGTGAGTGGGCATATTTATGGCAGATGCAATTTAATGTGGATAAGTGTGAAGTTATCCATTTTGGTGGCAAAAATAGGAAAACAGATTATTATCTGAATGGTGGCCGATTAGGAAAAGGGGAGGTGCAACGAGACCTGGGTGTCATTATACACCAGTCATTGAAAGTGGGCATGCAGGTACAGCAGGCGGTGAAAAAGGCGAATGGTATGCTGGCATTTATAGCAAGAGAATTTGAGTACAGGAGCAGGGAGGTACTACTGCAGTTGTACAAGGCCTTGATGAGATCACACCTGGAGTATTGTGTGCAGTTTTGGTCCCCTAATCTGAGGAAAGACATCCTTGCCAAAGAGGGAGTACAAAGAAGGTTCACCAGATTGATTCCTGGGATGGCAGGACTTTCATATGAAGAAAGACTGGATGAACTGGGCTTGTACTTGTTGGAATTTAGAAGATTGAGGGGAGATCTGATTGAAACGTATAAAATCCTAAAGGGATTGGACAGGTTAGATGCAGGAAGATTGTTCCCGATGTTGGGCAAGTCCAGAACGAGGAGTCACAGTTTGAGGATAAAGGGGAAGCCTTTTAGGACCGAGATTAGGAAAAACTTCTTCACACAGAGAGTGGTGAATCTGTGGAATTCTCTGCCACAGGAAACAGTTGAGGCCAGTTCATTGGCTATATTTAAGAGGGAGTTAGATATGGCCCTTGTGGCTACGGGGATCAGGGGGTATGGAGGGAAGGCTGGGGCAGGGTTCTGAGTTGGATGATCAGCCATGATCATAATAAATGGCAGTGCAGGCTCGAAGGGCCGAATGGCCTACTCCTGCACCTATTTTCTATGTTTCTGTGTTTAATGTTTCTGTGAGATCCCCCCTCATTCTCCTGAGCTCCAAGGAATACAGCCCAAGAGCTACCAGACATTCCTCATACAGTAACCTTTTCATTCCTGGAATCATTCTCAAGAATCTTCTCTGAACCCTCTCCAATGTCAGTATATCTTTTCTAAACTATGAAGCTCAAAACTGCACACAATACTCCAAGTGTGGCCTTATAGAGCCTTAACATCACATCCCTAATATGGATGTGGATCATGTACAGGTAGAAGGGATTAGTTTAATTAGGCATCATTGGTTTAGTTAGTTTGCAACAATGTCTTAGGCCGGAAGACATTCTTCTGTGCTATTCTTTTCTGTTTCATGATTTAACTTAATGCAATTTTTCTTTCAATATCCTTCCCTGTTCTCTCCTTCTCTCGTGAAAGCTTGGCTCCAATGCCCATTACTGTTGAGACACTCATCCAAGCATCAATTTTTCATGTGGTGGACGTCAGCAGGTGGTCGAGCCTAAGGCATAATTAAGACCAAAAAAGTGCTGGTAAGGCTCAGCAGGTCAGGCAGCATCCGTGGGGAGAATAACATCATTAACAAAGAGAAAGAGAAAAACTTCCATTGTATGTAGTGACTGTCAGGATATGCCCAATTGCATTGTCAGCAATGAACAGCAGGGGTTCACAATTACAAATGGCCTCAGTTAAAGAAGTCTAACTTTATGCAAATTCTCCCATGTATTTAAAGCATTCTTCATATGGTAATAATAATAATGATGATCATAACAATAATGTTTTGTGGAATTAATTGATAATGGGATGCATTATAAATTCAATTGGTTTGATTATAGATGGTGTTAGGGTGGGTAATCAATGAAATGAAAGAAATACACCCAAGTATGTAGAGCAATAAGATACAGGTAGCTATAGAAAATCGATGTTCCTGACTTACAGAGAAATTAGCTTCTGGACACCTCTGAGGAATGGAAGAACCTTGTAACCCAGGGACTGCCCGTACGTTTTTGAAGTGCATCCACACACTCATGTAGGAAATATAGTATCAAATATGTGCACAACAACCTTCCACAAAGAGCAACTGGATCAGGGTTGGCTAAGAGATAAATCTCGGTCAAGACACTGAGTGCAGAGGAGACTTGCAAGGATGTTGCCTGGATTGAGGAGCATGCCTTATGAGAATAGGTTGAGTGAACTCGGCCTTTTCTCCTTGGAGCAGCGGAGGATGAGAGGTGACCTGATAGAGGTGTATAAGATGACGAGAGGCATTGATTGTGAGGATAGTCAGAGGTTTTTTCCCAGGGCTGAAATAGCTAACAGGAGAGGGCACAGTTTTAAAGTGCTTGAAAGTAGGTACAGAGGAGATGTCAGAGATAAGATTTTTACGCAGAAAGTGGTGAGTGCGTGAAATAGGCTGCCGGCAACGGTGGTGGAGATGGATATGATAGGGTCTTTTAAGAGACTCCTGGATAGGTACATGGAGCTTAGAAAAATAGAGGGCTATGGGTAACCCTAGGTAATTTCTGAAGTAAGTACATGTTCGTTACAGTATTATGGGCCGAACGGTCTATATTGTGCTGCAGGTTTTTCTATGTCAGAATCAGAATCAGGTTTATTATCACCGGCATGTGACATGAAATTTGTTAACTTAGCAGCAGCAGTTCAATGCAATACATAATCTGGCAGAGAAAAAATAATAATAATAAATAAAATAAAAATAATAATAAATAAACAAGTAAATCAATTACATATATTGAATAGATTTTAAAAAGTGCAAAAACAGAAATACTGTATATTAAAAAAAAGTGAGCTAGTGTCCAAAGCTTCAATGTCCATTTAGGAATCGGATGGCAGAGGGGAAGAAGTTGTTCCTGAATCGCTGAGTGTGTGCCTTCAGGCTTCTGTACCTCCTACCTGAGGGTAACGATGAGAAAGGGGCATGCCCTAGGTGCTGGAGGTCCTTAGTAACGGATGCTGCCTTTCTGAGACACCGCCCCCTAAAGATGTTCTGGGTACTTTGTAGACTAGCACCCAAGATGGAGCTGACTAGATTTACAACCTTCTGCAGCTTCTTTCGGTCCTGTACAGAAGCCTCTCCATACCAGACAGTGATGCAACCTGTCAGAATGCTCTCCACGGTACAACTATAGAAGTTTTTGAGTGTATTTGTTTACATGCTAAATCTCTTCAAACTCCTAATAAAGTATAGCTGCTGAATTGCCTTGTTTTTAACTACGTCGATATATTGGGACCAGGTTAGATCCTCAGAGATCTTGACACCCAGGAACTTGAAGCTGCTCACTCTCTCCACTTCTGATCCCTCTATAAGAATTGGCATGTGTTCCTTCGTCTTACCCTTCCTGAAGTCCACAATCAGCTCTTTTGTTTTACTGACGTTGAGTGCCAGGTTGTTGCTGCAACACCACTCCACTAGTTGGCATATCTCACTCCTGTATGCCCTTTCGTCACCACCTGAATTCTACCAACAATGGTTGTATCATCAGCAAGTTTATAAATGGTATTTGAGCTATGCCTAGCCACACAGTCTATGTTTCTATAAACTGCAGACACTGAAAATCAGAAGCAAGGATTGCCAATACTAGAAACACTCAGCAGTCAGGCACCAACTATAGCGAGAGAAGCCAAGTCAATGTTTCAGCTCAGTGGTGCTCTGATGAAAGTTTAGAAACCTGAAACATCTGCTCTTTTTCTCCCTCCTTTGACACTGACTGATCAGCTGAGTATTTCCAGCACTGTCAGTTCTTACACCAGAGAATTTGTGGAAGTATTTAATGATTAGAATTTAAGGGTGGTCACCCCATTACAGGAAGGATGTGAAGGTTTTGGAAAGGGTGCAGAAGAGGTTTACCGGGATGTGCCTGGGTTAGAGGCAGGTGCTATAACAAAATGCCGGACAAATTATGGTTGTTTCCTCTGGAGTGGCAGTTGCTGTGGGGAGGCCAGATATAAATTTATAAGATTATGAGAGGCCTAGGTAGAGTAGACAGACAGTACCTTTTCACCAGGGTTGAAATGTATAATACTAAAGTTTTGCATTTAGATGACAGAGGGTAAGATCAAAAGAGATGTGCAGGGCAAATTATTTACACACAGAATAGTGGGTTGTTGGAACACACTGCCAGGGGTGGTGGTGGAGGCAGGTAGAACAGAGGCACTTAAGATGCTCTTAGGTAAGCGCATGAAATGCAAACCATGTGCAGACAGGAAGGTTTTTTTTTAAATCAGCATCATTGACCTAAATAAGAGGAGGAGGAGACGATGGTGGCGTCACACAGCACACACGGCCACTCCGGTGAATTATATCTGTAATCTGTCAAGTAGGGTACCGTGCACAATTCTGATTTGATGGAAACAGACGTGAGAGTACGGAGGAACATCTGGAGAAACTTCTGAAATGCCTGCTTTGCTGCCGCTGCTACTGCGTAGTCCGGAATCTCCGGAGGAGAAGGCCCCGAATCCTCAACTTTGATTGTTTCGGCAGCCAGGGCAAGGTCGAAGGCGCTCGGCAGAGGATGGCGCTCGGGAGGCTGTATCAGAGGGGCTGGTTGGAGACTCGAGGTTTTCGGACGGACGGACTCAGAGTCGGCTGTGGTCGGGTGCTTCCAATGCATCAGCAGTTGTCGGTGCCTGGAGGTTTATGGCAGGGAGTTTCTCCCTTTTGCCGCCTGCTATCGGGGACTATCGGGAGTTGATCGGGACTCTGAGACTTTTTTTTTACTGTGCCCATGGTCTGCTCTTTATCAAATTATGGTATTGCTTTGCACTGCTGTAACTATATGTTATAATTATGTGGTTCTGTCAGTGTTAGTCTTTGGTTTGTCCTGTTTTTCTGTGATATCACTCTGGAGGAACATTGTATCATTTCTTAATGCATACATTTCTAAATGACAATAAACGAGGACTGAGTGTCCTCGTAATCTAAATAATCTAAATAATTAGTTCAATTCAACATTGTGGGCCGAAGGTTTTGATCAAATACTGTATTACGTTCTAAGTCCTCAAGACAAGGAAATAGTCAAGTAGAACTAATGAAGAGAATGTGGTTGGATTTCAAAGCGCAATTGGTAAAAAATAATTAAATGATGGAGATAAAATGGTGCAAGAATAATGTCAGTGACATAGGAAGAGTTTCCAGCATCTTCTTATTTTCAGTTTCATTGTATGTTAGCAACAATCACTTCTGAAAATCAAAGGCCTCTTGAATCAAAAAAATAAATAAATTAAAGAAAAAAATCCATTCTAACCTAACTCACCGTGCTTTGGGTGAGCCATCAAACAGTCATATCCATTCTGTTGCTCCTGCAGTTCCGGGCTGACATCAGAATGAATTCTCAACCAGTGCTTCACTCCTCACACATAATTAAAATGGACACCGCTGAGGGGATGTTAGAAAGAACCCATTCTCTAATGAAGTTACCAGCTCCATGCAACACAAAATGAAAATGTCTGAAAGGATTATGTTGATAGCAGCAAGAAAAAGTGTCCACACTTTCATTTCCTTTGTGAGCAACTATTTTTTTAATTTCCAAAATATACTTTATTCATGATATACATACTAAATACTACTGGTATACATGCTTCTCTGCATTCATTACACTATCAATTCAGTATATTCCACAGCCCACTCAGTGGCTACTAGATTAGGAACACCGAAACCCCTGCACATTAATGCAAATATCTAATCATCCAATCATGTGGTGGCATCAACTCAATGCATAAAAGCATACAGACATGGTCAAGAGGTTCAGTTGTTGCTCAGATCAAATGTCAGAATGGAGAGGAAATGTGACCTAAGTGACTTATGCCTGTGGAATGATTGTTGGTGCCAGACGGGGTGGTTTGAGTATCTCAGACACCACTGATCTCCTGGGAATGTCATCATAACAGCCTCTTGAGTTTACAGAGAATGGTACAAAAAACAAAAAAAAAGTCCAGTGAGTGGCAGTTCTGTGGGCAAAATGTCTTGTTTATGGGAGAAGTCTGAGAAGAATACCTAGACTGGTTCAAGCTGACAGGAAGGCGACAGTAAATCAAATGGTCACGCGTTACAACAGTGGTGTGCAGAATTGTATTTGCTCAACACATTAAACCTTGAAGAGGATGGTCTGCAACAGCAGAAGACCATGAATATACACTCTGTGGCCACTTTATTAGGTACAAGAGGTAACTAATAAAGTAGGAACTGAGTATATGTGAAGCCACTCCTATTTTATCCTTAAAGTCCTTGGTGACAGGTGATTGAGTAGTTAGGGGAACAGACAGGAGATCTTGTGGACATGAAAGATACTCCCAGATGTTGCATCCCAGGTGCCAAGATCACGGATGTCTTAGATTGGGTCCACAGCATTCTAAAGGGAAGGGTGAGCAGCCGGAAGTCATGGTAATGATACAGGGAGGAATAGGGATGAGGACTGGGTGGCAGAATATAGACAGCAAAATAGGAAGGTGAAAAGCCACACCTCAAGGGTAGTAAGCTCTAGATTGCTGCCTGTGCCACACGCCAGTGAGGTTAAGAGTAGGATGACACGGCAGTTAAATGGGTGACTGAAGAATTGGTTCTGGGTTCAGGGTTTCAGAATTGTGGTTTATTGGGATCTCTCCTGTGGAATGTATGACCTGCACAGAAGAGATGGGTTACACCTGAACTCAAGGGGTACCAGCATCCTTCTGGGCAGGTTTGCTAGGGCTGTTGGTGGGGGGGGGGGGGTAAATCTTGTTTGGCAGAGGAATGGGAACCAGAGTGATAAGTCAGAGGATGGAGCCGTTGGTGTAATAGGTGTAATGATGCAGTGTGTAGATAGACTGTGAGAGGAAGCACTGACAGTGGACAGAGTATAATAGCCGTCAGTTGGATGGTTTGAAATCTGTCTATTTTAGTTAAGAAGTATCATGAATAAGGATGATGAACCAGGAGCATTGATAAAAACGTGGGACTATGACAGTTACCGTGGCAGTTACAGAGACTTGGCTGTCACAAGGGCAGGAATGGCTGCTGCATAAATTTGGGACTTAGATGTATCAAAAAGAACGGGGAGGAAGGTAAAAGAGGTGATGAATGGCATTGCTAACAAGGGATAGTAACACAGCTGCAGGAAAGGAGGATGTTGTGAAGGGATGACTTGCTGAATCAGTGTGAGCAGAAGTCAGAAACAGGAAGGGAGCAATCATCTATTGAGAGTATTCAACAGACCTACAAATAGCAACAGGGACACTGAGGAACAAATCAGGAGACAAATTTTAGAAAGTTGTAAAAATAAAAGTGCTGTTGTGGCTGATTTCAACTTCCCTAAAATTGATTGGCACTTCCTTAGTGCAAAAGGTTCATATGGGGCAAAATTCATTAGTCATGTCCAGAAAAGAATCCTGACACAACATGCAGATAGCCCGACTGGAGGAGAGGCCACTGGATCTGGTTCCCGGCAATGAACCTGGTCATGTAACAGGTCTCTCTGTAGGTGAACATTTAGGATGCAGTGACCACAGCTCACTGACATTTGCCTTAGCCTTGAACAAGGATAAGAGCAGACATCATGGGTAAGTTTTTAATTGTGGGAGGGTGAATTATGATAGTATTTAGCAGGAACTTGGGAGAGTAAATTGGGAACAGATATACACAGAAAAATAAACAGCAAAAATTTGGAGGTTGTTTAGGGGGTATTTGCATAAGGTTCAGGATAGGTTTGTCCCACTGAGGCAGGGAAAGGATGACAGGATGAAGGAGCCATTGTTGAGAAGAGGAGTGCAACATCCATTCGAGGGGAAGAAGGAAGCAAACTTAAGGATTAGAAAGCAAGGATCAGACAGGGCTCTTGAGAGTTATAAGGTAGCCTGGAAGGAGGTTAAGAAGGGACATTGGAGAGCTAGAAAGGGGCATGATAAGGCTTTGATGAGTAGGATTAAGGAAAACTCCAAGGTGCTCTACACATACATGAAGAACAGGAGGATGATTAGTATGAAGGTAGGACCAATCAGGGATAAGAGTGGAAATTTGCCTTGAGTCGGAGGAGGTAGGGGAGATTTTTAATGAATACTTTGCTTTAGTATTCTCCAGTAAGAGGCACCTTGACAAAAACAAGTATAAAATAGACTGGTATGCTAGAACATGCCAACATTAGGAAAGAGAATGGGCTGGATTTTTTGCTAAACATTAGGATTGTGAAGTCCCCAGGGCTGGACAGGATATACCCCTGGTTACTACAGGAAGTGAGAGTAGAGATTGCTGTACCTTTGGCAATGATCTTTATGTTTTACTGGCATGGGAGTAATATCAGGAAATTAAAGGGTGGCAAATGTTGTTCCTTTGTTCAAGAAAGGTATTAGAGATAAACATGGGAATTATAGGCCAGTGAATCGTACATCTGTGATGAACGAACTATTGAAGTCGATTCTTAAAGACTAGAATTGCAAGACTTTGGAGAAGCATAGTCTGATTAGGGATAGTCAGCATGGCTTTGTGAGGGGCAGTTCATGCTTCAGAGGCCTGACTGAATTCTTCAAGGAAGTGACAAAACAAGTTGATGAAGGTAAAGCAGTGGATGTAGTGATATTAATTTCAGTAAGTGTTTGACAAGGTTCCCCATGATAAGATCATTCAGAAGTTGCCACTCAAGCTCCTATTAAAACTTTCTTCTCTAAACTTAAACCTATGCTCTCTAGTTTGATTCATTTTTCCTGGGAAAAAGATTGTACATTAACCCCTCAGTCTTCAATGAATGAAGTGCTATTCTATCAAAACTCTCCCTCTCACTGAGGACGTTGATGCTGGGTTACATTCCTGTACATTTCCTTTGCATTATTTTCAGTTTAATGATGTCTGTCTTATGAAGAAGCAACCAAACCTGTACATAATATTCAGAATCAGAATGAGAATCAGGTTTAAATCACTGGCATATGCCATGAGATTTGTTGTTTTTCAGCAGCAGTACATTGCAATACAAAATATTAAAAACTATAAATTATAATAAGACATATATATATATTTATATACATATATAATATTAAATTATAAGTAATGCAAACAGAGAGGAAAAAATTTTAAAAATAGTAAGGTAGTAATGTTCATTGTCCATTCAGAAATCTGTGGGAAAGAAGCTGTTGAATGTGTGTCTTCCAGCTCCTGCACCTTCTCTTTGATGTAGCAATGAGAAGGGGGCATGTCCTGGGTAATAAGTGGTCTTATAATGACAGATGCCGTCTTTTTGAAGCATTGCCTTTTTAAAGATGTCCTCGCTATTGAGGAGGCTAGTGCCCATGGTGGAGCTGGCTGAGGCTGCAACTTTCTGCAGCTTTTTCCGATCCTGTGCAGCGGCCCCTCCATACCAGATGGTGATTCAACCAGTTAGAATGCTCTCCAGGTACATATATAAAAGTTGTGAGAGTCCTTGCTGATATACCAAGTCTCTGCCTATACACCAGGAGAAGAACTACAGCCAGGTGATCAGCATTTCCAAACCATGGGATGACATGGTAAGCGCTCTTGATGGTGGTATACCAGTGGCCAAGTGTGTTGGCTCCTCTGGTTCCACAGGTGATATGTTGGTGATAGTTGTTCAGAGACTTCTTCAACCTGGCCTGGTTGAAATCCCCCACAATGATAGAGAACGTATCAGGGTGTATTATTTTGTGACTACAGATCACGGTGCTCAGCTCCTCCAGGGCCTGCCTGATTTTGGTTTGAGGTGGCAGGAAACTCCCTCAGCAGATAAAAATGGACTAAACTTGACAACTCCAGGTGCAGCCTCGCCAACGTCTTGTACGTCTGCATCATAACGTCCCCACTCCCATGCTCAATGCCCTGCACTTTGGAATATGCCTCTCAGCATCATTCACTTGCTAAGATCTCCTTACACTGGATGGCCAACAAGATTTAGACAGGCCAATGTGCTTCCTTGACTGTGTTGATGGCCGGCTTTGATCTTTTTGAATAGCAGTTCTGCCTGAGTCAAAGGCCATAGTTCACTCTACAAAGAAGGAGGTAGATCCAGCCCTCTCCTGAATGTTCCATTTATTAGCACAGGTAAATCCCACCAGAAGTTCTTGCATGTTGAGTAGACAGCACCAGAAGAGCTACCACAGAAAGGATAACAGCAATAGGAGATCATTTGTATTGGCATTTAAATAGCCAACCAACATAATAAAGAATGCTTTAGTTTTTCAAAGATTTTTTGCATTTAAAAAAACCCTTACACCATTTCCCATAAGGAGATATTTAAGTATCTTGGTAAAGGAGGTCAGTTTTAAGGAATGCCTTGCAGGGAGAAAGAGCTGGAGAAGTTTAAAGAGGGAATTCCAGTGCTTGGAAATCTGCCGATGGTAAGTAATTAAAGTTACAAATGATTAAAAGGCCAGGATTAGAGGAGCACAGAGATCTGTAAACCATCAGACCATATGATATCAGAAAAGATCTCGGAGGGTTGCAGTTGATAAAGGTGATTGCAGAGTTTGCAAGAGGTAAAACCTGGAGGGCAAACATGAATATTTTAACATTTTTGGAGGGACCATTTCATTTCTCTGATGTCCTACCATTTCCCCCTCAACTTCTCTCAACACACAGTTAATGTCACGAGCAGCTTTTAGCTGCAGTGAGTGTCAAAAATACTGCCCAATTCTGGAACTGCTGAATTATTAATAAATTGGGAAAGACCCAATTGTCTGTTTCTGCACTTCCCTTTTTAAATATTTCATATCTTCTTTTGCCAATCTGCCTTTTAGCCCATTTCATCTTTATAGAATTTAAGAGCAGAGAAAGAAGCCTTTCAGCCAGTAGTACCTTTCCTGGACATTTGAAAAAGTTTTCCAGCTAATGCCATTTTCATATTCTTCCATCATAACTCATAATATTTATGTATCAAGTACTGATCCATTATTCTTTTGTAAGATACTTTTAGATCTTCTTTTGTTTCCCCATCAGACAACATATTCCAGAATAGAACAAGTTGCAATATGAAATCAGTCTTCTCACCTCCCCACTGATTCTTTTCCCAATTAACACAAAATCCAGCTCCTCAGGTACACAATACACCTGCCATCAGAAAAGCATCTTCACCAATAGTCCATCCAAACTTCTCCTATTGTGTAACTTCATGATTAACTCTCACCTTGTGTTTCTTTGTGTAATAGCAAGCAAAGCTTTGAAGGATCCTCAGTGTAAATTAAGTCCCTCATTCCTGTACTGTAGATGAACTCTGCACCCCCTCCCTCTCCCAACCCTGGCGACTTCCTTGTATACCACCCAGAAATGAATGTAAAATTTTAGCTGAGATCTAACCACCAAGTGAGTCAGAGTCATAAGGCTATACAGTACTGAGAAATGCCCTTTGACTCATACCTGTCCATGCCGAACAAAATGTATATTCAAGCTAATCTCATTTCACAACACTTGGCCCATATCCCTCTAAACTCCTCATCCATGTACCTGTCCACATACACTTTAAATGTACCCAATGTACCTGCCTCAACGCTTCCTGCAGTAGCTGATTCCAAGAATATACCACTTATTTTGTAAAACAGTTGTCCGAAAGTTATTACTAAATCTTTCCCCTCTAACCTTCAAACTATGTCCTCTAGTTTTTGATTCCCCAACTCTGATAAAAAGATTGCTCACCCTATCTACTCCCCTCAAGGGGGATCACCCCTCACTCTCATACGCTCCATGGAGCAAAGGCCCAGTCTGTCTAACCTCCCCTTATAACTCAGTCCTTCAAGCCTTGGCAACATCTTTGTAAATCCTTTTTGTACTCTTTCCATTTTAATCACATACCCCTCTCTCACAGGGTGACCAAAACTGAGCACAATACTTTGTGTAAAGGTCTAGAATGCCTTCCCTGATTTTATAAACCACATTTTTTTGTAAAAAAAATAGATTGCATGTGGTTTTTGTTGGAAAATATGGGATGGAATGTGTCAAACAGCATGATGCCAGAAACCAAATCTACTAACATAGGCTATATGGTCCTATTGAAACGAAATATTCACCTAGGTACTCCAAGCAATAGTATTGTTGTCACTACTTACGGCACATTAGTGAGGCTCCATAAGGTCCTGAGACCGCTAGACACGATGAGAAAGGAAAAGATGTTTCACCTTTTGGGGAAATCTAGAGCTGGGGGAGCATCCTCAAAGTAAAGGGTCACTTGTTGAAGGAATGAGAAGGAATTTCTTCATTGGGCGTGATGAATCTTTAGATTTCTCTATCCTGGAGAGCAAAGCAGGCTGTATTATTGAATGGAGTGAAAAAAGAAAAATGAAATTAAAGCCAAGCTCAGCCTGTGATAAACTTGTCTTATGATAAGCAGCTTGAATGGTTGCGTGATCTGTTCCTATTATTTCTTATTTTGTTATAAAAATTGATTATCAAAAATTTAAGATGGTGCTGGTAAAGCACAGGGACTACTTGTTGGAAGCAAACAAAACAGACAATTACTAACTACTTTATCAATCACACTTTTTCTGGTAAATGACCTCTGCAATCGGTAGTCTCTAACTTCCCTTTTGGAACTGAGCTTTTGAACGGCCTGCACGGCCTGGCATTTTTGTGCTGTGAACTGAAGTCTCGAAGGTGCAGGACGGTGGTGGCGTGGCGTGAACAGGCCGAATCAAGTGGCTGGGTCCCAGGCCTGAGAGCAGGGGAACACGCCAATGTTTAGCCACTGCTGGAGCGGACTTGGAGGCAATCAATGCAGCAGAACTGAGTTCAGGCAGCAGGGCCGGGCCTGAGCCCAGGAGCGAGGAAAGACATAAGATTTAAGCACAGGCCGAATTGGAAAGGTCAGGAACATGCTGAATTGAGATGGCACGGCCCGAGCCCGAGAGTGTATTGAAGCAGGAGTGCCAGGGCCCCGACAGCAAGAAATGACCTAAGGTCTGGACGATTTAAGCACTGGGCCAGATTGAAAAAATCGGGGTGGTAGGGTTGGAGGCGAGGGATGAGCCAGTTCAGCTCACTGTTTTCTGAGGTTTACTCATCTCTGCACTGAACTGAGGCTGTGGCCAGCAACTAATAAGCTTCGGAGTCAGCTGCAGTGATGACTGGCTTCACGGCTATGCACTCATTTTTTGTGAACTTCAGTTCTGAATGTTAGTTGCTAACTTCTATTGCTTGCACGATTTTTTTCTGCACATTGGGTGTTAGATTGTCTTTTTTTAATGGGTTCTATTGGGTTTCTTTGTTTTGTGGTTGTCTGTAAGGAGATGAATCTCAAGATCATATCTAGTATACATACCGCGATAAATGTACTTTGTACTTTGAACTTAGGGTTTCAGTTCACCTCTATTTTTGGCCTCTCTGCTTTTCTTTATTCTGGAACCAGCAGTCATGACTTAAGCTACTCAAATGCTCTGGAATTCTCTCGCTAAGTCTCATAGAGATATAGGAAAAATACAGCAAGAAACAGGGCCTTCTGCCCACTGAATCCATGTCGACCATCATGCACCTCTTTGGACAATAAGATACAGGAGTAGAATTAGGCTATTTAGCCCCTTGAGCCTGCTCCATCATGGCTGATTTATTATCCCTCTTAACCTCATTCCCCTGCCCTCTCCCATAACCTTTGATGCCCTTACTAATCAAGAACCTATCAACCTCCACTTCAAATATACCCAATGACTTGGTCTCCACAGATTCACCATCCTCTGGCTAAAGAAATTCCTCCTCATCTCTGTTCTAAAGGAATATCCTTCTATTCTGAGGTCTTAGACTCTCCCCCTTTTGGAAATACAGTATCCTTACCATGTCCACTCTACATGGGCCTTTCAATATTCAGAAGATAAGATAAAACTAATCTTGATAAAGCATCTCTAATTACAAAAGATATTCATACAGTACCGAAACCAAAACAAAATGCATGCTATCACTGAATGTCTATTTTTTAAATAAAGTGACTCGAAAGCAAACATGTCATTTCTACGGTCAGTTTATTATCCTGATCACACACAGCTCCTTCATCATGTTTCAGTGAATGCTAGATGCACTGTAGTACAAACGGAAAGAGTTCATGCATTTTACATTTATCCTATATTACTCCTGTTGTCATTCTCCCAGCTTCTCAACAGCTCCCCCGCAGATTCCTCACACCTCGGCTGGCAGCAATTCACAGCTACCAAACAGCATGTCTTTGGTATGTGTGAGGAAATCCAAGCCACTGCAAGGAGCATGTGCAAACTCCACACAGACAGTGCCCGAGATCAGGATTGAACCCAGGTCCCTGCTGCTATGAGGCAGTGGCTCTACTCCTAGCTGTCCTAGCTGTACTACCCTGCCACCAACTTCTCCAGTTAACAGCCTCCTTCGACAAATTGGAAGAATGGGCAAGAAAAGTGGCAGATGGAATACAGTGTTGGGAAATGTATGATAATGGATTTTGGTAAAAGAAACAATAGTGCGAACTATTATCTAAATGGGGAGAAGGTTCAAGCGTCAGAGGTGCAGAGGGACTTAGGAGTCCTCGTGCAAGATTCCCAGAACGTTAATTTACAGGTCGAGTCTGTGGTAAAGAAGGCAAACGCAATGTTGTTTTGCATTTCAAGGGGAATAGAATATAAAACAAGGAGATAAAACTGAGCCTTCAAAAGACGCTTGTCCGGCTGCACTTGGAGTATTGTCAACAGTTTTGGGCCCCATATCTGAGAAAGGATGAGTTGTCATTGGAGAGAGTCCAGAGGAGGTGCACAAGGATGATTCCAGGAATTGTGGCGTAAACATATGAGGAGCATTTGGCAGCTTTGGGCCTGTACTCACTGGAATTTAGAAGAATGCAGGGGGATCTCATTGAAACCTACCAAATGCTGAAAGGGCTAGATAGGTTGGATGTGGAGAAGATGTTCCCTATGGTGGGGGTATCCAGAACTAGAGGGCACAGTCTCATAACTAAGGGGTGACCTTTTAGAACGGAGGTAAAGAGGAATTTTTTTAGCCTGAGAGTAGTGAATCTGTTCAATGTTCTACCACAGACTGCTGTGGAGGCCAAGTCCGTGGATATACTTAAGCTGGAAGTTGATCGTTTCCTGATCAGCCAAGGCATCAAAGGATATGGTGAGAAGGCAGGTGTATGGGGTTGAGTGGGATTTCGGATCAGTCATGATGGAATGGTAGAGCAGACTCGCTGGGCTGAATAGTCTAGTTCTGCTCCTAAGTCTTATGGTCTTAACTGAACTATTTTACCATGCTTTTGACTGTCTGCCTGGTTATGACCTTTTATGTGTTAAATTGGGAATTATGGAAAGATCGTGAGTTCATCTTGAAGTTTTTGTTGTTCTTAAATTTTATTATGATGTATGAGGTACCAGTTGGTCCTTCAGGTCTACATTAGCTCTCAGAGCAATTTTATCAATCTCACTCATCCTCATACTCTCCCTAACTCATTCTCTCATATGCCTATTAACTCCTCCAGTCATCCACCTGAGAGATCATTTCCAGTAGCAAGTTAAACTACAGACCTTCATGCCTTTGAGGTGTGGAAGAAACCAGAGCCCCAGGGGAAACTTGCCAGTCACAGTTAGAACCAGCAAACTTCACAAAGACAGCGGGATGCTCAAGCTACAAGATAATGCCACTACCTACTACGCCGCCATGACATCCTTATTAGGCTTCATGACTGGACAAACGTTTGGAGATTGGCTAAGTAGCAGATAGACAGTGCAGCACACAACAGGCCCTTCGACCGCAATGTCTACGTCAAACAAAATGCCAAATTAAATGAAACCTCTTCTGCATATGATCCACATCTCTCCAGACTCAGCATCTTCATGTGTCTGTCTGAAAGCCTCTTAAACTCCACTCTCATACATATTTCTACAACTACTTGCAGCAGCACATTCCAGTTACCTGTGGACTGTCTGTGTGAAAAAAACATGCCCTGCGCATTTCTGTCAATCTTTCCCACTCCCACCTTAAGTTCGTGTCCTCCTGACATTCCTATCCTAGGGAAAACGTTCTGACTGACTAGTCTCATAGTGTTATAAACTTCTATCAGGTCTCCAGTCAGCCTCCAATGCTCCAGAGACAACAACCCAAGTTTGGAGAACCCCTTCTTATATCTCATACCCTCTAATCCAAGCTACATCTTGGTGAACCTCTACCTTTCCAAAGCCCCTACATTCTTCCTTTACCGGAATTGTACACAGACTTCAAGTGCAGCCTACCAATGCTTTATAAAGTCACAAATATCAAAGTGAATGTGACAGTGACAGTGCTTTTTATTTCAGTCTGCATGGCTGAAGTCCCAAAAACATCATTTTATTTCATTCATCTTCTGTTCACTTTTTCCCTCTGGAATTCCCTGTAATTGTCACAACAAATAATATTTAATTCAACAATGACACCCTTAATGCTCTGCTTTTAGCTTCTTCACACAAGAATTATTACAAGTTCGATAAATCCTTCCCCAGCTAATCATTTACGTCCAATGTAATGGTGCTTGCTCAGGGTTTTCTCCTGGAACAATGCATCCTAACCACTGCGTGTTTTTGACAGGGACTTAAAATATGAATCAAAGCAACATTATTGAAAACCTTAATCTTTTTTGATTAATGCTAGCCACTGGTGTTGACTCGCAATGTCAATATTACAGTAACAAGCCCTTGATATGCACCAGCTGATAGTTTATTAAATATTTTAGGTACTGATCTCATTAAAAGTCAGTTCTCAGCAAACAAATATTAGAGAGGGTGCCAAAATAGAGCAGAAATGAAGAAGGGGCTCATTTTTTTAGGAAGGGAATCGCTTTTTCACGGAGGTTACACAGACATGATGAACCAAATGACCCCCAGCCACGCGTTGCTATTCCAGGTCAGGGCTGAGGAATTGAACACATTCTCTATTGATGCCACACAGCCAACATTAAACTTCCGTGCAAAGCTCAATCTGAAGTAATAGCTGCATCAATAAGGGTCATTAGTTTATGGTGACGTGAATCTGTTGTTATTGATGTTTCGGGATTCTATGGGTGAACTTTCAGGGAACTGGATTCAACAAACACCAAATCCTCCCTAAGCTCGTCAGTGTGATGTCCAGGCAGTATTAATGTCATCTGTATGCTCCCAGTTACATTTGATATGTTCCACCACTGTCAATTACCAGCTCAGCAATTGAACAACACATTAAGAAATAAGTACATAAGAAATTGGATGAAGAGTAGGCCTCGCAGCCTCTCAAGCATGCCATTGGTAATCTGATCTTGGCTTCAGTTCCAATTCTCAAAATCCAATCAAGCTTACAACATAAGTGATAGAAAGATACATTATCAAAACCAGACCCTTCAGCCCATCAAGTCCATGCTCACCATCAATTATTTATTTACAAAAATTCCATCTTAATCTGATTCTTCATTCTCTCTACATTCCTGGCAACGCTGCTCACACCCGACCCCACCCCCCCCCCCAAATTCTACTACTCAGCTACACACTAAGGATAATTTGCCACTGCCAATTAACCTAGAAACTAACGTATCTTTGGAATGTAGGAAGAAACTGGAACATCCAGATAAAACCCATGCAGTCACAGGGAGAAAATGCAAACTCTGCACAGAGAGCACCAAAGGTGAAGATTGAGCCAAGGCCACTGGCAATGTGAGGAGCAGCTCTACCATCTGCACTTCAGAGATTCAGTCCCCACTGATTGCCAGGATAAAGAATTCCTGTTGTTGTACTCCTAGAAAGATGACATTCATCATCATCATCTTAAATGAGTTTTATCCTAAATTGATTCTAGACTTCCCCACCAGGGGTGAGGTCCTTCAAGTTTTTACCTTGTCATGTTCTCCAAGAGCATAAGATGTGGGAGCAGAACTAAGCCATTTGACCTTTGGGGTTGCTCGGTCTCTGAATTATGGTTCAATATTCCATCTTCAGATCATTTCTCATTAATTCAGGTAGCATCTACACAAACGTGATTTCGCAGTTTGGCGGGACTAAAGGCTGTTTCCCCTGGATGAACACAAGCTGGGCGAGTCTGAGGGTTACAATTGCACAGCATCCAACGGATTCAATCCCGGACAAGCCCCCACAATTGTAACCCTCAGGCTCGCCCAGCTCATGTTTGTCCAGGGGAAACAGCCTTTGGCCCCGCCAAACTGAGAAATCACGTTTGTGTGGATGCTGTGTAATGTACTGCCCAGTTACAAACCCACAACGCAAAATATCAGGCAGTCCACCATATGCAATTAAATGATTGAACTTTATGAATCTTAATCTGAATATAGGGTTAGTAATGAAAATTTTGAAAAGGGTCCAATTCAAGGAAAAGTCAAAAATTCACGTTGGAGTTCACTCAATAGTCATTCTTCCACCGATCTCCTCTGAACGTCGCCGACCTACGGACGCTCAGATCCCAGTCTATTCCTTCCGGTAGTCTACCAGCTCTCTCCACACGTGTCTTCCTTCTTCATCTCTCCTTGACGAAAGACTGCGAAAAAGCATCCTTCCAGATACACAAGACAAAGGCTACAATCTCCAATTGGCTAACATGCATAACCATAGTCCTGTTATCTCCAGCCATAACCCAAACATCACTGCTACAGAGAAACTGTTACCTCAGCAGTGAAACATTACAAAGAAGCCATTACACACAATTCTCCACTACCCTGAATAATTGCCACTTCTACAGAGCCATTGAGATCAATGAAGTTCCCCAGGCTTCACCTTGTAAATACTTTGGCTATACAAGCAGGTCAACAACCTGTGTTGAGTACCTCACCTTCTGACACTCAACGCTTTCCACCATTAACAAAGTACAAGTCAGAAATGTAATGATACGGACACTGCTTATGTGAGTGAGTGCAGTCTGAGCTCCTCAAGATGTTCAATACTACCTAGGACAAAGCAGCCCAATGGACTGACTTCATATCCACCATTCCATCCGCCATGGTGTGCACCATCTACAAAATGTTCTCACCTTGGGTATTCCAACAATGCCTTTTGCACCCAATGGTTGCAGGAAGATAAAAATGCTACCATCTGAAAGTTTTCCCATCCCACCCCAAATCGATCCTGCCTTGGAACTGTGTCAGCAGCCATTTAACATTGCTAAATCTACATCCTTGAACACCCTACCAAACACATTGCTGATGGACTGTTGCCGCTCAAGTAGGTGGCACACCACCACTTTCTCATGGGCATTAAAGCTGCCTTACCATTGATGGCTGCATCCAGGAATGAAACATTATCATAAGCTTTATTAATTAATTTCTTGAAATCACTTTTCCTTACAGCAAATTTCTATTTATCATCAGAATTAATATCATTGTTGTTATGAGTGCTAACTTCAATCTTTTCCTTAATATTCATACCTAATGTCCTTTCGTTCAATTAAAGGTCTATCATTCTTTTAAAAATTTAAAATATCAGCCTTCAGCACCAGGAATATTCCTGTGCTAATGCAATGATAGTTTCATTAAAAAGGTCATTCACCAAAATCCTACCTTGACTAAAGGTCCCCTTCAAATTACAAGTAACATGATTATTCATACTGTGATTAACTTTTTATTTCTTTCTACGCCTTGTGGCAGTGAAGTTGCTGTTTCTTTAGCATTGTATCTGTTTTTAATGAGGCCAAGTTGGTAACTTGATGCTCAGTTCAGCACAGATGGAGAGCGTGTAAGGAGTCAGCCAGATTTGAACCCTGGACCACTCGCCTCAAAGTCCTGTGCTAATGCCACCACACCACCAGCCAGCAATAACTCACTTGATTGGGACCAGTATTGTCCTAGATCATGCTCCCATCATGGGAAACACCTGCTTTACATTGTGCATGTGCTGGATTTGCTCCTGTTGCAGAATGCATGTTGTGACCCATACTGAGTACCAGTTATGCAACCGTTCTGCAAATTTTCAAATGGCATGAGCGTTTCAAGGGTTTTGACTTTACCAGAATCGCAAGCAGCATGACTGCAGCTGCAACTGTGCATGCATGCATGCGATACTAAACTGAAAACAAATCGTCTCCAAATGCAACCAGCCAGCAGGCATTTTGTAACTGGATTTTGGCATCATTACTCCAACAACAAATGAATTGGGAGAAGAAATGTACGATTGTTTTTTATTTATCTGGAGATATAGCACAGATCAGGACCTTCCCGCCCAACAAGCTGCACAGCCCAGCAGCCCACCTATTTAACACTAGCCTCATCAAAGGACAATTTACAAAGACTAATTAACCTACCAACTGGTACATCCTTGGACTGTGGGAGGAAACCAGAGCACACAAAGGAAACCCATGAGGTCACTGGTAAAGCGTACGAACTCCTTACAGAGGCTGCCAGAATTAAACACCGGAATGACCCAAGCTTTGTAAGGATCGCAGTAACTACTACACTACCGTGGTGGCTCAGGGTCTAAATTTGACTCTAAAACCCAAGGTCTTAATTTAACTTTAAACATATTATCAACAAAAAAGGCAATCTAGTCCATTGTGAAAAATTCGTTATCAGGAGCATCACTGCTGACGTTATTCCATGTTATCAATTATTTGCCAACCAGAATATCACACTAATGCTGGTATTTATACTACTGTTGCAATCATAAAAAAAAGATGCTATGCAATGACGAAACAATCTCTCAATGCCTCACCTATTAGGTCGATACCCTGTCATGCAGGGAACGCCAAAAATAGGATCAACAAAAATCAGCAGACTTTTTCTTTGACTTTAAGTGCTTTATCAGTAAAATGCGGATACCAAGCACTATGCTTGTTGTGCTACTCAGCGTAATAACTTCCATTTATAAACTTTTAAAAATCTAATTCGGGAGAAAATTGATTCAAGTTGACCTCTTTTTGTGTTTGATTTTGCACATGAAGGGATGAAGTGGAGAGAACTTTGAACAATGACATCTTGTATTGAAGCCACATTGGGTTCAAATAAATCCCACTGAATTAGTACCTGGTGCATAACCAGACAATTGGTAAAGCTAAGCTTGAACATTTTAGCAATGGGGAAAGGATTAAGATTCTAACATCTAATTAAGCACTTGATTTCCTTGGCTACTTTTGTTCCAGAATGCACATAATTTTTATTTTTCTCTCTCTCTCTCTCTCTCTCTCACACACACACACACACACACACACACACACACACACACACACACACACACACACACACACACACTTCTTCCTGTCTTCAAATATTTCCTGCTCTAGTCCCATTCATTAGGGCATTTTTTTCCCTGAATGAGATGCTAAGTTTGCGGTTCTGGCTTCTCATGCCTTAAGAGTTAGCAAGACAAGCATTTTAACCTTTAGTCCTGTTTTTCCCCTCTCTTGAGCCGCAAGGATATAAAGCCCATAATTAACAACTTCTTTATTGCTCCCCCATTGGTAATTGCTGTGTATAGCCAGCAGCTGCTCAAGACCAGAGATCATCCAGCCCACCCCACCCCCATTCCACTCACTGACCCGAACGCTCTCTAAATTAAACTAACATTCTGATATTACGGCCAGGAATTCCTTAGCCTTCTGTGGACACCTTTGGATCTAGAAAGTCACTGCACAACATAACCAATGTATATGGCAATCAATACTCACACTGTAGCATTTCCACTCTGTCGTTGCAGGGCAATGCAAGGAATAAAGCGGACAGAGATTAGATTATCAAGTATCATGAAACTGTCTGCAACTTCAAAGGGCTGCAGAGAAAGGAAACCATGCTTTATCAAGACTGTAACTGCACTGTGATTATCTTTCATGTCACCCAGATGTAGAGCAGTGTGGGGAATAACTGGGGAACTGCCATAATAGCAGAGGCTGAATTCTCCAGCTAATGGAAAATATAAAAGCAGCATTTTACTTGGAACGCAAATCATTATTTTTAGGTCAGATATTGACAATAAACAGGCTCTCAAGTGTGCTAACTGCAAATCTGACAATTCAATATGTGTATGCATCTATGGCGTGTGAGCACCTTATTGATAAGAAGCACAAGTTGGTCTTTTTTTTTGAAACATGGTTTTCACTGGGTCAACAGATTGTTAATAGTCTGTCAAAGAATGATGCATTGATTGTCAGTAAAACTCCTGAGATGTTTGTCCTCCAGTATTCCCACTAGCACTGTGCCAACAGGCTGAGTCAGAAAAAATGGCTTTACAGCAAGCAAATAAACAATAATCCTTCTGAACAAAACACTATCCAGTGACATCATTTCCTCTGGGTATATAACATATCTATCTATAGAATAATAAATGTTACGCTTGGCAAATTTCCCATGTGTGCATAGAGTGTAAAGCAGGTTTTGGCTTTAAATGATGCAACACAGTTGTTCAAAAGGTAAAGGAGGATCCCATTTTCAGACACTTTTCACTTCTATCACCTACCTCGGGTTACTGCAGAAGTGACATTCTGCTGAGAATCCAACACAAGTCCAGAAACACTGGAAGTGCTGAAGGTCAGGCAGCTTCTGTGAAGAGATAGACAGTCGATACACTCTCAGTCAGAACTGGGAAGAGTCAGACCTGAAAGGAGCTTTACAGTGCAGAGAGAGAGATGGGGGAAGAGTGGAGAAAAAAGGAAAGGTTTGTAATTAGAGATCAGCAGAGATGGAACTGAACGAAGGTGTAATGGCAAAAGGCAATGAAGGCATATATCAAAAGCTGGAAGAGCAATAAATGGGAATATTTTCTAGCATTTTTGAACTCAGTGTTAAATCCAGAAAAATACAATGTGTTTAGCTGGAATAATTTATCTTCGGCTTCATTAGAACAGTAGAGGAGTTTGAGGACATAGAGTACAAAGTGGTCACTCAGTCTGCTTTTGGTCTCTCCAGAGTGAAGTGTTCTGTATTGTGAACAATCAATGTAGTGTATAAAACTGGAAGAAGTGCAGCACTCCATGTATTCGAGTTGACTTATTGCACAATCCCCTTGTAAAGTATTAGGAGCACAGAGACATTCAGCATGGAGACAAGTTCTGCAGCTCAGAACATCAAACAGCTATGTAAACTAATCCCAATTTAATCTCCCCACATTCCCCTCAACTATCCCCCAGATTCTACCACTCGCCTACATGCTAGGGACAATTTACACTGCCCAATTTACCTACCAACCCACATGCCTTTGGGATGTGAGAGGAAACCGGAGTAAAAAAAGGAATTTCATCCGGTGACAGGAAGAGTATGTAAACTACGTACAGGCTGTACCCTCATCAGGATTGAACCTAGGCCACTAGAGTTGTGGGTGATAAGAGGAAGCAATTCTTCTCACAAAATCCAAAGTACTTGCTCAAAGGCTGAGCATCATTTGCCAGATTGTTGTCAGGCCAGGATATGAACAATGAGGTACAAGTGTGAGGTGTTGCATTTTGGAAGGACAAATCAAGGTAGGACATACACAGTAAATGGTAGGGCACTGAGGCGTGCGGAGGAACAAAGAGGTCTGAGAGTTCTGATACATAATTCCCTGAAAGTGGCGTCACAGCTAGACAGGGTTGTAAAGAAAGCTTCTGGTATCCTGGCATTCATAAATCAAAGTACTGAGTATAGGAGTTAGGATGTTGTGAGGAGTTTATATGAGACACTGGTGAGGCCAAATTTGGAGTATTATGTACAGTTCTGGTTACCTAACTATAGGAAGGATATCAGTAAGATTGAAAGAGTGCAGAGAAGATTTATTCGGAAAGATTGAACAGGTTAGAACTTAATTCCTTGGAGTGTAGAAGAATAAGGGGAGATTTGTTAGAGGTTTACAAAATTATGAGGGGTATAGACAGAGTAAATGTGAATAGGCTCTTTCCACTTAGATTAGGAGAGATAAATATGAGAGGACATGGGTTTAGGGTGAAAGGGGAGAGGTTTAGGGGGAACATTAGGGGGAACTTCTTCACTCAGAGAGTGGTGGGAGTGTGGAACAAGCTGCCATCTGACGTGGTAAATGCGGGCTCACTCTTAAGTTTTAAGAATAAATTGGATAGGTACATCGATGGGAGAGGTCTGGAGGGTTATGGACTGGGTGCGGGTCAATGGGACTAGTGGAATAATGTTTTGGCACAGACTAGAAAGGCCAAATGGCCTGTTTTCTGTGCTGTAGTGTTCTATGTTTCTATGATGATGGGACCAAGGCAGTCAGATGGAGTTACAGTTTAGTTCAGCCCAGATCAAACCAAACAGATATGACTGTCTGAGCTGCCTCCTCCTATTCCTCTAGATGTCAATGGAATTTAATAAGAAGTGTTGAGGCTGAGAAAGAGTTATCAAATTTTACCTCAACCTGCTGCTGTGCTACCTGAGACTTCATCAGAGAACCCTCCCCTCATGTATTTTAGCTATTACCAAGAATTTTGACATGTTGAATATGACCTTGGGCATTATAGCCAAGAGACCATGAGGCCCATTGTCCTTTTTCCATCACTACACTCACCTAGGATCAACAAAGATTGGGGAAAAAATACCCTTCCTGATAAACACAAGAGAACAACACCAGAAGATTAGTATAGATGGACAAAAAGTTTGGCATGAGGCCAAAGAGCCCAGTTTCTGTGCTATACAAATCTATGACTCCATAACTCAGTAGTAACAAGGGAGTGCTGTACTGTCCTCTTTTTTTATGAGACATTAAACTATATGTGGTGGGGTAGAGATATGTCTCTACCAAAAGAGGTGTAAGATGCTCCTTCCCTCCATTAGACTGCAGGTCATCCTTGGGCAAGGTGTAGCACCTGCTTAGACCCCAGTCAGGGTAACATAAAGCCATGGGAGCAGATGATGTATATCACAAGTCCCTGGTTATGCGACCACTGACAACAGGCAGACAATTTCTTAAGAGCATTGATAATGGCTGGGCTCACCCGTCTTACAGAGACACTGCCCAGAAGAAGGCAATGGCAAACCACTTCTGTAGAAAAATTTGCCAAGAACTATCATGGTCACCATGATTCCTTACATCATAATGACACGGCTGATAATGATGATTACTATCTGACTGCACACCCACACAATAAAAAAATCCCATGGAACAATTATGAATTGCAAGGTTCCTCCCAACCTTTTGCCCAAATTTATCCCTCCCTCTGTGTTACTGAAAACCTAACTAATCAGTCAATATTTCATTACCTTAATGTGGGATCTTGCTGTGCTTGACTGTATGACAACAGTTGGAATGTAGCTTGCAGATGCTGAAAATTGAAGCAGAAGATAATACTGGAGACACCCAGCAAACTCCAAAATATGCAGTTTTTCTTCTTCTGTTATAACCAATATGATACATCTTTGACATACTGATAATTGGTACTAGCTTATCAATGTCACATGTACGGTCTGGCAACTGCTCTGCCCAAGTATGCACGAAAGAAATTGTAGAGTTATGGACACAGCTCAGTCTATCATGAAAAGCAGCCACCCCTCCTTTGACTCTATGCCTTCTCACTGCCTTGCAACCAACATAATCAAAGACCCCTCCCACCATGACATTCTCTCTTCTCCTTCGTTTCATTGGGCAGAAAACACAAAAGCATCAGGACACGTTCAACAAGCTCAAGGCCAAATTCTATCCTGCTTTTATAAGACTCTTGACTGGGTTATTCAAGATACATTCTTGATTTCTCAATTTACCCCATAGTGGGCTTGCAGGTTATAATTATTACTGCAGCCAAGTTGTTCAGAGGAAGCTCCCAAAAATGGCAGCCTGCAACCTATTTTAATTACTGTTGGCTGAGGAGTAAGTGTCAGCCAGGACAAATCAATCTTGAAGAAATTGTCATACCTTGTATAGAAATATGTTCTTACACATCTTCATCAACATTGCTGACAGTGCACTGCTCAGTTTCCTTAAAGTTGTTATAGCAGGGAAAAGAGTTTGACCACATATTAAATGCACCCAAAGGCGTGCATCTCAAATAATCTCTGACAACCAAGTCCAACTCCTGGCCTTCATGTGTGGCTTAGCTATTAAGCCTGGCAGAACTGTTTCTACTGACAGAAGAAGGGCCTAAGGTGGGTTACTGGTGCCTTAAAACTAGTCGCTTTGGGAAGAAGGAGATCTCCCAGGAGAAGGAAAACTCTGATCTCAAACCTCCGCTGCTTTGCAGCTATATCCACTTATGGTCAAGGCTTAATAAGTAAACCCCAAGGAAAAATCTGGAGCTGGAGTCCCTAGGGCAGTACTATAGACAATAGGTGCAGGAGTAGGCCATTCGGCCATTTGAGCCAGCACCGCCATTCACTGTGACCATGGCTGATCATCCACAATCAGTATCCAGTTCCTGCCTTATCCCCTGATTCCGCTATCTTTAAGAGTTCTATCCATCTCTTTCTTGAAAGCATTAAGTTCAATACTACGTTAAGTTCAATACTGAGTGGTAACTCCTACAATGTTGGTGGTGCCAAACTCTATTGGTCACTGCCATCCATTTGGATTCACCAGCTGCATGGAGCGGGGGAGCCAAACACGCGGGCATCAGCTTGCTCTCCACATCGTTGTGCCCTAACTTGCATATCACATAAGCAGCTGGGACGCAGCAGCCGCAGTCAACCACAACCGATGCTAGGACTCAAGGGCTCCCTCGGTAACACAATTTGGCATCAGTCTAGATAGTTGTGCTTAGGTTTCTGAAGTGGATCATGAACACACAACATTCAAGCTCAAAGGGAAGGATGATATACACTGAACGACTGCTAACAATCAAGGTAAAAATAATATGGAATCATTTAAGAAGTAATTATATGCCTTTCAACTCTTTCTCGATGGATTAACTAGAATGGGCAAATTGGCTGTATTCACTCAGGGGATTTTTTTTTTGGAGTTTCTCTACTGTCAACTTAAGATAAACTCTTGGAGCTGTCTATTTCAAGAATATTTTAGTAAACATTTAAAATTTGCAAAGCTTAATCAAGAACAGCTGAGGTGAACTAGTTAAGGGCAAGTTGTGTTTGACAAATTTAGTGGAGTTGCTGCAGAAGAATCCTAATTTTCTGAAAGAGAAATAGAAAGTGAGTTCAATACATGTAATTTCAAAATGCTCATGTATTTCAGAGAGGTTTGTCAGAAGCTCTCCAAGCTTAAGCAGTTCTGTGGTCGTCCAAATGTTAAGTTCATGAATAGAGAGCAGAAGAGTTTGGGTGAGATTTTAGCAACAGCAGAGAACTCTGAAAAGAACACCACCTACTCCCATATTGAATCAGCACAGTGTACCAATTGACATTGCAATTTCTCTCTCTGCATAGTTTCAGTCCAGTACCAATCATACATACCAATTGCAATGTAGTGCCCAAATGCCAATACACATTCAAATGCAATTTTCACACACTCATTAGATTTGCAAGCACAATTTGCCTTTAACAAATTCAGTTGAACTATTCTTGCGTAACCCATGCAAATTTTTGAATACTTACAAATTTAATTTTGAAATACATGGCTGACATTAAGTACTCCACATTTAACCAATTTATCAGTAAACTCTATGAATGAAGATTGTTGTAAAACACTGTAAAATGTCATAACCCATCCAAATTCTGTGCTCTTTAGGTTTTGTTTCTTCAAGTTAATTTAACATCAGTTCCCCTTACCCCACCTCCAGTGGAATTTTCATTTTCTGCCATGGTTAGTTATGGAAATTACTGAAAGCATATACAACAAAGCTCAGTACATGGCCAAAATGATAAAATTCAGTACAAATGCCATGAATTTTAATTATACTTGGATGTTAGAGAAGCAAGCAAATTATATAGAATTTTGAAGCAAAGTGACAGAATTTTCATACCAGTCATCTCCAGCATTCCTGGGCCTTTTTTCATCACTGGTTCATCCAACTAGGACAAGAGGGCACGACTTCAGGATTGAAGGACATCCATTTAGAACAGAGTTGCAGAGAAATTACTTTAGTCAGGGGGTGGTAAATCTGTGGAATTTGTTGCCATGAGCGGCTGTGGAGGCCAAGTCATTGGGTGCACTTAAGGCAGAGATAGGTAGGTTTCTGATTAACCAGGGCATCAAAGGATATGGGGAGAAGGCAGGGGAGTTGGAATGACTGGAAGAATTGGATCAGCCATGATTGAATGGCAGAGCAGACTCAATGGGCCAAATGGCCTACTTCTGCTCCTATATCTTATTGTCTTGTGGTCTTATAACTAACTCAGTATATCTTCCTAGTCCTTCCTCCCTCAGGTACCCAGCAACTTCTTAAAAGCATCCATAGTACTTGACCCACCCATTCTAAAATCCACATTCCAACCCACTTTATTCTGAAGTGAAGTAACACTTCCAGCCTTTAGGCAGGTTAAAGGAAATAAGTAGAAAGAGAGGGATAATAAATGTTTATTTATTTGTCAGGCATATGGGGCGTCCGGGGGACAGTAGCACCTCAGGTGAAAGGGCTTGTCATGTCCATTCTGGGGCAATTCACTCATTTTTGGGCCCCACCCAAAAGCTCTTACCTGCAGCTCCAAGTAGATGTTTGCATGAGACAGCAGCCAAATCTGGGTACACCACTTCAACTGGCGGGCTAAACCTGGTACGGGTAGCTGGCAGACCTCATACCCCAGTGAAGTAGGAACTTGCCTGTCCTAGCATATGAATTCAGCTCTGGTGGACTGAGCGAATGAGATCAACAGTGAGATCCAATGGCCAGGAGGGTGGTTCTGTAACACTTGGTGGAGAACGAAGGGTTCTACAAGGCACAGAAGAAGTCAGGGTCATTCACTGTAATCAAGAAAGACCCCAGTTCGTGATGACTATTCATACCACTGGAGCTGAATTGCTGAGGTCAAGAGAGTGGAACTACCCCAGTACAGTGGCTTTTTCCCACTTTAAAAACTCCCACACAAGTCACCTGTGATTGTTGGATATGATAGACAACCAACTGTTCATTTGTAGGATAAATTCTTGCGGTGCTAACCAATCTTCTGCGACTGTACACGTCTAACTTCAGCTCTAACTGTAGATTATATTAACAAGGTGTCCAAAGGCATAACTGAACGTTAAGACAGCCAACTTGTTGCACAGGAGACAAACCTTAGAACACAGAGCCATGCAATGCAGGAACCGGCCTTTGCACCCATGACACCAATGCTGACCAAACTTGATGCCAGATAAAAACAATCCCATCTACATTGTATATCCATCCATTTTTCACCTGCTCTTGGATCTGTCTAAATGCCTCTAAAACATTGTTGTCGTATATGCTTCCTCCACTTCCTCTTACAGCATGTTCCAGGCTCTACCACACTCAGTGTAAAAAAAAAACTTTCCTCACAAATCCACATTAAACTTTCCCCTCTCACCTTCAGGCTATGCCCTCTGGTATTTGACATTTCCATCCTATGTTAAACAGCCTGGCCGTCTATGTCTCTCATTATCTATAAATATACTTCCATGAAATCAGCCCTCAGCCTTTGACATGCCAAAGAAAGCATTCCAAATTTGTCCAATCTCTCCTTATAGCTAATACTTTCCAACCCAGCAACATCCTGGTGACCCTCTCCAAAGCCTACATAAACTTCATGTAATGCAGTGACCATGCACTAATCACAAAACTGTGTTGACGATCCTTAATTAGTCCATGTTTTATTTAAAATGCTGTCCTTTAGAACCTTCTCCAATAATTTTCCCATCTCTGATGAAAGACTCACAGTCTTATAATTAGCTGGAAAATCCCAATTGCCCTTCTTAAACAAAAGAACAAAACTGGCTATTCTCCAGTCCTCAGAGATTTCGCACGTGGCTAAACAGGATACAAAGATCTCTGTAAAGAATCTCTGCTCTTGCCTCCCTCAATAACCTGGGGTAGATCCCTGGGGACATCTAATTTAATATCCTTCAAGAGACCCAACACCTTCTCCTTCTTGATCTCCACATGTATCAACATAACCCTCCCTGATTTCACTATCCTCCATGTCTCCTCCTTGGTAAATACCAATGTGAAGTACAAATTCAGTAGCTTGCACACTTCCTCTAGAGATGTCGCTGATGTTATTTTAAATTATGAGTTTGTTCTGAATTAGTTATGAATAGAAAAATTTGGTATTTGCTCACAGTTTAAAACAGACTTGTGGGCACTCACTCAAAATCTACTAGTGCATAAAATTCTCTCTTAAAAACACAGTGGCACGAGAAGGCAATGAGTGCAAAACCACAGAGCCTGCTATATAAGAAGGAAACTAAAGATACCCAAAACCTTACATAGTCTTTGCCTTGTAGTCAACTACAATGCCACATTGTCTAAGACAGATGAAAGAGATAAAAGAGAACATTTTTTAAATGGAATATTTGTAATTTATAGTTCATGAATTCAATTTAATAATCTCATTACATTACAAATTCACGCTTTATAAAATAGAAGTAACATTAAACAGAAATAACCCCAAGGAAAACATAGTTATGAGTTTGAACATAAATAACTTATTTAGTAACCCAACACATTGAGCAAAATGGCTAAAGGGAAACAAATACACCCAAAAAAAAATCTGTCGGGAGATTCATCTGAGATGGCAAAATGAAATGCATTACGTAGTTGTGTCAACAAGTTGCCTCTCCCTCTGAAATTCGTCCCAGTTCTTAATATTAGTCTGTTTAAGCTGAACAGCTTTCCAGGCAATAATGTTTCTTTAGTTCTTTGCTGGATTTTAAATCTAAACGCTCAGCCGACTACAAATGTTTCTGTGCCTCTCTCTGTTTATTTTCGTTTTAAAATATACAGCATTTTACAGTTCAATGAGACTATTTTTGCCCAAAGTTACATAAGTGGATATACAGTATTTACATAATTTTAAAAGCTGAAGAGGAAGTGCAGTGCATTCAGAGTATTCACTTAGACCAGCCAGTAAAGACTCAATATGCTTCCTGTGTGTCTGTACCATACAATGGAAATAGTCAGGCTGCTTTTCATCTACACATTGGAGATAAAACTGTATCTTTAAAGCTGTATTAGCTCTCACAGTTTCTCATAGTTTTCCGTCAATGCTTTGGCAATACTCGTTAGTGTCAAACAAGCAATACTGGGTCAGTGTTTGCTATACAATTCCCATCTTCATTTCTAATGTTGCCTCTTCTACAATAGCCAGAGTTTAAATGAGCACCTTCAAACCCCAAGACATGTGTGTTCCTCCTGGAGAGAATGACTCCCTCAACTCTCATTGCCATGATCCCTAATGGTGAACATAATTCTATCCTTATCCCATTCCCACTATTTCAATTCCTAGCAACACAAAAAAGTACTGGAGGATTGAATGGCTAATTGCCCAAGTCCCACCACAGATGCTGCTCGATCCACTGAGTTGCTCCAGCATTTCGTGTGTTGCTGCTGCTTCCAGCATCTGCCCCTCCTCCCACCTTTCAAATCTACCCCGCAGTTTTTTTTTCTCCCGTCCTGCCGAAGGGTTTTGGCCTGTAACATCGACTGGACTTTTTTCCATAGATGCTGCCTGGCCTGTTGAGTTCCTTCAACATTTTATGTATGTTGTTCAGATTTCCAGCATCTGCAGATTTTCTCTTGTTTCTGCAGCCTCTCTCTTGTGATTCCTGTCCTTATTTTCTACCCCATAGCAAATCACATTGCTGTCCCTATACATAATCCCCTAAACTATCCCCATCCTTAACATTGTCCCTTTCCCCATGCCCCCAGCGTTTCCCAACAATATCCATATCTTCTACCCTCTAGGAAAAGGTTAAACCCTCACGTAAAAAAATCAAGAAGGGAAGATGCCCAGAAATTAGTGAAAAAGTCATCATATTGAAATGAGGCACCAACGAATGGAATCATGTTTGGTTATGGTAATCAATATTGATATCTTATCTGACCTCATCATGGAAGGCAAATTGTCACATACATAACATCCACAGACAAAATGATCCCTTTTATTTGTTTCCAAAAAAAGAAACATTATAATGTGATTTCTATTTCTAAAATTTTAAACATATGCCTAAAAAGTTAATGGCATATTTGCTGTTTATTATTCTTTATCAATTGTACCATTAATAAGTCCTATTCATTTTTAGTGAGACCCAGCATAGAATGCGGGACTGCATTGTTGAGTACTTCTACTCCATCCACAAAATTCCCGGTGGCCCCAATTTTAACTCCTATCCCCATTCCAATTCTGACATGTCACTACATGGCCTCCTCTCCTGCCACGATGAGACCACTCTCAGATTGGAGGAGCAACTCCTCATGTTCCATCTAGGTGGTCTCCAACCTGATGGCATGAACATAAATTTCTCCAAATTCCAGTAATTCCCCCCTCTCCCTCTTTTCAATTGCCCACTCTGGCCTCTTACCTCTCTTCCACCCCTGCCTATCACCTCACCCTAGAGCCCCACCTCCTTCCATTTCTCCCATAGTCCACTCTTCTCTCCTATCAGATTCCCACTTCTCACCTTTACCTTTTCCACCTATCACTTCCCAGCTTCTTCTTTCAACACCCACCTGGCTTCTCCTATCACCTTCTAGCTTGTCCTCCTTCCTCTCCCCCAAACTTCTTATCTGACAATTTCCCCTTCCTTTTCAGTCCTGATGAAGGGTCTTGGCCCAAAACATTGACTGTTTATTAATTTCTGTAGGTGCTGCCTGACCTGCTGAGTTCCTGTATTTTGTTTGTGTTGCTCATTTTTAAATTATTCAAAAGAGGCTCTGCATGTAATTACTGCAATAATCTTTAAATCAGCTCCGCCTATTAACCAGTAAGGGACAAAGGCTATTCAGCCTGTCAAGTCTGTCCAGCGTACCTACTGGCTCCTCTTCTGGCATCCCCTTAATCCTATGGACTTCAGTCAGCTTGGGAAACCTTTAGCCTCTGTTTCATGGAGTCTAACAAACTTCTGCAGCTGTACAGTGGAAAGCATTCTACTGGTTGCATTTTGGCCTGGTATGGAAATTCCGATGCACAGGACTTCAAGAGGCTACAGAGAGCAGTGGATTTAGCCATTTTAATCATGGCTACAGCCCTCCCTACCACTGAAGGCATCTACAAGAGGCAATGTCTCAGGAAAGCAACCTCCACCATCCGGACCAAGCCCTCTTCTAGATGGTGCCATCGGGCAGGAGGTGCAGGAGCCTGAAGACCCACTGCTCAGGATTCAACAGCAGCTTCTTCGCCACTACCATCTTCCTCTGTAAATAAAACACTTTCGTGTGCATCCTTTTATTGTTTATCCTTCTATACTTCCTCCGCATGCTTAAAGATGGAATGATCTGTCTGGGTGGCAAACAAAAGCTTTAATATGTGACAATACTAAACCAATAACCTCTTCAACCAACCAGAAAAATTCCAACACTACCTCACTCTATTACACTCAGTCCTTGTTTATTGTCGTTTAGTAATGCATGCTTTAAGAAATGATACAATGTTCTTCCAGTATGATATCACAGAAACACAAGACAGACCAAGACTAAAACTGACAAAAAACACATAATTATAACATATAGTTACAACAGTGCAAAGCAATACCGTAATTTGATAAACAGCAGACCATGGGCACGGTAAAAAAAAGTCTCAAAGTCCCGATAGCCCCATCATCTCACACAGATGGTAGAAGGAAGAAAAACTCTTCCTGCCATGAACCTCCAGCACCACAAACTTGCCGATGCAGCAGCCGACTCTGAGTCCGTCCAAAAACTTTCAGCCTCCGACCAGCCCTCTGACACCGAGCACCGAGCGCTTCGACCCCGGCCCCGGCTGCCAAGTAACAGGCAAAGCCGAGGATTCAGGGCATTCCCCTCCGGAGATTCTGGATCGTACAGTAGCAGCGGCAGTGAAACAGGCATTTCAGAAGTTTCAACAGACGCTCCTCCATGCTTCTCACGTCCGTCTCCATCAAATCAGGATTGTGCACGGCATCCTACTTGAGAGATCACAGATATTCATTCCGGAGTGGCTGCTGTGCACTGCGTCGTGCCGCCATCTTCTCTTCTCATTATGACAAGGTGAGAGGGAACTCTTTCCCTCAGAGAGTTTTGAATCTCTGTAATTCGTCATCCCAAGGCATTGCAATTCTGACATGCTCTGTCGTGAACCACAGTTTTAGGGTATCTCATAAAGAGCACTGAGGCCAAACATCTGATCAGCTAACCGGTGGAGCAGGCTTGACATTATGGGTTATGGGGAAAAGGCAGGCAGGTGGAGATGAGTCCATGGCCAGATCAGTCATGATCTTATTAATTGACGAAGTATGCTTGATGGCCCAGATGGCCTACTCTTGCTCCTATTTCTTATGTTCTCATTAATTCCATTTGTCCTGTTCTTATACCAAGAGATTAGTTTCTGCAGTGTCTTGGAGCATATGGATTCAAGGCATTATACTTCCAAGCTGTCTGATGCTTTGCAGAGTTTAGGACCAATAATACTTAACTAAGCAAATGCTGGTCCCTCCCTGAGCACCAATTCTCTGTGCTCCATCTGCACCCAACAATTCAATGCAAAAACAAACATATGCAGTACAAATTAAACACGGACTAAAGAAGTAATTGGCAATTTGTTTATTATTGTCATATAAGTATGCTGAGATGCAGTGAAAAGCTTTTGTTTGTGTGCCATCCAAACAGGTCTCTCTATACATACTGTAAGTGCGTCGAGGAAGATCAAAAATAAAACCAATAACGGAACACACAATAAAGCAGTACATTTCATAGAAAGTGCAGTGCAGGTAGGCAAATAAGGTGCAGCAGCCATGACGAGGTAGATTGAGAAATCAAGATTTCTTTATCATACAAGAGCTCCATTCGAGAATCTTAAAACTGCAGGATAAAAGCTGCCCTTGAGCCTGGTAGTGTGTGTACCCATGTGCTCAAGGGATGGGCATTTATATTGGATGAAGAGAATGACAGAAACTCCATGGATTATATATAGACGGAATCTGATGCATAACTTGTCAGAAATACTTGCATTTATGTTGTGCTTTCCTTTCAGGATGTTTCAATAGCTCTGCATGAGGTTCAGCCACTTTTATAATGTAGAAAACATGGCAGGCTGGTTGCCACATAAGCCATGCTAGGTAAGTAAGCCTGATCTACTTTCCTGAAGGACAATTGTGAGCCAAAAAATAATTTTACATGCCTTACAATACACTAGTTTTGTGGTTACCCTCGCTGGTACTGGCATTTTAATCCTGCATTTTAATTAAATTACATTAAATGAAATTTCCCAGGCACTGTGGCTAGATTTGAACTTTTGGCTCCAAATCAGCCATCCAAGCCACCATCTTACTAGTCAGTAACTTAACCACAAAATTACATTGTATCCTATAATTACCAGATGATTTATTTGTTCAGTGGTGTTCATTGAGGAACAAGTATTGGCTACGACAACAGACGGAACTTTTGCTCTTCTACAACACTATGCCATGAGATCTTTTGAATCTGGCTGAAAGAGTGCAGAAGGAGAATTTGTTTAATGCCCCATAGAAACCAGATACTTCTATTAGTGTTCCCTCAAAACCATCACAGTATTCTTCCTCATTCACAGTTTGAGATGCCAGAGGACGGCTGATAATTTAAGAATGACCAAAAAGGCACATTATTTTGTTTGTTGAAGAACTCGCACTCTGCAAAGCAACCATTTCTTCAGTGGGCTTTCCTGCAGTGACAGGCTGTCCAGTAAGCTTTGCAGTGTCACAAGGTATCCACAACACTTCAATTACATGTTACAGTTCTTAAGGTGATGTCAACCGATGTTACACACGTTACAAGTATGATACTTTCCCCTAGAGTTCTATGGAATGAGATTGATTTGGAGGTGGGAGGGACTCTGGGCAAACAATGCACCACGAGAGAATTTTGTAAAGTTTGGTCTAGACTGAAGCAACAGTCTGCTGGAGGAACACAGCAGGTCAAGCATCTCCTGTGCAAGGAAAGGAATTGTTTAACTTTCAGGTCAAAACCCTGCATCAGGACACAAATCATCGACAATTTTTTTCTGCCCGCAGATATTGCCCAATCCGCTGAGTTCCTCCAGATTGTTGTTCCAGATTTCAGCATCTGCAGTCTCATGTGTCTCCGCTGGTTTGACTGAGTCATGCTCACACCTAGTTTGGGTAGGATCATAGCAGAGAAAGCTGGAGGATCTGGTTCATCATAAGAGGGACATGACAACCTTTGACATGTTGCGGCTTCTGTATCTGACTAGGTTTGATGTAAAATAAGTTGTGCTTGGTAAGTAACAAAGAATCCAGAGCCAAGCTTTCATTAATGGGGTGATCCTTGGAAAACAGACCCTTTCCTGCCAAGTAAATGCCTCTGATTATATGGGTGTTGATTTTGCTATTCCTGTACTGAATTTCAGCTCAAAAGGATTGTACTTGTTTCCTTAACCCAAACTCTAACCTTGCTCAGGAAAGTATGGAGATCAGGAGATCAAATCAATTTATGTTGTAACTTGAGATAAAAGATGAAGAAATGCCAACTGGCTCATGGGGCCTGACCTGTCATAATTTGATATAACTTGTTCATATTCTAGTCTGGCTTCCATCAACATGTCTTCCCCTAGCAAAAGTAAAACAACAGATGAATGTACTCTGAGCTGTGGTAAATGGAAAAATAAAGATAAGCTTGTACCATAGAAAACATTCTATCTACAGGCATCATAGCTTGCTATGGCAGCTGTTCTGCCTGGGACCGCGAAAAATTGTAGCGAATTGGGAATGCAGCACAGTCCAACACATAAACCAGCTTGTCTACACTTCCTGCTGCCCCAGGAAACGCAATGACATAATCAATCACCCTTCCCACCCTGGTCATTCTCTCTTCTCCCACCTTCCATCTGACAGAAAATTCAAAAGTTTGAAAACACATACCACCAGGCTCCAGGACAGATTGTATCCCACTGTTATCAAACTCTTCTGTGAAAATAATGAATACTTGATTTCCCAGTCTACCCTTTCATGACTTTATTTGTCTACCTGCACTGCATTTTCACTGTAACTGTAACACTATATTCCGCACACTGTTGTACTATCTCAATGCACTGTATACCTGTGTGGAATGATCTGTCAGGATGACACACAAGTAAAAACTTTTCACCATAGCGCAGTACATGTGGCAATAATAAAGCAATTACCAATTGTGTAACTTCTGATAAGGCACCCATCCTTATTAATCCCTTCTTCCAATGCTTGATACATAACCTACTATGATGAGGTGATTCAAGTGATCATCTGGACATTTCCTCATTGCTGTAACCAGTTTCCACCACTCTGGCAGTGTGATTCAGGTAGTCACCACTCTCCAACTGAAGCAGATTCACCTCATATCTCCTCTAAGTGTTTTCTCCTTACCTTGCATCTATGACTTCTGCTCTTAGTTTGTTAAGATCTCATGGCAAGGGAAAGAAAGAATGATCAGTAAGGTTTTTTTTATTCTTTTATGAGATATGAACATCGCTGGAAATTTTTAGTGAATTGGTAAATTAATTTATTATTGTGACATATACCAAGGAATGTCTTCCTTCATTTCCGGTTAATTCATTACAACAGTGCATTGACATTGTACAAGGTAAAGCAATAACAGAATGCAGAATAAAGTGCTAAAGGACAGAGAAAGTGCAGTGCAGGTGCACTCTACGGGGAAAGTCTACCAGTGTACAATAAGGTAAACTCTTGATCTCACAAGGTAGATTGTGAGGTCAAGAGCCTACCTTATCATGCTAGGGAACCATTGATTAACAGAAGCTACCCTTGATCTTGGTGCTATTTGCTTTCAGGCTTTTGTATTTTCTGCCCAATTTGAGGGGGGTGATGAGAGGTTTGGTAGGATTTTGTTATGTTGTCTAATTTACCAAGGCAACAAGAAGTGGAGACTCCCTGGAGGGAAGGCTAGTTCCTGTAATGTGCTGAGCTGTGACCAGAACTCAATGCAGTTTCTTGCATTTATTGCACACTCTGATCACCTCTGAGTGATCATGCAGTCAAAAGTCAGCCACACTAGCAGCTCTGAAGTCTCATACACTTCAGGCCACACTGGATAAGGACAACAGATCTCCTCTGAAGGACACAAGTGAACCAGATGGATTTTTACAGCAATCCATTAATGTCATGGTTAACATTATTACTTTGTTTTAATTCCAGATTTTATTTAATTACTCGAACTTAAATCCCCCAGCTGCCATGGTGAGACTCAAGCTAACATCTCTGGATCATTGCCGCTGAACTTTGATTGCTAGTTCAGTAACTTGACCACCACACCACTCAGTATTCAACTAAACTCAAATGATTCTTATCCATGGTTAAAGTGGGCTGCAGAAATTCCAGCCACAAATTTTAATCACCTGTCATGCTGTAATCATTTCCAGAAAAATCTGTTACTGGAAGTCCAGAACATGGTTAATACTGTATATCATTTCACTTTGCAGAGAGTTCAGTGCTTGGTTTGTTCAAACAAAATGGTGATGAAGGGTAAAAAGCTTCAAGTTGAAGTATCTCAATTCAAGCTGGTGTGAATGTTATCAATTGATCTAGGAATTAACCGACCTGCCTGGAATGTTTGACAAACAAATTTTCTCATGAATTATACATATTAATGATAACTATTATTAATGGGGGCTTGTAGGGCCTCAGGTATTTCCATCACCTCCGGCTGAAAGAATTGCACATAAGCTACATGACGGTTCATTGAAGCAAGTAATGGATTAGGTCTCCAACAGCAAGAAATCACTGTGCAAATTATCATGATTATTCATATGGCATATAAAGCATTAATTAAAAGTGTAAAAATGTTATTGATTGACAAGAAATTTAACCCTATGTGTGTCACACTGTTTTCCACATGTAACTTTTGCCCTCCCCAACTTTCAAATCAAGACATTTACTGTCAAATTCGCAAATACAGGTAAAATGAAAAACGTGTTTATGGCACCTCGATTCAGACAACACACAGAACAGGTCCAGCATCAAAGATCCCCACTTCCAGTGGCAGAAGTATGGAAGCCTTAGGTCCCACACCATCAGGTTTAGGAACAGTTATTACCCTACAGCTATCAAGCTCCTGAACAGGCGCGGATAACTTCACTCACCATTACTCTGAAATGACTCTATGACCCATAGATACTTTCAAGGACCCTTTACAATTCATGTCCTCAGTATTATTTACACTTGCACAGTCTGTCTTCGTTTGCACATTGGTTCTTTGTCAACCTTTGTCTGTTTATTTTGCCATAAAATTCTATAGTATTTTTCCCCCAGTAAATACCTGCAAGAAAGTGATTCTCAAGGTAGTCTCGTGTAACATAAACATAATACAATAGTGAATTTGCTTTGAACTTTAAAAATCATACATAAATTATGTAAGACATTGAAGAAAGAGCCTGGGCAGAGCGTGACATTTGTAGGAAGGGAGTGGAACCTTATCCCACTGCTTTCTTGAAAGCCTGGTTGCCAGGTTATCTGTTGCTTATTAATTTGCAATGCAAGTCTCATGGTCAAGATCAGTATTTACTTCCCATCACCATGTTCCCCATAAGAACATGGTGGTAAGGTGACGCTTTCTCTGCTGTGGTCTTCTGGTGAAGGTACACTCACGGTGCTGTTGGAGATGGTGTTCCCAGATGGAGACCCAATGATGATGATGGAACAGCAATATACTTCCGTGATGGAACAGTGTGTGGTTCAGAAAGAGATATGCATATGATGGTGTTTCTGTGAGCCTACTGCTTGGTGGATTTGGAAAGTGCTTTCAAAATAGGTTAATAAGCATGGACTAGATGGGCCTAAGAGCCTGTTTGGGTGAGAAACCGCAGGGCACTTTATAGCAAATAGGCACAGCAGTAACTATGAAATGGTGGTGAAAGGAAGGAGTGTTTAGGGTGACTAGATCAGGGTGCCAATGAAGAGGTTTATCTTGGTGCTTTCTGCTTCTTGTGCTGCTGGAACTGAACTCATCTTCAACAGGTATGTTATCTTCTTTTGATAATCTATAGATGGCAGAAAAACTTTGGGTTAAGTCACTCACCATAGGTATACACATAGTACCATAGTGTTTATCTGATTGCTTCATTCAGATTTCAGGTTAATGTTAGCCTTTTGTTGATGGTGAAGGATCCAACATAGTGATATCATTGTAAGTCAAGGGTAGGTGGTTAAACTTCCTCTTGTTGGACATGTTCATCATTTGATACTCTTGTGGCATAGATGTTGTTTGCCACTTGCAAGCCCATGCAAGCATGTAGCATAGATGATGCTATATGCAGGCATGGGCTGCTTCAGTTGCCAAGGAGCTGCAACTGAAATGAACATCCTCCAAGCATCAGTGTACTTCTGATCTCATGATAGAAGCGTGCAATGCTGGTGGCCACACTACAGAAAAAATGAGTTTGACTGTAGAAAGTACAGAGGAGATCACTAGGATGTTGCCTGGGTTGGATGACTTCAGTTATGGGCAGGGATTAGATAGACCAGACTTATTTTCCCAGGAGCCGGTGGCTGGCATGATGTAAGTATATAAAGTAATGTGAGGCACATGTATAGTGTAGATTATCAGTTTCTTTATTCCTTGGTACAGTATCTAAAACAAGGTGCTACTGGCGTAAGATGAAAGTAAGGAGTTTCGAAGGAGATCTGAAGGGTCAGTTTTATACACAGAATGGTCCAAATGCAGGCCAATGGAATTAACGTAGATTCGTAAAAGGTCAGCCTAGATGTGTTGTCCAAAGAGCCCAGTTCTGTGTTGTATGACTCTATTACTCTTGTGAATGTCATTAATGAAATAGGTGAAAATATTTGGGTTTTGAGCTTTTCGACTGCTATTGGTGTTGCATTTGTCTGGGCATGAAGAGAGTTGTGCAATTTTTGCTTTCCAGCCAACAAAAAGGCTTGGGAAAATGAAGAGGTGAACAATTTACTCCATGTTGATGCTAACGAGTCAATTCTCCATGGAGAACCAAAGTGATCCAATCATGGGGGGCATTTTCAATGATTTCATCTCACCCACTCTGTGATTACAAACCAGTGCCTTTCTTCATTCCCCTTAAATTCAAAACTGTCTTGAATTTTATGCTTCATCAAATGATCTTAAAGTAAGTCCAGATCAAAATAAACAATATACTATACATTCCAGTTAATTGGGCCATTGGTTAATTGATGCAGCCACTTATTTGGGACAGCTCTTAAAGAACAAATCGAGAAAATGGAGAAAATTGCCAGGATTCCTTTCATTTATTTGGAACACTAAGTTAATTAATCGGACAACAGACTGTTGCTGACAAATTTCCAGCTCACGTCCGTTTTGTGGTTTGTGTGGCCATTGGATCATGCTTAGAGTGAACAGTTTCTAGATAGCATCAGTTGTGTGTCTGTGTTTAAAAAGCAATGATTTTTGTCACTGATAGTTAGCAAGCAATAAGCAATAAGACAATTCAGAATGGTTTTGCTCACTGCAGTTTCAAGCATTCAGGCTTGGAGATGCTAGAAATGGCCAGGAATGAAAATGAAATGACTTCACTATGTCAACCCTTTAGGAACTATGAAGAATTTGAAAGTATTGTCAATCATCTTGAATGTTATCTTGGAAATGAAGATTTGGAAGGTGCAATCATCAAAAGCATTGCATGAATGCAGTACATTATTTGCACTAGGTGCCTCTGCTGATTTTGTTCATTGACAGTCAATCAGAAGAACACAGCAGCATACAGTGGATGCATTCTTCTTTTAATAACTATTAGGAACCAACACACAGTTTTATAGTACTGAAGCTGTATTGGTAATGTTCTAATTTGTTCTTTATTTCATTTAAATCTATAATTTGTCACTCAGTTAAATGGTAGTTTGTCTTTTTCATACCTTTTTAACTACTTCCATGAAACTTTGGCTAATTGGAGCAGTCACTTAATTAGGTCAAAATGTACTGGTCCCAATGTGTCCCAATTAAGTGGAATCCTCTGGAATGAAACATTGGATTCACTCAAGTGTTTTGCAACATCTCTGGCGGAAAAAGTAGAGTTAGTGAATGAGGGATCTAATTTTTTTTAACTCAGAAGCAATAATTCCAGAACTTCAGGGCTATGAATGAAAGTGAAGATGTCTCCATTTCTGTAGTGCTTTCTTCATCCTCAGAATAATCCAAAGTGATCCACACTTAATAAACTATTCTTCAAGTACATTCACCATTGCAACTAGCAAGTTCCCACAAACGGTGAACTGAAATTGAAAAGATACCCTCATTTTAATTCTGTTGAGGGAAAAAGCTGCCAAACACAGATAGAACTCCCTTCCTCTTCTTCAAAAAGGCAAATGGCATCTTCCACAGAAAGCCTCAGAAAGGCAGCGTCCATTATTAAAGACCTCCAGCACCCAGGGCATGCCCTTTTCTCACTGTTACCGTCTGGTAGGAGAAGCCTGAAGGCACACACTCAGCAATTCAGGAACAACTTCTTCCCCTCTGCAGTCCGATTCCTGAATGGACTTTGAAGCTTTGGACACTACCTCGCTTTTTTTTTAATATAGAGTATTTCTGTTTTTGTTCATTTTTTAATGATGTATTCAATATACGTAATTGATTTGCTTCTTTATTTATTATTATGTTTTATTTTATTTATTATTTTTCTCTCTCTCTGCTAGATTATGTATTACATTGAACTGCTGCTGCTAAGTTAACAAATTTCATGTCAAATGCCGGTGATAATAAACCTGATTCTGATTCTCAAAGAATAGGCAGGGCCTTCATTTCACATTTTATTTGTTAGATATTAGAATACTCTCACCATTCTGCAACAGATTCGTCTTTAGGCTCCAGTATTAAACTGGAGAGACCTCCGTTCAATCCTGACCTCAGCTGCTGTCTATGCAGAGTTTGCACATTCAAGTGGATTTTCCTCAGGTTTTCCCCCACCTCCCAAAGACTTGCTGATAAGAGAATTTAAATCTCTGTAAATTAGCTCTGTGAAGTTAATGGCATAAAGAATAAGAAAGGAAGCTGATGGCCATATGTAAGAGAAATAAGTTGCTGGGAGTTAAGGAAAGGAAGGAATTAGACTAATGGTTGACATGGATACTATTGTCTTCTTCTGCATTATTATATGTATAAAATGTTTTATATATATATATATATATACTTGTGAGTGCACAGGTAGAGCAAGTCTCCATACATAGAATCCCAAGGCCCAAGCAATTATTCAGCACTGACAAATTTTGATCAGTGCTACAACCAATGTAGGTTTCATGACTCTGCTGGAAAGAAGATGAGGCCTGCTGGCAGAGGTTAAAGTTGGAGTTGGGAATTGTGTGGGAAGTGGGTGAGATGGTCTTCACAAGGAGGAGCAGGGTGGAGTTGAGAAAGGATTATGAGGTTATTGGTGGATTGAGGAGGTGTGTAAGATGGTAAGTTGGTAGTGTCAGGTTAGGGATGTGATATTTGGGAGAATTGGAAGACAACAGGTGAATAATAGGTTTAGGCAGACAATAAAGAAAAGAGAAAAAAAGATAGAAAAAGATGGTGGAAGAGGAGTGTGAAGATAGGAGCCTGCTCAAGATAGAGAGATATGGGCCAAACACAGACAAATAGGACTAGCTCAGGTAGGCAAGTTTATTGGCATGGACATCCTGTTTCCACTAAAAGGTAGAATAATGCTATGGATCAATGTCTCTATCAGAGTATGAAGATTAAAGAGGAAAAGGATCTGCCGGAGGATCTGGAATTTCAAAGGTTGTCAAAGTGTTCTTTGTCCCACTTAACATGTGTTCTAATTTGTGGAGACACAAGAGACTGCAGATGCTGGAGTTTGAAGCAACAATCAATCTGCTGGAGAACACTGCAGGTCAAGCAGCAGCTGTGGAGGGGAACAGATTTTGCAACTGGTTGTCCTGATTCAGAGGTTTCAACCCAAAAAGTCGACATTTCCTCCTCCCCCCACCACCCCCCGACATAGATGCTGCTCGACTTTCTGAGTTACCTCCTTAGTGTGATGCTGCCTTGGGGCTTGCATGCACAGGATCCTCCTGGATGCAACTGCAGAAATCTGATTAAAATGTTGTAAAATGTCCCAAAACAGCTCACAAGGATTCTATCAACAAAACTTACACTGAATCACATAATGGAAGAAGAGTATCATTCAGGATGTCACCTCCATTTTAAGTGGAAAAGAGCAATGGTCTAGCAGTTCTACACTCATCGGCTCCTCCACTGCCAGGGTGAGGCGAAGCACAAAGTAGAGGAACAGTCCCTCACATTCCAATGACAGGAACACTGAGCTCTCCAAGTTCAGTTAAACTACTCCCCCTGTCACTTTCTCTCCCTATATAATCTACCCAGGCCTTTCACCCATACCATTTTTCCAAAATCCCCTTCACCCCAGTCCAACATCTCAGAGTTTCTTTCTCCTCACCCATCTACTCCATATGCTAATCACCCATACCCTCTTCTCACCGGGTCCATTGTGTTTTCTGACCACTCCACATCCCCTATGTGGTTTCTCGTTGCCTTCCTTCTTCTCAGAGTCCACAATCTGCAGCCTTTTGTATATCGCTCATATTTACTTTTATTTAGGCCCAGATAATTTTATACACTGTAATTAAGGCTCTTCTCAGCCTCCTCTCTTCCAAAGAAAACAACTTGAGCTTATCCAGCCTTTCCTAATAACTACAATTTTCAATTCCTGGTGACATCCTCCTAAAACTCCCCTGCACCCTTTCAGTAAAGTCACGTCACTCCTCTAAGGTGATGACCAGAAAAGTATGCTGTACTCGGGTTGTGGCCTTACAGATGTTTTATACAGTTCCAGCACAGTTCTAGTATAATCACCCTGATCTCATATCCCAGGCATCAGCTAATAAAGGAAAGCATCCACACGGCTCCATAAGACTCTTTATGAAGACTTCGAACATCTTTCCCACACTATCAGAAGTCTGAACCAATCACCCCTTCCTGATCACATTCATATTCTCAAATCCTTAATTCTATCTCTTCCATTCCTATCACTTTAGCATGTCCGTTTACACTACTGTACTTTGCACCATTCCATTGCATTGCACTCATCGTGGTATTTAGTGTTATATTTATTACTCCATGTATACTGTTTATTTTGCGAGCTTCACATGAGTGAGGAATTTCATTGTACCCTAGAGTATATGACAGTAAGCTAATCTGAATCTGAATCTGAACGTGACTAATCAGATCATCTATACACATGAAGTCAAAATGCTTTCCTCCCGCATGCCAACTACACAGTTTATGATACTAGAACAGATAACTAGATAAGGTTGAAAGTGTTTCTTAAAGATGAACAATACAGATGTCTAAGGCTATCTGGAGGGAGATCTATGGTTTCGGTCCTGGGGCAGCCACTAATGGTGAGAAGCAATTAAAATCAGGGACCCCAGGTTAGAAAAGCACTGAGTGTAAAATATTAAATTAACTGTTACTTCAAGTTCCACAGATTTTTTCCCCATCCCTGTCTCTTCCCCAAGAGTTTCACCATCGCAGATCATTAGCTAGCAATGCCTTCAGTATTTTTGATTAACATACATCAGAATGCAGGGAATATTTCCCACAGTTGTTAAAAGGATCTTCAGAATATGACGATGTCCTTGATTATGTTGGCTGGGTTGATGCAGAGATAACGATTTTCTTGAATTTGGTGTCAGGAACCGGGGGTCACATTTTAAAATGAGGGGTCAGCCATTCAGGATGGGACAACAAAAAGAATTAATCAGAGGATCGTGATTTTTGGAATTCTCTACCCAGACAGTCGTGAAGGTTCAGTCACTGACCAGATATATTTATATATATTAGAAGTATGAAACTACACTGGATTCTGATTAATTTGGAAATCGGGACAGCCACTTATTTGGGACAAGTCTTCAAGAACAAAAACTAATTGAGAAAATTGCTGGGATTCCCTTCCTTTATTTGTGATACTATGCGGTTTAATTGGGGCAGGAGATTGCTGCCAAACAAGTTCTAATTAGCATCAGTCACATGCACTTGTGTGGCCATTAGACACTACATCATGCTTAGAGCAAACAGTTAGTAAATAGCAACAGTTGTGTGTGTTTGTGTTTGAAAAGCTGTGATTTTTATCACTGGTAGTTGATGAGAATTCAGAACCGTTTTGCTCACTGTAGTTTCAAGCATTCAGGCTTGGAGATGCCAGAAAATGCTGGGAAAATACTATTTCAACAAGTTTGAACCTATGAAGAATTTCAAGGTATTGACAATCATCTTGTAAGTTTCAATGAAAATGAAGATTTGGAGAATGCAATCGTTGATAGCATTGTATGAAGGCAGTCCATACAAGGAGTCAGTGCTGATTTTGTTCATTGTGTACACTGGATGAATTCCTCCTTCGATAATTATTAGGAACAAATCGCATTATTATAGTACTGTAGCAATATTGGTAGTGTTCTAATTTGTTCTGTATTTCATTTAAAGACATTATTTGTTTCTCAGTTTGTCTTTTTACACCTTTTTAACCACTTCTATGAAATTTCAGCTAATTGGGACAGCTGCTTATGTGGACCAAATATTTTGGTCCCAATGTGTCCCAGTTAACTGGAATCCACTGTATATGAGTTATTGCAAGATACAGGTAAAAGAACAGCCAGAATCTTATTGGTTCCCAGCCAAGTACAACAGTGCCAAATAGCCTACATTTTCTTCCACTTAAGTGAGCTTAGTTCAATTAACAAAAAGTAGAAAGAAGTTAAATGAAATATCAAAAACAAATTGCCCAAAGCAAGGTAAAGCCTACTTCAGACTAGACTGGACCAATGAAGAGATATGTCTCTGTGCCCAATATCTCAAAATGTGCTTTTTGAAATAATTTCATAATTTTGATTACAGTTTAAATGGCCTTAACGTACTGAATCTATCATGGAGTGCATCAGCTCTAACGCAGTTGATATTACATGTGCTTTGGGTCAGAAGATTGTGGATCAAGGTCTTTAATCCAGGGTGTTCATTACAAAATTCCAGGCTAGCATGCCTGGAATTACTGAAGGTGTTGCGCACTCTGAGAGGTGCCACCCTTCGGGTACATGGAGCCATTATCTTAAACACAAAATAATCTGCAAATGCTGGGGTCAAAGCAACACTCACAACACGCTGGAGGAACTCAGCAGGTTGGGCAGCATCCGGGGAAATGATCAGTCAATGTTTCAGGCCGGAACCCTTCATCAGGACTATAGAGGGAAGCCACTATCTATTCTGTGTCTATCTGGTAATATCTACTGGTAGGTGTTGAGGATCCAAGAAGAGTGTTTTAACAAAATGGTGTAGTATTCCAGGCAATATGCATCCCTCTGAGTTGGATGATCAGCCATGATCATACTGAATGGCGGTGCAGGTTCGAAGGGCCGAATGGCCTACTCCTGCACCTATTTTCTATGTTTCTATGTTTCTATGTTTCAACTGACCTGAAATAACCCAGTTATTATCTCATTTCTGCTTGAGGGTGCTTTGTGTTCACAAGTCCTCAAATGACGTGAGATTACTTAGTCATTGTTGTATTTCTGTTTGTGGGATGTCTCTGTTTCCTACATAGACAGTGCATAGTGAACAAGGATTTTTTTTTCTCCTCCAGTTCTGTGAGTTCTGTGATAACTGGATAATCCTTAAGTTGGACCTTCAGATTCTCCCATTGTTTGTGGGACTGGAGGTGTACGATAGCTGGTTGTCTTAAGATATACCTCACTCCTTCTGTTCATTTTAAATCATGAGACCCCACCAGAGAGTCGCAAAGTGCTCAGTTCCACTTCTGATGCTCCTTCTTTGTTTTGAGTAGACACAGGCCAAGGATCCCTAAGGACATTAAGAACATCTTTGAAGTATTTTCACTGTCCTTTGGGTAGACCTCTTGTCAAGTGGAATCTGAAGAGGAGTGCATTCTGGGACTCCATGTGAATGGTGTGGCCCATCCATCAAAGATTAAGCACGATTTCCATTACAACATAACTCCCACATAAGAACGTAATTGTCTATAAAGCACTTTGAGGCACATTTAACAGCTTTCCTTCAATTGGCAATACCCGTCTTCTTAGATACTGTAGGTGTAAAAGTTCCCACTGTGCTTTTTGGAAGAAAAGCAATGTTGTTCATCCCAATGACCTGGCCAATGTATACAGCCCAAGCTCTAAATACGTGCACAAGCTTCAGTCACCTGTTGTGCTCACCTTCCATGTCCAAAGTCAATCTGGAGCTCTCCATTTGAACTGCTTCCAACACACTTGGTTCATATATAAAGGATGGGAGCTGATCTCACTGAAGGATGAATCGATGAGGAATTGTCAGCATGGATACTGAGTACCTATTTCCTCTACCTAGAATCTAAAACCAGATGTCACAGTCTCATGAAGAGGACTAAGACAAAACTTCTCCATTCAGGGGACGTTTCTTTCCCATGCTGCAGTGGGTGTTCAGTCATTGACTGAATTCGATCGGAAACATCGGCACTCACAATGATGCTGCTGCTGGGTTTTTCTAGCATGTTCTGTTCATTATTTCGGACTTCCAGCATCTACAATGTTTTGCTACAGCATACAAACATCCCCAAGGCTGACAATTGACGGGCGATTGGGAGCGGGCGGAAAATGAATTGCAAACACAAGCAAGTCTGCAGATGCTGGGAATCCAAAGCAACACAAACAAACTGCTGGAGGAACTCGGCAGATCAGGCAGCATCGATGGAGATGAATAAACAGTCGACGTTTCAGGCCGAGACCCTTCTTCAGGGCCCTGAAGTGAATTGCACCTGAGAGATTATTATTGACAATATTGACTTGAGCAACAAACCCAGTGGGGCAAATAGTCTACTCTTTCGCCAATTTTCTTTGTGGACAAATCTAAAAAAACCGAGGTCCTGCCCACCCAGGACATTCTTTCTTATCTCCCTACCCATCAGGCAGAAGATACAAAAGCCTGAAAGCACACACTACATAGCTCAAGGACAGCTTCTATCCATTGCGATAAGACTACTGAACAGTTCCCTGGTACGATAAGATGGAATCTTGATCTCACAGTCTTCCTTGTTGTGGCTTTGGAACTTGCTGCCTGCCTGCACTGCACTTTCTCTGTAACTGTGACACCTTATTCAGCATTCTGTTATTGTCTTACCTTGTACTCGTTCAATGCACTGCTGTAATGGAATGATCTGTATGGACGGCATACAAAACAAGTTCTTCTCTGTACCTCAGTTCCTGTCACGATAATTAGCCAATACAATTTAATTGCTGTACCTGAGGGGTACCTGTATGCATATCTATGAAGAAAGAAACTTTGAAATGGCAAAAGTTAAGCAAAACAAGTGTAGCACACCATTGTCCTTTTGACTAATTATATATATAACAAAGATATTAGGTATTTTAAGCCATCATTGTTTTAACCAGCATAGATGTGCCCTTTCTGTGGCAGATTCACCGAAATCATTTAAAATAGAAGGCATTTTTACATCTAAATCAAACTGAACTAACTCCAACATATTGCACTTCCTAACAAGCAGAAGCTGTCCATTAAATCATCACTTAGAAAACAGATTCATCGGGAGCACTAAAGCAATAATTGATCTGCAAACATTGCCTCTGTACCTAGGCTTTAATTCATGTTTTTAGTCAATAACAATAATTACAGCATTACTGACATTGCTGTGAAAGGCATTTGTGATCTTTTTATCCCACAATCATAAGTATTCCTTTATGATTACTGCAGGGGGATAAAAAAGATAACAATAGGACTGTTTGCACACAGCAAATACCATAGAGGCTTTGCAACTGCGGGAACATTTTAACAATCACTTCTGGCCTTATTTTCCATTTTTTTTCTTCATTTATGTGAACCCTGGGGTCGTAAAGAACAGAATAACCCAAGCCCTCCATTATGGAAAAAGTGTTGCTTGATTGAACTGTTCTTCAGCGTAAGTCTCAATGTTCCAGCCATTTTACAAGGGAACATTGCCAGCATTAATCCATGTGATAAGTACATAGTGAAAACATGGAGCCACTACATTTTTAGCAGAGAGGGAACGATGAACAAACTTCAAATAACCAACAATGTGTATGTTTATAGAAGGAGCCAGCAGATAAGACTTTAAACATTGAGAGAGAAAGTTCTTGGTGGCATTTAGATAGATATTTTGCTATCTATTTTATTCATATTTATGGAAGTGACCATAAACAGGTTAAATGGCAGCAAAGTATTTCCTGTGATTCTCATCTCCTAACTTGATTTACCTTTGCGAAAAATAATTTTCAAGTTTTATTTCGATCCTGATCACATTAATACACAGCTAACTAAACATTCATATGCATCATAAAACACAAATGTCTGGAGGTCTGGAAATGCAAGAGTTTAGTGCATGTTGAAAGTCATATTAAATACAACTCAATTCACTTGTAAATGTAAAAGGAATACACGAACAAACAAAAGCCCAGCTGGGAACAGAAACTGATTTGCACTGGTCTGTAATATTTCCATCAATGTTTGCCTGATGCAGCATTTCACCACAAATGTTATTCTACAGTATTTTTTTCTGATGACTCATCTTTAAAGCACTGTGCTGCCAAAGCTATAACATTGTGTATTTTCTGTTTTGTCTTCAGACTGTATGGTGTTTACGGTATCTACTGAAGCATCACACCATACCAGTTCTCAAAAGCAAAGTGCTTGTATTTGTTTTCACTGCTACTGAACAGTGGTTTTTTTTCTCTTTGCCCTCTTTGCAAATCTAAGCAGTAAAATACGGCTAATTGTTAAAAATCATCCTGCTTAATTGCAAAGGGAATGAAAATAGAGTTAATATATAAACATATTGAAGCCAGTTGCAGATTAGGACACTTCTAAAAGCAACAATTGTTGTTTTAATGTATTCAGCATTTTTTTGCTGATTTGCTTGTACCTAATTACAAAATCACATCAGCGACACTTTTTGACATTTTTTGTTATTATTTGGAGAACAATCAGACATCTTGCTTTGTGGCAGAGAACAACCTTTCTGTTGTGTGTAAATCAACTCTCGATTGAAAATTTAATCCACAGATAGCTTTTTAAACTGAAAAATCTTACTTATTAACTAATATAACTGTGTTTCTCTTGATCAAAACAATTCCGATTTCTGACCTTTGCAACGTAAATATACATATTACTCATAAAGTAAATAATTGAAATGTAACTTTGCATTCAATGTAATCACAGTTTAAATACGTAGATTAAATGTTATTTCCGATGTATCAAGATGACCTAATTCCTGAGTCATGTAGCCTATTATTAAGCCCAGCCATGTGTTTCAGTCTATTTGTCAAATATTCAGCTGAAACAGGCTTTCATTATATTATTCTATAAATTAAAATCGCTTCCCTCACATAACTCCAGACACATTTTGTTTCGATGTGATTTGCTTTCAGTCACTGGCTTTGTAACTACTGAAAGCATCACACATGAAATACACAAAGGATTACAAACAACAAAAGAATTTATTAAAACCAATCTGCATTTATACAGCACCAAGAAAACAAAATAAAAGCATTATGCAAGGGTGCTTCAGAGAAACATTAAAACAAGGTGGGAAATCATTAGGAGGGTTCCACGAAGAGTGTCACAAAGGCAGCTGGAGAGGGGGAAGCACTTGTGGGTGGAATTCAGTCCAGTGACTACCAGTGGAGGGATACAGGGATCAAAACCTCACACCACCACCACCCCTCCACCCCAACCGTTATAAATGGCCAGCACGATGGAAACTATAAACCCTTTTTGCTGAGGTAACTCTCAGCAAAAGATTAAATTTATCACTGACTACTGTGCTCCAAGACATCCTCTGGACAAACGAAAACATGAGAACATAGGATCAAAAAGCAGGTTTTTCAGCCCTTCAAGTCTGCCCTGCCCATGGCTGATCTGCCTAGGTTTCATCTCCTCTTCTGTGTTGGTTCCACAAAGAGAAAGGAAGCATTTGAAGACCAAGACCTCAAACCAGTATCAAATGCATGGTCTACCATGCAGCGGTGATCAACACACTTCTGTCTATTTCTGAGATATGGGCTATTTGCAGCACCTTGAGGTACCGGAGAGGTTCCAACAAAAATGTCCCTGCAAAATCCTCCCAGTCCATGGACAGAATGTGACCTATTCTCAGTGTACTCGCCCTGCCTAACATCCTCATCACTGAATCTCTAATTGCACTCAGCAGATTCCTCTGGACAGACCACAACATTCACTTCTTTGACTTCAGACTCCCCAAACATGCAGACAAAAGAAAACCAGGTAGATAAAGGAAACAGTTCAAGCATATTCTGAAAAGCTCTTAAAGAAAGTTATCATCCGTGCCAACCTCATGGAATCCCTAGTCCAAATGCAGTCAAGAGCTCATAAAGGCCCAATGTTAACAGAAAGGAGCAGACCACCACCCAAGCTACTTGCTCACCCACCCCACTGAGCACATCCTATCCCAAATGTAGTATAGTCTCCATATCCACCATTAGTTTGATAAGTCACTTCAGAATCCACAGAACTGCAGTAGAAGTATGTCATCCTCGATCCAGCGGGATTGCTTAAGTAAAAGAAAGGGATCAAAGCAACTGATAGATTTCACATGTGGGGAAGACAAAAAGCCATGAGCTTGTATTTACACAAGGGTGAAAACTTATAAGTCGCAGTTTTGAAGGATCAGGAGACGATGAAGATTAGTGAGCACAAGATTCCCTCCAGAAAAGAAATGATCACTCGTAACCTGAACATCTCCAGACAATGGAGAGGTTGAGACAGGAGACATAGAGGACCTGTGTGACACCAAAGGTTAGTACCACATCTGCAAAACAAATCTCACTGCTTGGAGTACCAACTGCAGGCAACTCAAAGCAATAGAAAGGTCTCATCAACGATGTCCCTGCAAAATCCTCAAACTCTGCTGAGGAGCAAGGCGCAAGTGAGGAAGAGGAGAGGCGCATCAATGGAATTAATCTAGCTACAATGGAATAGATAAATGTGGTATCAAGTGCGACTAACTGGGTAAAAATCTCTAATATTAGAGGACATGAATTTAATACGAGAGAGAGAGAGAGAGAGAGGTATTCAAAGGAGTTGTACAGGGCCAGTTTGTTTTTGCACAAGAGAATGATAGGTGCCTAGAACAGGCTTCCAGGCTTCCAGAGAAGCAGATATGATAGTGGAGTTTATGAGGCGTTCAGCCAGACATGTGAATGTGCGGTGAATAGAGGGATATGGATCATGTGCAACCAGAAAAGATTAACTTTTATTTGACACCATGTTTGGCACAGACAATGGTCCAAAGAGACCGTTCCTGTGCTGTACTCTTCCATCTTCTCTTTAACCAGTCTTTGAACATTACCAGGGGTGGTGGTGATAGTGGTATTCAAGACACTCTTAGATGAACTCATGGATATGCGGAGATCAGAGGGATATTTGTAGGCTTGTTCACCTAGTCTGGAGGTTAGGCCGCAAACGTTTCGGTACCAGTCAAAGTGATGTCATCACATGAGTGTCGTTTCTGCCTGTTGCTCATGTTTATATTGGTCCGACTCATTCTGATTGGTTGGCTGCTGCACTGGCCACTCATTTCCACTGGGTTCCAGCCAACCGGATAGCTGAGTGAGCTCCGCTGGCCACTATCCCTAATTATCAGTCGTTGTGAGCATTGATTCCTCAGATGTGTGTAGCTCACCCCTCAGCCCTGATCCCACAAACAAATAGGTTCGTAAATTGCACCCAGTTCAATACCCTATATCTTGTAGACAGAGGAATATAGATTATGCCCAACCAGAAGGAATTAGTATGTTTAATAGGTGTCATTAGTTTAATTAGACCAACACAATATCATGAGCCAAAGGGCCTGTACTAGGGCTGTTCTATGTTCTATATAACCTCCTAATCTAGGCAATGGGAGAGCCACTGGAGGTGAATGGTGTAACAAACATATCAGCTCCTGTTTGAAAACAGGCAGGAGTGACGTTTGCCACATTTACAGTTTACTAAAGCCAAAAGAGATGGAGTCCTAAATCAAAATATCACATCTGTTCAAAATCTGAAGTAAGACAGAAAATGATGGAAATCCTCAGCAGGTCAGACAACATCTGTGGAGAGAGAAGCTAAGTTAATGGAGCAGGTTATGTTAGATGGAAACTCATTGGTCTCATGGTGAACCACTGATCCTGCCCATAGCATAATGTTTTGGACTTCTGACCCTGCAGCCTGCATATAACACGCTGAATCAAGGGGTCAATTACACTTCACATCTGACTCCTCAATTTTACACCACCATTAGCTGATATATCTACCTTGGTCCAAATGAATAGAATCACTAACTTTACACGATTAATAACTGCATTATTTTGGGCGAGGCTGTTGTTATTCCACACGGCATCTATGATTTTAATTACTGAAAATACTGTAAATCTAATATGTTTTCATTATCTCAATATTTATTAAACAATTTTTAATTTTTAATGATATCTGTATTTAAATGTTGCTGATCTACAGAGCAGTGATTCGGGCCTATGGCTTCAGGGCACAGAATCGAAGCCTGATGGTCACTGGGAGTCACAGAGCTGCAGAACACTTGTCTGACTACAGTAGTGAGTTGGATCTGCCTCTCTTCTTTGATGATTCTGGCCTTCCATCAGAACTCACCAATGTAGATTGGTTGATTAGGGACAGAGAGCCCCAACAAAAATTTTCCGAGCTTATAAGTGAAGAGCTAACTCAAAGCATTTGGTTGCAGATTTGCTGCAAGATTTTCTCCTTTCTCTGGAATTGACATGACCAAATGCCTAATTACTGTTGTCACACATTTTATTGCAGGCATTGAGGGTGTAGAGATGTAAGGCTGCTTTTGCCATATGCAGCTCAATCTAATTGCAGTAATGAAAAGTAAAGATTATGATTTGTTTCCCTGCAGTCATCTAAATTCTTCTGCACATTGCATCATCCATTTCTTCTCTTTGTCGGTTTGGTCACAATATTTTTTTATATTTTATCTGCATTCCTCAAAGCTGCAAATCACAGGCAAACTCTGTCCGTAATCTATAATGACAATGCAGGGTGAATGAGGTATTCATTCCATGTATAGAGACAAAGTAGTGATTTTGAATCAGCTGCTGAGAAATCACCTTATTTGTGGCTTTGGTGTAAGAACACCACAAATACAATCATAGTAAGTATAATACTCTGACTACTCTTTCTTAAGTTTTCTTTGCTCCATTCTCCAAGCACTGTGTAAAACCTACAATGGGCACCTCAAGTTCTTGCTTCAGATACTCTGACAACATGTCCCAAATCCACAATCTCTGCCACACGAAAGATAAAGACAGCAAGCTTTCTCCCATCAAGTTTCCATCATCCTCTTGAAACTCCCTCACTGGTACTACATTGCAGCCAGGTCTTAAACCCTGGAATTTCCTGGGAGTACCTTCACCAGAAGGACTGAAGCAAGTCCTGAGTGCAGCTCACCGTCACCTCTCAATGGGCGTCAGGGAGGGACAATAAATACTGGTCACGCTTAAACTCCCTTTGTCCATAAACAGGATCAACTAGTTGTTTCTCCCGTGGCTCCATCAAGCCGTCGGGCACTGAGGAGGCTTAAACAAGAGGGGATAACTACATTCATTCTATTTCTGGTGTTCCTACAACCGATGGTCTCACCTTAAGAACTCTCTGTCTTGTTATTTCATGCTTGTTATTTATATTTGCATTTGCACAGGTTGTTGTTCATTGATCCTGTTCACAGTTACAGTTCTATAAATTTGCTAAGTGTGCCTGCAGGAAGAGAATCTCAGGGTTGTATGTGGTGACATGCATGTACTCTGATCATAAATTTTACTTTGAATTTTGAACATTGGTACTAATACTAACATCATATAAGCTAAAGGAAAATAAATGCCAGCCAGTCCAATACTATCAACCAGGAAACACAGGATTCCTAAAAACTTGTACAGGCTCAATTTACAACAGAGGAATCTTTTGCAATATAATTATGTAGATTTTACACAGACACAGGCCCTTCAACAGTTTTGCTTCCAACAGTTGATTAAACTAAGACAACAACTTGAATATACTGTATATCGCTTCCTAGAATCTACATGCCTGTGATTCTGGAGATACAAGATGTCCCTGTTAGAAGCATGAGCAAAAACACAGTCTGCTGGAGAATTTAGTGGGTAGAACAGCATTTGTGGAAGGAAAGGAATTGTCCAGTTTTGGGTTGAAACCTTGCATCTGACACCCACAGAGGCTGCTTGACCACTAAGTTTTCCATTCTACCTGTTCCTCACCGTACTTGGGCAAATGGCAATAAACCTGACTTCAAGTCATATTCAGCACCCTGCAACAAGATTATTCCTAAAAAGAAAGTTATCATCATAATATTGGGTGGAATATCAGAATTGGTGACATTGGTTGACAAGGTTAGTTTTAAGTGACTTCTTAAGGGAGGAGAGACGGGGAGTATTTGAGAGCTTGGAGGTGGGGGGGGCAGGCAGCTGAAGGCATGGCTGTCAATGGTGAGGTCGTTAAAATAAAGAGAAGCCAGGAAAGCTGGAAAAGGAGAAGCAAAGTAGTCTGGAAGAGGTTGAAAGAGGTTGGAGGGATTCGAAAACAAGTATGGGTAATTTACAAGAGCTTGTGTGGATCAGTGAACGCAGGCCAAATGGATGAATGCAACATTTAGTGCAGCACGACATGGTCTTAGGATTCATGCAAGTCTGCTGCCAGTGCACCTATCTCACCTGAGCATTTCTGTATAAATACAATGTGGCACTCTCACCCTTCAATTGTTGCCAAGGTCCTGTGTGCCATCTTTTCCTGGTCATTAGTTTATTTCAGAAAATTATGTTTGAAGATCAAGACCTCCAACAGGGCACAAAACCAGTTGTTTACTGGGTTTCAGTGAACCCTGTCCTCCAATGTATATGCTGCTGTGACCTGAACTGCTGATATCAGGTACCTCGAGGCACAGGAAATATTCCACCACTGCTCTCTTTGCAAATTCCCCCAAGTCCATGGGCAGTGTAATCAAAAGAATACTCGTATCCTCTCCCAGATAAACAGATCCAAAAGTGCAGCCTTAGTTATACTGTGTCAGTACACTTGTCAGCCCATGCTGTAATGCACAATTGACAGCAGACTCCTAACACTGATCCTCTAAGCAGGGTGTATCAATGGAAGAGCTTACCAGAGGAAAAGATTAGTGGGCGCGCTGAAAGTGGAGAAGGGGCATTTGTGGCGGTACGAAGAACCTTGCGTTCATGCATCCAAGATGTTCAGGAGCCCACATATAGGATGGAAAGAAACTCCCAAGAATGTAAGAAGCTCTAGAGAGTAGTGGATTCAGCTTAATACATCACTGGCACATCCATTCCCACCATTGGCATTATCTACATGACGTGCTTCCTCAAGGAGGCAACATTAGTCGCCACAGATCTAAAGATCCCCACCATCCAGGTCATGCCACCTTCTTACGGCTACCATTGAGCAGGAAGCACAGAAGCCCGAAGTCTCACATCACCAGGTTCAAAAATAGCTACTTCCCTTCAACCAATCGTTTCTTGAACCAGCCAGCACTTATCATTACGGTATACTGGCACAATGACCACTTTGATCACCTTGAACTACAATAGGCCTATTTTAAAAATCTAATTCTGTGCTCTTATTAAAAGATGCGTACAATTTTTATTTGATTTGCGTTTTCTTGTGGGTACTGCTTATTTGATGCTACGTGCCTGTGATGCTGCAGCAAGTAAGTTTTTTCAATGTACCTGTGCATACACGTACTGAGCAAATGACTAACAAATTGAATTTCTTTGGGATGTGGAGGAAACTGGAACACCAGGAGAAAATCTAGATAGACAAAGGGAACCATACAAACTCTGTTCTGGTGTACATCTTACTGTCCATACCATTTATTACAAATTACTATCATTTGCACATTGCATATTCAGACAGAGATGTAACGTGAAGATTTTTACTCCTCACGTATGTGAAGGATGTAAGAAATAAAGTCAATCAATTCACAGCACACCCAAGGTCAGGACCAAACCTGGGTCACTGCTGCAGTACTGTGCCAATGCAAATAGGTAATGTGCTTACTTACTTTACATAGGTTTAATGTTTCCAAATAATTTGTCATGTAGTGTTTTAAATCTATCTATTTTGCTTTTTAACCTTCATTTGATGCTTAAGTCTATATACTTTAAAACATTTCTGACTGACTATCTGGCCTGCTTGCGATTAGAGCTTGCGACAACTCTCGGCTGTGGTGGACCAACTTACCCAGGAACAGTAAATGCGGATGGACACGTCTCAGAAGTGAAGGGTCCTGGCCACAAGCAAGGTGAAGCCCTGGCCATTAGCTTCCCTGTCATAAGGGGGACGTTGGAAGTGGACCCAAATGCAAGACACAGACACTGAAGTACTAGGAACAGGACTTGACTAGAGAGCTGGGACAAGAACACAGAAAAAAGTACAGTCGACATTTCAGGCCAAAGTCCTTTGGCAGGACTGCAGGAAAAAAAAGCTGAGGAGTAGATTTGAAAGATGGGGGTGGGGGGGGGCGGTGGAGAGAGAAACGCCTGGCGATAGGTGAAACTTGGAGAGGGAGGGATGAAGCAAAGAACTAGGAAGTTGATTGGTGAACAAGACAGAAGACCATGGAAGAAAGAAGTGGGGTGAAGCGATGGGCAGGCAGGGAGATAAGGTGGGAGAGGAACATGGAGATGGGAAATGGTAAAGGGGGATGGGGTTGGAGGCATTACTGGAAGTTTGAGAAATCTATGTTCATGCCATCAGGATGGAAGCTAGCCAAACAGAATATAAGGTGTTGTTCCTCCAGCCAAAGTGTGGCCTTATCCTGTCAGTGGAGGAGGCCATGGATGGACATATCTGTATGGGAATGGAAAGTGGAATTAAAATGGGTCCCACTTGTTCTGACGGTTGGAGCGTAGATACTCAGGCGAAGTGATCTCCCAATCTACGTCATGCCTGCTGAGTTCCTCCAGCATTTTGTGTGTGTTGCTCGGATTTCCAGCATCTGCAGATTTTCTCTTGTTTGTGTATTGTTGGCAAGGGTGGTTCAAGACAATGGTCCATCTCATATAACATAGGGGCATCCCTTCAGCCAGAGAGGGAAACCCCAGTCATCAGAGAGTCAATACTGGAAGACACAATAGTTCTGTTGCTATAATGCCTCTTGGCAGAGTGATTGATAACAAGCAAAAGGGAGAATGCAAATCTAACTTTAATGCTATCATCTCAAGACAGCAATACAAGAAGATACTTTAGAAAAGCATTGTGTCATTTACAAAGAACAACCATTAACTTATGTCTATCATACCCAAAGTGTTGTTTGGTAAATAATAAGGCAGATCTTCTTCCAAAGGACTCCCACAAATACCAGCAGGTGAGCCTATTAATGCACTGGTAAGTTGGAGAAGTCAACAGATGGGAGAATAATGGGTAGAGCTTTCGATTTATTTAAGTTAGCTTAAAATTTTTAATGTGTGGGATTATGTGAGTGTGTATGTGTATGTCACCATAAGACCATAAGATATAGGAGCAGAATTAGGTCTTTTGGTCCATCGCGTCTGCTCTGCCATTTCATCATGGCTGATCCAATTTTCCTCTCAGCCCTAATCTCCTGCTTTCTCCCCACATTCCTTCATGCCCTGACCAATCAAGAACCTATCAACCTCTGCTTTACATATATCTGGCTGCCACATCTACCTGTGGCAAAGAATTCCACAGATTCAGCTCTCTATGGCTAAAGAAATTCCTCCTCATCTCCATTATATAATGATGTTCCTCCATTCTGAGGCTGTGTCCTCCAGTCGTAGACTCTTCCACCATAGGAAACATCCTCTCCACGTTCACTCCGTCAAGGCCTTTCACCATTCAATCAGTTTCAATGAAGTCACCCTTCATTCTTCTGAATTCTAGTGAAGAGCCATCAGATGCTCTTCATATAACAAGCTATTCAATCCTGGAATCATTTTCATGAACTGCCTTGGAACCCTCTCCAGTTTCAGCACTTCCTTTCTAAGTTAAGTGGTCCAAACTTGCACACAATGCTCCTAGTGAGCCCTCACCAGTGCTTTATAAGGTTTCAGCATTACATGCTTGCTTTTATATTCTAATGCTCTTGAAATGAATGCTAACATTGCATTTGCCTTCCTCACTACAGACTCAACCTGCAAATTAACCTTTAGGGAATCCTGCACAAGGACTCCCAAGTCCCTTTGCACCAAAGTTTTTTTTGTATTTCCTCTCCATTTAGAAAATAGTCAACCTTTTCATTTCTTCTACCAAAGTGCATGACCATACACTTCCTGACACTGTATTTCATCTCCGATTTCTTTGCCCATTCTTCTAATCTATCTTAGTCTTTCTGCAGCATCTCTACTTCCTCAAAACTACCTGCCCCTCCACCTATTTTCATATCGTCTACAAACTCTGTAACAAAGCCATCAATTACATCATCCAAATCATTAACATATAACATAAAAAGAATTGGCTCCAACACAGACCACTGTGGAACATCCCTAGTCACCAGCAGCCAACCAGAAAAAGCTCCCTTTATTCCCACTCGTTGTCTCCTGCCAGTCAGTCACTGCTTTATCCATGCTAGAATCTTTCCTGTAATATCATGGGCTCATAGCTTGTTAAGCTACGTTAAGCACTGCACACACACACACACACACACACACACACACACACACACACACACACACATACCAAAGTTCCCAAGGCAGCACCTTCCAGATTCCAGACTCACGACCACTACCACGCAGAAGGATGAGAACTGCAGAAACCTAGGAACACCACTGCTTGAAATCACCCTCCAAGTCACTCACCATCCTGACTTGGAAACATATCGCAGTTCCTTCATTGTCGCTGGGTCAAAATCATGGAATTCCTTCCCTTACTGTACTATGGGTGTGCCTACACCTCAGGGACTGAAGCGGTTCAAGAAGGCAGCTCATCATCACCTTCTCAAGGACAGCTAGGGATGGGCAATAAATGCTGGCTTAGCTGGCGACGCCCACATCCCATAAATGAATTTTTTTTTAAAAAGCAGCCTGATGTGTGTTGCTTGAATTTCCAGCATCTGAAGAATTCCTCGTGTTCATGTGTGGCGCTTTGTCAAAGGCCTTCTGAAAACCCAAGTACACCACATCAACCAATTCTCCGTTGTCTATCCTGCTTGTTATTTCTTCAAAGAATTCCAACAGATTTGTCAGGCAAGATTTTCCCTTGAGGAAACCATGGCCTATTTTATCGTGTGTGTGTGTGTGTGTGTGTGTGTGTGTGTGTGTGTGTGTGTGTGTGTGTGAGCAGTCATGTGCAAGGGAGTATGTGTGAGTGTGTTTCTGTTTTTGCTTGCATGTATGCATAAATGCGTTCATACATGCATCTGTGCGTGTAAATGTGCACGTGCATTTTGGTGTATGAACCTTATAATTTAAAAGAAATATTCATTTCAACAGATCCGGACTTTGGATGTCTATGAATGTTAAAAATTCACAGACCTAAAATTTAATCAGCAGCTCTGATGGAGCACCACTCGCTGTCAAAACTATTCTGCAAGTGCAGCCAACCACAATCAAAGAGCTCCTGCATTGCCCTGCTCCAGGCTGATGAGCTGAGAGCAGGGTTTTCCGCAGAAGAATGCACCCAGGATTTAAGCCTGGTTGAAGGGTAGACAACCAGCAATCTAAAGCAGCAGAAGATCCATCCCATTAATGTCTAAACCAATCACTGTGAACCATCAGTGTGGTTCTCAGCTTCAGTGTCAAAGAAACCCCTGGCTGAGTTGAACCATACTCACAGTGACCTGAAGGCAGCCCATCTGACTAAAGAAACCACTCAATGTCTCTGCCATCTGCGCAAAGTACTCTTCACAAACTTTGGATGATCACAAGCTTGACTGTGATGGCTGCCATATAGTAAAGCAACTTGCTCAGCTCAGCAAATAGCCACTTGACCGGAATGCAGAGAAATGACGCTTGTCCAAATCTGAGCACAGCAAGTTTCAGCTCCATCAAGAACAAGAGGGAGAAAATTCAGTTTGAGAAACAAGACCAATAAAAACCTGGAAATACCCAGCAGCTGAGTCTGCAAACTGCTACTGACGAGCAAAAAATTGTTGCTTGCTGCCACTAACAAACGTAAATGAAAATGTATATATGAGAGTAATGAGATCCTGTGTGATACGAGGTAGTGCAATTAACCTGGCCAAATTCTGGCTGGGCAACCACCCCAGAGAACATTTTATGAACGCACAATTTGCTTTGCATTTCTTTGGAAGAAGGTTTCTTTTCCAATCAAGCTTGCCCATTTAATTAATTTGACTGGTTTTGCTTTAACTGGATTTATCGTGGCAAATAGAAACTTAATCATTAATATCGTTCTTTCATACAGAATTTGTTTCTCGTTATGTTTAATGAGTGATCTAGATACTAAAAATCTTCATTTATGTTGTCATAAACTTGTGTCTATTTAATGATCTTTTCAATTCAATCATGTTTATCAATTCCTGTGGCTAAATGGAAGTGGGAAACCCAGAGCAATGTTGTATTTTAAAGCTAATAATACTCTGAAAAAAATAAGAGATCTAAGACTGAAATTAGTTATTATTATTTGCAACTGCTTTAAGTTTAAAAGAATGGGGTTAAAAACAAATTTCTGTTAACTTTAGCTGCTACCAAAATCTGCACAATACTTCTAAAACAAGAGAACAAGAAATACAAATCAAAACCTTTGATTGTGAAAGATTGTATGTCTAATCTAGTGACTTTGACAAACTGAGGATGTGATTGACACAGTATTTTTCTGCAGGAGGTAGAATTGTAATATCCAGTTCGTTAAATATAAAGTTTAAATTGTGTTTCCATATGAGCAGGATTCAATTTTATTTTTGTTTGCTTGTTACGCAGTTGATTGCATTTGCACACATTTCATGCTTTATCTTGTAATAGCATTTATTTAAAACTCATCTACCCCCTAGGCTTGGTCTTATTTTGTTTTTCTTTTATTTGTAAATCTTAGTATTAAGCACAGCTGATTACCTTGAGTGAAGTGCATTGTTACAAGCTTTAACAAATGTACACCTAGGAACATTCTTGCCACTTAAGCAGTTTAATCTAATCCACTGTGTCAGAACAGGCATATGCAATGCTTTGACTAATTGCCTTTTAAGCGGTTAAAGACTTTGGTGTGATTATGTGCTTCAAAGGCAAAAAAAAATAACCAACAGCATATCTTCTATTTTATTGCAATGTAATATTTTTCTTAACACGTTAAGGTTCTCGTGACTTACAACAGTAATTTACCAGCATTTTCAGTTTCTGGTTCCTGCATCGGCTTCTCTTCTTTACAAACCCATTTCTTTTTTTACTTTGCCCATTTTTTCAATCCTTCTCTTCCAGCATCCTCTATTGTTATTCACCTTATTTCCTGCTTGAAGTAATCCTGACATACTGAACATCATCTGAAACTGCAAACGACAGAATGCAATAAACTAGAGAATAGCAGTAATCTGAGGAAAGTTCTACATTCACTGTTGCTGCTAACTCTCTGTCTTCTTATCCTACATAGAAAATAAAAAAATCAATACTGCCTCACAAGCCTTGATAAAAGTGGTGGACAAGTCAAGCAGGCATGCTGGATATAGTAAATTAAAGTGATCAAAATTTTCCAGTTGATTCAGCCTACAGCCTACGTAAACTAACAACCCTGTCTACCCACTGCCTGTCATGTCAGAAGCTTTCTTTATAATCTAGGTCTGGATCCTTCATTCTGATTTCATGATGTCTAAAAATAAAACAATCATGTACATCAGCAAAGTCCATCTTATTTGCAGCATTTTTTTAAAAAAATCATTGAGTAGTTTGTGCTTTGGAAAGTTATTTGATTTGAAAGAGAAGTCACAGACTTTTTTCTTGATGGGGAAGAAATGGTAAACAAAGGATAAAATTTCCAGTGGAAAATGCAGTCGATAAAAAGCATTTTTCTGTTGCATTTGATAGCTGCAAAGGCAAACTTATCTCAAATTTTGAGAGCCAATTGTTTGGAGGGGTGACCATTTCAAGACATAGATATCTTATTATCAACTCTAAATGGTACATGGAGATCACAAAATCATTTGCTTTTCAGTAAATCTCTGCCTTTATAAAATATAATAAAGTGTAAGATATATTAAGGAGTTAACAGAAATTTTATTATTTGACCATTCTTTGGAAGAAAATATTGCAAACAGATGTAATGCTTGGTCTGTGTTTCTCCAGATGTAAACTTCCAAATGCCATTTGCCTTTTAAAATGTTAGTCGGTTTGCCTTCTATTTCATACACTTTTATATTTTTTTACTTTTAGAGAATAAGTTGGAAATTAACTCTAGATCTCTGAAGATTTCACATCTCTCCACATACTGACTCTTGATAGTTGCCTTAAAAGTTCACATTTCTCTACTTTCCAAATAGGCAATTTTTTTCTAAGGAGTTTACTAGGAGCAGGCCTCACCAATGAAAAACTAACAATCTTTCTAAGTCCCAACATCAGTGAATTCTCACGAAGAGGCTATAGAGTAAGGTTAAAATCTCAGGTACAATCTTATCTTAGCAAAAGGCTAGGCACCATTTTGCTGGTTTGAAATTTGTTTATTGTCACCAAAGTTTATGCAAAATAATTTCTCATGTACAGATTGTTATGTTTAAAAATATATTTATAAAAGAGCTAACTTATTTAAATGAAAATATATACGGACATTCATTGAAGTATATTAAAAAATATGAATTAGATGTAACCATAGTCATTTTTAATCAATAAACAAAGTGCTAATGTTGTCCGGAGATACATCAGTACTACATAAATTGCAGGCATCATAAATTTATGTTAAAATTGATAGTTCCAATAAACACTAGTCAACCTGATCTGTGCCTCAGACAAGCAATATAAAAAGAATGTCAGTGCACTCTGGATTGTGAAGAGTTCCTCTATCTCTGCTCTTATATCCACATGTATCCTTTCTTTCATAAGATCTGTAATTAACCTGCAGTATTTATTATGTCAAGCAGAGGATTCAATCTGATTGATAATGTCATTGGTAAAGAGTTCACTAAACCTGTTGTCCTCTTTTGACATAACCATTTTCCCAAGTTAAAAACTGGATTAAAACAAACAATTTCATACACTAGAATAAATTGTGCAGTTTAACTGCATATTGCACAACTTCTGGACACTTAGTTGCATCTATCTTTTATTATGAGTAAATTACTCTCATGATTAGAGAGCTCAAATCATCTGTTGCAGCTTGGTTGAATGCAATTAATCTTTTTCTGCAGCTATCTAATTGTTAACCATTTATTTTTCTCTTTGATGTTTTAATTTTACTTAACCCTGTCATATAAATGTTGGCAAAAGTTTACAGCTCTTTTTTAAAAACAAAAAATAACTTTTTCAGCATAAAAATCTGAAAATTCATGATTTCTTTTAAGCTGGATAAGTGCCAAGCACTCAGAACCAGATGGATTTTGGTTTTGAGAATTTCCTGTGCTGGTTTGCTGGACCTAAATTCGTGCAGTATCCCAGTCAGACTGCAATGTTGGAGGCACACACCAGCTCAAGCTGTTTATGCTCCTGCTTGGCATTTTCAAAGGGGTTTCTAATCAGAGTGCTAGCTTATTGATCAATGACAAATACAGGCAACAACTTTTGTATACCACTGCGGTTGGATTTTTTATCTGAGATAATATTTCTCTCTTAAAAGGCATCCTCACTGCTATGTATTAATTAAAATCTAAATACTAAATATTGATTGATGCGTTATCAGGCCATAGCAGTTGGACTATGTCACATTGATTTTTGCTGTGATTTATTATCATATTTAAGAAAAATCATTTTGTGTGATTATACAGAGGAAATAGACTTTAGGGAGGGTGTAATTCTTTTGTATCACTTTTGTTGTGCGTTAGAAGGGCCAATTTCTCAATTGTGGCTGAGATCACTGATATCTATGAACACTTCTTCTCCTCTGTTTCGACAGCTAATGTTTAAGCCTGCACAAAAGATCATGCTCTTGTCATTAGGAATAATGGGCTTGGAGATTCCTTCCCTTAATCAGAACTTGGATTAGCAGAATGTACGACACCAGCATCTTATATATAAAACAAATTCACCATGGTTATTTGAAAAAAATATTGCTTTGAATAATATCATAAGGCCAAACAAAATGTCCTAGCAGTATAGATGGGCATGGCTGACTGTGGATTGTTTCAGAAATGACTACTACCAGGCTTGTGTTGCACCAGTGTTATATTACATATTGGTATAAGTGGTTCTGTCGGAAATTCAAGCACTTTTACTAAATTGAAAAACACAGCCTCCACTATGTTTCTGTGTGGCTTCATATATTAAGACCTGCTCAGCTTTCTGAAAAGGCTTTGAGTGTCAAGCAAATTGTGACTATTTTATTTTAACTCACCTTTTTAAACTGAACAAGGGACTTTAATTGTATCTTTTTTTGAATGTGTGTAATCTTTTCTGTTTGTTCAAGAGCCTGTATACCCTTTACTGTGACCAGCTTGCATTCACAATCAGAAAATCATATCATTTATTGTTCATTGTTCCTTTGTTATTAAGACAGATTTGGTTAATAATGAATTGAAAGAGAAAGAGGGAACAAGAGAGAACTAGAAATATTTTAACTTTAGATCGCTATCTTAAATCCTGTCAAGAAAAGCCACTTTTGAACAACAAATTGCATTAAACAAACAAATAACTACAAAATTCCTTACCATGTTTCCTTGGATCACAGTTTGCTGATCAGATAGCCCAGTGGCTCTTTGAAATATTGAATATTTCATTTTCTCCACAGACACTGCCTGACCTGATGAGTGTTTCTGGCATTCAGCATTTTTATTTCAGTTTTCCAGCATCTACAGTTTATTTTCATTCACAATATTGGATGGCCCTGTTAGTTTATCCACTGGGTTATAGAAACATAGAAACATAGAAAATAGGTGCAGGAGTAGGCCATTCGGCCCTTCGAGCCTGCACCGCCATTTATTATGATCATGGCTGATCATCCAACTCAGAACCCCGCCCCAGCCTTCCCTCCATACCACCTGACCCCCGTAGCCACAAGGGCCATATCTAACTCCCTCTTAAATATAGCCAATGAACTGGCCTCAACTGTTTCCTGTGGCAGAGAATTCCACAGATTCACCACTCTCTGTGTGAAGAAGATTTTCCCTAATCTCGGTCCTAAAAGGCTTCCCCTCTATCCTCAAACTGTGGCCCCTCGTTCTGGACTTCCCCAACATCGGGAACAATCTTCCTGCATCTAGCCTGTCCACTCCCTTTAGGATCTTATCCGTTTCAATCAGATCCCCCCTCAATCTTCTAAATTCCAACGAGTACAAGCCCAGTTCATCCAGTCTTTCTTCATATGAAAGTCCTGCCATCCCAGGAATCAATCTGGTGAACCTTCTCTGTACTCCCTCTATAGCAAGGATGTCTTTCCTCAGATTAGGGGACCAAAACTGCACGCAATACTCCAGGTGTGCTCTCACCAAGGCCTTGTACAACTGCAGTAGTACCTCCCTGCTCCTGTACTTGAATCCTCTCGCTATAAATGCCAGCATACCATTCGCCTTTTTCACCGCCTGCTGTACCTGCATGCCCACTTTCAATGACTGGTGTATAATGACACCCAGGTCTCGTTGCACCTCCCCTTTTCCTAATCAGCCACCATTCAGATAATAATCTGTTTTCCTATTTTTGCCACCAAAGTGGATAACTTCACATTTATCCACATTAAATTGCATCTGCCATGAATTTGCCCACTCACCCAACCTATCCAAGTCACCCTGCATCCTCTTAGCATCCTCCTCACAGCTAACACTGCCACCCAGCTTCGTGTCATCCGCAAACTTGGAGATGCTGCATTTAATTCCCTCATCCAAGTCATTAATATATATTGTAAACAACTGGGGTCCCAGCACTGAGCCTTGCGGTACCCCACTAGTCACCGCCTGCCATTCTGAAAAGGTCCCGTTTATTCCCACTCTTTGCTTCCTGTCTGCTAACCAACTCTCTACCCACACCAATACTTTACCCCCAATACCATGTGCTTTAAGTTTGCACACCAATCTCCTGTGTGGGACCTTGTCAAAAGCCTTCTGAAAATCCAAATATACCACATCCACTGGTTCTCCCCTATCCACTCTACTAGTTACATCCTCAAAAAATTCTATGAGATTCATCAGACATGATTTTCCTTTCACAAATCCATGCTGACTTTGTCCGATCATTTCACCGCTTTCCAAATGTGCTGTTATCACATCCTTGATAACTGACTCCAGCAGTTTCCCCACCACCGACGTTAGGCTAACCGGTCTATAATTCCCCGGTTTCTCTCTCCCTCCTTTTTTAAAAAGTGGAGTTACATTAGCCACCCTCTAATCCTCAGGAACTAGTGCAGAATCTAACGAGTTTTGAAAAATTATCACTAATGCATCCACTATTTCTTAGGCTACTTCCTTAAGCACTCTGGGATGCAGACCATCTGGCCCTGGGGATTTATCTGCCTTCAATCCTTTCAATTTACCTAACACCACTTCCCTACTAACATGTATTTCGCTCAGTTCCTCCATCTCACTGGACCCTCTGTCCCCTACTATTTCTGGCTGGTTATATGGCTGGTTTCTTGTTCTTATTATGGATCTCAGTCTGACCACGGTAGAAGGTGCTTCAGTCATTGTGGCTGAGAAAGAAGTTTCTCTTTAAATCTCATGTGTGCTGTTGGCAGGACCAACAGATACAGACCCTCCCCAGGTGGATGGCAGGGTTCCATTCCTGTGAACCGATCAAACCACGAACAGTTTGCAAGTCAGAAATGTGGTCATAAACAGAGGACCTAGGTGGCAAAAGATGCCTGCAGACCCACAGCAGCTGGCAAATCCATCCCCAGCCACTCCACTGTCTCCCAAACGCTTGTTCATTTGTATGGTCGGTACATAAGTCAGGCATTGATAAGCTGGGGAGGGCTCTGTATTTCCAATCCCTAATTGTCCTTGAGAATGTGATGGTGAACCACCTTTGAGTCATACAGTCATACAGCGTATGCTTACAGGCACCTCAATCCAAATGGCCCATGCTGACCAAGCAAATTCAATGTGCATGCATTTGGCTCATAAGCCTCCAGATCCTTCATATCCAAGTACTTATGCAAGTACCTTTTAAATATTATTAATATACCTGCTTCAAACGCTTCCTCTAGTAACTCGTTCTAAATACAGACAACCACTGCAACCACCGCAGTCCTTCTGATGGAAGAGCTTCCACAGTGCCGATAGGTCGGGAGTTCCAGCATTTCCACCCAGCAAAAATATAGAAACAGTGACCAATTAGCAGATCAGTGTGATGAGTGCCTATAAGAGGCTGTGTTGTCATGAGCTTGACATTTCTTTCCTTTTAGTGATAAAGGCCACAGATTTGGGTGTTGCTGTCGGAGAAACCTAAGCAAATAACTCCACTACATTCCTGCATCTATGGTGAGTGGTGGAGAGAGACGTTTGAAGGTTTGTGGTGTTTGATGGTTTGTCAGTCAAGTGGAGTGCTTTATCATATGAACATTAAATATACAAATTACGAGCAGAAGTAGGCCACTCAGCCCCTCAGGCTTACTTACGTACTTACTGCCTGTAATGCCATTGGCAGTTAGGGCAGCAAAAGAGGTCCTCCATCTCTGTCTGTCCTTGACCCCTTCATCATACCAGTAGCTTCCCCTCGGTTTTCACTACTGTCAGCCGTGCAAGTTCCGGATGGAGACTCATAGAGATGTAGAAAGGTTATTCGTTGTTTTTCCCATGACAGCCTTGTATGATCAGTCAAGGTTGTTATCCATGAGCTGAACCCCTGAAACCTGGACCACTCTTAGTCTGGCCTCTAGTCTTTGACCTGTTTAGCATGGGTGACCAAATTACCAAGTTAAACTGCTGAGCGGGTGGTAGTTGTGAGTAAGAAGCTGAGATTGCAATTTAGTCACCTATGATTTTATTAATAGTGGCTAAGCCTGTCCTCCAAGAGGACTACAACCTTGTTGTGGCTTGGAGGCTTACCTGCCTCAAGGATCCAGAGGACTATGCTGGCTGGAATCGAGGCCTCATGCTTTGGATCATGCAGGTAAGCCTCCAAGCCACAACAAGGTTGTAGTCCTCTTGGAGGACAGGCTTAGCCACTATTAATAAAATCATAGGTGACTAAATTGCAATCTCAGCTTCTTACTCACAACTACCACCCGCTCAGCAGTATAACTTGGTAATTTGGTTTATTACGGTCGCATGCACCAAGGTACAGTGAAAACTTGGTTTTGCACGCCATCCATGAAGAGCATTTCATCATAACAGTACATCAAGGCAGAACAAGGGAAAGGCGATAGCATTCTACTGAATAAAGTTACAGAGAATGAGTGCATGTAGGCAATAAGTTACAAGGTCGCAATAAGGTAGGTTAGTTAGTGTATAGGAAGGAGATAGAGAGTCTGGTGACATGGTGTCATGACAACAATATTTCCCTCAATGTCAGTAAAACAAAGGAGCTGATCATTGAACACACGACAGGAGGTGCTATGCACCCTTTGGTTTGTATCAATAGTGCTAAGGTCAAGAGGGCTGAGAGCTTCAAGTTCCTTGCTTATTGAGAATCTTATCTACCTCTGCCTTTAATGTTTTCATAGACTTTGCTTTAATCAACCTTTGCAAAAGGGGTTCCAAAGAATCTGGGAGAGAAAACATAAATCTGTCTTAAATAGCCGAGTACATGTTAAATGGTAAACTGAGCAATAGGTTTTCCCACTGGCACTCCACTTCCAAGCTGTCAAAACCCCTCAGTATCTTGTCCTGGAAGGTGCTGAATGGCAGCAAAGCAGTAAGACATGAGGAATCACCCAAATGGTGATGTCTGGCCCAGCTGATGACTTCGATCACAAGGTCAGGCAGTAGATACAGCTGTTTCAAATTGACAGGGCTCATTTCAGTCACCTTCAGGGTCGGAACTGATGGGCATCCTGGGTCACATGTGCAATTTTGACTCTATTAAGCCGCTGTTGTTGTCCCTCCAGGGGAAATGGAGAAAGGAGCACACTTTATTTTAATGTAAGATGGAATAGGGTGTGTACTGCTCTGTAGGATATAAAGGCCTCATCTTCTCCCCACCCCTCATCTTCTTCCCTACTGCTGGACCCCGCCAGAAAGCTTAGAGAGAGGATCAGTTGCTGGCTAGTTTCAGCAGCCATTTCTTGCTCACTTCCCAACCCACTGATGGAAGATGCAGCAGCAGCATTCATCTGGCACTTTTGTAGTGAACGTCCTTCGGTAATTAAGCCATCCAGACCTTTCCTGGTCAGTGTCCACTCATGCAGACCAGCCAGAAACTAGTCATTTGAAAAACATTTCATCAAGGAGCTTGCAGGGGAGCAGTAAATAAAACAGTAGCAAAAGGACTGACTGGGCCTGAAACTGCCTGTGAAGTTTAAAAAATCTGATGTATGTATGTAAAATCAACCAAGTGCTTTCTCAAAAACATGATTGAACAGCGCAAAAAAAAAGCTCAACTCCTGAAATAAGAAATACTTTACCTTCCTGCACCTGCTCAGTACATTTATTTGCAGAAAATACCTTTGTACCCAATGCACAATAAGTATCACCAAAGCATTGATAGGACAAGTCCCCTGGTACCCAGATTCCAGTGCACAATGTCACTCACAGTGGCTAGTATCTTTCCAAGGTCAGCTCAGACAAGGAATTCTAATGAGATTAAACCTCATTGCATGGGTTTTAGTCCATTTTTGCTCATTGTTCTGAAGTGGAGAAATAGAATTATTGGAGTGACAAATCTTTCCAGATAAATCTCTGAGTTTAATCCATAGCCGGCTGACATTCCACTGTATGGTTTCTATGCATGCATTATAACATATACCTATGTAAAAGACATATATATATATATATACATGAGCGTGTGAAATAAAACTTTACTAGAAGTCATAAATTAATTTTGGACAGACTCCTTTTATTTTTAATGGAAAGGCTAACTTGCTTTTTATGTCTGCATGCTGTGCATTAACAGCAGCAAATATCTGAAGAGCCTAAGTGAAAGACAAAGGAATTCTTTACTATCCCAGAAGTGCCGGGCAGGAATCAGGCACTGATTGCAGTGCGCTCCAATGGTTTTTATTTTCCAAACCCTTCACTGCTATCATTACCTTGTTAACTCCCTGTGGTCATGCAAGCATTTCCACAGATACCAACTAGTAACCCCACCCGCCCCCCAGTCTATTTAAGACATATATATTATTCTGTTCCTTAGACACAGCATTTATTGTTTAGCCGTAATTACAGCCAAAAAGCCCCAAACTCTTATTTCACTCTACTTTTAGGTCCTGTTGCTGTGTCTTGCATCACTCTCTCACTACACATCTTGGAACTTGCACGTTTCCTCTAAAACTGCTGACTTAAATGGTGCTTCCTCTTTCTTTCCCAACTACTCCCCCCTCTAATGCAGCTATGATCAAAAACGTGCTTGATGTCCTGAAATTCTTGTTGGAAGTGTCCGTGGAAAGCATATTCAGTGGGAGTACTCTTGTCACTGACTCAGTGTGTTTCACATTTCCATCTCCATGCAGTGATTCAGGATGAGAATCTGCAACTGGGAAGGAGTGCAGCACTGTCTCAGATGCATGATTCCTAAAGGTACCAGTGTGAGTGACAGTACGCTGGAATATGGGTGTCAAGATACCAAACCCATCAGTGTATACCTCCTACAAACATATATCCCACATACAAACATATCCTACAAATACAGAAATTAATATCCCATGACAACTCACAGGTGGATAAGGTCGTAAAGACAACTTTTGGCACATTGGCTTTCATACATCAAAGTATGAGTACAGCAGTTGAAATGTTATGCTGAAATTGTATAAGACAATAGTGAGGCCTAATTTGGAGTATTGTGTCACAAACAAGAGAAAATCTGCAAATGCTGGAAATCTGAGCAATACACACAAAATGCTGGAGGAATTCAGTAGGCCAGGCAGCACCTATGGAAAAAAGTACAGCCGACATTTCAGGCCAAACTCCTTCGGCAGGACTGGAGCGAAAAAGCTGAGGATTAGGTTTGAAAGGTGGGGTGAGGGGAGAGGGAACGTCAAGCAATAGGTGAAATTTGGAGGGGGAGGGATGAAGCAAAGAGCTAGGTAGTTGATTGGTGAAAGAGACAGAGCACCATGGAAGAAAGAAAAAAAATGGGGAGGAGCACCAGGGGGAGACGATGGGCGAGCAAACAGATCACATGAGAGAGGGAAAAGGGGATGGGAAATGGTGAAGGGGGGGAAGCATTACTGGAAGTTTGAGAAATCGATGTTCATGCCATCAGGTTGGAGGCTACCCAAACAGAATATAAGGTGTTGTTTCTCCAACCTAAGTGTGGCCTTATAGACATATCAGAATGAAAATCGGAAGTAGAATTAAAATGGTATTGTGTGCTGTTTTGATCATCTGCCTTTGGGAAAAATGTAAATAAGATTGAAAAAGATCAAAAAAAAATTTACAAGGATGTTGCTAGGACTGGAGGACTTGAGTTATAAGGAAAAACTGAATAGATTAGAACTTTAATCCCTAGAATGTAGAAGATTGAGGGAAAATTTGATAGTGGTATACAAAATTATGAGGGGTACAGATAGGATAAATATAAGCAGGCTTTTTCCACTGAGGTTGACTAGGACTACAACTAAAGGTCATCGGTTAAAAGTGAAAGGTGAAATGTTTAAGGGAACATGAGGGACAAACTTCTTCACTCAGAGGGTGGTATGAGTGTGGAATGAGCTTCCAGCGCAAGTAGTGGATGCCATTTCGATTTCAACATCAAAGAGAAGTTTGGATAGGTACATGGATGGGAGGGCTATGATCCGAGTGCAAGTCAATGGGACTAAGCAGTTTAAATTGTTCAGCACAGATTGAATAAGCCAAAGGGTCTGCGTCTGTACTGCAGTTTTCTATGACTCTGTGACTCTGAGACCATGGAGGGCCCCCACCAAGTTTCCTAGCCAATACCTGTCCATTAATCAAAGTCACTAAAACAGATTATCTGGTCAGTAATACAAGAGATTCTGCAGATGTTGGAAATATAGAGCAACACACGAAATGCTGGAGGAACTCAGCAGGTCAAGCAGCATCTACAGAAGGGAATAAAGAACTGTCCATTTGAGATGAGACCATTGATCGGTTCATCAGTTGAGAATTCATCCCAGTCTATCATAAAAACCAACCTCTACTCCATGAACTCAGTCTAAACTTCCCATTGCTTCAGGAAAGCAGTCAACACAGTCAAAGCCCCTCCCTGCCCGGTCATCCTCTCCTCTCCCCCCATCAGGCTGAAAGTATAAGAGTTCAAGAACATGAATCACCAGGCCCAAGGACAGCTCCTCCAACAACCTCTTTGACCCATTACCATCAGGAAGGAGGTACCATCCATTTGGACAAGAACTGTTAAGATGGGCAACAGCTTCTTCCCCCAGGCTGCAAGACTACTGAACTCCAAGCCAGTAGCATTATCCGGTTTACTTTTAACTTGCGACATAAATGCACCTTATTACTTGTTAACTTATTTGAGGTAATATTATTTTATGTGATAAGTGTGTCAGTTATATGTACTGTCTTGTGCACCTTGTTTCAAAGGAAGGTTGTCTCATTGTTGGTATAGATGTGTTTGGTTAAATAGCAAAAACTTGAACTTATAAGATTCTTAAATAGACTTCTTTTAAGATAAAGATTTTCTAGTCGACCTTGTCATGACCCTTACACTGAATCTGTCTGCCTGCACTACACTTTCTCTGTGAATGTAACACTATATTCTGCATTCTGTGTGTTTTTTTGTACTACCTCAATGAACGGAATGATCCATTTGAATGGTATGTAAATCAAAGCTTTTCACTGTATCTACACAGAAACAATTACCTAAGATCAACTCAGAGTTCTTAAGTTCATTCATTGCCTGGGACGAGTTTGTAGAGAAACAGCAAATAAGGGCAGGAGTTTGCAGACTGGATGTAGTGATAGGGATGTCAGGGACAGTCAGAATCTTAAGGATTGGACAGGGTGAGGAAATTGGTTGAAGATGCAGAGATTGACTATAGTGCTGGCATAACAGAATCCCAGGGAGGAAGGTTAGTGATGGAACATCAGGGGTAATCACTGAGTTAAACAAAGGTTTTATTTTTGGAATTGTACTCTTCCTGAATTAATTTGACAACTTTTATCCCCAATACCTGCTGTAAACAAGGAAAAACCATTAAAATGAAGGCAGGGGCTCCTTGAAAGATTTCGCTAGCAGACCTGTTCCATAGAGAAGGCTTGCCTTCTCATGACTCTGTTGAAACGAAAAACAGAGGGTGTGCATGATATTTGAGGTGGTTTGGATTTCTGCTTCCCACTTCCCTACCAGACGCAATCACACATCCGCATGCAACAAACAGCATCAACGCAGACAAAGCAATTATTGATATTTTAGGTCTAATGTCTGTGCAAGGTTTCGATGTGAAACATTAAAAATTCCTTTCCTCCCATAGATGCAGCTTGATCCACTGTTGCTCCTGCAGATTGTTCGTTGATCCAGATTCCAGCAACTGCAGACTCATGTCTCAAATTATTTTCATACTTTAAAGTTACTCTTTTTTTCCTTCTAGACTTATGATCAATGCCATTCCTCACACTCTCCCTGAATCTTGCAGTGCAAGAGGATCACAAGCACCAATGGGCACTTGGTGGACCAAATGGTCAGCAGGTATGAATCTACTCTGAATCGCTGTATTTCAAGCTTTAGTTTCATTGCATTTGACAAAGACTCAGCTGCTCTATTAATCATAATCACTTTGAAACAAAAAATGCCACTACAAGTCAACGGACTATATCCCACGAACTCATTCTTTTTTAAATTAAGTGCTGAATGAACATATATTCCACCGAATATTAGACAATTCTCCCTTTTGTCTTCAGAGAATATTTATCATGTGAATGTAGGCAGACTTTCCGAATTCTATCTCTGTAGAGATGTAAACATATATATCCATTGGACAGGGCTGTCATTTGTATCCCTAACTGCAGCCATCTATATGACTGACTGCAGGGGCTTTTGAATAGATCTAGCATCTGCCCCTGTTGAGATCTAGTCAGTCTAATTTGCTGCAAATTTTTGTCTCTCCCGGTGGTTCCAACAACACAGGGAAACCTGGCCCTATCACCTGGGAAAAGAATCTTTCTGATGCACCAATGTATCAAAGGTAATTCCACGTAGACAGCCTACTCTATCCAACCACAGCTGAGTGATTCAAGATTCTGTAAAAGATATACCAATCACCAATGAAAAGCAGGTCAACAAGTTGCTATCTTTTATTTTAACTTTACTTCCTATTTCAGTTTTAAAACTTTAAATCTGCAATTTCATTGTAAAGTTATAAACACAGAACAGAACTTCAAAACCCTGATTAGTGTCTATTATTTCCTATTTGTTAGCCCTTACTGGAATTTAGTTCAAATTTTCATCTATTTGGAGGAAAGCTTAGTTTTTTTTGAAATGATTATGTTGCTTTTATTTTATTGTGTTAATTTAAGGTAATTCAATACATTTTAGCTAAATGTATTCCATCTTCTTAATTATTTTAATCCATTTAAGTTATTTTTTAAATGTCTTTTAAGCATCAGAAGCAGTAAAAAGCAAGGAAAGTCTCTTTAAAAACACAAGCTCTCATAGTCCGCTGGGGTGCTCAGGTTTAGCCGACTGAGGCCTGATCGTCGCCACTACCAGTTTCATTTAGTAGGTCTGTGAAATGGAGGTCTCCAGTATGATGCATCCCAAAAGCAGCATTAGAGGTGACTGAAGGAGTAAAGTGAGGGTTAAATACAAGCAAGTGGTCACATCAAGCACAGTCCTGTCCATCCATTGAAGCCCTTTATGCCTCACTGGTACATGTTAATTTGTAATTGGTAATTGTTTTATTATTGTCACATGTACCACAATGCATGTAAAACTTTGATTTGCACGCAGTCAAGATCATTTCACCACTTCATTTCATCAAGATTGTACAAATGAAAAATAATAACAGAATGCAGAACAAAGTGCGACAGTTACAGAGAAATCGCAGTGCAGGCAGACATTAAAGTGTAATGCCATGACAATGTAGATTGTGAGGTCAAGAATCCACATTATTTTGCTAAATTAATGGTGGGATAGAAGTTGAGTCTGGTGGTAAGTGCTTCCAGGTCATTGAAAAAAATATCGCAATGCACAATGTAAAAGAGTAGACTTCTCTGAGAATACGGGAGCTAGACTTTCTTGGGTCAGGCTGATTGCATCTTCCATGAGGAAATAAAAATAGAGGAAAAGGGATAGAAAATTGAGGGATAAAAAAGTCATTTAATTCCTGCCTGGTAGTACAGTAGCATGGTAGTTAATTGGTGGATTAGTAGTCAGAGTTCAACACCGATAATCCAGAGATAAGAGTTCAAATCCCACCACGGCAGCTGGGGAATTTAAATTCAAGCAACTAAGTAAATCTGAAATTTTTTAACAAACGTTAGTTCTAGGAAAAGTAGCCACAAAACTACCAGACACATCAGTTTCCGGAGAAAGGATTTGTCACCGTCAGCCACTGTGATTCCAGACACAGCAGTGTAGTGGATCCTTAAGTTACCCCTCAGTTCTGAGGTAATGAAAGATATACAATAAATCACATTTCTCATGAAGGAAAACTGCACTGGGATGCAATATCTTCCTTCCTCCCCCTCCATCCTTTTGGCATTCCTTAAAACTGACCTCCTTTATCCGTTTTATGCTCATAGGATTATAGAATTGTTCCTGATCGACAACGGATTATTCAGTCCAACAAATCTATGCTAAGTCCCATTCACCAGCTCTTTCTCCACATTTCCGAGACTTATTCTCTCTCTCTCTCTCTCTCTGACAAATACCCAAAGGCTATTAGAATGCCTGTTTTTCCCTATGCTATCACTCCAAAACAATGTGAATTCCAGATCCCATCTTCAATTATTGGTCTCCACTCTTTACTTAGTGTATCCTGGCCATAAGGTAGAATTCATCATGCGCAGAGTCATTCCCTTCTGTAGCTGAATTACTTACTACATGTTCACTGTAGTTCTGTAGCTAAATTGTTGATATCATTCCATGATAGCTCAATCACAGATAATGTCAGTGGTGATAGATATACAGCACTGATATCTGCTCAAGCCTTGACCACCATGTCCATGCCAACCAATGAACACCCATCATCAGTATTGACCCCATCTTTCCGGGACTTGACCCATAGGCTTCTTACCTAGGTCATTTAAGTGCTCATCTTGATATCTGCTCAAGCCTTGACCAGCTTATATTTAATTTGTCTCTTCTAATCTCTTGCCATTAAGCCTCATAATTATTCTATGTTTCAGTGCCTCATAAATACATGTGGGAGATTCTGAAGTCAGCTAGAAGAAGTTTCTATGGTCTCATGAAACCAAAATTGAGTGTTTCGCCCATCAGACTAAATACTATGTTTGGCATAAGCCAAACACCACACATCATCAAAAACACATCATCCCTACCATGAAGCATTGTGGTGGCTGCATCATGCTGTGGTGATGCTTCACTGCAACAGGCCCTGGAAGGCTTGTGAAGACAGAGGGTAAAATAAATGCAGCAAAATACAGGGAAATTCTTGCAGAAAACCTGATTTTAGTCTGCAAGAGAACTGCGATTTGGGAGAAGATTTGTTTTCCAGCAAGACAAAGATCCCAAGCTTAAAGCCAATGCTGCACAGGAATGGCTTAAAAACAACAAGGTTAATATCCTGGAGCGGCCAAGTCAGAGTTCCAACCTCAAACCAATTGAGAATTTTTGGCTGGACTTGAAAAGGGCTGTTCACTCATGATCCCCATGCATTCTGACAGAGCTTGAGCAGTTTTATAAAGATGAACAGGCAAAAATGACAATGTCCTGATGTGTAAAGCTGATAGGAATTTACCCACATAGACTCATGGCTATAATTGATGCCAAAGGTGCATCTACTAAATACTGATTTGAAGGGGGTGAGTACTTATGCAATCAATTATTTTGTTTTATATTTGTAATTAATTTAGATCACTTTATAGTGATCTATTTTCACTTTGACACTAAAAAATTCTTTTTCTGTTGATCAGTGTCAAAAAAGCAAATTTAGATCCACTATGATTCAATGTTGTAAAACAATAAAACATGAAAACTTCCAAGGAAGGGTGAATACTTTTTATAGACACCATATGTCAGGACATTGTTACAGCAAATTCTTTGGGGCTGAAATTTTGGAGGTAATTTTTACTAATTCAGTAACACTTTTAATACACTTAAAATAAATAAGCTCAATCCTTTAGAATCCTTTACACACTGCATGTAGCCTATACAAAATGGACAGTCAACGTTTCAGTCTGGATAACTGAATAGGTTTGTTAATTCATCAAGTTACCATGCTTTTACTGGAAACTTCAAAGGGCTATGCTGAAAACTGCAAATGCTTCTGTTCACTAAATGCCAACTTGTCAAGAAAAGCTAATTGAATCAGAATTAGAATCCAATTTCTTTTCTGATGGGAAATGTGTTGTTCTGTGGCAGTAGTAGTAATAAATATTGTAATAATCAGGTGGCATTCATAGTTTCATAGATCATTCGGAAATCTTATGGTAGAGCAAAAGAAACTGTTCCTGAATCATTGGGTGTGGGTCTTCGGGCTCCTCCTCAATGGTAGTAATGAAAGGAGGACAAGACCCAGATGGCGAGGGCCTTCGGGATAGAGCCACCTATTAAGGCACAGCCTCCTGAAGGTGTCCTTAATGTTGGAGAGGATTGTTGTGCCCATAATGAAGCAGGCTGAATCAAAAACTCTGCAGACTCTTCCAATCCTGTGCATTGGAGACTTCACTCCAGGTGGTGATGCACCAATCAGGATGCTCTCTACCATTTACCTGTAGAAATTTGTAAGAGTCTTTAGTGACATATGAAATTTCCTTAAACTCCGAATGTAGTAGAGCTGGTGTAGCCATCTTTGTGATTGCATTAATGTGTTGGGCCCAGGATAGGTCTTCTTAGATCCTAACACCCAGGAATTTGAAGTTGGTCACCCTTTCCACCGCTGACCCATCAATGAGGTCTAGTATGTATTTTCCTGACTTTCCCTCACTGAAGTCCACAATCAGTTCTGCAGCCTTGCTGACGTGGAGTGTGACATTGTTGTGACACAATCAACCAGCCAATCCTGTATTCCTCACTATCTGTGGTATTATCATCAAATTTATAAATGGCTTTTGAGCTGTGCCTAGCCACACAGAATGCATAAAGAGTAGAGTAGTGGGCTAAACACACATCCTTGAGGTGCTCTTGTGCTGATAATCAGAAAAGGAGATGTTACCACCAATCCACACTGACTATTGTCTACATAACTGTAAGACATAGGAGCAGAATTAAGCCTTTCAGCTCATCAAGTTTGCTCTGCCATTCCGTTTTGAGTGATTTATTTTCCCTCTCATCCCCATTCTCCTGTTTTCTTTCTGTAACGTTTGATGCACTTACGATTCAAGAATCCATCAAACTCCACATTAAATATATCCAGTGACTTGGCCTCCACAGCCACTGGTGGCAATGAACTGCACAGAATCACTAACTGCTGGTGAAAGAAATTTCTCCTCATCACTGATCTAAAGGAACATCCTTCTATTCTCAGGCTCTGTCATCCTAGACCTAGACTCTCCCACTATTGGAAGCACCCTCTCCACATCCACTCAGGCCTTTCAAAAGTCGGTAGGTTTCAACGAGATCCCCTGTCATTCTTCTAAACTCTAGCGAGTGCAGGCCTAGAATCATTAATCACTCCCCATACATATTCCAGGACTCATTCATGGAAACACTTTCAGGATTCCCTCCGATGTTAGCACATCCTTTCTTAGATATGGAAACCAAAACTGCTCACAATACACCAAATGTGGTCTGACTAATATCTTCTAAAGCCTCAGCATTATATTCTTGCTTTGATACTCTAGTCCTCTTGAAATGAATGCTAACTTTGCATTTGCTTTCCTTACTACCAACTCACCTTGCAAGTTAACGTTTAGGGAATCCTGCACTCCCAAGTCCTTTTGCTCCTTTGATTTTTGTATTTGCTCCCCATTTAGAGAATGGTTTGTGCATTTATTTCTTCTACCAAAATACAAAACCACACACTTCCTGACACTGTATTCCAATGCCACTTCTTTGCCCATTCTCCTGATCTGTCCAGTCCTTCTGCAGACTACCTGCTTCCTCAGCACTACCTGTCCCTCCACCTAACTTTATATTATTCACAAACCTGGCCACAAAGCCATCATTTCCATCATCCAGATCATTAGCATATAACATCACAAGTGGCAGAATCAAAACCAACACCTGTGGAACACCGACAGCCAAACAGAAATGCTCCCTTTGTTCCCACTCTTTGTCTCCTGCAATCAACCAATGCTAGTTATCCTTTCTGTAATACCATGGGCTCTTAGCTCATTAAGCAAACTCATGTGCAGCCCAATCCTCCCTTCTCCTCAGACACTACTAATCCTCTTCCCCCTTCTGATCCCAGCTCTCATCTGCGCCAGGTCTTCACCATTGCCTCGGACCTTCCCCTCTCTGATGCAGAATGTTCTGTCCTCAGTAAGGACCTCATCTTTGTCCCCCGCACCCACACCTCAGTGAGTTCTGCGCCCACCATGATGTTGAGCTTATCTTCTGCCGCCTCTGTCTCCAAACATACTTCTTTAGCAAGGACTCTCTAGTTCGCACCGATGACATCTTCTCCCGTTTTCAATCCTTCCCCTCTTCTTGGCCACACACCGCCCTGGTCTTCTGCCTGCTCTGGACCTTTTCATTGCCAACTGACGATAGGACATCAACCGTCTAGACTTTAACACTCCTCTCTCCAATTCCAACCTCACTCCTTCTAAACGCTCTGCTCTCCACTCCCTCTGCACTAATCCTAACCTCACCAACAAGCCTGCAGATAAAGGGGGTGCTGCAGTAGTCTGGCGGACTGACCTCTACCTTGCTGAGGCCCAGCAACAACCCTCGGACACCTCCTCTTACCCCTTGAACAGAACCCCTCTAAGGAACACCAGGCTATTGTCTCCCACACCATCACCAACCTTATTAGCTCTGGGGATCTCCCATCCACTGCCACCAACCTCATAGTTCCTTCACCCCACACCTCCCATTTCTACCTCCTACCCAAAATCCACAAACATGCTTGCCCAGGTAGACCCATTGTTTCTGCTTGTTCCTGCCCCACTGAACTCATATCTGCATACCTCAACTCTGTTTTATCTCCCCAGTTCAGTCCCTTCCCACCTACATCCGTGACACTTCACACGCTCTGGATCTTTTCAATGATTTCAAGTTCCCTGGCCCCCATCGTCTTATTTTCACTGTGGAGGTCCAGTCCCTATGCGCCTCCATCCCCCACTATGAGGGCTTCAAGGCCCTCTGTTTCTTTCTGGACACCAGTCCCAACCAGATCCCCTCCAACACCACTCTCCTCCATCTAGCGGAACTTGTCCTCACTCTTAATAATTTCTCCTTTGGCTCCTCCCAATTCCTTCAAACAAAAGGTGTGGCCATGGGCATTTGCAATGGCTGCCTTTTTGTCCGCTGCGTGGAACAGTCTATATTCCAAGCCTACACTGGTGTCTGTCCTCCACTCTTCCTACGCTACATTGATGACTACATTGGTGCTGCTTCTCTTGCATCCATGCAGAGCTCGTCGACTTCATCAACATTGCCTCCAACTTCCACCCTGCCCTCAAATTGACCTAGGCCATTTCCAACACCTCCCTCCCCTTTCTCAATCTCTCTGTCTCTATCTCTGGAGCTAGCCTATCTACTGATTATTATTATTAACCCACAGACTCTCAGAGCTACCTGCACTGTATCTCTTCCCTCCCTATTACTTGTAAAAACACCATCTCTCAATTCCTCCATCTCTGCCACATCTGCTCTCAGGATGAGGCTTTTCATTCCGGAACGAAGAAGATGTCCTCCTTTTTCAAAGAAAAGGACTTCCCTTCCTCCACCATCAACCTTCTTCCATTTCACACACATCTGCTTTCACCCCATCCTCCTACCATCCTACCAGGGATAGGGTTCCTCTTGTCTTCACCTACCACCCCACCAGCCTCCGTGTCAAACACATAATTCTCTGGAACTTCCACCATCTCCAACGGGATCCTACCACCAGGCACATCTTTTCCTCCCCCCCCCCACCCCTCCCCACTTTCTGCTTTCCACAGAGACCGCTCCCTACACAACTCCATTGCCCATTCGTCCCTCCCCACTGATCTCCCTCCTGGCACTTATCCTTGCAAGCAGAACAAGTGCTACACTTGCCCCTACACTTCCTCCCTCACTATCATTCAGGGCCCCAAACAGTCCTTCTGGGTGAGGCAACATTTCACTTGTGAATCTGTTGGGGTCATATACTGTGTCCGGTGCTCCTGGTGTGACCTCCTGCATACCGGTGAGACCCAACGAGACCACTTTTCAGAGCAGCTACACTCCATCCACCAGAAGAAGCAGGATCTCCCGGTGCCCAACCACTTTTATTCCACTTCCCATTCCCATTCCAATATGTCAATCCATGGCCTCCTTTACTGCCGCGATGAGGCCAAACTCCAGTTGGAGAAACACCTTATATTCTGTCTGGGTAGCCTTCAAACTGATGGCTTGAACATCGATTTCTCAAACTTTCGGTAGTGCCCTCCACTTCACCATTTCCCATCTCCTTTCCCTCTCTCACCTTATCTCCTTGCCTGCCCATCACCTCCCTCTGGTGCTCCTCCGTCTCTTTCTTCCATGGCCTCTGTCTTCTCCTATTAAGTTCCCCCTTCTCCAGCCCTGAATCTCTTTCACCAATCAACTTCCCTGCTCCTTACCATCCCTCCTCCTCCTGATTTCTCCTATTACATTGTGTTTCTTCCTTCTCTCCCCCACCTTTTAAATCCTAACCCTAATGTGTGGAAGAGAGCCCCCGATGATCCTCTTAACTGTCCTCACAAACCTTTGTAGGGACTTGCGGTCAGTTGGCTTGTAAAACCCGTAACAAGCAGTGATGCAGCTGGTCAGGACACACTCAATGGCACTCCTTTAAAAATTGGTTAAAATGGCTTGTGGGGGGAGGGACACTCACTCACCTCATTCTCCTCAGGAAATGGGGATGCTGCTGTGCTCCCTTGACCAAAGAGGGACCATGTGAGATTCGAGGGCATGAGCTACAATGAGAGATTGGGTAAACTTGGGTTATATCTGGAGTGTCAGAGGCTGAGGGGCCTGGTAGAAGTTTATAAAATTATGAGAGACATAGCTCAGAGAAACACCCAGAATCTTTTGTCCCAGGGTCGAAATATCTAATACCAGAGGACATTCATTTAAGGTACACTAAGGGGAGAAAGTTTAAAGGAGAAATGTGAGTCAAGCTTTTTACACAGGGAGTGGTAGGTCCCTGGAATGAGATGCCAGGGAGGGGTGGGGCAGGGTGAGTGGTGGATGTAGGTAAGATAATGGCACTTAAGAGGCTGATAGACAAATGCAAGGAATAGCTGGATGAGGATCATGTACAAGCAGAAGAGATTTACTTTATTTTGGCATTGTGTTTGCCACAGAAATTGTGAGTTGAAGGACATATTCCTGCACTGTACTGCTCTGTTTTGTGTACAATGATGTATCCTAGTCTTAAAGCACAGAGAGAATCCATAGCCATTCTCCATGGAAACTGCCTAACCTACAAAGTACCCCCAGATATTTTTATTGTTATTGCACGCTGACAGTTAGGCTACAAGGAGAAAATGGTCATCATGAGAGACAAAGTCACAGAGTCACAGAGTCATACAGCACAGAAATTGGCCAACTAGTCCATGCTGATTAAGATTCCTATCTGAGTTAGTCCCATTTGCCTGCGTTTAGTCCATATCCTTCTAAACCGTTCCTATCCACTTTGCTGTCCAAGTTCCTTTTAAATTGTTAATGTACACATCACTCTGCATGAAAAAATTCCCTCAGGTTCCTATTAAATTTCTCCCCCTCACCTTAAACATATGCTTTCTAGTTCTTGCAACACACACTTGTTCTTAATTCCCCAACCTGGGAAAAAGACTTTGTTTATTCGCCTTATGATTTTATGCACCTCAAACTAGTATTGAGGTGTCAATGGACGTAGGATTGGTACTTGATGCACCATTGAACAGCAAACCAACCAAATGTGGTAGAGAATGTGGCTGATATGGATAAAGGGCTTCATTTGGGATTGCATTATTTGACTGAATTGGATGGAATGAGAGAGCTTAGCACTGATGAAGAAACTAAGGAAGAATTTAGCAAGTGTGGGCAATAGTACTCCAAGAAAATTCTGTAATACTAAGTGCCCAACATACTTTGCTGGTGTGATTCTGATCTTGAGTCACTATTCTATGCAGAACTCCCGTTACAATCAGCATTTTATTTCTTTGAACCTTACAACAATGAAAAATGTCAGTGTGATGGCTTAACGTAATAATGCTGGTGTCTTCTTGTATGATTCTATGTTGTTGAACTAAAGAGATTGCAAAGTCTGTGTCTGTGCAAGAACTGCAGACTTATGACTGCCACCTGCAGTGAGCCTGTTGTAGTAATTCCAGGTACTTACGTAAACAGCATATTCACAGAGTGTATAAAAGAGTCATTGATTGTGCCAAGTGAAACAGACCCAAGAACCAGTGCTGGCACTCAGAGTGAGCACAATAATTACAGCTACCATTGTAAACAAGATACTTAATTTACAATGCAGAAATTCCACAGAATTGTGAACTGCCCTGTCCCCAACCAGAACAGGGAACTCAGGCATTTTTTATGTAGTTTGATCTAATTTTTTTACATTACTCCAAGATCCAGTCAATGCTATTAAATACCAACACTACCTTACTGTGCTGCATACTTAGCACTGAGTCTGACTATTTGGGTTCAGTCTCTACTTCTGAAACATTTTGTAGATGGGATCATTGGGGTGGAAAGTCTTGTCCACCTTTCAGCTGGGTGCAACATTTTTGGAGAAGAGTAAGAGAGACCTCCCATTCTACTGACCAAAATGTATCCCATAATGTCACTTAGAAAATGGCTGTGTCATCTCTTGAAAGCTTGGTAGTCAAATCTACAGCATTAAATTGTGAATATGCTTAATAAGAGCTAATTGTTTGGAAAGGACATCATCGTATCCTGACCACCAGATTAAGGCTCTTGCTTCCTTAATCTGAGACAAGGGGCATATATTAAATGGAAGGCAGCATCAAGAAAAGGTTGACACAAAAGTCCACAGATGCTGGAAATTGGAGCAACACACAAAAACACTGGAGGAACTCAATGGATTAAGCAGTATCTGTAGGGGGAAATGGACAGTCTATGTTTTGGGTTGAGATCTTTCAAATAAAAAGAAATATAGAGAGGAGATAGCCAGCATAAAGAGACTAGTAAAGAAGCAGAACAAGAGATGGCAAATGATGACAGGTGGATCCAGGTGGGGAGGGGTGATACACAAATAAAGGGGATACGGTGGAAATAATGACAGAGACTGGGAGGTGATCAGTGGAGACAACAAGGCTGATGATTATGGAACTTGATAGGAGAAAATGGTAGAGCATGGAATCATATATGGGAGTTGGAATGGGCAAATGGGAACAGTGTGAGACAAAGGCAGACTGAAGAACTCCTGTCAATATTCTCTCATTGCACCATTACCTCAAAATTTCAGCAACCAAAGCACGTTAAAGACTTAAATGTACAAATGTAAGTCTAAGAATGGGAGATGCTTTTCAATACCTGGCCTACGTTTGGTTTGGGGCCTTCAATTGGTTGCAACTTTTTAATCACCCAATGGCTGACTTCAATGAAGGATGACCAGCAAGCCATTTTTGATGGGAAGAAAATAATACAATTGTAATTTTACCTTTCAAAAGTGGATTTAAATGATCTACAGTCTACAGCCCCCACAGCCCATTCTTATCATTTGGATCCATTAATAAGCAATTTGTATTCTATTGATCCAAATATAAATTTAGTATTTAATTTAAGGATAGGTTTAAAGGGATTTTTTGTGTGATAGATTAAAACTCACAGTGGTTGCCTGACACTAAAGGCCAATCAATGCCTTTTGTAGGATACACGCCACTTTTGATGTTGAGTTATCAAAACTTATCTGTAACTGATCTATATCCTGCTATATCATTTATTAGCTTTCTACACTGTCCACAGCTTGACCAATCTTTGCATTAAGATGAGGAATTTCTTCTCCAAGTATAGTGAACCTTTGGAATTCTTTATGCTAGGGAACTGTGTAGCTCAATGTAACGAAGAAGGTGATAGCTAGGGTTTTTGGTATTTAGGAGAGTTAAAGAATATGGGAAACACACACAAAAGATCTAGAGGTATATGGGCCAAAAGTGAGCAAATAGGACTAGCTTAGATGGACATCTTGGTTGGCATGGATAATTTGGGCTGACGGGGGCCTGTTTCAATGCTGTATTACTCTATGACTCAAGATACAGTCTTCTAAAGACTATTGATTATAATTTACATTACAGTCAAACACTGATGAATGTTAAATGGTATCTGTGGCTCAATGGGTATTAATTTTGTTTCTGGGTCTTAAGGTATTAGACTCAAGATGGACCATCAAGAACATCTTCAAGAGGTGATGCCTCAAGGAGGTAGCATCCATTATTAAAGACCCTCACCATCCAGAACATGTCCTTTTCCTATTACTACCATCAGGGAGGAGGTACAGGAACACGAAGACCCACACTCAGTATTTTCGGAACAACCACTTTCCTTCGGCCATCAGATTTCTGAAGAGACCCTGAACCCATGAATACTACCTTGTCATTCATCTTCTGCACCGTTTATTTATTTTGTAACTTATGGTAATTTTCATGTCTTTGCACTGTACTGCTGCTGCTAAACAACACAGTTCACAATGATAAACATCCATGATAATAAACCTAATTTTCATTCAAGCATGTGGTACACAATAACGTTGGGTGGCACTCCATTGCAGTGTTAGGGGAGTGGTGGGGTGGATGCTTCGCTATCAGTGATGCCATAATATCACAGTCATCCAACACATAAGCAGGCTTTTCAACCCAACTTGCCGAGACTATCATATATCTATTATTATTAATCCCAATAGCCATACTACGATCTTGGCAATTCAGGTGCCCATCTATGTTTTAGTGAAGATTTTAAACCAGGGCCTTATCTCCTCTCTCACATGGTACCTCTTCAAAACAGGATCTGAGACTTATTTGCTCTGGCCAATAATTATTGTCTCCCAAACTGATCATTGTTACATGGAAAGTACTGCATTTTGGTATAAACCTCTCAGGAAAAATATATGGTATAAAAGACTCTGGGACTTCATGAGAAGATAAGTGAAATTCATTTGGTTAAAAAGATAGATAGATAGATGCTTTATTGATCCCAAAGGAAATTAGAATGTCACAGTAGCATTACAAGTGCACAGATAACCAATATTAGAAAAGAGGTAAGAAAATAAGTTACCTCAAACAGTCTAACAGAAAGGGTCATCAATTCTCTTGCTATAGGATGACTCATTATAGAGTTTCATGGCCAAGGGTAAGAATGACCTCATATAACGTTCTTTGGAGCAGTGCAGTTGTCGTAGTCTTTCACTAAAAGTGCCCCTCTGGTCAGCCAAGGTGGCAGGCAGAGGATGAGAAACATTGTTCAGAACTGCCAGGATTTTCCGTGGGGTCCTTTGTTCTATCACAGTCTCCAGTGTGTCCAGTTTGACTCCTATAACAGAGCCAGCCTTTCTAATCAGTTTATTGAGCCTGTTGGCATCAGCCGTGTTGATGCCATTGCTCCAGCACAATACTGCATAGAAAATTGTACTGGCGACAATAGACTGGTAGAACATGTGAAGGAGAGGCCTGCATACTCCAAGAGACCTCAGTCTCCTCGAGAAGTAGAGGCGAATCTGGCCCTTCTTGTACACAGCTGCTGTGCAGGATTTGCTTTCTTCAAAATGATTGCATGCTTAACAGTGATAACCATAATGATCTAAATGAAAGACAAAACAGTTTTAGAAAAAAAACTACCAGTCTACATGCTCTGTAAATTCAAAATTAATCAAAGCACCTGCTTTTTTATGAATTATACCTGGATATAAAGTTCACAAGCTTAGTGAAGATCACAAATTCACAGTACTAGAATTTCATTCCCTGTTGACTTTGACATTAATCCAGGAATTTTCAAATTATTGTATTTTAAATTGTTTTAAACAGTAATCTTTTAGATTACAAAAATTCCTCAGGTAGTGCTTTATTATAATATTAAGATTCACACTTGTGATCAGACTAAGGAGTGAAAATTCCAAGAAAATTAAACTCAGGTAAATACACGCCTTCTCTACAAAGTCAAGCAGCTGTCACAGCACCTCGTTCACACGAAGGGGAACCTATTCAACTTTCATTCTATGTATTTGTGTCCATAGGAGTGTGAAAAGAAGATTTTCATATTGCCAGATTTACGCCGATGAGGATGTGGTGAAGATAAACAGTTATCTTGTTGACTTTTGAGAATCACTTTGTATGTCCATGTGTTTGCATAAGCAATTTGCATATTTGTGTGAGCTCATTTAAGTGAGCCCAATCTTTTCCCTAACCCATCACATACAGGCTCTAACAGGTGCTGTGAACAATAGATCAATCTTGTGCCTACCACCCTTGGCAGGCCCAAAACTTTTGACACAAATAATAGTACCTCAACTATCCCTAGAGTTTCCAGTCCTTCTGTATTCCCAGAGTTTACAATGCAAGAAAATAATTGTACTCCGGAACAGAAATTCTAGCCAGGTTTCCTTTTCCTCACCTAGCAGTGCTGGTGCCCAGCTGATATATGTCATATCCCGATTGCAATCCCAAACAGGTGAGCCTTAGGATCTTCCGGATCTTTATTATTCCATTTTGCAAACTTCCTTGCAACATACAAAGAAGCCATTCATCCCATTTTGTCTTTGCCAGCTCTTTGAATAGAGAACATAAAACAGTACAACATAGGACACGCACTTCATCTCACGATGTAGCACCAAACTAATTAAAGCTAATTAATCTAATCTCCCTTCCCAACTCATTGGCCATATCCCTCCTTACTCTGCATATTCATGTCCCAGAAATAAGAGTTTCTTAAATATTCCTGTGTGATCTGACTCTACCACCCCCTCAGGCAGAGCATTTCAGGTTCTCACCACTCTCTATGTAAGGAAATTGTCCCACACATCTCCTTTGTACTTCCACTTTTGCAGTTTAAATGCATGCCCTCTCGTACTTGAACCTTCTACCCTGGGAAAGTGATGATGTCTACTCTACCCACGTCACGTCATCTTCCTTCAGTCTCTGCCACTCTAGAGAAAACAGTCCAAACGTGCCAGCTGTAACCTGAATTCTTTTTTCATTCCCATCAATATCCCTCAGATTCACCTTCACACTGAGAATAATTTATTAACTACCACACTGCAGTCCTTTGGGAATCAGAGTACCCTGATGAAAGTTACGTGGTCAGAGGGAGAATATGCAAACTCCACACAGACAGCACCCAAAGTTGGGATTGAACCCATGTTTCTGACTCGGTGAGGCAGCAGCTTTACTAAATGAACCTCTCAGTCACCTCATTCTGCACTACATTGGGGTTGGAGGACAGATTTATATTTTTATGTCTGTGGAGTGGAGCATGAAGGTTTTACATTCTGCCTTAAAGAAAAGTCTGCTGTTTCTCTCGTTGCCACAAAGACCTTTGTATAAAGTGAAGTGTGGGTGACCATGGAAGAAAGATTGCTTCGTGATCTCAAGCAAACAATGTTCCTGGTCAACTCGGATATTCATTGCTTGAAGAAACACAGAAAAGTTTCCCTCTCTATTCAGGGATTCTCCACAGGTCATTATCAAAAACTTTTGTCGACCTTCTGAAATTGATGAAGAGATGAGTCAACTGGTTTGGACCAAAGTCAAAAATCCAAAACTCTTGCTTGCCTGTTCCAAGACAGGCTGCTGCATATTCCTTCTCTTTGGCATCCAAAGGTGTGCACTATTATGAAGGACAGTGGGGTTACATTTGAGGTGGAAGAGAGAGTGAAAGAGGGAAAGGAAGAAAGAAAAAGTGTTATGGGCGCATATGTGATAAAAGGCCACAGCCCTGGAGCAAACAATATCCTGTGCCATAATTGGCTGAAGTCAGCAGATGAGTGATAACATTGATAAGGGTTGGAAACTTCCATGAGTTTACACTGTACTATGTGCTCAATGAGTCTTGGAGAGAAGATGGAAATGTCTTTAAGAACAGACTCACAGTTGCATCTGGTGACCAACCAAACTGAAAGTACATAGATGTGATCATGCATAATCCCAATGTGCACCCCTTGGGTTCTGCTGCCTCCATACAAAACGAGAGGAGGGCAATTAGCTTGCTTGATCATTTTAATTACAAGGCATAAGGAAGCATCACAGTGTAATGAATTAACCATTTATTGGCACATAAATAAACAAATAAGATTAAGTGTAGAAATAAGCACTTTTAGAATCAAAATTAGAATCAGGTTTATTATCACTGACATATATTGTGAAATTTAGGAGAAAGACCAAAATGTTCTCTGTCATAAATGGGGAAGAATACTTACTTCAAGAGTAAACACGTGTTTCTTTGAAAAGCATAAAGGAAATGGGAATGCAATTTGCTTTGTGGCAATTCAGTTAAACCACCCAAGATCCTGAACAGAAGAAATCAGGACACTAAAACTCAGGTAAACTATGTTTTCTAAATGACATATTTGTACAGAGTTGATCAGGAACTATTAGACTTTGTTTTAAATCTAAGTATCAAGACTGAAAATTTTTTTGCAGCCTCTTACTGTTGCTGCGTCCAAGGCGTTAGATGTTACGGGGTTTGACACAAAATCAATTTAATGCTGTTGACTCCAAAGAAATATTGGATTTGAAAAAGAGAACTTGTAAGTGTATTGGATTTGTTGTGTAAAACAGGAAATATTACAAAGCATTTTTTTCAAACTGAATTTTGGGAAAATTCACCATCTGGTAATTTGCCACAACTAAGCTGATGTAGAGCTGTAAAGTACAGAAACAGTTTTAGTACTCGACATACTTCAGAAGTTAAAATCTTGCATTTCAAAGTGTCCCAAAGCATTTGTATACATAAGCATGCAAACATATGCGTACACATAGAGTTACACTCGTATAAGTTTCCGAGTGCACACACACACACGCACAAGCACATCCACATCCCCATACACACACATACACACACTCAGTAACATTCACCAAGCAAAATATTGAGGTCCTGCTGAAGGGTCTTGGCCCAAAGTGTCGACTGTTTATTCATTTCCATGGATGCTGCCTGGTCTGCTGAGTTCCCCTAGCATTTTATGTGTGTTGCTTGGATGTCCGACATCTGCAGATTTTATCTTGTTTGTGATTGGAATAGTGACATGGTCATTGGTTCTGCTCCTCTGGATTACACAGGCCCAATGAATTGAAATGCTTGGGGTTTACAACATGTATCTTCATACCATATTCAACAATGGCCTGAGTGTTTCAGTATCTTCTTTTATGCTTCAAACCCACCTTTGGCTATATGGGTTTTCTTGCTGATTTCTCTCAATGGGTTCCTGCAAACTGTGGTTTTGACAGCCTCAAACTTCAGCTTTGAAGTGGTGCACAACAAACATAGGCAGGGATGCAGAGGGAGACATTTTAAGACAATCTGTAAGTGCAAACAAGCCAAACATTAACTTCAATTTGCATTTAAATGGCCCTTTTAACATCCTCCCACTATGCCACACAGTTGTGTTACTAACCAGTCTCCAAGCCACAGAAGGTGACATTAGTAAGATCATGAAAAAAGAGCTGGTTTTAAGAAATGTCAGAGAGAGAGAAGGGAATTGAAGGACTTGGGGCTAGGGCATCCTACTGGTCAAACAACGATGGGGCTGCAAAATGGGTCTGAAATAGAGCAGATCAAAGCTCTTAAAGGTTTGCAGAGTTGCTGAGGCGAGCGGAATGTGCTGCCTTAAGGCGACGGAGAGGCAACAAAGATTCTCATAAAATATAAGAATTATTTAGAGAGACATCTGAGGGCTATGGACCAAGTGCTCGCTATTCCCTCCAAGCAGTAACTGAAGTGCACTCGCGCACATGGCCCTTGTTGCTACGCAGCTGACATTTTCTTTTATATAATGCTAATATAATTTAGAAATTGAGCCAACATAATTCTGAAATATCTGTTAATATAATTGTAAAATACCCCGTAATTAATTATGTGTTAATGCACATAATCTATAAATTTTCTAAGTAATAAATGTAATGCAACTTTTACTTTGAAACATTTTAGAGCTTCAAAGTACTTACATTGTCAGTGTTTCAAGTTACAACACTGTTACAAATTGTGACAATAAACACAGAATGGAAGTTCCAAACAAGAGAAAATATGCAGATGCTGGAAATCCGATCAACACAGACAAAATGCTGGAGGCACTCAACAAGCTAGGCAGCATCTTTGGAAAAAAGTAGAGTCCACGTTAAGGGCCAAAATATTGACTGTACTTTTTTCCATAGATGCTGTCTAGCCTGCTGAGTTCCTTCAGCATTTTGTGTGTGTGTTGTTAGACAGAATGGAAGTTGGTAGCACTTGGTTAATAAACCACTGGCCTGCTGAACGCCTATGCCATCTAAATTTATAAGTTTATGAAACATGAACATTCATTCTTGTACTGTGTTTCATTATAGCATTCAATTAATAAATAAAATCAGAAGTATGTGATCTTTCAATTTTCTTTAGAAATATTCACATATGCATTTGTCAGGCCGTGTAAAAATTTGCTGCTCAGAGCATGGGTGCAGCTGGAAAAAAACAGCTGAGGGAATAATGCAAGTGCAGTTGAATGGGATTAGTATTCAGAGATGAGTAGCTGATATCATGGACCTGGTGGGCTGTGCTATTCGACTCTATGGAGTGGGGTATGTCACTGAGAGTGCTGGCACAACACTGGTAAAGTAGTATTTTACTACTACTACTATGTCGACTCAGGCCTAGGGGGCTGGCGTTGGGCACGATGACAGACTCTCCACTTCTCCCTCTCCGTCATCGGTGTGTTCAGTTCAACTACATTAGCCGTGCTGCTGTCTTCCAGACGTGTGTTGACCATAGTCTTGGGAGGGCACCCAGAGTTCATCCTCCCATGCTTGGGCTCCCATATGATGTCTAGGCTGGCAGGTAGGTCGGGGTGGCATAGACAGTGCCCCACTAGTTGCAGTCCTCTCGCCTTGATTTTAATGGTGAGCATCGGTAGGTCGTTTTAGAGCTCGACGTTCGTCATGTGCTGTTGCCAACTCATATCAAGAGTCATCCAGAGCATTCGAGTATAGCAACCATCTAGAGACTTTCGCATAGTCTTGGTGAGTGTCCACGTCTCGCATTCAAACGTGAGAATGGACTCTATGACTGCTATGGAAACCCTCTTTTTAAGCCCTCTGGTCAGGTTCAACTTCCAGATTTCCTTCATGTCGTTCATAGCCCTCCACGCCAGCGCCTTCCGTATCTTTATGTCCTTCTCCGAACTCATCATTATTGACCTGAGGTACTTGTAGTCAAAGACTTTCTTAATGGTATCATTCTTTACCGTCTTGAAAGTACCTTCGTCATAGTTAAACACCATGTACTCTGTCTTTTTAGCGTTTAGGTGAAGTCCAACTTTATTGCACTCAATTTCCACTCTTGGCAGTAGCTGCTGTGCTTCCTCCATCTGGTCAGAGAGCAGGACTACGTCATCTGCAAAATCGAGATCTGTGTGCGTAACTGGTCTGAACCTTTTGGTTCGTCCTGGCTTAATAGTGAAACCAAGCTTGTCATGATCTTTGGTAGCTTGATGCAGAGCATAATCAAGGACGATTATAAAGATGTAGGGTGTCAGAGTGTCTCCTTGCAGCACAGCAGCTAGGAGCTCGAACACTGCTGTTTCTCCGTCTGGTGATACAACTTTTGCCATGGTTTTGGTATAGCTGGACTCTATTGCTCTCAGTAGATGGCCTGGCACTCCACAAGCTTTCAGGATCTTCAGCATTTTACCTCAGTGAATGAAGTCAAAAGCATTTAACAACAGATCTAAATTGCAAGTCCCACTAATCTCATCCAAAATCTGCCCAGGCCAACAAGCAGCAGTTTACCAGTAAATCTGCTTTATTTTGATTCTCGCCTTGCTGTAATGAAATCACATCTTAGTTAACGGCAGGAAAGAGATTCTGAAGGCACAGCCACTTTTAATGTGATCATTGCATAAACACAGCACCAACAACTTCAAACTGAATTTCTTGGGGCTCGCCTGTACAAATCCCAAGCAACTTCCTCCATGACCAATAAATGATATCGAAAGTCAAAAAAATGCAGGTACTGAAAATCTGTAATAAAAACAGAAATGCTGGAGACACTTAGCAAGTCTGTCTATGGAAAGAGTAACAGAATTAACATTTGAGGTTAAAAGGTCAACATGCTAATTCGCTTTCCATTGATGCTGTGTGAAATGATGAACACTTCCAGTATCGTATATGAGTATTCATAACTTGAAATATTTGCAAACAAAGCCAAAATGCGTTATTTACTGGAGCCGATATGTTTTAAGGAGGAACATTTGTAATCCTGCTAAATACTCCAATATTCCCAATACTTGGTGGGAGGTTTTAACCCCAAAATCGACAATTCCTCCCCCCCCCACACTGATGCTGCTCAGTCTGCTGATTTCCCCTTGCAGCATGTTTGTGGCTCCAGATTCCAGCATCTACAGTCTCTGCAATTTAATAGGCATCCGTTAGTCTCATGAGACCATGGATTTGCGCCTTGGAAAGTTTCCAGGACGCAGGCCTGGGCAAGGTCGTATGGAAGACCAGCAGCTGCCCATGCTGCAAGTCTCCCCTCTCCACGCCACCGATGTTGTCCACGGGAAGGGCATTAGGACCCATACAGCTTGGCACTGGTGCCGTCACAGAGCAATGTGTGGTTAAGTGCCTTGCTCAAGGACACTCACACTGCCTCAGCCAAGGCTCGAACTAGCGACCTTCAATTCACTACACAAACGCCTTAACCACTTGGCCATGTGCCAACACTCTCTGTAATTTACACAGAGGCATCACACTTAATCCCAATCATGCTTTTCCCAACAAATCTGAACCAGTGGGAGTCAACTGATGATAACATGGCCCAATCAAACCCTGAGCCATCTCTAAAGTCACAAGAGATTCCTCCAGACGATTGTTTGTAGATCAAGCCATCTCTGCTTTTAATAATATGGGTATCGTTCATGTCGAATCCCTGACCAATTTTTATCAGCACACCATAGAAGTCATCATATCTGGATGCAAAGCGGCTTGTTATGCTCTGCATCTGACTGCAAGGAACTGCAGAGAGTTGTGGAGGCAGCTCAGCACATCACAGAATTCCACCCCCACCCAGGACTCTGTTTATCTTTCTTGCTGCCTCAATAAAGCAGCCAGTATAATCAAAGACCCAGATGCTCTCTGTACAGACCTCTTCCATCAGGCAAGAGATGCAAAAACCTGTAAGCATATACCACCAGACTCAAAGACTGTTTCTACCTCACTGTCATTAAATTATTAAATACGCAGCCATTTCTTGATCGGGGTTTGCTGTCACAAACAGCTGAGCTATTGCGTAGGAAACAGCAGCAGCAACAGCTGGAGAATCATCAACAGAATCCAGCCAGAAAGATCAAGGTGTCTGCAACAGTGTGGGAGTCCTGAAAATTGCAGACGTTTACTCTGGATCAATCACAGCAACATACAGAGCAATGCTTAAGATAATTCACTTTATCATACAGAGTATGGTTACGTTACTGAGTCTTAATAGACTATTCATCTGATTTCAAATCCCACCACAGCCAACGTGGAAGTTTAACTTTAGTTTATGAATTTAAATTCTGGAACTTAAAAGAGAGTTTTAGTAATGTTGAAATAAAACCAGCAGACTGATAAAATCACTTTTGGATTGCTCATCACCTTGGTCGATCTGCTGGTCTGATCTACTGTACATGTGAATCCACAGCAATGTGATTTACCCTGCAAGTGATGCATTTCAGGGGCAATTAAGACTGTACAATTGTTAACACTCACATCCCATGAATAAATTCACCTTACACTGAAAAAGTTACATGTTTTTTCTCAAAAAACCAAAAGAAGGTCTTAATTTAAGATTGCAAAGAGTTACATAGCCAACTTTGCAACACCGTGAAATGGTTTGATACGAATCTTTTCTACACAGAGCCAAACACAAAGAAGTAACTTCAAACTGTTACAACTTTTCACTAGATGCATTATGGTTGCATTTCTATTGTCATTTCGGGATTAATTTCTGCTTTGAGCTGATTCTAAAGAAAAGGCCTAAATATGGTCTTAACTGGGGTCAAATGGCTATGGTGACTTCCATAGTACATTTCTTAATTCAGGAGAACTTTACCCAGGGATTAGTGAGAATGTTGAACTCTGAAACAAAAAGCAATGACACTTTTTAAGGGATTCTGGATGAGTGCATGAAGGGAGAATTGTGAATAGTTAGATGAAGAGGTACGACAAAAAGCAAGCATAAACCAGTGTACCAAATAGCCTTGTGCAGATTACATTTTCAATGAAATTCTTCTTCAGTACAAGTACAAGTTTAATGCAGCATCAGATTTAGTCCACAAAACGACTGCGGAATATGGCTTTTGTTGCATAGTATCCCAGGTACAAAAGTCCTGCTGAGGTTGTATAGGTTCTGATGAACATATTTTAATGTGTTATTTACCGGAGTGAGAATGGTCAGCAAATGAACCTATACACGCACAGAATTCTCTTAGAGCAGAAAATTTTGCATTTCAGTCAGGCAGAAGTGATCCACCAAGTCACCAAGGCTAAAAAAAAATGAGCTGTAACTGCCAATCTCAAACTGGTAAATTGACACAATCACCATCTTATTGTAACTGGTGCGGTATAAACATATCAAAATTTAAATTGAAAGATTTTCATTGGAGTGCCAGACATACCCAATTTGAGAGGAAAAGTTGCTGTGTTGACCATTCTCTGCTACTTTACAGCTTGCAACTCTATCACACCTTTAAAGTAGCAAAATGTGGATGTGGAAGCATTGGAAAGGGTACAGAGCAGATTTACCAGGATGCTGCCTGGTTTAGAGAGTATGCATTATGATCAGAGATTAAGGGAGCTAGGGCTTTACTCTTTGGAGAAGAGGAGGATGAGAGGAGACATAATAGAGGTGTACAAGATAATAAGAGGAATAGATAAAGTGGACAGCCAGTGCCTCTTCCCCAGGGCACCACTGCTCAATACAAGAGGACATGGCTTTAAGGTAAGGGGTGGGAAGTTCAAAGGGGATATTAGAGGAAGGTTTTTTACTCAGAGAGTTGTTGGTGCGTGGAGTGCACTGCCTGAGTCAGCGGTGGAGGCAGATACACTAGTGAAATTTAAGAGACTACTAGACAGGTACGTGGAGGAATTTAAGGTGGGGGGGTTATATGGGAGGCAGGGTTTGAGGGTTGGCACAACATTGTGGGCTGAAGGGCCTGTACTGTGCTGTACTATTTTATGTAAAATGCCATCATGCACTTCATGGAACTGCTGTGGGAAAAGTGTGCAGCAGTTACAAAAGTGTTGGAGGTAGTGGTACAGGAGAAGACTGCAGAGTTTGGGAGTGGTGAGGCTGCAGAGAGGTTTGAAAGTAAAGATGGAAAATTTAAATGGAACCATTTCGATAACAGGACGTTCAGTGAACACGGGACAATTGTTGAACTGGATCCGACGCAAGTGAAGTGATGCAGAGTGTTGAACTGGATATAACGCAAGTGAGGTGATGCAGGGTTTTGAATGAGTTAAGAAAGGATAGGTAATGAGTGGGAGAGGAATGAGACTGTGCAGATTAGAGGTAGCAATGCCATAGATGAAGGCTTCAGTAGCAGAGCAGCTGATGCAGGGTTAAGGTAAAGCAATGTTACAAAGCTGGAAACAGATCTGAAAGGAAATACTTTAAAACAGATCATGCGTAGCTGACCAAAGAAAACATCAGGGTTCTTTACAGAGAAGAAGTACAAGAGACTGAGGAGTTTTGTTTGTCAGTTTCTCCTTTTCTCCTGATGATATTGAACAGGCCAAGGAATCACTTCCTCCGGTTGTCTCCTAATGCTCCACTTTAATGACTATTGTTGGTGTATGCAGCTAGGAGAGTATCAGAATCAGAATCAGGTTTATTATCACCAGCAGGTGTGGTGGTGAAATTTGTTAACCTGACAGCAGCAGTTCAATGAAATACATAATAATATAGAAAGAATAAGTAAATAAATCAATTACAGTAAGTATATATACATATGGAATAGATTAAAAAGTGCAAAAACAGAAATAATATAAAAAAGTGAGGTAGTGTTCATGGGTTCAATGTCCATTTAGGAATTGTATGGCAGAGGGGAAGAAGCTGTTCCTGAATTGCTGAGTGTATGTCTTCAGTTTCTGTACCTCCTTCCTTCTAGTAACAATGAAAAGACGACATGCCCTGGGTGACGGGGATCGTTAACAATGGATGTCGCCTTTCTGAGGCACCGATCCTTGAAAATGTCTCGGGTACTGCGGTCGCTAGTACCCAAGATGGAGCTGACTAATTTTACAACTTTCATAGCTTCTTTCAGTCCTGTACAATAGACCCTGCCCCCCATCCCATACCAGAAAGTGATGCAGTCTGTCAGAATGCTCTCCACAGTACATCTATAGAAATTTTCCAGTGTTTTAGTTGACAAACCAAATCTCTTCAAACTCCGAATGAAGTATAGCCGCTGTCTTGCCTTCTTTATAGCTGCATCAATACGTTGGGAACAGGTTAGATCCTCAGAGATCTTGAAACCCAGAAACCTGGAACTGCTCACTCTCTCCACTTCTGATCCCTCACTGAGGATTCGTTTGTATTCCCTCATCTTTACCTTTCTTGGAGTCCACAATCAGCTCTACTGTCTTACTGAAATTGAGTGTAAGGTTGTTGCTGTGACACCACTCCACTAGCAGGTATATCTCAGTCCTGTACGTCCTCTCATCTCAATCTCAGATTCTACCAACAATGGTTGTATCACCAGCAAATTTATAGATGGTATTTGAGCTATACCTAGCCACACAGTCATGGGTGTAGAGAAAGTAGAGCAGTGATCAGAAGATATACTACCAAGGCAACGTCACAACCAAAGGCAATCAGGCTCTTTTATCATGGTGAACACACAGGGCACCCATGCAATAGAGATTACTGGATATCAATGTGAGTCCCGAGCATTTTTGTCCTTTCTTGGCATTAGTGGTTGCAAACCCACGCCCATTCCATTGCATTCTGTTGCCTCAGCACTGCCCAAGGCTCTCCGGTTTCTTTGACAGTAAGCCTTCCCTTTCCCTTCTCAAGATCAACCAGAGATTTTCCCCACTCAGTTCCAAAAAGACACATCTCCAACACTGTCACATTTTGTCATTGCTGATAAACTAAAGAAACATTACAAAAAATGTGTTTGTTAGAGATAAAATTTCCATTAGTTCCCCACTAATATTTAACTCTTCAGCTGTCTCCATAAATTTAAAATGTCTTCAAATTCTAAAACAACATTGAAGCAGAACAGTTTGGACATGCATAGGTTTATATGACTCTGTTTTAAAGTTGGAGTTTATTGTCATATGCGCAAGTAACTGTACGCACAGATGTCATGACAGGCTTACCAAACCATCACAGGCACATAGCGTCACATAAGCAGCATACACATGAAAAAAAATTAACCACAAATTATATACAATGTTTTACAAGAAGACACAATTGGAACCGAGAGAAAGAAAAACTAAGTCCATTTTTGTGCAAAATGAGCAGAGTACCCACAGTTTTGCTAAACTGGAGTGTTTAGGGTTTTCCCCATTGGTGCAAGAACTGAATGGATTGTTCTTGAACCTGGTGGTGTGGGATTACAGATTTCTGTACCCCCTGCCTCATGGTGTGTATGTGTGTGTGTGTGTGTGTGTGTGTGTGTGTGTGTGTGTGTGTGTGTATGTGTGTGTCTTTGTCCCTGTAAGGTTCTGCTTGTTTTCAGTACTACCCCGACACTGTTTATCATAGCTGAGCTATTTAGAAAGCCATTTCTATTATTGCATGCAACCCTTATTTATTGTAAAATTAAGGGAATGTCTGCGCAACACAAACACTTAACATTATTAAAATACTTGAATAATCTAAAGACATGCAAATCCCTCTTTATCAATCTTGTGGTCTACTCCCTTTAAAATGAAGATTTAAAGAGGATTACAGAAATAATTACAAATTATCACAACACAATTGAACAATTATGAATGAGTTTATTCATTCAGAATGAGGATTTTGAAAGCAGAGCAAAACTCTGCAGAGTTGATGCAAACTGGCTTGGCAGCAGTTTCGCCAATTGAAATATCTTCTTAAAATAAACATAGTGGGTTTTTCACAACAATTTTTAAAAAGTAGTATCAGTCGAGATTATGGAGTGTACCATAAGTATAGTTAAGAAGTAAACTGTACTTCAGCTTAGCATTTGTACGGGAAAAACATAAGAAAACATACAGTAATTATTAGATGAAAAGTAATAGGGGTTGTCACTCAATAGTTTTAAGAGAAATCAGACATGAGGAGAAAAATTACAGAAATCTGCATCCTTGCAATTTATTTGGTGAAGCAGAATATGCTCTGCCTTTATGTCAATAAAATTAGCATTATTTTTCTATGACTGTGTTGAATAAAATTTAAATGATGGTCTGGTATTTACATAATTTTACATTAGTGTATTTGCCTTAAGTACAAATGCAGGTCTTTAGTTATAATACAGTAGTGATTAATTTACTTAGCTTTGAATTGGAAATTATGCCGTGTACTACAATGTGAAGAATCCAATATTACTGCTGTTAAATGATGACAGGAAGGTGCTTTAAGGTTAACTTGTTTGTAATGTTGTCAGAAGCCTGGTCTTGCTTAAGGAATTAGGCTTGCCATTGCAAGGTGCTAGGTGAAATGGTCATTTTACTAAAAACATGAGCACAGTTTGATAACATTTGTGTGACAAACATGTGGTCTGTCACATGACAACACACCTCTGCTCTTGAGGTTTTTATTGTTATTGCTCCAACAGTGACATTTGACCTTTTTTTAACTGCCTGTGTGTAGTGGAGTGTTCAAGGCTCACACCTGGTGTATGTAATAAAGTACAGCATGCATAAATAATGAAGGGATGGTTGTGAAACTTTGCTGTGTGGCAACTGACTGTGACAGGCTCTTTGCCACTGCTAGCCAGTTCTCTCAGGATTAACACAGACGTGCATACAAAGGAGGGAAGGAACTTACTAAATTCTTTAAATAATTAATTATAAGCTAAGTATTTCTTTAGATTTCAAGCAAAACAATAACATTTCAAACCAAGGTGTTACAACAATTCAAACAAATGACAACTGATGGATTTCAGCAGCAGTCAACCAAAGCAAACTCCAAAAAAAATCATTGTGTATGCACATTCTATTTTTGGACCACTTTCACTGTGAGTTTTTTTTTCCTGAATTTCACAACATTTATAGTGTTGCTCACATCCACTTCAAACTGGAATTTCATGTTTGCAAAGCTGACACTCTCATGATGTCTTTCAAGTAAACTTACATCCAAATATCAAAAATTACAGACAATCCAAAATCCCCAAATGTAGACTACCATATAGTTTGAGATAAGCAATCAAGAAGCCAACTTGACTATTAGGTTGGGTTATTAATAATGCTACTATTTTAATAATTTTTATTAACAAAATATCACACAGTTATGCTTTAAATTCAAGCACACATTGCTTCAACTTTTATAATAACTTTCCATTATACAACAAAGCAACAAACATCTACTTATTTTCAATGAGAGATAACATATTTAAAATTAAATTGATTGTTTTCAAAATCAACAATTACTCTTTGAAAAAAAAGTCTGGAGACTACTGGAGATGACAAACAGCTTCTGCATAGGTTTAAGTTACTTGTACATTTTCAAATGCAAAAAAAAGATTTATTTAACTCAAGTCCCATTTTCATCACTCTCAATTGCCTGCAATTCAATATAATTTAAAATACTAAAGCCCATCAAATGTTTAACTATCTGTATTGAATCTAAAGTACTTAGATATCTAGAGATGATTGAAAAGCTACCTGTCATCAAACAATTCAAACATTTTATGGCTAAGTTCTTATCAACCTGAGAATATTGGTATATATTGCTTCATGAATATGGAATAGATATTAAATTGTAGATGAGGCAGGGTATAATGAGAAGGTATAATTTATGCCTAAACTGAGTACTGTGCCATGTAAATAGTTCACATGTCATTTTTACTTCATTAATATAGGAATGTTTTAGCCTCCAAATGTAGTCCATGCAGTCTACAATTATTTTAAAATATTTTTAACTTCCTTTACTAAATAACCTCAACTATACAAAGTTTTAATCTTACTCAGAAAAGTGATATGTTTGCAATGCATCTGTCTAAAATCGTAGTGGCGTTTGGATTGCCCACTGAATAGATTGTAGGAGATTGATGTGTGTTCTAAATGTGACCTTTCTTGATAAAGAGAATCATCATATGTTTTTGTTTTTGTTATTAGTTGGCTACTGTACTTTTCTATCATTGTAACAATTGCGTATACAACTTATAATCGCCTTATTTTATTTCTACGGTTAGCACATTAGATCCGGTTACCTAGTGCATACGAACCCTGTTTGATGCATCACTTGGAATGCTCCGGAACATGGAAGCGTTGCTCCTGCCACAGCGGTTTAGAGAACATTGCGCCGGCTGACAGACAGTGTCCTCGCCGTTCCAGCCATATCATTGTGAGCTTCACTTCTACTAACGAACATCATGAAATCAAACGTAATTAGGGTGGCCCCGGTTATCCTGGACTCTAAGGTTTTAAAAAAACAAAACAGGGAGCTAAGGAAGTAGATGAAAAAACGAGGCAAATATATCCTGAAATCAATGTAAATCTTCAGGCATTCTAACATGTCCAGTTTAATCAATGTTCGCAGTCTGCTAATGCAAAAATGTGTAATAATTTTCGCAACTCGTTTTCTTTTGGCTTGGAGAATTATTAACAAGAAAAGTTGTAAAAAAAATAACTGCGTTTGTATTCCCCCCCTATAGGTTTAGGTGTGTTGCTTTACAATTGCGGTTTGTTTTCAGAGTCTTTTTGGAGGATATTTTGGGTATACCATCGACTGGCGAATTCCTAAGTGCAATATAAAGTTCCACAATACAAAGGAAATTCTTTGTTTCGCGGTGGAAGTCAGAAGATTGTCTTCTTGCAATTGTGGGAGACTATGCATAGCATCAAAAACAACGAGTTGCTGAACTTTAAACTACAATTAAAATCGCAACTGCATTCTTAAGAGTCAACGAGCAAGTATCATCAAAATGCAGTATTTTTAAAAGTTGGCCGAAGAGTGGAATCAATTTTTTTTATTTGAGAGGGTGTCTTTTTTTAATTTGCTTTTTTTTAATTCGCAGCACATGAGATGCTATGGATCATCTTACGATTTTACTTGGGAATTAAAAAATAAGTTTGCCCACAAGTACACTCGCGGTAGAATTACATGGGCAACCGACTACTTGTAGAGAAGTCCCTACACGAGAGAATAATTTGGCGTGTTCATTAAAATTAAACCCCCCTCCGCCAGCATTTCTGTAATGGGGAATTGTATTTGCAATCCCGTTCCCCACTCCACCCTCCCCCCACCCCCCAATCCCCGTTCTCGATCAATCACAATACAGTAATTGCAACGGGATCAAAAACGACTCCTATTAAAATAATGCTGCACGGGACGGGATTTCGATGCACACATCTTTCAATTGCAAGTTGAAATCGCTCGCTTGCTTGTTTTTACCCTCAACATGGGATCTTGCTATTTTCTCTACTGGAGACTTAAAATAAACCAAAACTCGTTTAGAATGGGCGTCTCTTCCAATCTAAGTGAAGTGGAGAGGGAAATTTATATAAAAAAAAGAAAGCCAAATGGGGCAATCCAGCAGATGTATACCCGGGTCGCTCTTTCTGTGCCCAATGCCTCTCTCTGCTGAAATGGTTTCAGAAGCTGATCGATAGCTTTGATAACTGTTTCATTCTGCATCGGGTATTCGAATGGCTCTTCTTGCGCCTTTTTATTCCCCTTCCCCACCCCCACCCGCCCAAAAAAAGTTGAAATGACAGGTTTCAGCCCCCTCACCAGTAAAGATCAGTTGGTCAGATAATACAGCCGCACTTTAATCTCAAGTAGATCTTTATTCTGGCGCCTTTGTAATGATATTGACAATGATGGGATGGTGGACAAATTTTTGGGGGGAGGGGCTGTCATAGAATAGGAGTAAGTTTCCTGATAAAGCACTATAGCCACTCTGGCTATTCATCATAAGTCTGTACGAAGCAGATAGGTCGAAAGAAATTATATTCCACTAAATAGTGTGTCTTCTTATCTCGCCTATACCAGGGGAATAAGGAAAAAACCGATCGATACAGTAGCTGCTGTATGGAGCTCGCAATTATCAATAGCTGGCTTTACTCTCTCATCCCGGGCTAGGTTCTATAATGTTGGCTAATAGTAACCTTCTGGATGGGACTACGCGCATCAGCCCAACAAGAATTCTGTCCGTAGGGAGATGGAAGAGAGGAGCCATGAAAAGGGTCCAAATAAGCAAAAAAAAAGATTACAATTGATGTTTGACAGGCTGTTTGGGTTGGCTGTTGTGGAGGAAACTGAAATTTCCATTTGATGGTAACACATATCATGGTGATTGCTACAGAATGGCAGGGTGTACTATCAATTATCTGTCAGTGTAATAACAATATATAATATCGGTATGTTAACATCTACCCCGTGCAAACGGGGACGCGAGCAGATGTGTAATTAATTGTCACTTACTTAGCTAACATTTCACACAAAAAAAAGGTTTTGTTTTCACGCTATTTGACTTCTGGTTTCATGTGGGAATGTGGGATGTCGGCACAAGAATCCCAAATTTATTCACCCTTCTACCGAATCAGGATGAGCTATTAGCTGAATATTTTGAAATTGTTTGGCATTTCCGTGCACAAGCGAAAAAGTTAGGAAGCTGCGATGTCAGCGCTCATATCGGTAAAATCGCCAAAAATAAGTCGAATGTATGCCCCACGTTTAGCAAGGTATTCAGTTTAACATTCCTGTTCTAACTTGAACTTTTGAATATATTTTCATATAAATCATATTTTTTTGAATCTCAGATTTAGCTTCTGACCATTAATTAATCAAAAATACAGTTAGTTTGTCGCCTTTGTAAGGTGCAAGAATACAAAGTTACAATTTAACCTGTCTAATACCTTGCAAACCTATTTGCCGGCGTGTCAAGGAAGTCTGAAGACCGTATCGTTTCAAGATAAAAAGACATTACATTTTTCCCTCACTTTTAAGCATTTGTCATTTGCCACACAAAGCACAACATATTTTCAGGCTCGCTTTTAAATATTTGCCGCTCGATATAAATTAGATATAAATCTGCAGATATCCTTAAATTATACCTAAGTCGTGAATTCTGTATGATTGCTTTAATGAAACTACTAGGATGCAGTCACCAAGATTTGTGAAATGATCACTTCAAAAAATAAAACAACTAGATTGCTTTTCCAAGTTTTATTGATGCAACTTCGCTAAGATCTGATGAATTCGCAGATTCCCCCATCTCCAACTCTGCTATTCCCCAGGGAGCCCATTTATTCGTATTTTACAAAATAAATGATCAAAACGATGATTTATTGTTAATAATACTATCTGGGTGTCAGATTGGTTTATAATTTAATATGTTGTTTTAAGTATTCCCTAAACCTTAGGAAACTTTACAAACAGAGGGCAAATTTATATTTAGGTTGTGAATTCGTTTTATTTCAGTTTTAACAGTGAGATGCTGTCCAAAACAATCTTAACATTTCGATGAGTCCCGCGAATTTAAAAATCACGGTTTTAGAGAGTTAATTAAATCCATGTAGTGCAAGATCCGTTTCGCATTCAGCAGCGACTTGTAAGTGCGAGTTTCCGAAGAGTTTACGGAGACGGCGGGGTGGGGGTAAACCATGATCCGTGTTTCAGGTTAACGAATGGGTCAAATTTATTTAACATATATTCAAATGATTCCGCCTTGCTGCGCGCAGAGGTTGTTGGCTTTGTATGTAGCCGTACTTGGATGATCACCGTGTGCACTTCGATCGCCGCGGTGTAAACATATTTTCATCCCTGAACTTGCATTATCAAGTCAAAAAAATGTAAAATAAGAAAAGGTGCGTTATGCATTTATTAAAGCGGTTAAACATTCATTAGCTTAGCTTCCATGTTCACTTGAAGGCTGAAATTTGCGTCCAACGAAGCATTTGAATGCATAACCCACGCGTTTTAAAGGCATTTTAAATGCAATAAAATATCAAAAATATACCCACCGCTCTCTCCTTCAATCTAGCATATTTGGGTGATAATTACTAAAGAGGCAGGTGACTGACAGACAATCTTTCGTTGTAGTTCGCTCAAGTTTTATTGCATGGTAATATCACGCATTCCGCGCGGCATGCTAGCCAGCGATACAACGATCAACAAGTGTTTATCTTTATAATAGGATTTTAATGGCATTTGTGGTCAATACATGCAAAAAATACTCAGTCCACACCAAAAGGCGCGTGCAAACAGCAACCACTCGCCCTATCGCCCCAAAACGGCGGGATGGGATCCGCAGTTGCTTCAATAAAAACGAGGGTTTTTTGTTAAAAAAATGGTCTAAGGACAAGATAATTTTCAAAAAAAAACTACTGTGAGTATATGATAGGGTTTGGGCGAAAGGGAAATAAAGCGTGTATGTGTGTGGCGCGAGTGAGAGAAAGAGAGAGAGAGAGCGAGAGAGAGGCGACCGGTGCTGATGTTTGAGAGTTAGGTTAAGTAACTATCTGGTACATCCTAGTGGCGACATTTCGCAGTGTTGGCCACGCTGATGCTGTAAGCGGAAAAGCAACAACTTGTTGGCTCAGCTTGGGAGACACGCATAGGGTTTCTCACTGCATCCAGCACCGACACTTCCTACCGACAACCTGCAAACTCCGCGGGCCAAAACGATACCGTAAGGGCTGCGCTGAAGCCGGGGACAACTTCGCCACGGACACTATAGTAATCGGTATTGCGGGGTTGATTTTATTTGATGGTGGACGTTATTTATTTTGTTTGGTTCGGTGACACCCGGCAACATCAAGGCATGGACTCGACCCGCAACCTTTCTTTCAGCGACGCCTCGTAAGCAGAGCGTATGGAGACCGACTAGAAGACGTGACACACTCCGCACCTCCTCGCTTTAAGAGTGGCCTCTCGCTCCCTTTCATTGCCTGTCTCTGAACACACATGCAGCCACACACACAAACACACATTCACACACCTATATATACAAGTATATAAAGCATACACACATACACTACAGAGAAAAGTTTTTTTAAACCAGTCCAAAATCTTAGTGACTTATAATCATAAACAGATAATTCTTATGCACATATATTGCCACAGAGATATACTGTATATGTGTGTGTATGTGTCTGTTGTGTGCGCGTATGTGTGGCTGCATCTCTGGTCGCGAGGAAGACTTTGCACAACAAGAAAGAGGCAAACAATCATTCTGAAGAGACCTTTGCTGAATTTCTGCAAACTATGCCAACGTTTGCTGCAATTGGGTTGCCTTTCTGCTCGCTGTTCTCGAAGAGCCGAAAGCAGCGTTCGCGAGTGCCTTGCAAGTAGCGAGGGCCACAGCTAATTGATTACCAGCTCCAGTCCCCCCCCTCCCTTTCTCTCTCCTCTTCCTTCTAATTTGAATAATCTCAAAGTGTCTCCCCCCTCTGGAAAGGATCCAATCGTCTGTCAGATGCGGCGATGATTAATCGCAATGCATTATTGATAATCATAATTATATACTGACATGCGCACTTGCGCCGCTCCGACCCGGCTAATTTCCGTAATTTTGCAAGTCGGTATTTGTGAAATTTTTTTATATGCCTCGCTGATGTATCTGCCACCATGTCGCGCCGCAAGCAAGCTAAACCCCAACATCTCAAGTCGGACGAGGAAGCGGTGCCAATAGTTTCTCAAAATTGTAAGTATGCTTTCCCAATATCCTTATTATTTGATTCCGTTTGTTTCCTCCGGTTTTTATATGTACATTGATATATTTTCTATTGAATTATTCTTGTCTCGAGAAGGACAAGGTTGAAGTTGACGGGAGAGGGAGATTTTTAAAAAAAAATATGTATGAGAGGTTAAAAAATGCTTGCATCATATTTTAGTGTTAGCATGCAACTCTGAGCAGTGTTTGCCCAGATGTCCAACCTCTCTTTGCACCCCCTCCTTCCATTAATGTGGACTTCGGACGAAGAATTAGGGGAAAATGCAGCAGTGTTTTTTTTCTTTCTCTGCCGTTTTTTAGGCTGTTTGCGAGTGAGCGGCAGAAGCGGCCAGTAGTTTCACGACTGTTCGGTTAGTTTTAGAAAGTGATACAGTCGGATTAGTGCGTTACCTTTCACTTTTATTTCCCCTGTTTTACCGTGTTTGCTTGTTGCAAAAAAAAGTGGAGATGTTTTGGAGGGGTGTGTTGGGCTGAGGACTGTGGACGCAAAGGGAGGGTGAGCGAGGGTGACTTCCACTTCTCTGGCTCTCTTCACCTCTCTCTCTCTCTCTCTCTCTCTCTCTGTCTCTTTCTCTCTCTCTCTCTCCCCCTCTCTCTGTCTCGCTCTCTCTCTCTCTCTCTCTCTCTCTCTCTCCCCTCCCGAATACGGGCACCAAAGGCAGATGCAGACGGGGATCTGTCCCCGGAACTACAAACACAAACACCCCTCCCCTCCCTCTCTCGTTCCCAGCTGAATGTTTCTTAGAAACCTTTCAGTTGAAGTGTTTTAAGTAACAGATGTGAGCGAACACTGTGTTGGTCGCTAAATCCTTTACTCCCCGGGCTATTAATTCGCCTAATACCGGACCTTGTAACTTTGAATTGATAAGACGAGAGAGAACGAGTAAGAAAGAGTGTGAGAGTATGAGCTTTTAGATATAAACCAGTGTGATCACTAAAGGACATCCTGGTTTGTTTGTGGCTTGTCATAACTTTTAAGCTTCGTGGAGAGAGATTTAGTTTGGTTGTTAGGAGAAATACAGTTAACTTTGTGGTTGGGATTTTTTTCCATTCCGAGGACTTTGGGGTGTGCAGGTTGAAGGGTGGTCAATTGTTGTAACTGCTGTGTGTCTGTCTGTGCGTGTGTGTGTGTGTGTGTGTGTGTGTGTGAGTGAGAGGGGGGGGGGGATAGAGAGACTGATCAAAAAGTCCAGCCATGTTTGATCTCCCACTTTCACGACCTGTCCCCTAAAAAGCCGCTTTCATGAAAAGCCTCAAATTGCTTGCCCATGTCGAAGCGAAGTACACTCATTCTTGGAAATGTGTCGCCCACAAGAACCGTCACACCACCTTGTAGATTCAGCGATAGTGTGAAACTAAAAATAAACAAATATTCCAAATTTGAGAGTATAATCATTCATTCTTCTAACACATAGTTTTATTGAAGTCTGGGCTTTTTTTTTGGTCTGTTACTTAGTATTAAATGTAACCGTCGGTTTACTGACTGGTATCTTTGTTCGACTCGCTGCGACAGGTTAGGCCATTTCATTTAATTTTGGGGGAAAACAACATTCTGTTTCAAAAATGCAAGCAGCAAGGAGTCGAGAGAGGTAAGGTCCCCCTTACCAAAAAAAAGTGACAGCGTTAAACTGTCAAAACGTGCTAGCGCCTAATATCAGGGCTAAATTGATGAGAAGATAGGCGCACCGTGGTCAGGGTTTACCTTCTCAAAAACGATTGCTACTATTTAGATGATATTTATTTTGGGGGGAAAACTGTGCTCTCTTTTTCTCAGAGTCGCGAGAGATAAAATAATTGCGAGAAAGTAAGACAGGGATCATCTTTTATCTGGTTTAGAAAAGTGGTCCTTTGACTGTTCTGGGCGGTACAGTGTTGGGTTTATTTTTACTGGAGCCCTGTCTTTCCCTTCATTGTATATTTTTGTGACAAATTAAAGCATCAACGCTGGCAATCTCAAAGTTCAGCTGTGAAGTCACTCAGACAAAAACGGACAATAAACATTCAGCTTTCCTAATAAAAAAGTTCACGTGACTTTACAGATATATTAGTGGAAATGATATTACTGGAAAATTGGAAGACTGGGATTAAATCTGTATGATACCATAGATTATGCGCACCGCCTTCATCTGGTTGGTTCCAGGTTAGGTTTAAATAAAACCCAACAAATTGAACCACAGCAAGTGTAGATTAAGTGCAAAATATCTTTTTTTTTGTCATGGAAATGTTTTTTTGTTTACTTCATCACGTCGAGTTTCTCACACTTCGGCTTGTTTTGTGTAAGTTCTCAATGACTACATGACCGAATGAATGGGTTGATTTCTGCGGGGGGAGAGAAAAGAACAGCTTCACAATCAAAAGAACTACACTGCACCCCAGTGTGGAATTTTTACCATTATGATTGTAACGTGTGAATAGCTGCAAATCGGCTCTCACAAGCGATCCGTTCAACAATGTAACGATATCAAGGCATTAAAAACTAAATGGGAGAAAGGCCTTCAGAAACAACCCATATATATTTTACTGCATTGTGCAAAAAAATTATGTAATAGTTAAATATTTACCCTCAAACTTGTATGCACGAAAATATCTGGAGTAGAAATCTTGGGCAGTGATAATATAACTTGCAGTAGCATTAGTAGGAAAATAGTCTTTAGCGTTGTGTTGAACGTCCGCATTTATTCAGGAGTTTTAAGCAGGGCGCTATGTGCGAGGCAGTTGGTAGCTGGGGGAAAAAATTGAAGTTTAGTTTTCTCACATTCAGATTGAGATTGCGATATAATGCGGTGGTTTAATCAGATCATCACTTCATCAATCTGGCAGTCAACAGAGGAACTGATTGAAGTTCAGTGGGAGAGAATGAATGGCCACTTTTTTAATCTCACCGCTATGAAGAGTGTTATCAACCAAGTATACATGTTAATGTTTAATTGGGTAAGAGTCTCTGGGTTGTAATTTCTCCCTTTGGTGAATGCATTATTTTTCAGTGGTGTCATGTGTTGAATTCCTTAGTGCAATAATTCTCATTCTGACATTAGAGATGGTATGGTGACATATAGAATGGAATTACCTTTACTAATTTAGACTAAAGGCATTGCAGAATTAAAGATGATTTATTTGATTCCACTTAGTGAATTAATACAGGAAATGTGCTTCTTTGAACTCCTGAAATAGCAGAGTTCAATGGTAAAGTTAATTGACAAGTGGGTAACTTAAATACTTGGAAAAGGACTAGGCATAATGTAAATAAAGATTTCTCATGCCATTGAATCTCTTAGAATTTCCAAACCGGTGCATTGCTTGACTGAGCCTCTTCAAAGATTTATGCTTCAAAAACCATCTTTAATAAAGACAAAACACTCCTCTCAGGGTGCAGTTCTGTGTTAATATTTGCAGAATTGAATGATAATACTGTAGAAAAAAAAGCTCTGTGGGAAGTATTATGACCTGTCATTTGTAATGATAGTAATCTATTTAGTACAATAGCTGATATGCTTGGTAAGAGGCATCAATGGACAGTATGGAATCCCTGCCTCTGCTACTCGCTGCTCTGCTAAATTAAAACTGTTCGCTCATAGCAGGTTGAGTTTGCAACAACCATAAATAAATTTTGAACGCACAGATAGAATTGCCTTGTGCTTTTTTATGTCACATTAACGATTGATTAATGAAAATATAACATGAATTTTAAGTTGTCATTACAGAAGGAACAGAAAAGATAATTTAGCTTTAAATTGTGACAGATGGTGGTATAGTTGGTATAATAATTTGTTTCAGCAAAGGATGACCCTCAATTTATTTTATTTAACACTTTAATAAATTTGCGCCAGAGTATTACGTTGCCAACATTAGACAATGATGGTTGCAGATCATTCATTTTGTTAGTGCCTGATGAGATCTCCCTCCAAAGAAGTCAGAAGAGAAAGTATTAACTGCTCTCTCTCATTAAGTCTTACCTTCTTTTAAATGGCACTTCTAGTTAAAGAAAACCTTTCAGTCGCAGTTAACGAACATAGGCATCTGAGGTAGTAAGAGCAGCACAACAATAAATATCAACGGCTTGGATCTTTATCTGCTTAATATATATATATTCCATACCAATATATATATTCCATACCGATATATATATGTATATTCTTTGTCAGTGAACATTGCCAGCACGCACAGTATTACTGAGTTGTGTACATTGTACTTTTTAGCATATGCGTACACAGTGTAGTGTGGTGTCATTTTCCCACCACTAATAAGTAACTAAATGCTGCAGTGATCTCCTGTCTTCATTTAAAAAATATTAAATTAAATACTTTGCAAATGCATTCTGTGCTCTGATTAAAAATAAAATGTGTCTGTGGCTTTTGAAGACAATTCCATAGATTTTAAGGGGTTGGAAAAGTGCAATTTGTAGGCCGAGGAAATTGAGTACTAATATTATGCTGTTTTCTCTCGGAATTAAAAATTACAGTTTCTGTTTGGTATTTAATCCCTTCCAAAACACTTATTCAAATCAAGCTTCTGACTTGTTGAGGAGTAGCTCTTAAGGAAACCTAACTTGATCGAGAAAGCTAGAGTTTTTGTCTTAGACTGCTGATCACAAAATGGTCTTGAAGCAAATTGTTTAAAAAGTGACTTGTTTATTTCAGTTGCTAATCAAAGAACTAAATTAATTTCACACCTAATGTATTTTATATTTCCAAAGTCCTTTTGCAAAAGATATTTTCAGTGATCCTTTTCATTGCTGTTTTATTTCATATTTTTGTAGCACATATGCATAGTGACAGAAAGTCTAAAGTGACAGTTTCATCTTTGTGCCACTGGCAAATGCAAACACTTGGGATTTAGTTTTATCCATTTTCTTGGTTACTGTTACCAGAGTAGATTTGATAATTTCATCCTTTCTCGTACATTGATCAGAAATGCGCTAGCTGATTGCAATATAAGTTCACCAGAATTTGGTAATTCAACTATTGTGAAGGCTATGTTTTATGTGGTTGACAGCATTGTGAAAATGTTGCCAATAGTGGGGCTCAATTCTGCAAATTATTTTCAAAATAAAGGTGTTGTCATTTATGGTGGAAATGGTTGTTCTAATTTATGTGGATTTCTAACCTTGATATTAGGGAATGGTCTAACTAGTGCTGAGCTTTACTGCTGTGGAAAATTGTGTTGTGCAATTTCTCGACTGAGACTGGAATGTTTGGGTATAATTATGGTTATAAATTGTTGCTGGGCTTATTCATGGCTGCTAACAAAAACTATGGAGTTGTTTTGACCTTTTGTGCTTCCTTTCTGTATTAACTGTGTTGTCGTCCAGTGTAATACATTAGTTTCCTTTGTTTGGCTTCACTGAAAAGGTGGGATTGCATGGTGTGCCAACAAGCTTCTGATGGGTTCTCCCTGAGGGTGGGTAGTTAGAAGTGCTTTGACAGAGCTTGCTGGTTTAACCTTTGCCTGGTTTGCCCTGCCTTAGGTGGCCACTAGATGTCAAGCTCATAATACAATTAGTACATCTGTGCAGTTGACCTTGGCGGCACAGCTTACCACTGTTCTGTTAAGTGTTAACACACTGAATTTGAGTGTTAACCAGGGATTGCTGTGAGTTTGTTACATGTGGAGGCTTATCACATGCCCATCCAGATAAAGAGAAGTGTTTCTAGTCTTTAAGTAAGGAGCATGCTTTTGCTGGGGTTGGTTTCTTAACTTTCCATATACAAATGTTGTCATGCTGTCAGCAAAATCAAAATTATTATTCTTTTCTTTTCCAAATAAATGCAGATGATGGAGTATCTTCTACTTTATCTTTTGTTTCATGTTTTGTCTTCACGTTTTTTTATGTTGAAGTGTGTTCGCTTAAGGAAAACTTTTATGTCATTGTGAAGGCCTGTCTATAGTTTCAGGATCAAATGCTTTCCTTTTTTTGTTGCTTGTTTTATTTATTAACTTTCCTCCTGGCAATGGAGCACAAACTGTATGACCTGGAAGTGATGTCATGGATGCAAACAGTGTCATAAGCCACACCTGCTGACAAATGTTGTGGTCCTTGACCTGGGAGAAAAAGAGTAGGAAAATGGCTGCATATCAAAGCTGTAAAATGGGGACCACCATCTTATTCGGAACACCGAAAAAAAAAGTTGAGTATGTGTCTGTCTCAGATTTATCAGTTTTCGGTTCATGACGTCATTACGGGAGAATCTACATAACAGCATGAACATTGTCACATTGTTGAATTTGAGGAGGACCTTTCAGATACCATCTCAGAGCAGGCAGGTACAGATCCAATTTTAATTTTCCTAGCTTTTTTAATATTATGCTATTACTCTTAATTATTTTTTAATATGATCTATTGCACCGATGTACAGTACAGCTCTCAAATCTTCTGTGGCAGTTGGCCACTGGAGATCATTTCTTGAGGGAAGCAGCAATCCTCGGCTGATGGCTGAAAGCTGAAGATTGCCTTTGTAATAACCTGATTCTTGTCAGCTTCATTCAATTGGAGGCCAACCTGCTCACGATTTCTTGAGTACAGAAGCAAAACCATTTGTTGGCACATTAGCGTCAGGCCACTTTTAGAAAAGGAGCACTGAAAGTTTTTAATTTGATGTGTGTCAGCTTCAACCTTCAATTTTACAGTGCTATCCTCCTAAATTCAACGTGTTGTTACCAGCTTGCTGACAATGGCACATTGAGAGGAGGCTCAATGGTTTTTTCATTTAATCTCCCGTTCTCTGTTCATTAGTCAACCGTTTGGTAGTCTTTTAAGACCACCCAGTAGGTGTGTCAATAATACTCATTTAAAGCTCATGCCCCATGCAATCGGTATTTTATGCAGAATAATTCTCATCTACACGTCAGCAGTTTTGGAAAGAGCATCAACCTTTTGTTTCTTCAAGGAAATCTTGTACTCTCTGAAATCTCGGTACTCTTTCAAAGAGGATAGAGTAATGCATCATATCAGGAATGTTTCAGCCCTATTCACATTTGAGCTTTGTGTACAAAGAACTGATTGTTTCGTCCGAGCAATGCAATGCTCTAATACTGAGAAAATGCAACTGTTCCAATAGAACCCTATGGCAGGCTGTACCACAGGTGGTTCCATGTTACAGATCCTGAGATTTGGGCCACTGAATAGATTATAATGAATGTGCCAGGTCAGTGATATGGTTTAGCATAGCGAGAGTGCCCTCGTCTGTTCAGCCTCTTGCTGGCAGTCTTTTCGATTGCAAGACCACGGTGGGAGAATCTGCCATTCATTCTGGAATTTTTCCCGTATTGTTAAACTCTGTGGGAAATCCCTATTTATCTCTGCCTGTCTCCCAGCATGAGCTCTGTCTGTGGTGATTCATCCTCTTTTCACAGCATTCCAGGCACCATAAAGAGTTAAAAAACACAATTAATTTTATTCAACTAGCAGAGATCGCTTCATCACAAATTTTCAGTGAAAATATACCACAAGGGAACATTCAGATGAACTTCTACTCCACGTAATACAGACATTAGTCCTTTTCTTCTGCTACTTAAGTTGAACAGTTATTTGCAATTGGCACCAGTCTTCTGGAAAAAGTTCAGTGTGGTTTTTATATTAAAAATACCTTGAATTATGCATTTTAAAAATGCTTGGCCTGTTAATATTGAGTTTCTTTCTTCAGGATACTATGATTAGTAAGTATCTGAAGCAATCTTTAAAAATTATTTACTTTTACCTACATGCATGATCTTATTTTTGTTCTATTCACATGTTTATTTAAATGCAAACGTGACCCAAAGTAAAGTTCTGCAGCAAATGTGCTTTTTAATTTGAGACTGGCATAATCATTCAGTATTGAAATTGCAGTTTGAGTATGCAAAGTGTTTTGGGCACCAACAACTTCCTTGCCCACACTGACCTAATACACATAATCAGCTTTAGCTGTACCTTAAATATGAACAACATGGCTAGGGATTGCAAAGGAGCGCTTTGCATTTCAGATTGTGCATTAGAGTGCCAGAAGTTTTAGTGCTTTACGACTGTAAATAAGATGGAACAAACATATTTTTATTTTGTCGCCAGGAAATTTTGGCAGATGTTGTCGTGGATGAGAAAGCGAGAAATGTCCAACAGTATATCCAGTGTAAAGCAAATCATAAAGTTTTTTATATAGAAGTTATGATTAGAATGCTTTTAACTGAATTAGCTATTAGACTGCATAATTAAAAATATACCTTCTGGAAAATAAGCTTTAACGTAAACCTTTAATTACGTCAGGATTTGTGATGTGTATTGACTTCCATTTTAACAAACTTTGTAGCTTAATAAATTAATGCAATTTCCAGGCATGCAAACAGGCTTGTGCTGATGGAGGATTGAAGGTTATGAAAGTGATGGATGATAATGGTTATTAGTTGTGTTGAATACTGTATTTGTGTTATGTTTTGCCTTCTTGAAAACAATGGCTATTGTTTAGATATGTTTTTGGACTATAGGAAATGGTAAGATTGGCAAAAAGAAAATTAGTTCATTTCAGATACTTTGTGTTAACATCTGCAAGTTTAAGAAAAAAGTTGTTTTTCGTGGAAAAGCCCTCTATTTTTGGATAGCCGTTAGAATAAGGAATAATAAGTACCAGCCAGGAAGCTAATGGCCATAATTTAACTTGGAGGTTCTGAATGCATAAATCACAGAAGAGAGGCTTGAGTGGTTAATGAATGTTTCAGAATACAAAGATTGAATTACAGTCCCTAATGCCCTCTGTGATTCTTTTTCACAAATGTATGTATAACCAGATAGGGGCTCTTTAAGCAATAGTTTGGAGTAAGATGTATTTGTGTTTAACTTTTCCTGTATAACTGTTGTATGCTTACAAAAGTATTATTCAAAGACTAGAATGGTTTCTGTGATGTCCCAGAACAACAGAGCGAAATAGCTATGATTTATCAAAAGTGTTTTGTAGGTAAGCACTTGACCGGACCAGACCCAGTCTCTAAAAGATATTTTCAATGGAAAGTTGTTGCAAGAGCACACATTATGGAATAGAAAGTGTCTATTTTGATATGCAACTTTTTTTTAGAACAGTACTCCTTGGGAGAAATATCCAGAAATGATCTGTTGACTCTAAAGTATAGGTGGAAATTTTGCATTAAGAACTGCCAATGCAAAGATGAATTTCAATAGTCCCATTGTAATATTGCTCATGGGTTTTGGTAACCAATGATAGGTAACTATCTTTATTATGCCAGGAAATTCAAGATGCACAGATTGATTTGAAGAGCTTGCAAATTAAGTCTGTCAATGGACCTACTTACACTCAATGTTCTGGTACAGTACAGGATAAGTCATCGTTTGAAAACAGATTCAGCAGTGATTTAAATAATTTGCTTGTTATTTGTCAGTATTTACTGGTTACCTTAATTATTTGCAAGATTCAAGTAAATTACTAATACTCCTAACGAGTATCAGTAAATTTTTTTAAGCAACATGTCTTCTAACTCAGTCTGCCATTCTTGTGCACATTATTGTGGAATTCACAGGTGCAATACGTAATTTACACAAATATTCCTACCAGGAGACTGTTTGAAAATGTAGATCTGAAGACATATTTCAGATACGTTACATTTTAGGAAAAACTTTACTTTTGATAGTTGTTTATAGTCAGTTGCCAGCTGCTTTGGAATTCCACCAAACTTTGCCCAAATTGGCCTTACCAATGCAAAATTTACTGTATCCTGACCTATCTGTCTTTTTAAGAATGTACAGTTTACAGCCTTCTTTCATTAGAAAAAAATAACATAATAACATTGAAATTAATACCAAACTAATTTACTATTTTATAGGTAAAAATATAGCACTACCAAAAATTAATTGCTTTTTTTCCTTTATAAAAACAATGCATTATAGAGGACCTTTCTATAGAAAACAAATTTAACAAAAAGCTTAAATCAGAATATAACTCTATTTTCTACCAAATAGAACATATGAGAAACTGAAGATAAATTTAAACAATTTATTGTAGGTATAAAGGTGAGGCACAACAGTATAATGAAAATACTAACAAATTTTGCCTCAAATTCTATGTATTTCTTGAAATAGTCATTCTTTTATTGGTAGATGTTAACAACAATAGTTCCCATTTAAACAGAACTTTTAACATATTGGAAGAAAGATCCAATGTGATTTCTGAGAATATTATCAAACATAGCAATTGACACCAAGTTATCTATTCAGGAAAATGACTATAGATTTAAAACAATGTCGTTTGAGATGTAGGGGGATATCACTTTATCGTAAGCACCCTGGAGTGGATCACAATATAGAACCTTTAATATTGTGCGCTTATTTCAAGGTTCAATGTTCTGTACCAAATGAGCAGGTGGTATATTATTTGAAATCATATTTTGTGTTTAGATTGCTGATTGAATCTTGTATGGATCTATTGACAAGAGATAAATTCAGTAATGGTACTCCACTTAAATGGCACCATGGCAGGAGCTACTGCAGACTATCACATTCATGTCAAGGTTTACTCTTATATTGTACCGGGGGTGGATGTCAGCAAGGGATTTGAATTAGGCTGTTTACAAGGGTTTGATTTGAATCACTCTAGTGCACTGTTGTTATCAAATCAGCACTGAGAGTTTTGTTTATGACATTTTGCAGTACCATATGAACAGTGTGAACAGAACATGTGTAAGATTAACATTGTGTAGTTAAACACAGAACAACTGCAAAATAAGGACAAGAATTGAACTACTACTTAAAAGTAAATAGAGGTAGAGTTGGGAATTTACGTCTGTGACCAGCTGAATAGTTAATTCAAATTCCATCTGTTTTCCCTTTTTTTGTGCTTGTAATGTTGTTCACTATTACCCAAACCAGCGATTTGGGGATTCTTGCTATTTAGCTTCTGTGACTTGCGGCAGTGTGAAGCAGTAACAGATTAAAAAAAACAATCTATTTGTCCTGAAGGTTTTTGTCTCCACCAGTAATAACAGAAATTATTTTGATCCGTGGATAGAGTTTTTTTTTAAAGGATGCTTTCTAGAAAGGGTTGCTAATATGCCATTAGCCCCTTTCACTAAGCGCTAGGCTGCCTGATACAGTTTATGCCAGGCTGTTCATGCATCAGCAGCATTGTAATGGATACTTGAAATTGGGTCTCTTGAAATTCTAAAGTCATTTTACAGCATATAAATTGTATTTATGTATTGGTGATAAGTGATACCACTTTTCTTTTAAATTCTGTCTTCCTTTTCTGCTTTCTCTTTGATCTTTAAAATGTGGCCCCTTTCCCTATTATAATAAAGCATGCTCCTTAATCTTTGTTGCAATAAAGGAGGATTAGAACACCCTTGGAATAACTGTATGGATTGTGTTGTCTGTCTCACTTGGCAGACTCTACTCGTACCATCAGTATCACTTTGCTTCAGTCTCACTGGCTCTGCATCCATTGCTCTGCATACATTGACACCCCACTCCTGCCCCCACACGAAGAAAGGTGACAGAGTGGTTTATCTTCACACATGGGCTTCAGTGTGTAGATAATAGTGATTCTGAATCTTCTTGAATATTAAAATAAAAGGATATATTATGACATGAACACAGTTGCCACATTGAAATCTCCAAATTGGTGGATCTGAATTGCACAGCTATGGTTTTTTATGTTTGTTTCTGCTTGGAAAGTAGTTCCATTAATGTCAATATTTGAAATAACAATCCTAAAATAGTAATGTTCTACGGGTTTTGTACATTTTTGGATGTTTTTGGTTTGGCAGAAACTGTTTCAGTTGAATTCCATTTTCTATAATTTATACAACAATTTCTTTCAGTTTTTTCAGATAAATGTAAAGATATTTAAATACTTCTCTTCTGTTCAACAATCCTCCTTCCAATCCCCATATTGAGTTCACAGCACACAGTCTTGGCTCTGCTTAATTCATTAGCTAAGGCTTGGTCCAATGCTAGTTGAGAATGAGACAATGTTTTTAAATGCCCTTTGTGTTATATATAAAGCTGAAATATAACATAAGAGATTCAGCAGATGCTGAAAACCCAGAGCAACACACACAATGCTGGAGGAACTCAGCAGGCCAGGCAACATCTATGGAAAAGAGTACAGTTGACGGTTCAGGCCAAGTCCATTCTTCAGGACTGGAAAGGAAGGGGGAAAACACCAGAATAAAAAGGTTGGAGGGGGGAGGTGGACTAGCTATTAGGTGATAGGTGAAGCCAGTTGGGTGGGGAAGGTAAGGGGTTGGAGAGGAAGGAATCTGATAAGAGAGGAGAGTGGGCCATGGGAAAAAGAGAAAAAGGAGGGGCATCGGGGGAGGTGATAGGCATGTGAAGAGAAAAGGTAAGAGGCCATATTGGGGAGTAGAAGAAAAGGGAATGGGGAAGAAGAAAGAAAAGAAAGAGAAAAGACAACTTACCAAAAGGAGAAATGGATGTTCATGCCATCGGGTTGGAGGTTACTGAAAATGGCACTGGAAGCCAGGTGGAACAAGATGGCAGTGAAGGCAAGCTCCCAGGCAGGACAGATGCGTGGTTGGCTTTGTTTGCTCTCCGTGTTCCCAGTTCCCAAGCCCCAGTGTAGATCATTATGATGAATAGCACTGAAGTCTTGATCAGTCCTGACTTGAGTTTCAATCCCACATTATGTCCATTAGCAGGATGCTATTATCATATAATTTAATGTAAACCTTCAGTGGTTCTTAATTACTTGATTCTTTGAATTTAAGGGTCTTTGCCCTCATTTTCAAATCTCCCATCTTAAATCTTGTTTGAGCTTTATGCTCTTGCCACTTGAACACTGGTCTACACACAGTGGAATTCAGACTTCTCTAAACCTTTTCATTTTGCTGCATCTCTGCCCATTTTCAAAATCTTGTTTAAAACCTCCTTCCAACAATGCTGGAGCCAAATCTCTGATTTTATCTGACTGGCTCCTCTCATGTTGAGAGTGCTCTTTCTCTATGTGAATTCAAGTGTTAGAGTTGCATGTGCTTCGCAGCCCGTGAACCTTGCTGCATTTAAGATGAATCTCGCTGCATGTAAGAAGCCTAGCTCTGAATTTCTCTGGTGAATGCCTAAGTGTTTATTTTATTTGTTTACTTTTAGCAATACAATGCGGAGTAGGCCCTTCTGGCTCGTTGAGCCACACCACCCCAGCAACCCCCAAGAAACCGAATTAACCTGAACGTAATCGTGGGACAATTTATAATGACCAGCTAACCTACCCGGTACGTCTTTAGACTGTAGGAGGAAGCAGGAAGATCTGGAGAAAACCCTTGCATTCCACAGGGAGGACTGACTGAGGCTCCTAACAGAATGGTGCTGGAATTGACCTCTGAACTCTGGAATGCCCCGCACTATAATAACAGCACGCTGACCACTGTGCTACCGTGGTGCCCTTTCTTAGTATCTGTTGTGGACCCGAATGCTTTAGTTCGAAGCAGTTTCCCCTGCACCTCTCAGTGAATGATACAGCTGCTATTTCACCTCAGAAAACTAGCTATCAGCTATTCCAGAACTCAGGTCTAATTGACTTCCAGTCAAGGGCTCAGACGAACATTGCAGATAAAGCCATCAGACAAAGCCCTTCTTCCATTTATAAATTTAAAATAAACATAATTTCAATCAGAGATCATGACCTGAGTTTTAAATGCACAAACTCGCCTTCTATTGCAAACTTTCAGCACTTTCTATTTTTGTCCAATGGAAGTATCCATCCAGGCCAGACTCTCTTCTTGCTATTACCATCAAGCAAGAGGTACAGGAGCCTTAGGTTCCTCACCACCAGGTTCAGGAACAGTTATCCCCCAACATCCATCAGGTTCCTGAACCAGTGTGCATAATTTCACTCATCTCAACGCTGAACTGACTCCGCAACCTATAGACTCATTTTCAAGGGCTGTACAACTCATACTCTCAGTATTATTTATTCACTTATTTATTTTTTATTTACAGTTGTCTTCTTTTGCACATTGGTCATTTATTATTTTTTGTTATTATTTATATTTTTTCATAAACTCTATTGCATTTCTTTAATGTCCTCTAAATCCCTGCAAGAAAATGATTTTAAGGTAGTATATCAAAGGTTCATCTATTATCAAAGTACACAACTCTGAAATTCTTCTCTGGGTAGCCATGAAGCCAAGAAAGAAAACTGGAAGGCAGCATGATCAACCCCCAAATCTCCCCTCCCAGTACAAAAGAATTAACAAAATGGAACAGGCATATCCATCCCCAAATCCCCCCCTCCCTGTACAAAAGAACGAACAAAATGGAACAGGCATATCAATCCCCTAATCCCTCCTACACAAAAAAAAATGAACAAAACAGAACAGGCGCATCGGCCCCCAACTCCCCCTCCCCACACAAAACAAAAACGAGAAAGATCGGGCAAAAAACACAGAATATTAAAAAGCTGGAAAAAGTCTATAGTCCAAGTCCATATCCAAAACGCAGAAAACCTGGGTACCATTCTCCATGCACAGCAGCAGGTTCTCACCTCTCTGGTAGCAGAGTGATCAAAAGACAGGTAGCTGGCGCTCACCTTCCGCATTCCCTCGTCGCTTTAATTGACAAAATAGAGTCAAGCTTTCGCTTGCACCCCATCCCTTAGACTTACCGACACAAGGTTTGCGCATGCCGCCTCTGTCTCCCGCAATCCTCTCAGAGACTGCAGATGACCTCCAAGCATCCACATTCGCCTGAATGTTTCAATCTCCCCCATCACTTTAATTGGTGAAATGGAGTCGAACATCGGCTCCCACTCCATCCCACAACCTGCCCACCATGATGATTGCACACACTGCTTCTGCCTTCCAGAATCCACCCGGAGACTGTAGAGCGCTGGAACACCCAAACAATCTCCAAACAGCAAATCGCAGGCTCCAACATTTCTAGAATTACATCCAAGACAAAAATCAAATGTAAAAGACATATAAAAAAATGGAATATATGGTTTCTTGATCTATTCAGAAGATGTCAACCAAAGGAGCACTGTATGCAGGCGCCATTATGACTGGAAGTGGCAGATATGTACTTTGAACTCTGAAAGTGTTAGCTTCCATTGGTTTGAGAACTTGGGATAGAGTCCTGTGATTGTCCTTCTGATCTATCTATAGCTGAAGCATATAAAGTCCTTTATCGATCAAGTAGCCCAGGCTCAATATAATACTAATTCTTTATGTTGGTTGTCTGCTGTCATCGCTGAAAGAGCAATCTTTTTTCCCAATGCCATCACTTCATCATAAATAAGTATAAAATGAACTTCCAGTTTACAGAAAAATGGTAAATTAATGCTAAAACATTATGAACATTTTACAAATCATTCTGTCTTGTGGAAATATTAATCTCCCTTTAAGATTTGGATTAGAGCTTGTTGTGATATCCATACAAGTGGAAGCTGGAAGGATGGACCATTGGAGGATGAATGCAGTGACAGGAGGAATGAGAATAGCCCTCTGCTTCTGGGTCTCTGGTCCTGAAAACAACTCACTCAGTGATCTTGTCATCCTGTCGAAGGCCGCAGCAAAGGAGGTGGACTTTTTCCATTTCCCTACCTACCCCCAAATCTGCAGCAAAATTAACAGGGAGAGCTGACATCGCACTAGAGTCACAGGGCACTGATACTTTTAATTTGGCCTCTTATAGTGAGATCCATTCGTATTTATGTTTTCCCAGCTCAGCAGTTTGAACCGTACTGTACTCTAGGAAATGCAGTCACCTGCTAATCCCCCATTCAAACAAGTAGGCATGCTGAACTCATAAAGGTAAAGATTAAAGGTTAGCTTTATTGTCACAAGTACATTGAAACATACAGTGAAATGTGTCACTTGCATCAAAACAAATCAGCAACGATTGTGCTGGGCAGCCCACAAGTGTAGCTACGCTTTCATCGCCAACAAAACATGCCCACAAGTCACCAACCCGAACTGTATTTTAGACTGTGGGAGGAAACCCACACGGTCACGGGGAAAACCTGCTATCTCTTTTATAGGCAGAAGCGGGAATTGATTCGTGAGCAGTGATGGCTGGTGGTGTAAAGCAATGCAGTAGCTACTATGTGACTGTGCTAGCCAAAGCTCACTGACATTAGCGACTCCTCACGTTATACCGGTTTGGTGCTGTAGATGTTCCAGGGATGCTCTAAGACATCCTCCAGGTCATGCTCATCTGACTCATGAAGAGCAGCAATCAGTGCGCATTGATGAGGAGATAATCCTAATGGCCATAAAATCCTCAACACTGAGACCCCTCCTGCCTCTTTCAATGAGAACTGCGTACATTTGTCATCACTCTGTGATGCAAAAGGTATCATTAAACTGGAAACATTGCAAAAAAGATTTACAGGAATGTTACTGGGGCTGAAGGCCTTGGGTTATAAGGAGAGGCTGGATAGGCTGAGACTTTCTTCTCTGGAGTGTAGGAAGCTGAGGGGTGATCTTACAAAGGTTGATAAAATGACAATAGCCAAATTCTTTTCCCTAGGGTTGGGGAGTCCGAATCTGGAGGGCATAAATTTAAAGTGAGAGGGGAAAGATTTAAAGAGGACCTGAAGGGGGGAACTTTTTTCACAGAAACTAATATCACCCCTCAACTTCCAGCTGTCCAGCCTTTCCTTATAACCCAAGGCCTTCAGACTGAGTACCATCTATGTAAGCCTCTCCAGTTTAATGATATTCTTTCTTGGGATATCTATACAGAGGATAATGGATATATGGGATGGGCTGCCAGAGGAAGTGGTAGAGGTGGACACAGTTTACACTCAAAAGGGGATTGGACAGGTACATTGATAGGAAAGGTTTGTTGAATGTGAGCCAAGCACAGTCAAATGGGACTAACTCAATTCAGTAACTTAGTCAACACAGACCAGTTGGGCCAAATTACCTGTTTCTAGGCTGTGTAAGCTCTACGACTTTGCTTGAGTTACAGTGAACAAGATTAGTTTCAACAACTGTTTGATGGAAGGAAGGGGAGAAGGAGAGTTTATGGAGACAATTTTAAAGTTTAGAACTTGCCAGATTGTTACGGCCGCTGATACAATGTTGGGACAATTGAGTGGAGGAGGACAGAGACCCAAGTGTGCTATTAGCCGCAGAACCTTTCAGGTATTTGAAAGCACCATTTAATCTCGTCATATCCAATACAGTCGCTCCTGAAAACAATGCCAGATTTAGTGCTCATTTCCAGCAATTGTTTTGCTTTTGCAAACCCCATTTCTCTCTAAAGTAGCCCTGCAATCTATCAGTTACCCAAATTGAACTAGAATGGCCAGCTTCCAGCAACTTTCCCCCAATAAAGAATCATGGATATGTGACTCCTCAATGCGGTGTTGCTTCATTACCAGAGATTTCCTGTATCGAACTGGATGTTAAACTGAGTTCCCTATTTACTCTCTCAAGTGGAGATAGGATCTCCAAATCCATTAGTTTGAAGGGAAGTAGAGCTCTCTCAATAACCTGCGTTGTGTATTGAATATTTCAGTAACATTTGAATAATATTGTAAATATATTGTTTGATTAAGCATTTTTTGCTTGTTTAAATTGTTCATTATGAGTTATATGTAACTCAGTGTTCCTGGGTCGTCCATTACGTTCATGCTTGGATCTCCTCAAAACTAGTCTGAGGAGGATGCAGGACAAACAGCTGAGACAAATTGAGGACTCCTCAAACAAGGAGGTTGAATGTTTCACTCCTGGACAGGGGCTACAGGGGTGATCAAAAATAGGCAATTTGGAACGATTAAGGATAGAACTGGACCACTCTCCTACACTGTGGAGATAGCGCATCGATCAGTTGAGGAAAGCAAGAGTCGACTGCAAGGTCTCCAGAGCTGTCAGAAGCAATTTCCTGCAGTCCCAGAGTCGACTCCTGCAACAGAGGAGACCCCAAAACCTAAAATTATTTCACAGCCACAAGCCTCAACTGAGCAAGCAGAGTGACACCCCCCCACCACCACCACCACCGTCCCTTGTCAGGAAAGATGTTATCCCACAGAGTAAGAAATCCTCTTCAGTGATTAAATCTTTAGGCCTGAATAGGACATTTAAAATTTACTATGCTGTGAACGTTTTCATAGTATTATATGTATTATATGTATTATATAATATACTGTGTACACGGTGTGTGTGTGTGTGTGTGTGTAAGTACGCCCGCCTGCGTGCATGTGTTTATATTTCCTTTCAGGATAATGGGATATAAATAATGACTAGAGAGCAATGCATTACATATTTGAGTTGAGATGCATTCTATATTGAGTTAAAGTTTATAGCTAAGCAGAGAGGAGTATAGTTTATTTAATATTTCAGTAATATTTGAGAAATATTCTAAGTATGTTGTTTGATTAAGTATTCTTTGTTTAAATAATTTATTATGAAGTACACGAATGGCACACGTCACTACGCCACCATGTCACTTTTGTGCGCGCCTCACTAAAATGAAACAAAGTAGGCACGTTTTCCCAGGCCCTCGTGTTTTTCTTTTGATTAGTTTTGGAGTTACAAAACATAGCATCCTGAACAGTTCCTCATTTACAACAGATAATCTGGGATATATCTCTATGTAACATGTGAGATTTAAGTCAATGAAGACAGGCCACTGATCTTCTCCCCGTTTGAAGAATAGGTGCATTGAAGTTGATGGTATCTCCACAAAAAGGGCATTATATAAATAGAAATTATCTTTCAATATGGCTCTACACCTTAAAATATTTCTGAATTTTTAGACTACTTTCTTTCAGAAAACCTAAGAATACTGTACAAATCACTCTGCACCATGCTTGGCTGCATAATTCAAAGTCTGGCAATAGTCTTTAAGGATTCGTCACCACTTTTGCCCAGTTGTATGGAATACAGTTATTGACATCGGTACAAGTGACCATGTATAAGTTTATTGCCATCGGACAGTACATTATCAAATGAGACAACATTCCTGCTGACCATGGTGCACCCACAAAACGAATATCACACACAACACAAGAAACGAACTGTTACCATAAATAAGTTAATAAAATCAGTCAGCCCCAATAATATAATTTGGCTTTGAATTATATTTTATATTATATTTTGAATATTATATAAAGTATAATTCAAAACCAAATAACTGATCCCTTACTGTCAGGGCTGTTGTTGCACTTTGCCATCCTACAGCTTGGTTTTTTGAGTAGGATATCAGATCTACATCTCCCTGGTCCTTGGTGTTGGCTACTCATCGGTCCTTGCTGAAGCTGCTTCTTGGAGAGTTTTGGTATCTTCCTCTCCATCTTTTTGCTTTGTCATCAGGATATAATTGCCAGCAATTCCAAAACAGAAGCTGCACCTATTTCCTCAAACTCTTCTCTAGATAAAGCCTGGTAAAGATCACCAGCATAGCCACTGTGATGGGTAGTTCTAACCACACCAACTCTGTTAGTAATTGACCACCAATAAAATATAGTGAAGATGCTTACTCCATCAAAACTAACCTTATCTTGTCATAGAGTTATACAGCATGGAACTAGGTTCTCCTTCCCAACTTGTACATGTTGACCAGATTGTCCTATTTATTTAAACCTTTCCTATCCATGTACCTAACCAAATGTTTTTTAAACATAGCTTATGTTTCTGGCTCTGCCACATCCACTGGCAGCTCATTCCATCACCCTCTGTGTGAAAAGGTTGTCCATCAGGACCCCCTTAAACCTTTTCCCTCTTAAGTCCATGCCTTTTAGTTTTTGACTCCCCTGTCCTGGGTAAAAGACCATTATCATCCACCTTATCTACTCCCTTCACGATTTTACATACCTCTAATAGGATACCCTTCAACCTCCTATGCTCATGGGAAAATAATCCCAACCTGTCAAGCCTCTCCCTATAACTCAAGACATAAGTGAAGGTTTTCTACCTCAAACATTAATCAATAATTCCTCCCAATAATTGTCCATTGAGTTTTCCAGCAGATTGTTTGTTTCTCAACTTCCAGTATGCGCAGTATCTTGTAGTTCCTTATCTCATGCCAACGTTTTGATCAGTACATTAAACGATACATTATTCCAAGCTCTGTAAAAAGAATAGATTAAATAGATTACCTGGTGGACAGAGGAAAAGTTGTAGTCTTCTTAAAAGTGGCCTTACTCACCTTCAGGTTGTCAATGCTACATCTGTGGCAGACTCTGCAGTTCCTACATAGACTTCATTGAGCACCTCACAATGAACACAACCCAAAGCATAAGCAAGTTGTCCTTCTTCTTAAGGGACTGCAGAAGAAGAAGGTGAAGGGGAATAGAAATCTAGTGCTAGCTTTCAACAATATATTGAGGTCCAATTAAATGCAAGTTCAACAATGTAGATCCTTCTTAGTGGCAACTTCAGGGTTGAGCTTACCGCTGTTTCAAGCAGACCTTGAAGGTTCTAGCACTACAATTCCAAACCCTTTGTCAGAATCTGGCTCTTGTATTTATTTGATTTTTATTTTAGTTTATTTAGTGATACAGCATGGAATAGGCCCTTCAGCCCTTCAAGCCATGACCCGCCCCCCAACGAACCCAATTAACCCTAACCTAAATCATGGGACAATTTACAATGACCAATTAACCTATCCTTTGGACTGTGGGAAGAAACTGGAGGACCCAGAGAAGACCCACGCATTACACAGGGAAGGACATTCAGAGACTCCTCATAGAGTGGCGTCGGAACTGAAATCGGAACTACAGAATGCCCCAAACTATGCTATCATGGCACTTGTGTTCACGGTTGACCAGCTTCCTCTCATGAGATACTGTCTCTGCTGTAACTGATGACTGAACTCCCAGGAACTAATCTTTAACCCACTTTTGTTCCTCCTTCATATGATGGCATTCTTCACTTATTCTTCTGTCCAGTACGTTCATTTACCAATGTCGATATTCTTCAGGTCAAAAGTCTTCTGTTTACAAGGCATCTAGTGCTTTTTGCAATACTGATTTAAAACATTTCATTTCATCTGTGTACAATGGACCAATAAATATTTATGTTAGTTCCTCAGCGTCGTTTATATTGGGAATATGAAGAGATAAAAGATCACGTGCAGGCAGAGAGGATTTGTTTAATTTGCCATTATACACAGACATTGTGGGCCAAAGGGCTGTGCTTATTGTTCAGTATTCTATGGTTTTCTTATGCCTCTGATCTCTATACCCCATTAACTTTAACGACATTGAATTTAGTGACCTTTTACCTCTTCTCACCTGCCTGTTTCTTCCCCCTGGGACCCCTTCTCCTTTCCTTTCTCCTATCATCCACTCTCCTCTCCTTTTCCAGCCATGGCCTTTCCCACCCACCCAGTTTCACCTGCCACCTTCCAGCTAGCTTCCTTCCCCTCCCCGCACCTTTTATTCCAGCATCTTCTCAGTCCTGAAGAAGGGCCTGGGCCTGAAATATTGATTATCTATTCATTTCCATAGATGCTGTCTGACTTGTTGAGTTCCTCCAACATCTTGCGTCTGTTACTCTGGATTTCCAGCACCTGCAAACTCCTCGTGTTAGTGTTTTTCCTATTTGTTGGTATCCTGATCCTCATTATCTCCACTTACCTCAGGTGAGGATCTCACATTCCCTCCATTGCTAAAGCCAGGGAGCTCCTTGAGTTCCTTTTTCATGTTGAACATGTCTTTGCTCCTTAATGATTCTTCCCCCTATAAAGCCCAAGTGAGAACAGGTTATCTTGCAAGGCTCTTTTACACCTTGTGGTTCAAGATTTAAGAGAGTATAAGAAATATCAGCTAGCTGGCAATTCTCCACCCCAAGCCCGCAGCCTCCTCATCACTGCATAAGCTCTCTCTTCACTGATGACCCATCCCTATGCTCCAACCCTGTCTGCTTCGCTCAGCTGCAAAATTTAACCCCTTTCGTCCAGCACTTTGCCTAAACTGCTGTCTCAAATTTCTGCTGTAATACGTGAGTTAAAACAGCACAATTCCTGTTATTTGATATGCTCTGTCATTTTCAGATCTTTAAGGATTCAGAACTCATCAAATAACGATGTCTAGATTTGACTAAACCATGATCTTTTCATTTTTAAAACAGTACTTGGATGTAAATTGGGAGATAATAATAGAAGCATAGATAGAGTAGACAGCTGGTATCTTTCCCCGGAGTTCAAAAATACGTATTACTAAAGAACAGGCATTTAAATTAAGGAGGAAGGGGAGAGTTCAAAGGAGAAGTATGGAGCAGATTTTTGCTTTACACAGAGTGGTGGGTAACTGGAATGTGGAGGCAAGGGCAATAGAGGCATTTAAGAGGCTGTAAGGTAGGCACGTGAGTATGCAGAGAATATATGGACGTGGACCATGTGCAAGTAGAAGGGATAAGGAGCCATCAGCTTAATTAGTTTGACACAATATTGTGTTCCTGTGCTGCACTGTTCTATGCATTAGGTTTACTCGAAGAACTATGGACCTAGTACTGAAATATGGGATTAGGCGAGGTAGTCGTTCACAACCAACACAGACGCGATGGCTTTTTTCTGCATTATAATTTTTCTCTGATGATATGTACCATACTGACGCCATGTGGCTTCTTCTCTGAGCCTGGTGTCACAATAAAAGAAAGTTCACATTCGGAAATGTAAGGGGATCTTGAAACCTTCGCAGAAGTTTCTATGATCCTCTAGAGGGGGAAGCACATAATACTTCTGCTGAAATCCTATTAAACACTGCAGATGATTGCATAGTGCTCACACTCCTCGCATTTGATGGGCCAGATCTTGCTAACCTGATTTAGAATGGACCCATGCACTCCCCAGCCTACTTGTACTGGCCTGATCTTGATGTGGACAGTCAATCTCATTGCTGTAGCTTCCTGGACACCAGCAGTGTGGCCTAGAGAGTGGCACAGCATTCAAAGTGGTGATAAGGAAACACCGCTCCTGATTTTGCCTTCTGTTTTGATAGCTTTGCCTGCTGGTGAACTTTCACCCCCAGCTCCACCAGCTGCAAAGGCTATGAGTGACTATTTATTTTTAAAGGTCTCTGGTATTCAGTTTCTTTTCATAACTATTTAATAATTAGCATTTTATAAATAAATAGTTAATTTGAAACAGTGAAAATAATTATAAAGAAATAACTAGAAGCAATTTAAAGAAAACAAAATTTAAAATCACTTTTAAGGGCGGCTAGTCGCGCAATGACATCAGCGCCGGACCCAGAAGCAGAGGTTCCCGGGTTCGAAACCATCAGGTCCGCTCCCGACTACGCTTTCTATTCGTGCTGGGTTGAATGTCGAGATCGTAACTCGACCTCGTAAAATAAAGGGAAAAATACTGCGAAAATGTCTGTGTGAGGAGTGGCGCGCCACACCGTCTCTCTCTCTCGCTCCGCGCCTTGTAAAAAGCCATGAAAAAGACATCATCACGGACACATGCACGCACACGCAGACGCACACACACAGATGCGCACTCACACACATGCACAGACTTGCGCATGCAGACACACGCCAAAAAAAATCACTTTTAAGATATTACTTAGTCTCTCTTCCGTCTCCTAGTCCATAGCTCTAAAATCAACAGTGGATTCTCAAATCCAGGAGCAAGCCAGGGTCACACCAGTGGATTCCATGTGAAATACAGCAGTGGAGGCAATGGGCAAATATAGCTTTATCTCTTGTTAGATATATGAAAATCAGGATTATTGCTAGTAACCACCACCAGGTACAAATATCACTACTTTTGTTCTTGAATCAATAACAACACCATGAATACTAGTTTATCGACACAATGAACACTGACCACGTTGCACTAAAATAGACTTCTTTGTTCAAATTGTGTCTTGCGGGAAAAATGTTTTTCTTGTGAATGCTGCTGTACGTTTCTCATTGCACTTGTGCGTATGTGCACATATATATGACAATAAACTTGACTTGAATGCACATTCACAGTAATTCTGATAGTGATCACAGGTTCTGATCGAAAACACTAGGTGGCATATTCTATGCCACTTGAAGGAGCCTTGTGGAGGAAGAGGTTGAGAAGGCTGGTGCAGGATACAAGAAAACTCATTGGGTCTGCGTTGAATGAACAGAAGAGTACCCACCGGTTGGGCAGTCTACTGTGTGACAATTGAGGACTCCTGGAGCCCAGAGTGGACAATAGAGAGAATGAGGGTGTTGCATGGGCAAGGTAAATTTAAGAAAGACCTAATGTCTAGGGGAACATGTCCTTTGTCACTCATAGAACTGTATGCAGTGCCAAGTTTGGAAGCTACATTAGAGTTGCAGATCATACCACTGCATTAGGCAATAGACACTGTGCATTAAGTAGGTCTGCAGGAACATTTAATAAAGAGGGCTTTCTTGTAAAGTAATGAGTTATATTCATGTCTGCCAGGGAAATAAATACCGTATTCATTAAGAAAACTTGAAGTTGAAAGATTTCTATCTCAAAAAGATTCCTGTAAAATGCCACAGTGCAGAGATGGTGGATATTTCAGGGCTGCGTGAAGAGATTTTTAGGAAGGCCTTTTTGTTATCTAGTGAAACTTAATTCTAAGCTCTTTTTGATTTTGTAGTTTTGTTTTTGGCACATATTTATTCCGAGTTTACTTCCTCGTTAGTCTTAAATCTTCCCTGGTACAGGTTTGGTAGTAAGTGACTTCTGCGTCTCAGTTTTCTTCCAGCCCATGGTTTAACAAATGCTGATAGCCACATGAAAGTGAAGGCATGTTCTTATTCTCTCTCTCTCTCTCTCTCTCTCACTCATTCATGCACACAAGTGGTGAGTTTTAATCTGTTTTAGACAGGTAGGGTTAGAGATCAGCTGGACAGGTAAAATCTTTAAAGTCTCCCTCCCAGTGTCAACCTCAGAGCTCAACAACATCCAAAGTAGATCATAATCTTCGCTCCCCAACTATCACCCTGAACATTCATTCATTCACTCCACCACTGGCACACAATGGCCACCCTGTGTACTATCTGCAAACTGCAATGCAGTTACTTGTAAAGACTCCTCCAGCAGCACCTCCCACCCCTGCAGTCTCTGCCACTGTGAATAATAAGGGTAGAAGGTGTGTGAGATCACTCATTCCTCACATGCTCCTCACACGCCAGCCTGGCTTGGAAACATGTCACTATCCCTTCACCATCAAAGTCCTTCTTCAATAGTGGTGCAGGAGTACAGCACCACACAGAAGAGCAGAAATTTAAGAACAATGTTCATTATCTCCATCACAATGCCGAGTAGGGATGGCCCGATCAGTAACCTGCTCAAAACTACATTTTTTAAGAAACATGAAGTTCTGGGTTTAGCTCTGGCAGAACAAAGGAAAGACTACAGTATACTTTGGGGACTATTGACCCATTTTGGCAAAGGTGATTAAATTTATTTTTCAGTTTTAACTCTTGCTGTCCTGATGACCCCAAGCCTTGAGAAACCCGAGCAGGAAGGCAAGACCCATGTCTGTCAGTGCATTGAGTATAGGAGTTGGAGCATAATGTTGGGGTTATATAAGATGTTGGTGTGGCTGCACTTGGATCCTGACTTCTCATCTTTTTTTCCGGGCCTGATGAAGGGTCCCGGCCCAAAATATCGACTGTTTACTCTTTTCCATAGATGCTGCCTGGCCTGCTGAGCTCCTCCAGCATTTTGTTTGTGTTGCCTGGATTTCCAGCATCTGTAGATATTCTTGTGCTTGGAGTATTAAGTACAGTTTTGGTCACCCTGTTGTAGGAAAGATGTTATTAAACAAGGAAGAATTGGAAAAGATTTTCATTTTCAAAGGATGTCGCCAGGATTTGGGGACCTGAGCTACAAGGAGAGATTGTGTAGACTAGGAATTTACTCCCCGAAGCATAGAGGTGACCTGATAGTGGTATACAAGATCATTAGAGGCATAGACAGGGTGAAAGGTCTTTTTTCCTAGGAAGGGTTTGCTAAAAATAAGAAGACATAGATTTAAATACAGAGGAAAGTGATTTGAAAAGGAAATCAGATGGAGCATTTTCATGCTAAGGGTGGTACGTATTTAAAATAAGTTGCCTGAAATAGAGCTGATTATTGACTACAGGAGGTGGAAAGTGGAGGTGCATGAGCCAGTACTCATCGAGGGATCAGAGGTGGAGAGAGTCAGCAATTTTAAATTCCTCAGCATTGTTATTTCAGAGACTCTTTCCTGGATCCAGCACGTACATGCCATTACAAAGAAGGCATGGCACAGATTCATCACGTCATCTAAAACTTTTAACAAACTTCAATAGGTACGTGGAGGAGAGTATACTGACTGGTTGCATCATGGCCTGGTATGGGAACAGCATTGCCGTTGAATGGAAAAACCTACAGAAAGTAGTGGATATTTTTCAGTCTAGCACAGGTAAATCTCTCCCCACCATTGGGCATATTTACAAGGAGTGCTGTCACAGGAAAGCAGCATCCATTATCAAGGACCCCCACCATCCAGGCCATGTGCTCTTCTCACTGCTGCCATCAAGAAGGAGGTACAGGAGCCTCAAGTCCTACACCAGGTTCATGAATAGTTATTGCCCCTCAACCATCAGGCTCTTGAACCAGAGGGTATATCTTCACCTACCCCAACACTGAACTGATTTCACAACTTATCTACTCACTTTTAAGTACTCTACAATTTGTATTCTCAATATTGATTGCTTATTTATTATTATTTATTTTTTGTATTTGCACAGTTTGTTGCCTTTCGCACATTGTCCCTCTCTGTCATATGCGGTTTTTCTTGATATTTATTATAAATGACCAAGAGAAGTCTCAGAGTAGTTATATGGTGACATGTTTGTACATTTTCAACAAATTTACTTTGAACTTGGAACTTCGGTTGAAGCAGCCACATTAGCAACATTTGAAAGCCATCTAGATATGTACATGTATTGGAGACGTTTAGAGGGCTATGGGACAAACTTGGATAAATGGCCTGGCATTTGTCGTGTCAGTTGGACCCATGGGCCTGTTGCAATGCTCTATGACTGTGATTCAATGACAAGTGGACAAATGACTTTGCAGTGCTGTTGGGTGGGGAAGTGAGATGGAACACAAATCCTTTTTCTTCATGTCCCAAATTGTCCTATTTTGTTTCCAGAGGCTATCCCTGCCAATAAGAAATCAGATATCCAAGTATGGGAGCGTCATTGCCTGCTCACCCCTCTAAAACTGAGGATTGGTTATTTGTCTGTCTATCTGTCTAATTCTCTCCCTATCTCTGCCATGATCCTGCACTTTCATGAGCAGATGCAGTGATTGAATAGGGATCAGAATAAAAACCATAAATGTTGTTATTCATTACCATGGCCACTGTTGGGTCTGGCTGTGAACAGGCTAAGTGCTGAGCTTGACACAAAGGCATGACAAGGCACCTACACACTTCCGCCACAAGCAGGATCTTGCCTTCCACTCCCAACCAATCTGTCCACTCCCACCCCACTCCACTCCACCACTCCAACACACACCACTAGGCAAGGAATGGCAGGTTGAAATATCATTGTGAATTGAGACTTCTAAACAATTGTGCAAACGTCAAAGACCCAGGGGTGTTGTTATATGTTTAACCCTGTACATCTTACCAATACTCCATAAAACATATTTACAACCCTTCAGAGTAATGATCCTTGTTGATGCACGGAGGCTTACACCATTATTTAGGAATGCCCTTGTCATCTTAGTTTTTGAATTTTCTGACTAACAAAGGGAGAATATATAAATGTTGCTAGATTGGGCAGGGAAAACAGGAAACAACTTGAATACAGCAGGAAAACAACTGTGTATCTTCATATCCAAACAGATTGAATGTATGTGTGGGGGTGGAGGGATATGATTTCTAGTCACTTGCATTCAACATAAAATCAATTTCTGATTGGGAGAGTGAAAAGGCAAAGGAGAGGGGATTAAAAAAAAAGTGGAGAGGTTACATTAAACAAAATCTCAGTCACAGTTAAAACCTGAAACAGATTTATTATCACTGACTTAGGTTATATGAAATTTGATGTTTTACAGCAGTAGTTAATTTTCAGTGCTGTGGAAGCTTGATATACTGTAGCATGAAAGCGGGATCTTAACAGACAATGGCAGAAACTGGTGTTCAGTCATTCAGTTTCCACTGAATTCTACCGTACCCAATTTTATTCTCCCAATTATCCTCTACACATTTGGGGCAAATTAGAATGGCCAATTAACCTGTGAGTCTTTGTGATAGGGAGGAAACCAGGTCACCCAGAAGAAATCCCTGTAGTCACAGGGAGAATGTGTAAACGCTGCACAGATGGCACCCAAGGTGAGGATTGAATGGTGTCTCTGGTATTGTGAAGCAGCAGTTCTACTTGCTGTGCCAGTGTGTTGCCTATTGACTGGCAGTTGATTGGCAGTGATTAATAGCCAATGTGGGGTTAAAAGGGTACTTAACAGTTTAAATGTACAAGGCATTCTTCTGTGACCAGCTGAATATCAGTCAACCACACTCAGGTTGGAGGAACAACACCTTATATTCCGTCTGGGTAGCCTCCAACCTGATGGCATGAACATCGACTTCTCTAACTTCCACTAGGCCCCACCTCCCCCTCATACCCCTTCTGTTACTTATTTTTATGCACACATTCTTTCTCTCACTCTCCTTTTTCTCCCTCTGTCCCTCTGAATATACCTCTTGCCCATCCTCTGGGTCCCCCCCCCCCCGTCTTTCTTCCCGGATCTCCTGTCCCATGATCCTCTCGTATCCCCTTTTGCCAATCACCTGTCCAGCTCTTGGCTCCATCCGTCCCCCTCCTGTCTTCTCCTATCATTTTGGATCTCCCCCTCCCCCTCCCACTTTCAAATCCCTTACTCACTCTTCCTTCAGTTAGTCCTGACGAAGGGGCTCGGCCTGAAATGTCAACTGTACCTCTTCCTAGAGATGCTGCCTGGCCTGCTGCGTTCACCAGCAACTTTGATGTGTGTTGCTTGAATTTCCAGCATCTGCAGAATTCCTGTTGTTATCAGTCAACCATGCTATTCAGTGCTTTTCAGTGGTCTAGTAGACAGCACAGTGCTTTTTCCACAATACTAATAAAGGAGTGATACAGCTCAGGCAACAACCTTTGGACCTCACTGATCAACTATGTACAGTATTTGCTCTAGATTGAAGCTCCTGTACTTCATGGAGTATAAAGCATTGGAATTTTCTGGGGGTTAAGAAAAATGTGGAATGTCTTTGTTTCTCAGTTTCTCACTTAATTTATCACAATTTTTTCCCTGTTCTCAGTTTTTATTTCCCTTCTTCAATTTCTCACCTCGACCCTTCTCTGAGTGCAACCAGGCAAGGCTGTGGGACATGGGTAAGGTCATGAACTGTGGAGGGTCCTGGTTTAGCTCTTGCTTCTATGTGTAACATAACATAATGTCATTTCAAGAGGGGCAATGATTTTATATTGAGCCCTTACATCAAATGCAACCCCTGCACACTGGAGAAATGCCGATGGAATTTTATGTTTGCACACAATATTTCACCGTGTTCTTTACACCACCAGTTATAGCCACAGAATGGAAATCCTCCTGGAGCTTATATGTTTATGCAGAGATCTGAGTTCATTGAGCTTGGTTCCACTAGTTTTATGAGTCGTAATATTAGCTCCATCATGGACATTAGCCTCCAAGACATCTTCAAAGAGTGGTGTCTCATAAAGGTGGGGTCCATTATTAAGGACCCCCATCACCCTGCTCATGCCCCTACTGAAACACCCTGGTTTCCTTGTCTACATAAGTCCAAGAAGACAACCTCCGGCCCCGACAAAGTCATGAGAATGAGGCACACTCGATCCCATCCCAAACCCCGGTTTGTGTGGATGCTGTGTCACTTGCTACGCTGTTACAAATTAATGCCACGAAATAACAGATGGCACACTGCATACCATTAAAGGAATTATATTTATGAGTCTTAACTAAAGGGTTAGTAAAAATAACAAAAAGAAAAAGGCCCATTCTAATTGAACAGTGCACAAGTTGGAGCTCATCTTGAACTTCTCTGTCACTTACACATTGGGCCCTTGGTCAACGTGAAAGCACACACCACCTTCCGACGTCACTCGCAATTCATCTCAAACAAACAGGTCTCCCACCGGATCGTATGCTACGACTGGTTCTCCCCAGCACGTTCTCTCTTCATCTCCTCTCGAACAAAAGCTCCAAGCCCAAGCTTAGTGTCCCTCACCAGAGAAACCTTCCCTTAACCCGACCATCCTAACTGGATGGGACACATTTCGCCTCGCTCTTGTCCTCAATGGTAACCCAAACAAGCATGAAAACAGAACAGACTGCTCTTACAGAGCTGCCAAAACGGACAGCATAACAGTGAAAATATGAACCAGGGCATTACACTAACATTAGGAAGGAGGTACAGAAGCCTGCAGGCGCACACTCAAAAATCCAAGAACAGCTGTCTATGTTATCATGTGTTGTAATGCCCTGCTACCACAAAGTTAACAAATTTCACAACATATGCCAGTGATATTGAACCTCATTCTGATGTACAAAAATATTGTATCAGGCCCCACTTCAGTAATTAGATGAAAGATTCATTCATCCCTCTGTCAGAATCGGTTCAAAGGAGGGATAACTGAGTATTAACTGTGTTTCCCCATCCCCATTTGAACCACTGAATATCGGCATACTATGTATGATGATATTAAAAATCAGAGTGTGAAGTTACATGGTTAACACTAGGCTGCCGTTGAGAATTGTCTTTCTTTCATTCCTGGGCAGCTGACACCTATATCCGTGGCTCAGTTGGGACATGAGGCCGTGGATATTGAACAGTGACATGTCTCTTGGAGCTACCTCCCTCATTCTTTCTCTCCTGCTGTCATATACACTAAAGCTGAATGAAATTCCTTGCTCCTCTGAGGCTCACAGAGTAAGCAGTATACATCATAATTACAACAGTAAGTACACCGATGAATGCAAAGCAACAGAATGGCGTAAATTTATCAGTGAAATAATGCATAACGAATGCTAAAGTGACCATGGCAGAAGAACTAGAATGAAGGGTTTGAGAATGTGGTGGCACCACTGGGAAGGGAATGTGAAAGAGGTGATTGGTTCAGAAGTCTGATGGTAGTGGGGAAGAAGCTGTCTTGTCTGTTTCAGTTGGTATATCTGGTCCTCTGGGCTTTCAGGTTCCTATATCTTCTCCCAGTAGAAAGACAAGAGAAAAGGGAACAACCATGGTGTCCTTAATGGTACTGTCAGCTTTGTTTATGCCCTTTAGGTTTTAGGGCTCCTCAGTCTTCTTCCTCTGGCACCAGCTTTTGCCGGTAACTGCAGGAAATGCAGTATGTGGCATTCATTCACCAGGTCTCCACTTCTGCTTGGTGTCCACTGTCAGATACTTCTGGACTGTTACAGGCAACTAAATGCCATGTTCAGGAAGTTGATGTTGTTCTCCTGATCTATGTGTTGCTCGCCTTGTTATGACCCGAAGTCTTACAGTTGAAGCATGCACTGGTTTGAGGGGCAAGAGAAGTTCAAGGTAACCCTAACATCCAAACAGCTGCTGAAAATGCCCAATAGTGCAGACTCTGTCCGGGTGATTCTTTCTTAGAAATGTTTTATTCACAATGAGGGAATCCTTCTCATGATTCTAGTACACCAGCACGTTGAGGGAGTGGAAATCCTTCCAGTGCTTTAACAAGGTCTTTTTTTTATTGGCACAGGGATGCAGACAGTGGCTCTCTCCACCAATGATGGTGAATTCCAATGCCAAGATTCTGCCCTGACCTCACTGAGACCAAAGTAGATGGGTTAATTTCTTTGTGATTCTGTGCATGGACTCAACTTCTGAAAACTTCTTTTTCTCAGGGTTGGGAGATCAAAAGGTAGAGAGATAGGTTTAAGGTGAGAGAGGAAAGATTTATTAGGAACCTGAGGGGCAACCTATTTACTCAGAGAGTGGTCCATATACGGAATGAGCTGCCAGAAGAAGTGTTTGAGGCAGGTACATTAGCAACTTAAAAAAAAAATTGGACAGGTACATGGATAAGAACGTTTTAGGGGGATATATGCCAAAAATAGGCAAATGGAACTAACTTAGATGGTGTCATAGATAGCATAGATCAGATGGGCCATAAGGCCTGTTTCCATGATGTATGGTTCTATCACTCAATGTCTGTGACACAGTGGGAAGCAACACATTAGGGCACAACATGCATCTGCTGTAGTGTCTTGGGAAGATCCTACAGGCCTTAACCTCCTTAGAGGGAGCACTCTAGTCACCAGGACCTGGCTGGGAATCTTCCTGCGCAGCTGGAAACAGCCTCAGAAAACCTGAGCCTGGGAATCTAATATTCATCCTCAGTTAGGGTTGCCGTATTAGCCAGGTCGTCCCGTATATTGGGCTAAATTGGTTTGGCCTATACGGGACTGCCCTTGTCCCATATTTCTCCCTGCTAAGGTAGAGCGTTCCTATGAAACCTTTCATGCCAAAATGGCGTGAAGCGAAGAAGCAATTACCATTAATTTATATGGGAAAAATTTTTGAGCGTTCCCAGACCCAAAAAATAACCTACCAAATCATACCAAATAACACATAAAACCTAAAATAACACTAACATATAGTAAAAGCAGGAATGATAGGATAAATACACAGCCTATATAAAGTAGAAATAATGTATGTACGGTGTAGTTTCACTGAACAGAATCGCCAAAACCGATTTGTAGGAAAAAATCGGCACGTATACGTGTACACACGTCATGTATGTGCACACAGGTGCCGGCGCAAGGCTTCATGGTCATGGTAGTCTTTCTCGGGGTAAGCACAAGTGTCCCGTATTTGACTGCTACTTTTGTCCCTTATTTGGGAGTGAGAAAGTTGGCAACCCTATCCTCAGTCCAGGAAGGATGTACCGCCAATCTGAGCATGGGCTTTACATGGTTGGGGGTGGCTTTGCCTCACTTTTTGAGATTCCCAACCCATATCATCTTAGTGTCACCTTCTGTAATAGACTGTTACCTGGTACACAGGTACCATTGTTAGGGAATCTTAGCAGCTCATGACTGGATATAACACTTACAATTAGTTTAAACATTCTGTGGACTTTGGAAGGTGTTGCTTTATTAGTGTCACATGTACCGAGCTACTGTGATAAACTTTGTTTTACATGCCATCCATACAGATCACTTTATCACATCAGTACCATGAGGAAATACCAGGAAAAAGCAAACACAGAATGCAGAATGAAATGTTGCAGTTATGGAGAAAGTGCAGTGCAGGCAGACAGCAAGGTGCCATGTTGAGGTAGACTGAGGTCAAGAGTTCATCTTATCAATGAAGAGGACCAGTCAATAATCTTATAATGGTAGGACAGAAGCTGTCCTTCAGACTGATGGTATGTGCTATCAGGTTTTTGTATCATCTGCCCAATGGGAGGGGAGAGAATAGTGAATGTCCAGGGTGGACGGGGTCTTTGATTACGTTGGCTACTTTGATTAAGAACTGAGAAGTATAGACAGAGTCCAAGGAGGGGAAGCTGGGTCATGATGTCCTGAGTTTTGTCCAAAACTTTTTGCAGTTTCTTCTTGCCTTTTGCAGGGAATTGCCATACCAAGCAGTGATGCATCCAGATAGAATGCTTTCTATGTTGTATCAATAACAATTGGTGAGTGTCGAAGAGAATGTACCAAAATTCTTCAACCTCCTGGGGAAGGGCTTGAGTGACCTTCAGAGAGTTATAAATCTGCCCCATCAAGTATCTTGATTGCCTTTTAGATGGCAAGAGAAACAAGCAACCATTGTGATTTTCACATAGTTATAATTGTTTCATGTTGGTGATGTTATGGAGCTTCCTGCTCAGGTCTCATTGGAATGGTAAAAGCATGCAAACCATGAACAATTACATCATTTGGTGTGTGTCTAACTCATTGGACACAGGGGTCACACAAAGAGACACTTGTCCCACAATTTCATCCAGAAATAATCTACAGTGCAGTAAACCATGGGTAATATTCCAAGTGGATCAAGTTTTGGAGACAATAATGCAATGTTCTTAATATCCTTCTCTGCAAAAGTAACTTCCTGTTTATCTGTTTTTAACTTTCTATCATCTGTATCCATTCCATTGTTGGTACTTTGCAGTAATGTCAGAACTGTGTCCTAATTTAAGTTGTGTCAATCTTTCACCCTTATCTCCTAAAAGGGTTCTTTGATACCTAGACACTCCATTCACTATGGTTCTGTTCATCTTGCATGGAGGAACTCTTTACAGGTTTACATTGCTTCCTCATTTGCTAGTTGTATGCCCTTTGGATGATAGAGGAAGGCAATGATATTATTTGATGTGCTGCATTGCATTCTACACAAATAGGCAGTAGAGTGGTGGAGCAAGCAGTTCTACTGCCTCGTGGGCCCAGTGAACCAGGCTCAATCCTGACCTCCATTGCTAGTTATGTGGAGTTTGCATGTCCTTCCTGTGTCCATGTGTATTTTCCTCCTTGGTGATCCAGCTTCCTCCCAGCATCCCAAAGATGTTCTTGTAGGTGAACCGTCCACTGTAAATTATTTCTCATATAAGGAGGTGGCAATTAATGGGATTCAGCTGTAGTGAGATAGGTAGGGAAAGGGAATTGATGAGAATGCTGAGCTGTCATTGACTTAATGGGCCCAATAGCTTCCTTCATGAAGAAATATCAAGTATCAAATAAACATTGAGCCATTTACACAATTGTCACCTTAATGGTTTCAGAACTCATAAGTTTTTTGTTGTACATTTTCTTAGCACGTTTCATGATGTTCCAAAATATTGTACTGCCATCAAAGTACTTTGGGAGTGCACTCAGTATGGGAAATGGGGCAGTGGAATTCACACTCCACAAGTTCTCACAAACTGAAACGTGACAATGACCAAATATCTGCTTTAGTGGCATTGATTGAGTGATGATGTTACCAAGGAAATCTCCCTTGATCTTCTTCAAAATAGTGTAATGCAGTCCTTTACATCCAAGACAGTGTGTCAATCCCCAATTTAATCTTTTATTTAAGGGACAATACTGTCAATAGACAACCGAACCACCCCAGTATGGCACTGAGTTATCAGCCTTGATTTCCATACTTAAGCATCTGGCACTTGCAGTTGAAACCCCCATTCTTCTGACTCAGTGTTCCTGTCTGAGCCATTGTTGTTCCATTTTAAAATTGCACTAAAATATGCTTCTGTTAGTCTCCCAGAGTGTTATCCAGTATACTTGCAGCCTTGGCTCCTAGTTACAGCTATACAAAAAAATATATAACTATATGGAGAAATTTTCCTTCTTAGCGGCTTGAAGAAATTTTAAAAGTAATTCCAAAAATGCAAATTATCACTATTATAAGGGCAATAGATGAGCTATTTTGTTTATTCCCCTGTACAGCCTTCTTGCAGGTGGTAAGCTTGCTTAAAGATTGGTGATTGTCAAAAAAAAGGACTTCTTAACTTATTTGTGTGAATTCTGCAACGAGACTTCCTGTTTTCGGATGACTGTCACTAAATATTAGAAGGGGATGTAATGCAATAGCAATTGCTAATTTCACACAAGGACAGTTTGCGTGGGAATGGGAAGCAAACTTTGTCAGGATTGGCTTTGTGGTCTGTGTTTAATAGGCAACTGTGATCTGCTTTTCCCCTCAAGAATGCTTGATGATAAAATAGGCTCTGTCCTGTCCAGAGTTTGTTCCTGCTGACATGATAAACAAAATCAAAAATGATTATCATACTCCAAATGATACAAACCACTACTTGATTGTTTAGCTGGTGAACTTTTACACAGGGAGTTCAGCAACAGTATTGTAACATTGAATCAGAAAGGCATGGGTTAAAGGCTCAGTTGAGGAATGTGCTGCTAGTTCAACAACAATGTCTCTCAAATGAAATGTTGAGTCTCTGTCCTTCAAGGTGATAGATGTAGAAGATGTCATTACACCACTTGAAGGAACAAGTTGATGGTCTGGCCAGTTTATTCCAATCGTTCAGATGTTCCAAATCATTAATAGATAAGCAGAGAAAAGGGGGGGGGGGGGAAGCATATGGTCTATGTGCGAGGAAAAGGGATTAGATTAGTTAGATGTCATTCATTTAATTAGTTTGACACATCATGGGCTTGTACTGTGGTGTCATAATATTAAGCCTGGTCATATGCAGTAGACACTAAATTCAAGAAGCTGAATTTTGTAAGCTGGGTAAAGTGCACCATTGGTATTGTGCAATGCATGTTACTAAGAATAAATTTCATTCCCATTGAGTGGTTGTTCAGTTCATTTCTGGTTATGAGACCTTGCAGTGTGCATATTGGTGGTTGCATTTCCCCACAGTACAACAATGAATACATTTCAGAAGTACTTCACTGGGTACAAAGCTCTTCAGGCCAGAGTGCACTTAATAAGTATGAACTTTTTCTCTCCCCATGTGAGTTGATCAAACAATCTGTTCATTCCCAACATTCAATTTTGCCTCTTAAATCAGACTTCCTTAAGTAAATAAACTATTGCTGCTTCCTAACATTTCTGAGCTTTGGTTGAAAGGTTTTAGTTAAGTTGATTAATATGGAATATCAGACCTTGCAGTTTGTAATTGCATTAATTCCCAATAGGGTGATTATAGAAACACAAGAATGTACAGGCCAGGAAAGATTTGTTTGCTCCTAGGGCCTCAGAACTATCATATCGAAAATAATTCTCATAACTCTGTATCAATTCTTTTTTCAGCAGGTACTTAGCCAATTCTCTGTTGAGTTAACAAATACAGTTAGCCCCTGTGTATTTGCCAGCCCATGCATAAAACAGGACAATTTAAACTGCTTTTCCAACCCGCTTTTCTAACTTTGTGTCTATTACTTCAGAATATTTATATTCAACTAGTTTTTGGGTCTTAATGCCAAGTCTTTTTTGGTGCAAATATTTTGTGGTTCTGGTGCAAGAGGGCACCAGAAACCAGACTGCAAGCCCAGACTTCCAATCATTCTAAAGCATTGGAATTGATTGCTAAAGTAAGCAATCCCAGCAAGTGCTGCATTGCCTCTGCATTTGTCTACATTAAATGATATCTTCAACCAAAGTTTTCCTGTCCTTCAGTATTTAATTAGCCTGGTCCCTGCTGTTGGCATGTTTACATTTTTGCAAACTCAGTATTTTATTTCTGTGTCCACCAGTTAACGTAACATAGAAGTTTAGAGGAGCCTTGAATTTTCAGTTTCTATGTACTTCATAGACATGGGTTTACAATAGTAAAACTGATTATTAATTGTGACAATATATTTAGAATAATAGGTTACATAAATTCCTTTGGTTGTAGTTTAATAACCTTTGCAAAAACCTAAGCCCCCAAGTTGCAATCTAGGACACTACAGTTGAAACGCTTGACACATTCAGCTAAAATTCCTCTCTGTTATTTCAGCAGAGGCATTAACCCACTCAAAATAAATAACAGAGCAGAGAATTTGAAACACACAAAGGTCTGTATTTTCCTCTTTGGCAGGATGGTGAGCTCCACACATTGCTTTGAACCCAACATAACCTCCAACCCATTTTCCGGGGTGTTGTCTGTTTTGCCATCGGAGTGAGATAGTGGCAGGTCCCCTCCCCCCTCCCCTGTGCTTTCCTGAAGGAGTCCAGAGAGTGGTGCACTGAGATCACCAACGCAGCAGGCTAGGTTGTTGAGCATATTTAATAGCCTTGAGAAAGCTTCAAAGAGAATGTTTAAAAACTTTTATTTCTCTGTCTTGTTACTACTGCTTGAACCTAATATACAGTGATGTCTTTGGTGAAGTGCAGAGCCATGTTGTTGAACTATGACTTAAGAACAGGCATGCCTCATCTTGAATCTGTTTCCGAAGCACCTAAGTTACAAAGCACTTTGATAGACTGCTTAAAATTAAGTCGTTTCTATTGGCTGTTGGATCTGTAGCCAGAGGACAGTTTAGGCCAATTGACAAAACAAATTGAGATGGGCGCTTTTTTGAACATCAGCTTGATGCAGTTTGAAAGGCTAGTGGAAATATAAAACCATGAGATATAGGAGTAGAATCTGGCCATTCAGCCCATTCAGTCTGCCCCAAAGTTAAATTATAGTTGATTTTTTTCTATCCGATTCCTTGCCTGATCCCTTTACCAATCAAGAACCTAATAATTTTTGCTTTAAATATACCCCAGGACTTGACCTCTACTGTCCCCATGGCAAAATTTTCCACAAATTCACCACCCTCTGGCCGAAGAAATTCCTTCTCATCTCAGTTTTAAAGGCTGTATTTCAGGATATTAAAAGTATTCAATATTCACTTTCAAAGGGATTTGGATAAGCACTTCGACAAATAAAATGTGGTACATTTCTGGGACAGGGCAAACAGCAGGAAATTTTTGCCTGTAGCAGAGGTGTCTAAAGGAAGAGTACAGAGGCTAAGGCCAGGGGTAAGAATCTCAGGATTTTCTTTTCACCAAGAAGGATGGTTGGAATTTGAAATATACTGCCTGAAGGGGTAGTGGAAGTAGGTACCCACATGATATTTGGGAGGTATCTGCAAGCACTTGAATTGCCAAGACTTAGAAGGTGGCATGCCAGCTGCTGGTATTGGTATAGGTGGGTACTTGATGATCGGAAAGGACACAGTGGACAGAAGAGTTGTCCTCTGCATTGTAGAGTGGGGATCAGAAACAATCAAATTCATTATCACTGACTTTGTTGATGCAAAATTTGTTGTTTTGCAGCAGCAGTACATATAAAAATGTGAAATTGCTATATATTACATAAGATAGAAACAGAGGAATAACAGGGTAGTGTTCATGGGTTTGTGGACCTTCCAGAAATCTATTGGCAAAAGGAAAGATACTGTTTCTGAATCGTTACATCCTCAGGCTCCTGTACCTCCTCCCTGATGGTAGTAACAAGAAGAGGGTCTGACCTAAAAAGAAGGTAGAGTTTCCCAAGTGATGGATTTCACCTTCTTGAGGCACAACCCCTTGAAGATGCTTCAATGGTGGGGAGGGTTGTACCGACAATGTAGCTGGGTGACTAAACACTCTACCTTTTTACGATCCTGTGCATTGGAACCAGCATACCAGGCTGTAATGCGACCAATCTGAATATTTCTACTGTCTGTCTATACAAAAATGTGAAGAGTCTCATTGCTTTTCAGTGAATCGGCACAGATCAGATGGGCCAAATGGCCATGTTTATGGCATTAGGGTTTTATATACCAGGCAAAGGCCACCTCTTCCTACGTTGGCACATTTCACCAGTTTGGATGTTACAACATTTGGCGCAACACAATCCTGTAATTCTGTGCCTGACACTTATTTTGCAACATGGATACAACCAAATGCAGTGTTGCTGGAGGTTTTAGCAATATGTTTTTATAATTATTATTTTCTGAGCTGTGGTAAATTCTATATACAAAGGAAAGATTTGTAGTAATGAAATTTCAAGATTACAAAAAGGGTTTCAAAACCATTTGACCTCATCTGAATTTTTAGGCTGGGTTACAGCATGGCAACTCTCTTCCTATTTCCTACTATTTTATATGTCACTGTTCACAGGGAGACGGAGCTCTTTCCTGACAAATTAAATAAAGCAGCAAAATGCCTTTTTTTCAAAAGAGGATGAGGGTGAATTTGAAATCAATCAGTAAGATTTTTTTTTACCGAAAGCTTATTAAAGAAGAACAGGTTGAAAATAATTCTATGTTGTCTCTCTGCAAATTAATTTAAGTCTTATTACCAAACACTATCCTATAATTCCTCAAATTATTTAAATTGTTCTCTGTAAAGCTTTATGGAAAAAGAAAGGCTAACATGTCTGTTATGCCTTTCACAATCCCAGAATACATCTAAAAAGTTTTCATGTTTCCTTACCAACCTAGCCATCCTACCCATTGAATCTCTGCCAGCAGACAGAACAATTCCATTCCTCCACTAATTTGCCCTATTCTCCCTACAACTCCACCACCCAGCTACACTAGGGACAATACGCAATGGCCATTTAACCTATCATCCTGCACCTTTTTGGTATGTGAATGGAAAGTGGGGCACAGCAAGAACATGTAGCAGAGGACAGAGCTGAACCCAGGTTTCTGGAGGTGCAGTGAGGTAGCATCTCTGCCACTTGCTCCACCATGCCATTCTTAGTAGGTTTTACAATCTACTTGCAAACTATTGTAATAGTCTTACAATTTCTTTACAGTCTATTTGCAAACTATTGTAATATAGGAAAGCGCAGCATCTCCTTTGGACCCAGGACACTCCTCTAAAATAACAGTGAGATTAGGATCAGGTAATCTGCCTCATAAGTGTTAAAGTAATGGATAAGTACAAGTAAAGCAACAATTTTTCTTTGAATGAAGTGAGGGACTTTTTATTTGTCAGGACAGAAGCAAACTTGATTTACTCTTTCATCTGAAAGGTGCTTAGTCCATTTCTTAATTTCCTTTTAGATCACCCAGTGGCTGCACTATCCCTAATTTGAAAAAGGATCTAGTGCTTTCCTGGCGAATATGACAAATAAACCCTTCTCGGGCTTTCAGCAGGTACAGGTATCAATTTTAACTGACGTTTAAGAGACAGACTACGGGGGTATAAATACCACCGGACCAGACATGTCCAGGCATCATCCCTGATGAAGATAGCAGAGGTTGTCATTGAAACACCAGTTCAAATGGATACCTGTACTCAGCTGGAAGCCTGAGAAGAGTTTATTAATCCCTAATTTATTTGTTGAATATTGCTCACCAAACTTTGTCTATGCCACTTTTGGTACTATACTTCATACTCTTTGTAGAAAAATCAGAAGCTGTTAACCTTCATACCATCTCATTTCCAATTATGTTTGCATGAAGGTTACAAGTGTAGAAATTTGCCCTCTGTTACATGTGCTAATGATATGAATTAGCAGCATATTCTGAAATACTTCAATGGAACTGTTTTTTCGGAAACAGGGTTCAACACCCAAAACAGAGCATTTAGTTTAAACAACAGAAGGCAAACAAATGCCACAGTGTTATTTTTGTGACAAATTTGTGCCCAAGCACAATATGAATTCACACATCAATAAGTAACATTCATTTAATATGAGCATTCTTTTGTTCAATATTTAATTAAATGTGTTTGTGACATCGAATTAAGTACTGTGGCCTCTCAGAAATCAAAAGATGTTTTCTTAAAATTGCAATGTGCTAGATATCAAAAGCAATGACTTGAAATATCCATTCCCTACAGGGACATCACAAGGCTTCAATTCAGAGCAGCTAGGATCAGAAATGCTAAAAGGTAAAACTATAGAGGGCAGCTTTGTGCTATCATTCTTAAAAAGAGGCATGAATTTACATAGCACCACAGAACACCCCAGTTAATTAATTTCAAATAGTAGCTATTGTGACTGATGTAAGTAAAACGCAAGTGCTAAATCTGAAAGACTCCTTAGGAACAAACATATGCTCATAGAAATGCATATAGTATCAGCACAGTGTCATCCACGTGCCAACTACACCCCTGTTAGTTATTAGCTTTGCAAAGATCTTTCATTTTTGTACATATTGATCACCCATTCACACCCCATGAAGGACACGCTGCCTCTGTAGTCTCTCCATTATAGTCAAAGCCCCAGTGGGTTTTATGAGTTTCCTGTCAGGAGGACCAGCTCACAGCCTGCTTCCAGACCTCAGTTAATGCTCTTTACTGCTGGCTGCTGAGAGGTGGAGTCATGACAACGTGACAACGGTTCCATTAATCTGATATTGCTTCCCTGCAGGGACGCCACGTAGCTTTGATTCAGTGCAGTTAAAATCAGAACAGCATGTAGAGGGTCATCACTTGTTCAGTGTACAAAGCGCCATACCCACACACAGATAATAGAGCAAGACTGGCTGGCTGGTAACAGTAACCCTGACTGCTTTCCTTTATCGCCTCTCCCCAACCCAGAGTCATCGAGAACACTTCTGACATGCTTCACACTGATATACCCCCTCAGGAGCCAGAGGTATCGGTGTACCTTGAAATTAAAGAAACAGGAGCAGGAATGGGCCATAGATTCCACCTGAACTGTTTGCATTCAGTAAGATCCCATTTCCTCAATCTCACTTTTGAACTATCTGATAATTATAGTGAGCAAAAATTTGCTTTTGTGTACATTCAACAATTACTCTAGCAGGTGAAGAATTCATAAGCACCTAACCCACTGACTAAATAATTTTCTCCTCATCTTGGATTGATTTTTCCTGAGACTATGTCCTCAGGATCTAGACATTTCAGCCAGACCATTTCAGTGGCTACCTTGCACTATCTTGAGGAAAAGCACTTCTGTTTTATTTGCTTCACTGATCCTTCTCCTCAAGTCCAGAGTTTGGGCCAGCATTGCTTGTAGCGCAACCCTTCAATGCCAGCCTTGGTAAGTTAGTTGACCACTGTTAATTGTCCCAAGTGTGAGTGGTTTCATCTGGGGGAAGTTGATGGGAATGTGAGAAACACAAACTAGCACAGTAAATAGGTGGTTGACGATCAGTACAAACTCAATGGGCAAAATGGCCTGTGAATGTGCAATTTGACCCTATGAGAGTAAGTGATTTCTTGCAATGCTGAAAAGGTGTGCATGCTACAGATGCAAGCAATTATCATTGAATCGGTCTCGCGAATCTACACTGCAGCACCTCCAAGGCAAATATCAGATCATGGCAGAGCACTTTTCACCCAATCAGGTAATTTTGATATTCAATACTGTGGAGGAAATGGTGGCAGCTAGATTGGTCACACTAAAAGTGTGCCACACTCAGTGTTACTGAGAAGGTACTCTATAGAGTGAGTGATAAACACTGACCAAATCACCACAGATAACTTCACTGCTCTTCTTTGGAACAGTGTTGTGGATTTTTTACACCCACATGAAAGTAGATGGAGCCTTGCTTTAATGTTTCGACTGTTGGAAGAGCTCTTTGTCAGTACTAAAACCATGTGCTCTAGTCACTGATGTTGGACTTAAACCCAGAGGCTTCAAACATAGTGACAAGAACTGAGCCACAGCTGACACAAGCTAATATCGGGTGCAGACAATACTGTTATAAGGTTGCGATCACCTCCCGTAGCATTGACCACATCTGGCTGCAGGGACCAATTCCCATACACGTGGGTAGTTAGCTGAAGTTGGGTAATGACCAGGTGCCATCACCCAACACCCTACAAACAGCTTATTGCTGAAAGAGAATTGCAAATGGGTGCTCTGCCACTGTGAGCTGGCCCTATAACCACACTGGCACAACACCACGCTGCCTTAACCAACTGCACCACTGTAGAGAATCCTTGTCTTACACAAAATGCAGAAAACACTGACAAGTCCTCTGACTTCCAGCAAGCTGAATAGCCAACCAATAATTTAGAAAGGTAGAAAGTGGGAAAAGTGGTGGATGCCTCCACTTGACATTAATGTCACCTTATGCTGTGCTAGCAACCAAAACTAAACTTTAAGTTAGCTTATAAATTACTTAATTGGTCAGCTATCCATTCAAATTCTGTTTCTTAAATGATTTCTGAATAGTCCATGAACCAGTTCACTATTTTGCTCTTTCTTGCACTTTTTTAAATATTTTTATATATTCCTTATTGTATCTTAACAGTATTTCTATACGTTGCACTGTACTGCTACCCAAAAACAACAAATTTCTTGACGTATTTAAGGGATAGTATACCCAATTCTGATTATGTTGGCTGTTGTTCGGCATGCAGTAGTAAGTCCAGTTCAGAAAAGTGAAAACATACAACAGTAATTACCAATTAGTAATTTTCCTGACACAGACAAAAACCATGGTATTTCTTGAGCACAAGATGAGTCAGTGCCCAAGGGTTCTTTTGTATAAATACTATAGGTACCAAACTTCCTTATATGCTGACTAACTAAGCTTTTTTTAAGTCACTTCCTCGTAATGCAGGAGCATAAAAGACTGAAGGTAGTGTACTAATATATGAAGGGCTTATTGAGGATCATAAAAATATTTTGCTGCCAAAGAAAGTCTAAATCCTGGCTCTATCATAACAGTGATAGTTTCAGTTTTGTTCAGTTAAGAAATCACCACTCATAATATGGCCTTCTGTTTGTCAAAGTTTTAATGGTCTGGGTCTCTATCAACAACTGTTAATAGATATAGCACAGACTTTGCTTTTTTCCCCCTGCCAGCACAGGAAATAATTAATTTAGCTAAATTGGGCAGAGCTCTGAAAGATACTACACCTTCATTAATGTGTAAGGGTGCACGGCACTTCAGGTTTCAGAAGCAACTAAAGGTACGGTCATTGATTTAAGACAATATATAGACTAGCATTAAATCCATACTGCCTTCATGCTGTATAAAGATAATAAATCTGGTCAGTCCAACACCACATTTGAGTAACAGAAGGCCAGTTTGTCCTGTCAGCTACTGATTTGAGCCAGAAAGGTTACAGATTAGTTTAGTCATGTCAAGTGAACTGACAAAGACTTCTCTAATTTTGTTGGAAATGAGGAAACCTGATGGTAAAGGGGAATCCTAATGAGTCCATCAAAGGCTTGATTTGTACCCAACAGACAAGGCAGCTGTGAATTGTATGAAAATATTGGAAATCAATAGCTCCTATGGAATTTCATTAAGCAGCGGTATCCACAATTGATAGGGCTTCATAATTTGATGGATTGTGCAAAGAAAATGATTAGCTAGGCAGAAAGAGTGATAGAATACACACAGAGGGACCTGAGATGTATTGAAGTGAGGTAATTTGTACAAAATAAAAAAATATTGATTTTAGTTATGTGCAAAAACTTGAAATTGGAGGGAGGGGTTGTCCAGCAAGTCACTGCTTGACGTGTCCCTTTCATTTCCTTGTAGTCCCAGGGGAAGGACCGGACGATGCTGATAGTGGGAATGAAAGTAGGAGTGGAAGTGAGGAAACGCACATCTGTGAGAAATGCTGTGCAGAGTTCTTCAAGTGGCCTGACTTCATGGAGCACCAGAAGAATTGCACAAAGAACCCGCTAGTCCTAATCGTCAACGACGAGGAGGCAGCACACTCAGAGGAATTCCCCGAGGCTTCCCCTGCCAGTAGCCCAAGTGATCAGGCAGAGAGTGAAGCTGGTGAGGACAATGGCCCGCTAGAGGGGAACGACTGCTCTGAGGTAAAGATTGCCGAGCAAGACGAGCCGATGGAGGTGGATGCATCCATCGACAAAGGGTTCCAGAATCAAGGGTCCTCCAGCACTGCTACTTTGCTACCTCAGATCTCAGAATCATCTTCCATGACCAGTTATAACATGCCAAACACTAATGTAACTTTAGAGACCTTGCAGAGCACAAAGGTGGCAGTAGCACAGTTTTCCCAGGACACCAGATCTAACAGCCCCACTTCAAGTCATACCATACCCACCATGGCTATTCCTATGATCCTAGAGCAGTTGGTAGCTCTGCAGCAGCAACAGCTGCACCAGCTGCAACTCATCGAACAAATTCGCAACCAGGTGGCGATGATGAATCCGCAGCCGCTGCACCCACCAAACCCTTCTGCACCCTCCCAAGGTACTCCCGTATCTGCTGCTAGCCAGCATGCTTCCTTCAGCGAGCATCCTTCCAACCCCCTGTCAGGCGTTATCTCAGCTTCCAGCACAGTGCAGGCACCCAGCGCCCACACTTCGGCTTTTGACGGCTCCCAGCAGATCGCTCAGCCAGCCTCTGGGGCTAGCACTCCTGTTCTACCCAGTAGTGTGTCACCAAGACTAGAATCCACTTTGCCTCCAACCACAAGTGGAATTACATCCTCCCTGACTCCAAGTTCCAGTTCAAGCACAAATAACACTTCCTCTCAGTTGCAGTATTCGACTTCATCACTTGCACATGGTAGTCTCCTCAGTGCAGCTTCCAGCATGCCTAACTCGCTGCTACCTCAGAATTCCTCAAGTGGTGTGATCTTTCCAAACCCCCTGGTCAGCATCGCTGCCACAACCAATGCTCTGGATCCACTGGCTGCCCTTATGAAACATCGCAAAGGGAAACCACCCAACGTCTCTGTGTTTGACCCTAAAACAAGTTCAGAAGATCCATTTTTCAAGCATAAGTGTAGGTTTTGTGCGAAGGTCTTCGGAAGTGACAGTGCGTTGCAGATTCACCTGCGGTCTCACACTGGAGAGAGACCATTCAAGTGTAATATTTGCGGAAATCGGTTTTCCACCAAAGGCAATCTCAAAGTACACTTCCAGAGGCACAAAGAAAAATACCCTCACATCCAGATGAATCCATATCCAGTTCCTGAATACCTAGATAATGTACCTACTAGCACTGGTATCCCATATGGAATGTCCTTACCACCTGAAAAACCAGTGACGACCTGGTTGGACACCAAGCCTGTGCTGTCAACCATACCAACATCAGTTGGATTACAGTTGCCTCCAACTCTGTCAAACATTACTAGTGAATCCCCAACGGTGACTCCATTAAGCAGGTCACCCCAAAGACCATCACCTCCATCAAGCGAATGTGCTTCCCTGTCACCAAATATGAACAAGAACGATTCCAGCATTCCGATAACCGCAGAGTCTCCGCAGTCAATCACTGGTGGTAGTATTGTTTCAATGGTCCAAGGTGTGAATGTACCTGCCTCTGGTTTCAAGGCGGTAGAAGGCTGTGCGTCTGGACAGTCGGTTTCATCAGCTGCGTGCTCCACCACATTCACTACATGCACAGAGAGTGGAGTGAACAGCATTCCCACGACCCTCCCCAGCCCTCTGCTCCCCATCATATCCGATCAGTTCAAGGCAAAGTTTCCCTTTGGTGGTCTGTTGGATTCTATGCAAACATCTGAGACCTCAAAGCTGCAGCAGTTGGTGGAGAACATTGACAAAAAGATGACAGACCCCAACCAGTGCGTTATCTGTCACCGTGTTCTCAGTTGTCAGAGTGCTCTGAAGATGCACTACCGCACGCACACGGGTGAGAGGCCATTTAAATGCAAGATCTGTGGGCGGGCTTTTACCACCAAGGGGAACTTAAAGACACACTTTGGCGTTCACCGTGCAAAGCCTCCCCTTCGAGTACAGCACTCTTGCCCCATTTGCCAGAAGAAATTCACAAATGCCGTGGTTTTACAGCAGCATATTCGTATGCACATGGGTGGCCAGATCCCCAACACTCCATTGCCAGAAAGCTTATCTGACAGCCTGGACAGAGACTTAACCTGTGATGAAATGAATGCAGAACTAATGAGCAACTACCCGGACGATGAACTGATGGATGAAAATTCAGTGGACGAGGAGGCGGAATTAAACATTGCCTCAACGGAGTCTTCAAAACAGTTGTTGTGCTCTTCCGGCTCCTCGCCCAACTCACCGCCTTCAGTGATATCCAACATCGCCGCACTAGAGAATCAGATGAAGATGATAGATTGTGCTCTAGGCACCCAGCAGCGATCGCAGATTGTGAAATCTGTTGAAAACGGATCCATGGAGAGCGATCGCTTAACGAATGACTCTTCCTCTGCTGTGGGTGATCTGGAAAGTCAAAGTGCTGGTAGCCCTGCCCTGTCGGAATGCTCTTCCTCGATGCAGGCATTGTCACCCGCGCCCAGTAACGCTGGGAGTCAAAGATCAAAGTCACCAGGCTTTGGCAACCACGAGGAGCCGCATGAGACTCCGGTGAAATTAGAAAAAGTGGACAGTCCATCAACTCATCGGGAGAATGGAGGAGCACTTGATCTGACAGCCAACAACCTGACCCGGCCGATCATCAAAGAAGAGGCTTTTAGTATGCTGTTCCCCAACCAAGAATGTGGTAAGTTGAAAAGTACTGTTTGTAGTATCTGTGGGAAACCTTTTGCTTGTAAAAGTGCGTTGGAAATTCACTACCGCAGCCATACTAAAGAGCGTCCATTCCTTTGCACAATCTGCAATCGTGGTTGCTCCACTATGGGTAATTTAAAACAGCACTTACTGACTCACAAGATGAAAGAACTTCCTTCTCAGTTATTTGAACCCAACTCCACTCTAGGTCCCACCCAAAGTACTCCTAGCCTGGTCACCAGCACTGCACCAACCGTGGTCAAAATGGAAGTCAATGGTCACAGCAAGCCGATCTCCCTAGGTGAAGGCACGCAGGTTCCAGTTGGTATACAGGCTCCATCTGCACCACAGACAGCTATGAGTCCAGGTATGACACCCATTCTGGCACCGCCACCTCGTCGGACTCCCAAGCAGCATAACTGTCCGTCGTGTGGGAAGACCTTTTCTTCTGCAAGTGCTCTTCAGATCCATGAGCGCACTCACACTGGCGAAAAGCCTTTTGGCTGCACAATCTGTGGCAGAGCCTTTACAACAAAAGGGAATCTTAAGGTAAGATCATTTTGATGTATAAATTAGTGATAAGAACATATATCGGCGGCTTCTCTTTTAACCATGAACCTGCAAATGTAAATCTCAAACACGATGTTGGCACAGCAAATGTAAAGACTTGAGCTTTAATGTCTGAAAAGTGGGACCTAATCAAATGCAGTGGATTCTGATTCATTGGGACACAGTACATTTTGGCCCAATTAGACAGCTGCCCCTATTCGCTGAAATAGTTAAAAAGGTATAAAAAAGTAAAGCTGCCATTTAACTGAGTAACAAATAATGTATTTACGAACGTTAAGTGAAATACAGAACAAGGTAGAACACTACAAAACTACTGAAGAGCTACAAAATTGCATGTTATTTCCTAATAGTTAACAGTGGAGGAATTTATCCAGTGTACACAATGCAAAGAATCAGCACAGACACCAAGTGCAAATAATGGACTCCCTTCATACGATGGCATAGCAATTGCAAGCTCCAAATATTCATATTCATTTTAACATTCAATTTGAAGGATTGTCGATACCTTCAAATTCTTCATAGTCCCTAACTTGTTGAAATAGTGAAATTGTTCCATTTTCACTCCTGGTTGTTTCTGGCATCTCCAAGCTTGAGTGCTTCAAACTGGAGTGAGCAAAACGGTTCTGAATTGTCTTACTGATAATTTCTGGTCAACTATCAGTGACAAAAATCACTGCTTTTTGAACACCAACACACACAACTGACACTATTTAAAAACTGTTAGCTCTTAGCGCAGTGTAACATCTAACAGCCACACAAGTGTGCATTACTGACACTAGTTAGAAACTGTTCGGCAAGTCTCCTATTCCAATTAAGTAGCATAGTGCCCCAAATAAATGAAGGAGATCCCGGCAATTCTCTCGATTAGTTTTTGTTCTTTAGGAGTTTTCCCAAATAAGTGGCTGTCCCAATTAAGCAGAATCCACTGTATATCATTTGACTTCACTTTGAGGTTTTAGTCTTAGGCACACATAAACTTATACAGAGATGTAAACACACACAATATTTTCACACACTCACACACTAACACACACACTGCCTTAACTGATCTTAATAGGGAACAGATTTCCCAGATCATTATCAAATAATTTAAAAAACTAACAAAATATGATAATTATTTTATTGAATAATACTAAAGAACATTTGGTACTGGAGAGAAATGTGCTAAAGAACATTTGGTACTGGAGAGAAAGATTTAAATAGGTAAAACAATATATTTTCATAATTTTATTTACAATTGAATTGCAAAAGTTTCTAAGTATTGCAAAAAACAAGTTTGGGCACTGACTATTGAAAAGCCTTTCAATTTTTCAAACTTCACTTATTTAATCCACACATCATACCATCTGCCTTTGTCAGTGGATTTGTCACTGACATTTATGTGAACAGAATTTCCTTGTAGGAAATATCTCACTGTAAAATCAACAAATGGAATGGATTATCCCCCTTAATATACTTTGCTTTCAACATAGTTATAAAAGTCTCTTGTTTTTAGAATGCAGCAAAATGATTGGAGGAGTTTTAGCTTAAACCAAGCTTTACAAAAGTGGTATATTCTCCCAACAAAGATAAAGATATCCAAGAAAGGCTTGTTTTGTCACTAAAAAAAAGGAAACTGTTATACTGCAGTTCATTTCTTTAATTTGAGGATTCCTAATATAACAAATGCTCTTTCAGAAATTCAGGATTTCAAGTTGCATATGTTCTTAAAATATAGTCATATGAACTTTTAATTAACTAAAACAACTAAATATATAATTGAAGGCTGGCATTTAATAAGAAAGAAACAAAATGTCCTTCCATTAAGACTATCTGTGCCTATCTGTGTCCAGTTACCGTAAAGAATTCTTGAAATTCTAACCACTGTCTGAAAATTGCCATGTAACGGTAATACTGGCAAAGACATTTTTAAAGTGGCAGATGCTAGAAATCCACATTAAAAACAGAAAATGGGGGAAATATTTAACAAGTCAGTCCACATTATCTTCTAAGATGAATAATAGTGCAAATCAAATTCAAAATGCTGCATTGATTGTCACTTTTACAATAAAACACACACGTTTGGGAATTCATTGTCAGTTGGTTGTGCTAAAGCAGCTTCAGCAAGTTGTACTCCTGCTCTGCAGTTCATTGCAATGAAGTGAACTGAATTTTGGAAGCAGAGTACAATAGGCTAGTTCTGTGATATAGCTCCTTGAACACAACCAAGCAGCGACCAATTTTACACCATTATCTTTTTAAACTGGTGTCTATTTTATTAAATTAGAAATAAATCTGTGCGTTGTAAGTGAATGCCGATGGGATGTACTCAAAGAACATTCCTTTTCTCCTCAGATGTAATCAAAATACAGTACTTTAAACTGTGATGTTTCAGCATCCTGCCTCGTGACAATTCTTTGCTTTAGACCAGTTTCATTTGGAGGGATTGTAGGTATAAACCAGCTGGTGTTAATTCTTGAACATTCATCTGTGATAGTTAAAGCTATGCAGATCTAGCTTGCAACAAATTTGCCTATGTGGTTTACTTGCAAATGTTAAAGTTTGCTTTTGAACCAGACTGCCAGGGTGTAATGTTAAAGATACATTATGTATTGCGTAGCTCCCCACTCCAATTTACATAATTACTAAAGGGAGTTTCGATGCTGGCCAATGACAGGTGGGAATAAAGGAGGGCAACCATCTGCCCATCTCAGCTACTATTTCATGATGCAAAAATGACAAGGGTTAGAATTTTATGCTTATACTAAATGATTGGTGACTCCATTGAAATGCTTAGAGCCATATTTCAGAAATGGAGTACAACGTCAAGTAGAAGTGACTGACGACACATTTCCATTTCCTGTCTGTTGTTAGTCCAGTTGAAACCAAAGAGCCTTGAGAAAGAAAGGGGAGCTCCCATTATGATTGATACACTGGGAAACTGTGCACCTTTTTATTGGGATGCTCTGGACTAATAAGATTAGAATTGCAAGAATTGCAGAGCATAGCTTGTTTGTTAACGCTGTGCTGCTGCATTGACTCTAAGATGGATGAGCATAGGGAAACCACATCAGTTCCTGATCTCATGTTAGCATACTGTTGGGATGTTTAGACATAGAATCCTCAACTAAGCATGAAGCCTCTTCCATTCACATTGTTAATATTTGCAAAAACATTAAGATAGCGTAATTTCTTGAGCCAGGATAAAAGTCGCTGTTAATCAACTTGATCAGTGAATTAAATTTTCTCATCAGTAATTGGCCCTCAATCACTACATATAATAGTAGCTTTCTCATAATCTGATTTTCAGTCATATTATTAAAATAGAAAAAAAATTCAAATTCTTAATAAGAAACTTAAATAGAGGCTCATAATTTTAACTGCACAATATTAAAGATAGATGGGAAATAATTTCATTCAAGTAGTTTTCTTTACCATTTCCGGACTTGATGGAGTCCCTTATTTATGTGAATATAAGGAATGTGAAAGATGGGACAAGGCTCATGAAAGAACACATTCTCTCATAGATGGAGCTCATGGCTTATATTTCACTGTGCCTGAAATTATTAACTGTTAGGAAAGACTGTATATTGTCAAAGTGTTCAGCAATATCATTGAAATGAAAGAATAACACTTAGGTTCCATAGCCAACATACATGTCTTTATACCCTGCACCCCAAAGGTTCCTATGTTTGTCCCTTCTTGGTAATCATAATTAGATAGGTTAGGCATAGTAATCAAGTGGTAAGAGGTCTCCCTTCACTTGACTTATCCTGCAGTTACTGAAATTTTTTTTAAAAACTGCAGATCTGAAATGAAAACAGAAAAACTCAGCAGGTCAGGCAGCAGGACTCTCTGTTTGATGAAGTGTCTTCAACTTGAAATATTAATTTGTTTCTGTTTCCACAGATGCTGCCTGACCTGTTGAGTGATTCCAATATTTTCTGATCCTATAATTAATTAGACAGGTGGTATTCAATTTTCGGGTTTGGTGATGAAAGTGACAAAATAACGTATGATGCATTTTGTTTATTTTGCTTTACTTCCATTCACTTGATTGACATTAGCGTTAAAGTGGGAGTGATGTAAATGGGCCAACACCAGGTAGATAAGGATTGCTGGTACTCCCATAAACACTTACCACAGACAACCAAATACATTTTATATCTGCGATTCTATATCCTCACAGATAACTGTCTATAATTTAAGTTCTCCTTCTGCTAATGTAAGTCATAAGTGAGTGTAAATAAATCAAAATAATAAATTGTAATAGATTACAATTGTAATAGACTACGTTTCATTGGAAAACCTGGAGATTTAGTGCTGTCAATCCAACTAATTATAGTAGATTGAAGGGAGTCCTCCCATAATTTGACATCCACCCCATCAGCACTGAATAGGATTGGCATATGGAAGTCCCAGAGTTGGCCTCCCTCATTCCACTCTTGTTTCTTCTCCTGCACTCTGAGCTTCAGTTTTCCTGAAGAAAGATTCCTCTTCCATCACACGATAATCCAAAGCAATTTTTTGTTGATATGTTGTGCTCCTTTGAAAAGAATAACCGTTGGCTCCGTAGATTCTGATACTGCTATTTAACTTACAGAACCAAATTTGCCGATATCCATGGCACTTATGTGAGCTTAAAGCTTAAGTTATAATTGTTGTTTCACACTTTACAGTTGATGCACACTGAGAACACAGTTAAAAAGTTTGATCTAACACACATATAAAGGTTAAAATGCTTTGCACAGACTGGTTCAATGCAAAGGTACTTTGACCAATGTTGTTTGTTCTTTATATGTATTTGTACTTGTGATCACCTTGTCAGAATCAGAACCAGAATCGGGTTTATTGTCACCGGCATGTGATGTGAAATTTGTTAACTTAGCAGCAGCAGTTCAATGCAATACATAATCTAGCAGAGAAAAAAAATAATAAATAAACAAGTAAATAAATTATGTATATTGAATAGATTAAAACATGTGCAAAAACAGAAATACTATATATTAAAAAAAAGTGAGGTAGTGTCCAAAGAGTCAATGTCCATTTAGGAATCGGATGGCAGAGGGGAAGAAGCTGTTCCTGAATCGCTGAGTGTGTACCTTCAGGCTTCCGTACCTCCTACCTGATGGTAACAGTGAGAAAAGGGCATGCCCTGGGTGCTTGTTGAAACTTAAATATTATTTCTTCAGAAATTCTTCCTTAACACTCTAGTGATAACCATGCTGTGCTCTGTATTTGAAATTCATTTCCAATTATTTCAACTGAACTGTATTTCAGAAGTACAGACCAGTGTCCTACAGCTACGATGTGATACAAATAATGCTACGAATACATTTCTGAACAAGAGATACTGATTCTACATTTCTGCATCTGGTCAAAGCTGATCCATCAGTTGTTACTGTTTATAGTTTTTGCATATTGGGCAATTTTAAACTGAAGACTTGTCCCGGTTAAAATAGATATTAAGAATCTTAGAGCAATACTTCAAGAGTGATTAGTCCCTTCAGTAACCAATTTCCCCCGGGATCAATAAAGTATGACTATGACTACTATGACTATGACTAACCTTGATAGCATTCCTCTCAATTTGGCTGTCAGAGCAGGTTTACCGCATCTCACTACAGTTTGTGGAAACTCACATGGCACAAAATGTCTCTTTCATCTGCCTTGTTTACCAATCCAACATCAGTCAAAATAATTAATTGGCAGAAGCTTCTCAGGATGTCTGCCAACATGGCTTCGCCAGACGTTTATTCCATATTCATTTGCATGAACAAACCCAGTTCCCTCCAAAGTTATGAGACACTGAGTAAGTCAGTTTTAGCTCTCCAAAACATCTGTGATGACTAGAATAAGCCATGATAAGAATGCATCTTTTTCTGAATGTAAATATGGTAACAGATATGCTTTGAAACATGTTCTCGACAAAGCCTCCGGATTCAGACTGTGCCAATTAATTTGGTGAGTGTCTCACTCTCCTTACCTCTATTTTCAGCGTCACTGTACACTGCCTTGTAAAAATATTTGGCCCACACAATTATTTTCACATTTTACTGTCTTAGTTTCTAAATTTAAAATATATTGAAGTGGGATTTTTTGACCTAATCTACAGAACATTGTGTATCATCTCAAATCAAAAGAAAATTCCAAAACCTGTCAACAATTTGCTAAAAAAAGTTAAAAACCAAAATTGTGTGGCTGAAAAAAATATTCATACCCTTTGCAATTACTATGCTAACTTTCCTCAGTAGCAATATATTACCATACCGACTCACTCAATTTGTTGATGTAGAAAGTTGGCAGATCATTTATTTTCAATGAATTCATAAGAATACTGTAAATACCCCATCTGTCTGTAAGGTCCAACAGTATGGAAGGTTTTCAGCAGATCAAACCAAAGTGAAGACAAAAGACCATTTAAGACAAGTCAGGGAAATCATAAAAAAGAAACATAGATCTGGGGAAGGATACAAAACCAGCTCAAAGGCACTGAACATGCTTCAGAGCTCAGTGCAGTCCATTGTAAAAAAAAGTGGAAAAAATGTGAAACCACAGCCACAATGCCTAGGACAGGCCACATCCCTAAACTTAGTCACTGGAGAAGAATGGCACTTGAAAGAGAGGCTACTATGACGTCCACAGTCACTCTGAGAGAGCTTTAGATGTCAGTGGCTACAACTGGAGATGAAATTTATGTCTCCACAATCTAAGGCCTTGCACATTTATAGAAGAGTGGCAAAGAAGAAGTGCTGGCTTTAAAAAAACATGTCCTTGTCTGTAAAGACTTTGCAAAGCTTCACTTAGAAGATGTTATAAAGATGTGGAAGAAGGTCTTGTGCTTGGATGAGACTAAAGTGGAACTTTTTGGTCTCAACAGTAAGCAGTACATGTGGTGTAAATCTGACGCTGTGTATCCACCAGGTAACACCATCTCTACTGTAAAGTGTGGTGGAAATAGCATCCTGGCCGTGGGGATGCTATTCAGTAGCAGGAACTGGAAATCTGGTCAGGGTTAATGGGAAGATGAATGCTGGTGAATACAGAGAGGTCCTAGATAAAAACCTGCTAGCCAGAAAGCTTAAACTGGGGAGGAAGCTCATCTTTCAGCAAGACAATGACCCAAAGCACACAGCCAGAACAACCGTGGAATGGCTTCAAACAAAGATGTTCTTGAGTGGCCCAGTCAGAGTCCTGACCTTAACCTGATCGAACATCTTTGACAAGGCCTCAAGCCTGCTGTCCACTGCCACACCCCAACTACTCTGGCACAGCTTGTGCAGTTTTGCAAGGAGGAATGGGCAAATCTTGCTCCACCATGTGTGAAAAGCTAATAGAGACTTATCCACAAAGACTGCTGTGAGAGATGGTTCAACTAAGTACTGAGCAAAGGGGCGGGGGGGGGTAAATACTTTTGAACTGCTGACATTTCAGTTTAGAATTTTTAGTTTTTTATGCTTTACAGTATTCCCTGTTTTTGGGCTCTGCTGTGAATAAGAGAGCATGTGATTCACAAGTAAAAATTCTCAATTAAATTGAGCAAAATCCTTGGTTGTACTACACACTTACGTGATCAAAGGATTTGTGTGGAATACTTTTTCAAAGCACTGTATGTTTAACATTGTACAATAATGCTGAAAGACATTTCCACTCTGCATTCGCTCTTGGCAACCAAACCAAAACTAGCAAACCTCCTTTGAAAGAAGATCGGTGCCTAAGGACCTGTGTGTTGAAAATCCCAACAGTTACCCTGCTTTGAGTAGAAATTAGTTTCCAATAAACTGAGAGGGATGGGACTATTTGAATTTTAAGGCCAAATTCAGCACGTCAGGAATTCTGTAGCCAACCCTATGAATAATGAACTAAGCAAAATCTAAACAGTGATTTAATAACAGTATATATTTTAAAGCATTTTAGTACAAAGATGCAGTGATTGATCCATAGAAGAGAGGCGATGTCATAAAAAGTTATTAGTTATTTAATCTGGTTGGAAGGAAATGAGTGTTTAATCAGACTTTTTTTTTTCTTCTGTTATCTCTGTTCTGAATTTATTAAATTGGCATGGCAGTTCAACAGACAACACAGTTCAGAAGACACACTGTACCTGCCTAAATAGGCAAAACACCCAGATTGTAAAGTTAAAAAAGTGCATTCAAAATTGCAGCTCTCCTCAGTCATATGGGAGTAACATCTTGAGGGCACATTGGTCTTGTTTGTTTAATCATAAGCAGACTTTGTGGCCTTAACATCGCAAACTGTTAAAAGTGCAGCTCGAAAATAATTTAATTCTACTTAAAATGATTGAATGTCGTCATGAGAAAGTACCGGGTAAAAACATAGCATCTAATTTGAGAAGAAGCTGGACAGGAAGACACATATGTATACAAAATTAGGTCAGTGCATGATGTGCACGTTAGCCTACATTTGTGTAGTGACATTCCGACGTGGCTCATAGGAATGTTTCACTTCCTTTTGGAAATGTAAATCAAGCATGTTCTATAACGGGTATCCACTCAGCAATGATACATACAGCAGTGAAGCACAAAACAGACCCTTTGGCTCAGTTTTTGTGCCAAAATAGTTGAACTAGTAATTAAATGCCTAACTATACTAATCACTTCTCCCCACACATTGTCCTTATCCCTGAATTATCTGCACATTCATGTGCCTATCTAAGAGGCTCTTAAACACTTCTAATGTATTTACCTCCACTAGCACTGCCATAATAGTCCTTTACTTTTTTGTGCCTGTGTTCCATTCATCTATATCTTCTGGCATTTGGCTCTACTTTCATATTGGTGTGGTGACACCATTGGAATGAGCTACAGTAACATTGAACAATCTTAGGAGGATTAAAATAATTGTTTTAAGTCTCACCGACCTCTTTACACCAATTTTTAACGGACAGATTTTACTGTTAGCAAACCCAATGAGCCATGAAAGGAGAGAGTATGGTGACCAGAAATGTGTTGATGTGTCATTTTAAAGAAGGACAATGAGCTCTCACAAGGGGAGGTTGAGGTGGTAGGGGATGGAAAACTTATAGCCCCACTAGCCATCTCAACATAGTATTTTATCACATAATCCCCAGAAATTATTATACACAAAGAATGGTCAAAATCCACATTTTGAGTGCCTTTGAGGGATATGTTGAAACAGGAACTGATTCAAGAGGAAATCATTTGCAGGCTTGGGAGAAAATAACTGATCTGATTGTTCAAGACAGAGTTGTACAGACCCAGCGAACTCAACAAACTCCTTCAGCTCCATAGTAATTCTATGATTCGATAAAATTCCTCTTGATTCTGAAGCAGTGCTGGGCCGGTTGGGGCTTCTCACTTCAAGTTCACAATTTGTAGCCAGTGATAAAGCGTGGCCAGCAAACGTCCAAAACTGATTGAATGGAATGGTTCAGAGGCTTGTAGAGTGGAGGTTGTCAATGAGGCACAGAGCAGCAAAGCCATAGAAATATTTGAAAGCAATAATGAGACTTTCCAGTTGTCAATGCAAAGTTGGTTGTATAGAAAGAAACATAGTGTACTGCTCGTGGTGCTTTTTGTCTACTTGATGCAAATTGTAGGGCTGACATAATTTAATGTTACCTTCCAGATTGTTCCGGCAACTGAGTTTTGTTCCAACCCCACACTCCAGCCTCTTGGATTGTACAAGCATCTACTACTAATCATTCTGTTCCTCCTCACCTCCATGCTAGAATAGATTTATAGCTTACAGTCTGGAATTAAGACTGGTTTGACAATTGGCCATCATTATGAAAGCTAACTATTGGCTTTTTTTAAAAGAAAAAATGTTTTTTGCTTCCACTTGGAAACATGAACTAGGCAGTTTCTGTAAAAGGCAGGCAGGTGGCTACGTGAGATTTCTGTTCGAGTGGCAATTGAAAATCTGTAATAATACCCTTTTTCCTGGTGAGAGATAATGTTCTGTCCATCTGTATTGATGGCATTTGGCTCCACATTGGTCAACAGACAGCACACCAATGAATGAGTCAGAATTACATAGAACAAAGCTGTGAAAGGATTGAAATAATTATTTTAATTCTCTTTTTTTTACAAAACTACAAAAGTTTATTCACTCACAAACTACAAACATCAGGACTGTTAACAATTTCAAATTAAAATATCTATAAAACACTTAATTCTTTAGGTGCCTCACCATTCCCAGAAATCCCCCACTCTACCCATAGTGACTGCATGCTCGCTCTCTAAGGATACCCAGGCACGGACATAACCCCAGAAGAGGGAGAGACAGTCGGTTCAGGCAGAGCCCTCGAATGTTCACCGTCTGAACCATCTTGGCCAAGTCCAGGAGTAATCCCACCATTAGATCCCTTGAGCGACTCAATTCCCCACCCCGTGTGACCATATTTCAGAGGAGTGGGGGTGAAGTGCAACCAAAACTTAAGGGGCAGACCCTTCAAGTACTCAAACAGGGGCTGCAATCTCTCATACTCCAGATAAACTTGGTGCAGCCACAGAAAAGGCCTTTTGGTTACTTTTCCTGGTACGTTCTTTTCTCTGAATCATTATTTTTGATCACCTCACCCCACACATGCACAGCACTTTAGAATTCTTTTCAAGGCTTTCTAATACTGGAGGACATGCCTTCAAAATGAGAGTGGTTAAATTCAAAGGAGATGTGTGGGACAAGTTTTTTTACACAGAGAGTGAAGGGTGCCTAGAATGCACAGCAAGGATGATTGTGGAGGTAAATATGATGGAGGCATTTAGAGTCTCTTAGAGAGGCACATAGATATGCAGAGAATAGAAGGAAAAGGATATTGTAAAGGCAGAAGTTAGTAGTTTAGCTGGACATTTAATTGTTTAATTAGTTGAGCACTTCATGGGCCAAAGGACCTGTTCCTCTGTGCTGTTCTATGTTCTGAATTCACATGAATTCAAGTTCTTCTGAAATTGATCAATAATTGACATTGAAACAGCATAAGTTGCAAAGCAGAGTGAAAATTTTGCTTGATGGAATTTTGTATTCAGGCCTTGAAGTATAAACTTTCGGCTAAGTGGAGTGAACTTTAATTGTATTTTAAATGTTCAGCTTGATGCAATTGTAATTATTATGATCAGCAGAAATAATGTGAGGCATTACAACCAAAGCAAAAGGTAATGAAAACCCCGAATCTGAAATAATCAGGCAAGCTGCAAGAAATGTTGAACAGGTTGATTTGTCTGTGATAGAGAAGTTATAATTACGGTTTTGGTAAAGATCGCATCCAAGTTATAAACCTGTCCCTTTTTTTCAGCCCTATTCCGCATTTCCTGCAACATATGGTTCTATTTCAGAATTGCATTTGCTGCCTATCAATATTATCAACTACTCCTGTTCAACGAAATGTTAAAAGAATCTGTGCAGATGGACATAATAATGGGGTGACTGCATATCAAAAGTGTATCCTGTTTGACAAGTGTATTCTATTTAATAGCACATTTTCTTTTTGTTACTATTTTATGTTTCTCGTTAGGTTCACATGGGAACCCATATGTGGAATAACTCTCCAGCAAGACGAGGACGTCGTTTGTCAGTAGAGAATCCAATGGCGTTGCTAGGCGGTGATGCTGTGAAGTTCTCAGAGATGTTTCAAAAGGACTTGGCAGCTCGGGCAATGAATGTTGACGCAACATTCTGGAACCAATACGCTGCTGCCATCACAAATGGTCTAGCCATGAAAAATAACGAAATTTCTGTTATACAGAATGGAGGCATCCCTCAGCTCCCTGTTAGCCTGGGTGCCAGCGGTATCCCAGCTTTAACTAGTGTGGCCAGCGGAATGGACAGGGTTCGTACGGGGAGCAGCCCACCTGTTGCTAGTCTGGAGAAACAAAGCACAGAAGGAGGTGCAAGTCGCCCATTTGCTAGATTTATTGAAGATGGCAAAGAAATTGGCATTAACTAAAACATGGCACTCTCAAACGCAAGTAACAAATGGACCGTTTTACCTTTGGAATCTTGTACTATATTGTGTACAGTTTTTGGAGCATACCTTCAATAGTTGTTAAGAAATGACTTCAACTCCAAATACTCAGTTGTTGTGTTTTTCTTGCTCCTTTACTATAGCCAGAATCACAAAAGTTTCAAATTCTGGTTATGGTTTGAGTTGTCTTGCAAGATTTGCATGGTACTACTTGTTTCAATAGTAAATTTTACAGAAAAGTACTTCAAAATTTTTAGAAAAATTGTACATTCAGAAAATTAATAGGCCCTTGGTTACAATGAATGGACAAACTGTGGATTGGAAACTTGGTTGGGCCAGGGCTCTAACTTAGTTCCTTGACAACGGTACTCATAGTGAATCGATAAAGGGCCTGGAAAGCATAAGCTGACTGGAGTATGGATGGACAAGTGTGCTAATTGTGTTCACATGAAGTAGAAACTTGAAAATATATTTTTTTTCTTTGAAGATATCCTGCTCTGTTTTAAAACAAAAGTGATTTTTGTGTCCCCAGATGTGTTCTATGAAAAGTGTGCTCATCTGTACTATTTATGATGTCAAGAATATGCGGGTCAGAAATAATATTCAGTCCCACAGTAAATTTATTTGTCATTTGCATAAATATATGCAAAGTATATACAAACATCTACATGTTTCTCAGACAGAAAAAATAGAGTCTGTTACTGACAGCTTTGTAACAGCCACATTAATTTAAATTGAACCCAGATACTCCAGTAAAGTCTGGAAGTCTCTCTTCTCATCTTTAGGAAGAATATAAGGTTGCAGATGTGTCATTTTTATTTTTTTTTCCAATGCAAGCAATTGCTATTATAACCGCATTTTGGGGAGTGGGGGTTTGGGAATGAGAAATTTAAATGTTTTTGAAGCTGCTATCTAGCCCTTTTAAGTCAGAGATGTATTTCAGATAAAAGAGGATAAAATTTTGTGTGAGGAAGTGAAATTTCCATTAAATGACATTTTAAAACTTTAGCACGTGACTTGCTCTAGATGCATTCACTTCCAACTTCAATTACCATAAAATCCAGTGTATAATTTGCACCAGTGTACAAGTCACTTTTACACATACACTCTTTGAAGAGTACTCACAAGTAGACATATACACCAGATTTACAGTATTTTTGAGCAAACATGCCTTATTTGTTCCTGAAATCGTAGAGGTGGGATTTTTTTGTCTGTTTTTGAAATAGAGCATCTCAGCATAAGAAACATTATTTTCTTCATTTAATTTTAACATTTCTGTACTGAAACAATGCTTTCACAGACCTCATGAAAAAACTGTTTCCCACCCTCCTCTCCCAAACTAACTGCAGTGCCTCTTACTTCCATTTAATTGTTAATGTTTAGTTGATTAATTGGTACATACTAATTAGTAGCCCAACTCAACACACTAATAAAGGCATGCAGTCTGAGGACTAAGGATGTGCCTGGTGCCAATAAATTTCAAATCATTTAAAATGTACAGTACACCATGTTATTTTTTATTTAAACACAAGAACCCTTGCAGATTTATTCCAGCCTTTTATTTAGCATTTTCTTTTAAAAAAAATCTCTGAGCACTTTTAATACAGTTCAATGATTCTCAATGGCTTAGAGTCCACATTAAAATGGCATAGACAGGAATTTATGCAAATGTGTTAATAGGTGTGTTAAAGGAAGGAAGCTGAAATTAACAGAGTCCTATATTGTTGAATTGGTTAGAAATTGACCATTTTATTTGTCCCCTAAAGTAGGTATCAACGTGAAATCTTTTATTGTTATTTTCTCCTCTGACAAAATAACTTTCACATGTGGCAGCTCATGGGTAAGTTACTATGGATCTGGCAGGCTCTACTTTTATCGTCCTTTACCCATTGTTTCCTTATGAAACCGATGCTAAGGTGTTAGGCATGAAGAGATTTTCTTTCAATTCACATGTCAGTATGAATCTGGCTTTGCTCCATATTTTATAGTGACCGTAGACAGGGGCATTTGTACACTGGAGCACAAGTTTTCTGCCCCATGCTTTTAGAGTCGCTTATATTTTGCACAGTTTGTGGAGCTTTTAACGAATAAGAGAAGAGCTCATGAAGGAACTTTACCCTCTCCATCCACCTATACTCTCCTTATCTAGATTCCACTATTTACTTCAAGTTAGAGAAGGGAGTCTTGTTTAAATTCCATTAGACTTGCTAATTCAGAACTTTCTTCAACTGGAACCCTCATCTTCGTTTGGTGGCATCAAATTGTAAATGCACATCCAGAATGGTTGCTGTAGAGCCTGACTAAAGTACTGTGAAAATCCACATCACATGCATTGGTCCACTTCAAGTGTTGGCGGTAGCTCCCTGCTCTGAGATACTGCTAGGTCACCAGTGGCAACCCCTGTTATGGATGTGCCTGTTCTTCCTGTTGTCACTGTCGGCTATGAGATCAGAGATGCATTAGTGATAGCCGTTACCAACATGTTCTCATCTCATGGAACAGAGCACATCTTTGGTTATGTACCAATGGATTATTCTGATTGATTAGATGTTTTTCCTAGAGCAAGATGATAATACCATCCCGTCCTTTGTGAGTCAAAATTTTGTTGTGTTGCATGACAGAAGGAACAAAATGCAGACCTGGAAGTGAAACAAAATGAAGTCGAGTGGAGTAACTTTATTTCGTTTCTGAAGGTTCTCTTGAAATTTGTTGTAGGTCTGATCTTTGTGCCACTTGATCTTTAAGAGGGTGAAGCTCCTCTTCTGAACAATTCTGCCAAATATATCAGCAAACAGGAAATCCCATTTTGTACTAGAGGAGTTTTACACCAAATTGAGCTAAACCTATGATAAAACTGGGATTCGTTAAATACCTTGCACCTTATCATATGGCTGAGATGAGTAAAAGAGGACTTTAACCTTCCTAAGCCCAGCAGAGTTAAGGTTGAACAAAATTTCCACAATGTAATGAAAGTATTACCTGTATGATAAGATGGCCTATCTTTTGAATCTGATGTTGTAAACTTTCAATAATTTTTAAAATGCTGGAAATGCCATTCAACCTGGCTATGTTTCTCCTTGGCATATTTTGAAAACAAATGGTAGAAGACTGACACAACAAGTGACCGTTTATTAATGGGACACCATAGTAGGAGTCTGACAATGTTTCAAATCTGCAATATTATTAAGTAAGCTAGCAAATTGGGATGGGTGGAGCTTAATCAAAACTTGAACTAACAGTAACCGTTTCGTGTACAGTACTACCTCATTTTTATTTGCATTGGAGGCACGGTGGACGGTAGTGTAAAAACTGCTAATTGTTTGAAACTGTTTTTGAAGAGATATTGCAATATGAATTGGGTAAAAGACATGGTAATCTAATGGTGGAGTTTGCACAGCAAGTAGATTGAATGGACTAAAAGTGGGACAATCTGCTCATTGAAAAGAGAAAAAAAAAATAGGACTCCTTCAAGGAATGTCAAAAAGAAGCGCTTTACTGGTTGTTTCTACCATCTTGTTACAGTGAACCAATGTGAAGTGTCAAGATCGATCGTAGAAGAGCTGTTTTGCCCCCTTCCAAAACTGTATTTACTGCAAGGGTGTTTGTTCCTAAAGTGAGAACAATGTGTCAGTCCTGTGGTATTTCCACCTTTTTAGCACTAAGTGTGGGCGAATATGGGAACCTTTCAAGAGCATAAATAAAATGAAACAAAACAAGTTGTAAGGTGGCTTAACGTTGCTGTATTTTCAGCAGTTGAATGTTTTATTTATCTGTGTCATTTTCGGTGTGAAATTTTTTGTTATCCAAATGTTAGCATTTGATACCATGTAGTGTTCTATCCATAAGGATCTGTAACTTAAGACTTCTAAAGCAATGTAAATAGGGCAGTAGGTAGACAGAACCCTTCTGCATTCAGATGCTGGTTGTTCCTCTCTACATGGTGAAGAGAGACACTATTTTTATACTGCGATACCATGTGGGGCTGGAAAACCAACCTGAACGACTTGGGAATTGTTACCTATATCCAATATTTTTATTAAACCTTGTTGGCTTGACACATCTACTGACTGAAATGGATGTCTTAGTCTAGGTTACTATTTTGTCATATGGAATAAATAAAAAAAATGCAGGATATGATTTGCAAGGTAAAAATGTGTTTTTTTTTCTTTCCTGACCTGTCAATTTTCAAAGAAAAGTGGAATACTGGCAATAGGAGTTTGTGGTTTATGATAATGTCCTTCTATAGAAGCTGTTAATGAGAGTATTTAACACTGCAGTATCCTTTTTGAACGGAATTTGATGTAAGTGTTATCTAATTTAAAATAAACTATTAAATGTGAATTATTAATTGACCTGCTGGGGGTTAAGACAGGAACATGTTTCATTGGTTAATTTCTTAATATGAGGTGGAATATTCCAAAACTATATCTTATTTGATCTTTGTTTATACCATAATACTTTTTAAGGAGTACATAATAGATTGTAGAAAACTATAAGGAATAAAGGAACAGGGGGATCTTGGATTGGGTACTGTTAAAACCTGACAGGTAGATACAAGTAGGACAGGTAACTACTGGGGATGCTTGCCTTGAGGAATAGATAGAAGGTTATGCTAGAATTAAATAAAATACCAGTTAGGCCACAGTTAGAACGGACATTTAGTCACTGCATTACAGAAAGGATACAATACCACTGGTGAGACTTGAGAGGATGTTGCCAGTGCTGGAAGTTTACGATTACTTGGGAAAACCAGGCAGGTCAGATTTGTTTACATTGAAACAAAAAGGATCAAGGGGCGGTTTAATTCAGGTACATGAAGTTATGAGAGGCTTACTCGGTCTGAACAAGAAGGTCCAATTCCTTTAGCAGTCACAACAATACAGGAAGACATTATATATAAGTTCATCTGTATTAGAATTGGAAGAGAATTTTCACCCAAAGAGTGCAAGAATCTAAAGTCACTCTCTGAATGTGTAATAGAAGCAAAAACCCTCGGTGGACTTAAAAGGACCATGGTTGAACATCATTACTACCATTACTATGACACTATGGACCAAGAATTTGGACGGTGGTTGAGGGGGGGAGGTACAGGGGAAGTAGATCCTTTTTTGGCAAGCAGGGACATTGACATGATTGCCTCCTTCTGTTTCATAAATGTCCAACTTTCTCAACATGCTATTAGATCAGGGGAACCAAGGATTAAAATTATCATATTGTTTCCTTCCACAGCTCACCGATTCTCCTATCAATATTAAATACATGCTCCACGGTACATATTGCATATTTATTTCCTCAATCTTTGTAATTACCTTAAGGTGACATACAAACTTTGTAAATATATATATAAATCTAAACTCCCCATCACCGCCTAAATTGCACTAAATAACAATAAATGAGATCTCTTGTTCCCTCATAGACTTTGTTCCATGAAGTTCTGACACTAGTTTTCAACATTAACAATGCTCTCTGACAATCTGTTTAAACTGCATTTAACTATTAAGTAATGTGCCTCCAATACTAGGCTTCAATGGGGAGAAATAAGATTTCTTCAGTAGGGTATTTCTTCTAGCAAGTTTTCAGGGTAAGGATTACATACCACACTGATAACATAATTTTATTTTATTCCAGCCTCTAAACCAGTGAGGTAAATGACAGAGAAAAGAAAAAGTAAGGATTTGATATCTGACCATTAGCAAACACCAGAGATAAACCTAATAACTTAACAAAATTATCGTCATTACATTTAGGTAACATCAGTCAGGCAAAACATTATTTACATCTCAGCTCTGTGCTAGAATATGCTAATTGAATCTTAATCTTTGAAACATGAAATCACCTTTGAAGAAACCACATAAGTATAAATTTGCCATTTATTCCATATACTGTAGATACATGTAATATTAAGAAGGATTTAAGAACAAAACAAGATTGGGATTATAAATCTCTGAACATACATAAATATTATTTAATATGCATATTTTTCCACAGGCACTAGAATAGGATTTGTTTTTCCTTTACAGGAACATAGAACAGCACTGCACTGGAAGGATATTTGGCCCACAATGTTGAGCTGATCTTGATACCGTTAATACTGAATGTTCTCTCCCTGTGTATTAACTATATCCCTCCATTTCAATTAATCATGTGCCTATCTAAAAGCCTATCAACCTGCCTGCTGCTGCCAATACCCCTGGTAACCTCCTCCAGGCACTTACTACTCTCCTCATAAAAAAACTTCACCCCCCCCACCTTAAAAACATGCCCTCTGGTGTTTGACAGTCCTATCATGGGGGAACGATTAAATTACGCCTCTCATAATTTAAAAAAAACTATCTGGTGCTCTAGGGAGAATAAACAAAATTTGGTCAATCTTTCCAAACATTATCCTGGTAAACTTCCAATGCACATTTTCAATCTCCATATCCTTCCTATAATGGGGCAACTAAAACTGTGCCCAGTGTTCCTAATGCAGTCTGATGAATGCTTCCTTCAGCTGCATCATGATGTCTATACTCTTAAACTCTTAAACCAATGAGTACGTTTTTATATATACAGGGGAAATACAATGACTTCAATCATAACACATTAATATGTAAAAAAAAATCAATGTGAACAGACACACTACACCATAATGTTGTTGAAGTGGTACTTTATTAGTATCTGTTTCAAAAGGTGCAGGGTTGGCAGTGCTGAGCTCCACTGATAAGTTCACTCTGTTCTAGACTGGAGAGCAGCTCCTCCATCTAGACTGAACCCATCAACATATCAATTAAACTTTTAGTGTGAGTAAAGAATCAACTGGACATTTATTTTTTAATAGAAGAAAAATACCTTCACAAGGTGACCTTCAGAGAGCTTGCAGAATTTTCTGCACTAAATAGTTGCCAACTTTATTCCAGCTATACTCTTAATTTAAATTTCTATATAAATAAGATATAAACAACATCACAAACTCTGCATTGAATAATGTTCAGCAAAATCTGGATCAGTTTTACTACAGACGTTGCATAAGACCTTGGATTGCACATGTAACGCCATGGTGATTTTTGAAATTGATATATAATCTATTAATTCAGAACTAAACTATATAGAATATCAATCTTTAAAAACGGAAAGCAGTTCAAACTGTACAAACAAGTGGTTTTTGTACCTGTTCCAAATAAGATTTAATAATGTTTTTAACTGCCAGTATAAGTTGAAGAATCACCAATTTTAAGCTTTCGCAACAGAAAGCAAGCAAATGTACAACCCCATGCAACAGCTAAAATCATACAGTATTACTGAATCCAATGCAGATTCTAAAATATTGTATCCTTGCTATGGCTTGTAAAACTAAGTGTTTGTATTTGGGGGAGACCTGGGAGGGGTGGAAACAATACACTTACTGTGGCTCAGTTGTACAATCCCGTCATTTTCAAAGTTCAAAGTAAGTTCATTATTTAAGTACATATACTTCACCATATGCAATCCAGAGATGCATTTTCTTGCGGGTATTCTCAATAAATACAAGAAACATAATAGAATCAACGAAAGACGGCACCCAAAAGTACTGACCAACCAATGTGCAAAAGACAACAAACCGCGAAAATACAAAAATTAGGGGTAATAATAATAATAATGAGTCCCTCCATTGGTCGGGATCGAGCATGGACGTTGCGCCCCGGCTGTCTACATGATAGGCAAGCCAGGGCAAATAATATAATAAATAAATAATAAGTATCAAGAATATTTGAGATGAAGAGTCTATGAAAGTGAGTCTACAGATTGTGGGAACAGTTTAGTGATGGGGCGAGTGAAGTTACCCCCCTCTGGTTCAAGAATCGTATAGATGAGGGGTAATAGCTGTTCTTGATCCTAGTGGTGTCCTAAGGCTCCTGTACCTTCTTCCCGATGGCAGCAGCAAGAAGAGAGCGTGACCTGGATGATGGGGAACTTTGCAGAAGAAACAGCCAGATCGGCGGAAATTTGATTTATGACCATATCCATGGCACATAAACACAAGTCACCAATAAAAATCAGAATGATAAAAGTTACACCATAGAAAAAGTACGTACTCAAACATCCCCATGGTAAAGTCAATTCCATACGCTAAATATTCGACAGTTTGTTATAATGAGGAGTATTAAACAGACTAGGAGGACTTCAGTGGAAAAACAATGTACACTATTTGAAGATTAAAAGATGAAGCATTGAATCAGGAAAAGGGAACGTAAAAGGGGTTGAAGAATGAACTATGAACACGGAAAATCCTGATGAGGGTTTCGGCCCTTTCCGTAGATAATGCCTGATTCGCTGAGTCCTCCAGCATTTTGTATGTTTGAGGCAAGAACTAAAGTCGGCTAGACTGAGCTTATTTATAATAATCAGACCGGGACCGACAAAGTCCAAGAATGAAGTAGGGAAACGACGTAGTGTTTCCTCGAAGTTAGACATAAGCAGCAACTATTTCCATTGTCCTACACAGAACCCCAGCGTGGCATTCCTGAGCTCAGTTTCCATTTCACTCCCCTCCCCCCATTGCCCCGTTTACTCGCTGGAGATTATTCACCCTAAAATGTTCGGGACAACAGAGCCCAGAAAAAGAAAATTGGCTTTCAAAAAAAAGGTCCTTAGACCTTGAAGTTAGCATTCCTGTCAAGACGGGACCATTCCTCAAACCACCTGAGACTAGATAATACTGGAGTAAGTATTTCACATGACCGGTTAGACTGCTGCACATACTATTTATATGCAAATCTGAAGTGATGGTTTCTCATTGATCTAAACTGTGCATCCGACACCATTTAATTTATCATTTATGACTCCTCCTAATGCAAGACCGAAACATTGCGCAAATCTGAAATAAAAGGAAAATGTTGGTGGGGAGGGGGGGAGAGGATTTTTAGAAGCGCTTTAAAAAGAGTTAACGCAACGATGGTGTGATCTTCCTTCAGAATCCATCTCAGTATAACATCTGATGTAACAATCATCAATGTTCAGAAGCAAAAAAAGCAAAAAGTTGGAGGAACTCAGCGAGTCGAGCAGCATCTGTGGGTAGCTTTCTCTTGCGAGATCAGTATTCAATACAGTTCTGCAATACCATACGTTAAATATTTACATACCTACAACTAATGATTGCCTCTCCAGCAGATTTACAATTGATAAACTGTAAAGCCCAGGAATACAGGATTTGAGTCACCCACTCGCACATACACGAGGCAGGTATTGAAATCATAAACAGTGAACAGTGGTATATTCATCAGGATTTCTGTTTTAAGTTTTTCGCCCCCATCTTCTTATTCTGGCATCTTTCCCCTTCCTTTCCAGTTTTGAACAAGGGTCTCGGCCCGAAACGTCGACTGTTTATTCATTTCCATAGATGCTGCCTGACCTACTGAGTTCCTCCAGCATTTTCCGTGTGTTACAAAAATATATTGTTTTAAAGAACCAGTTTTTAAAAAATCTGAAACGTTTACCAGTCACGGTTATCAATAAATCAGAAAGCGATCGAAACTTTCGGTGGGTCGGGCAGAAACTGTAGAGAGAGAAACAGAGTTCGCCGTTTCAGGCCAGAGACCGTTCGTCAGATTATCTAGTTAGATTAATTTGTAAGTGTTCAATTTTCAGCTAAACAGATCTCGTAAAAGTTGTGTGAGAAAAGTTTCTAAAGCTGATACTGACATATGGAGCACTCGTTGGAAACCATTCCACTCCCTCGGTGATGACAGATGTCAATATTTCTGTCCCAAGAGTTACCCTGGCACATAGGATAAAACTGCAGTCCGGTTAACGTATTAAACATTTTGCAGGTTTGGAAGTGAACGCGAACATAGGGGTCAGCTACATCGAAATACACAAATATGCCCCAAGAGGAGGATGAAATATTTATTCTCAATTTACTTCTCATAATATACAAATTTTTGAAATATAAACAATTCCCATTCTTCAGCATCTAGCTGAAGCCAATCTCATGTTCTGAGTTGTTTTTTTTTAACTATTTGTAAATGTAAAGAATTCATTTCCAACCCCTCCAGGACCGCTTGTGCGCTAGTTGTGAACTAGACCAGGATGTAGAGAATAAGCGAGTCGGACGGAATTCACCCACTGTCCATGCTTCAACTGAGTTCAAAGGCTTGCGTCATTGAAATTATCAAATATCTCTTAACGCTGAAGTTCTGCATCTTTGCTTCACTGACAGGTCTCCAATTAGACCCATAACTCAATCAGAACACGTTCATTTTCTGCTTTGTGGCGATAGACAGTGAATTTAAAACCTTCACACGGGGATATTGTGTCTGAAAAATTGATTTTTTTTTCTCTCCTCCGTTAGTCCCTGTCTCTGTAAAAGCTCACTGTCACAAACTTGCCTCACGGGCCGATGTTGCCTCTTTCTTAAATAATTCTGACTTCGAACTTCTAATGCAATAATCGAGGAGGGTTGCATTACATTTAACAAGTTATCTTCTAGAGGTTGCTGGGTTTCCTTACTGTAAGTCTTTTTCAATTCGCTCTCACAGTCCCGTAAACGAATACATTATCAACACGAAGCGAAACTTCGCAGGTTGTGAAATGTAAAACAGAAACTGCTGGAAAGTCATTTCCTCTCGCAATGTGTGGGTCCACTTAGAAATGACGCGGAGGCTTAATAGTGGTTTGTTTGCAATCATGCAAGAGAATTTGCAATTCATTTACGAACCACCCCAGTTACCCCGAAGGAGACTACTTCAGTTTAAGATTTGCATCGATACCAAACATTTCCTTTGGAACAAAACTAAGTGCCTTTTTGCAAATTAGGGGTCGGGTCTAGAGGGGGAAGGAATGCGTTGAAATCAGAGCCGTGTTCGTTTTTCGCTAAGTATCACTTTCAATTCTCAAAATGTGGCTTCTGTGTTAAACATGTTTTCAGATTCCTTATTCTGTCCGATGGGTTTCTGTCGATTATGATTTAAAGAGGGTCCTCCACCCCCATGATGTTACGTTACGTTTAAATAAACGTTGGCTTTATGTTACTCCCTGGTTGGTGATTTTAATTGCTTTGCACGGGTTTACGACCTATAGGAGACATTTCCTGCTTTTTAGGTTGCAATGGTTTCCTTGTCCCGGCACCGAGTGGAAGGGGTGCCAGAGAAAGATCGTCCAGGTAAAACGAACAAGACGAGTGTAAGTTCTTCCAAAACAAAGTATGATCATCCCGTGTAAGATAAACATCCTATAAAATGCAAAAAAATTAACAACTCCATATTATACACAGTATTTTGTACCGCATAATTAATATTCGGTGAATTAATTTTATTTCTGAATTTATTTCAGGGTCTTGGCGGACGCTTTCCCACAACTTAAAAGCTTCCAATGAACAGATAGCCGTCACATTAAGGTAGTTTGGTGCTCTCTGTAACTCTGCAGTGCCACGAAGCAAAGTTTAAACCTATTTCTCGTTAGGCTCATCCATCCCTTTCTGTTGCCACGTTTACAAGAGACATGGTGGTTGTAAGTCGTCAGTTTTATTATTTGATTATTGCAGGGGAGATGACCGCTCCCCTGATTGCAATGAGCACAGCATTAATTCTTAATAAATCAATTATATCAGAATGTCGGATCCACTTAAAGGGTAATTTAACAGGAGCCAATGAACTGTCAAAAAAGATTGCTTGCTAATGTGCAAACAGGTGGGTTTTTGAATGTAAGTGTCGGAGGAATAGAACTGGATAAGATTATGTGAATAAATGCAATATCATCGGGAGCATCTGTGAAGTTTAACAGCTGCTTCAGACTCCCGCCGGTGTGGGTACTAAGTATAAGGTGTCTCATTAGGTCGGCTTTCTAACTGTGATTTGCCCGTAAAATTACTGTAATCGTGAAGGTTAATCACGCCCAGTGATTAACCTCGCTGTTCATGGGCGCTCCTATGAAGATGCAACACATCACCCTACTTACAGTGAACTGCGGATATTTAAAGCCGCAGGGTTCGCTGTGATAGCAGCGGAGGCCGGTTACGTGGGGGTTAGAGGGGTAAGATATCAGGACTGCAAACGTTTATGCGTGTGTGTGAGAGAGAAGCAGCCAATGCTTTTTGCAGATTTTTCGATTCTCTGTATTTTACCACCGAACTCAACCCAGCCTTGCATCCTAATGCTCAGATGTTGGTACGCAATAAATTATTCATAAAATGACAAGGTTATCTTTAACTGACGGCAACGAAATTGGGATTAATTCAGAACAGGAGTTAAGGGTACTTTCTGACTATAGAGTTATCAATCTCACAGGCTATAAAGGAGCCGTTTCTCAAGTTCGTGGATATATCGGTCAGCTCCGACTCAGTCAAGCACGCCTGCAATAGAAAGGATTTCATTGCACGAGTGCACGGTTGCTGGTAGGCGATATGAAATGCGTTTCTGAGATTTATTGCACCTCTAAACACGAGACCCAATAAAGAGCTTCTAACTTTGAATGCTTAAAATGATCCGCGTTTCTATAACTCGCTTCTGTACCCCGGAATCGCTTCACAGTAAGGGGACTGCAAGTCACTATTATACTAATGGTAACCAGATAGACAGCGAGATGGCGATCTGACCTATGCGTTGACGCCGAGAGTTCACCTCCTAATCGCTACAAATACAGCGTGTACACCAGGCAGCAGAATCTCGAAAATAAAAGAATTTCTTTATATAAAAAATGCTCGTGAATTCGCCCCAATGAACACGAATGCACATTAAACAAATATGTTTTTTTAAGGATCCATCAGCAGTTCAGTTTACAATTTTTCATTTAAAATTGCAGGAAATTACTTCGGCTACCTGCTGGGAGATTTATAGAGGTTTCATTACCTTGGTAAATTAGTCACCGTTTTATTCTTGTGTTATGATTTAATGAACGCACTTAAAACGTGGCTTGTGGCTGTAATACGTGTTCTTTATTTCCAACCACATCGGCAATATCAAATTATTTAGACTGTATTTTGTTAAAGACATCAATTATAATTTAAATGCTAATGTATGTTTTCCCCTAGGTATCATCACGGATTCTTTCCGATACATTACGCGTAAGGCGAAGCGATATTTAATAAAATATAATACATTTGAATCCTGTTTCTTTTGGAATGTTAAACTATTAATTTAGAGTCTTGTTTAATTGTAGATCCCTCGATTATTTCTTGAGGCGCGAGATGAAATTGATCACCAGCAAAAGATAGCAATGGATCACATTAAACTAGTCAGCATTGATACGTGGCTAGCATCAGTTAGATCCTTGCGTTATTCAAGCGCTCCGGACCGACAGGGAACCGGTACTCTCAAAGGGGTGCGCAGAATTTAAGAGATTATCAACTTGCTAATCACGGTGAGAATTTTTTTGCTGAAGTAGCAGATTTAATAATTGGACTTTAATGGTCATAGAGTAGAAAGAGGGGTATTACAGCTTTCATCATATTCGTAACGATTTAGATTTCAGAGAGTGGCTCTCATCTGCGGCTTTAGTTCCTGGTAAAAACAAATCTGCCCAACTAAAACGGTTCTGGAGCTTCTAGCACGCGAATTCACACCCAACATTAATGTGGTTACGTACAACTTCACTGCAAACTAACTAGGAATTTCATACAGTGCCACCACAGAGTTAACACACGTTCAAATTTCTTTCCATTATTCCTCGAGATTTGATCAAAATAACTAATCTGGTACGTGCGAACACTTATTGCCATCAAGCAGTTGGCCGAAAATGAACGAGGAAACTAAATGGCGGCACTACAAGTTCATAGCCCCGTGTGGCTGGAAATAAGTCTTCAAGGATTTTGGCTCAGATAATAAAACCTAGGTACAAGCAAATTTGTTTTATAAAACATCACTTTTTTATCTGCGTTAGTGCTCATGACATGCACACACATGCAATCCATGTAGCCCATTGTGGAACAAAATGTACTGGAGTACAACTGAATTAAATTAGATGTTGTATCTGTGGAAAATTGAATATTTTCCACCTGGTAATTGAATCTGAGGTGGCATTAACAACGCTGAATAAACTCTCTGGGTGGCTGTTCTTGGAATTTATCCTGGTAGTACCTGGGACTGGGCTTCTATTTGCTCCTTGAGAAGCTCATGTTAAATTTTGACCCATAAATAAAGGGCACACAGTTGACGAGAAAAGCAGAGGAGAGAGGAACAGAATTATTTCTGCACAACTAGTTGTTCTGAGCTGGCTTGTGTTTCCTGAAAGGCTGGTACAAGATCTACTGATAAGATCAAAAGGGCATTGGGCAGTTCTGGGAGTGGGGACATTGCAAAACTTATATGTACAGTAAAGAGAAGGGGAGTGAGACTAATTGGATAGCTCTTTCCAAAGACCCACTAGTAAAACAAACCGCTTGAGCAACCCAGCCATTCAGGCAGCATCTATAGGGGAAATGGACAGTCAATTGTCTTTTTCAGGATGAGCTCCTTCATTTGAACCCAAAACATCAACTGTCCAATTCCCTCCTGACTCAGGGTTCTCCCATTATATGTTGCTCCAGATTCTAGCATCTTCAGTCTTTTGTGTCTCCAATGGATTCACTGTTCTGTTAGTTACATTACTAGTCAGGAGTGAACCCCAAAATTGCTCTCAGTGATGAAGGGGCAGCTGTGATCAGATGTTCCTGTTTGTTCTTCAGCTGCGGTAAAGGCATTGGGACAGAGGGAAGCAGTCACACACAAGCTGAGTACTACCTCACAACAAGAAGAGGGAGCTCTGATTTTACAGAAACATCTCTGCTATTTCCATTGACAGCGCTCTGTGCAGAAAAGGTGACGTTTCTTCCTGCACTGGCATTTTTCTTGGCAGAGGGGGATAACTCGTGTCAGGAAGTGCTGCCAAAGATATCAAGTATGGTCCACAGAACACAAAGGTTTAATGATTTAAACTATCAGGATAAGCAACCTCATTCCAATTTCTTAAATTTTACTGTACATAAATCCAGCCTCTGCCGGGAGGCTGCAAATGGTCGGCTGGAATTTAATGAGCTAAAAGTGAATAGCAGACCAATTTAACCTTAACAGTAGAAGGCCGATGCAGGAATTTCTAGAGATCTGCCCTGTTAATCCTTTGCAAACTATGATTAGCATTGGGCTCCTAATCTAGGCTTCCCAAAAGAACCGATGTTTGCCCAAATTCAGGACGACATTCCTCCCTGTGCAATACCCTAGCCTCCCCTCCCCCATCTTCTCTCAGTTTGTTTACTCCAAGCAATGTTGTGCCCATGCAGCCTTCCATGCACCACTGATTTCAATAGATCTGAGCTGTTGTGAAAGAGTTAGTCATCAATATTCTAACACAGACCTGCCGCACTCCATAAGGCCATTCAGCTTAATTCTGCTCCGTCAGTCAGTTATGGCTGATTCATTTTTCCCTTTCAACTCCATTTTCTTTCCTTCTCCCCATAACTTTTGATATCCTATCTAATCCAGAAACTATCAACTTTTGCTTTAACCATACCCAATGACTTAGCCTCCACAGATATGTGTGGCAAAGAACTCCACTGATCTGCCACCCTCTGGACGGAGAACTTTCTCCTCATCTCTGTTCCAAAGGGACGTACTTCAGTTCTGAGTTTACGCCATCTGATCTTAGACTCCTCCACTATTCAAAACATGGTCTCCACGTCCACGTTACCTAAGCCTTTGTATAATCAGTAGGTTTCAATTAGATTCCCCATCATTCTTCTAGACCCCAGCAAGTACAGGCCCAGACTATCAAATGCTCCTCACACATTAACCGTTCATTCCCTGGATCATTCTCTTCATCTGCTAGATCCTCTCCAATGTCAGCGCACCCATTGATAGACTGGAGCAGCAAAACTGCTTGCTATACTCCATATGTGGTCTGATCAATGCTGCATGAAGTTTCAACATTATATCCTTATCCTTTTGAAATGAATGCTGACATTACATTTGCCTTCCTTAATATCGACTAAACCTGCAAGTTAACCTTTTAGGGATTTTGCACCAAGGCTCCCAATTCCCTTTGCACATCTGATTTCTGAAATCATCCCCACCATATTTAGAAAATAGTCTAGGTTTTTATTTCTTCTACCAAAGTGCATGACTACACTTCCCTGCACCATATTACATCTGCCACTTCTTTGCCCATTGTCTTAATCTATTCAAGTCCTTCTATAGACTCCCTGCTTCCTCAACACTACCTGTTGCTCCACCTATCTTCACATCATCTGCAAACTTGGCTACAGAGCTATCAATTCTGTCATTAATATATAATGTGAAAAGTATTAGACCTAACACTGACCCCTGCAGAACACCACCAGTCAGTAGCAGCCAACCAGAAAAGGCTCCCTTTATTCCCATTCTTTGTTTCCTGCCAGCCAGCCAATCTTCTATCCATGCTAATATCTATCATTACAAATGTTCTTATCTTGTTTAGCAACTTCATGTGTGGCACATTGTCAAAAGCCTTATGAAAATCCAAGTAAAGGTCATCCACTGACTCTCCATTGTCTTTCCCCCCTGTTCCTCAAAAAATTCCAACAGTTTTGTCAGGTAAGATTTCCACTTAAGGAAACTGTGCTGACTTCGGCTATTTTATCATGTGCCTTGAAGTACAATTTCAAGTTCCAGTTTATTGCCATTCAACTGTACACAAAGTTTACCGCCAAATGCGACAACTTTCCTCCGAACCAAGGTGCACAATACAGTCTGTATAACGCACATATAACACATAAAGTAATAGTACCACAAATAAATTAACAAATAATAAGGTGAATATATGACACAAATATATGACACAATATATGACACATATATGACGCAAAAGCAAATGGTATAATTCTACTGGTGCTTCATACATGATGAGACCTGGGTGGTGGCAGGGAGGCCTGGGGATAAAGCTTTTTCCCATAGTTTTTGTCTTAATGCGACAGTCCCTCCTGCCTCCTGGGGGTCAAATAGATTATTAGAGGGATCACTGACAATGCAAAGGACCCTGGGTATGCAGCACTCCTGATACCGATCTGTAATGGGTGGAAAAAATAATCCAGTGATCCTCTTGGCAGTCCTCACAATCCTTTGCAGGGACACGGTCAGATGTCTTACAATTCTCGTATCAGATGGTGATGTAGCTGGTTAGGACACTCTCCATGGTGCTCCTGTAAAAATTGGTGGCGGGGGAGGTGGGGGGGGGGGTCTCATTCACCTCCACCTCCCGGATGTAGAGATGCAGCTGTGTTTTCTTGACCAAAGAGGTAGTGTTGAGGGACCAGGTGAGATCGTCTGACCTGTCATCATCATCATGGCTTGGCTTCGCGAACGAAGATTTAGGAGGGGGGTTGCCCACGTCTGCTGCAGGCTCGCTGGTGGCTGACGAGGCCAATACGGGACAGGCAGGTCCAGCCACAGCGGCTGCAAGGGAAATTCTGTTCTGGGTTTGGTGCTGCCATGTCACAGATCTTCCTCCTTCTCCTTTTGTCCTCAATGCCAGCCCTGTGTGTGTTCTCGAAGGAGGAGACAGACTGGAACTTAAAGCTCCTAACTTTGTCAGTGGAGGAGCTGTGTGTCTGTAGTGAGGGAGTGGATAGGCTGCACCTTCTTAAAGTCCACAATCATCTCTTTGATCTTGTCCATGTTGACACTCAAGGTGCTGTGCTCGCAATCTTTACCAGCCGCTGTACCTCCTCTCAGTATGCTGTTTCATCTTCATTGTTGATGAGGCCATCCACTGTTGTGTCATCAGCAAACTTCATTACTCAGTTTGAACTGGATCAAGCAGTGCACTACCCCAAAAGATCATCCTTAATATGAACTCTGACAATTTACAAACCATTGAATTCAGGCTAACTGCCCTATCATTTCCTGTCTTTTATCTCCCTTCCTTCTTAAAGAGTACAGTGATATTTACAATTCTCCAGTCCTCTAGAAACATTCGAGAATTTATTGATTCTTGAAAGATCACTGCTAATGCTTCCACAGTCTCTTTAGCTACCTCTTTCAGAACCATGAGGTTTAGTTCACCTGGTCCAGGTGACTTAGCAGCCTTCAGAACTTTCATCTTCCCAAGTATCTTCTCCCTATTCATAACAGTTACACTTACTTCTGCCCCCGACACTGAAATCTCTGGCATGCTGCTGGTGTCTTCCACACTGAACACTGACGCAAAATACTTACTCTGTTCATTCGCTATTTCTTTGTCCCCCATTGCTACCTCTCCAGCGTCATTTGCTAGCAATCTAATGTCCACTCTTGCCCCTCTTTTGCTCTTTATATATCTGAAAAAAAACTTCTGGTATCCTCTTTTCAATGAATCTGTCAATGCCCATGGGGTTGTTGCTTCTTTCATACCTTCGTCTGCTCCCTGTTAACATCAGCTCTGCAATGTGTGAATTGGTTATGGCATTAGGCATGATATCCTTGGATTCAGGTATAGTTGCCTGTAAATGCTGTAAGCCACTGCCTCCTCTAGTTCAAAGAAAGAGCGAAAAAGCAGCAGAGAAACTCTCTCACACAAGTGGCCGCACACACCAAGCTTCTAGACTAGATCTGAGGTAAAGGTGTTGCTGTATGAAGGGAGGTTAGGAATGCCACATAACAACTGCAATAAACTGATAAGCTAGTTCTCCAGTCTCTAATTAAGGAGCATAGTTTCAAAATAAAAGATCAGCCATTTATGGTGAGATATGAGTGAATTTATTAATTTGAGATATTTTAAATCCATATGGTCAATCTCAAGAGAGCTGTGGATGCTCAGTAATTGTGTTTTATTCACGGATGTGTTTAATAAAGGAATGAAGGGAAGTAGTGATTTGGTTTAAAATGGATATGAACCACAGAATTGTCCTTGATATCATCAGATGGATCTCTATGGTTTCTATTTCTTCCATATGCACAGACATCAGGTTACCTACCCACAGCCTTTCTTCTGTTTGTTTCCAGATTACCAAAGGGAATATCAAAGGGACTATTTTCTGGTTCCCAAGTGGAATAAACACAGGAAGAAATTTGAAAATATGGATTGTATTCCAATCTGCCCCAGTGAAACACTGAGCAATGGTTTGGTAGTAATTTAGACACCCAAAGTGAGCTTTCTTCAAGTACATTGTAGCTTTTTAACAATAATACAACCCATTAAACTGAAATGTGCAGCAGTTGCCTAGTATGCTTAGGGAAGGGTTGAATCAATCTCCTTGCTCATATGGAGCATGCATTTGCATAATGAACCTCTTATAGTCATGGGGTGTTTAGCCATGTCTTGTTATTTACCGTTTTTTGCAATAAATCACAGTTGTTGAATATGCTCAAAAGGGAACCGATCTATTTTTAAAGTTTGTTCGAGGAATATACTTGTATGGGTTCTAAATGCTCGATTTGTGTGTAAACTCACCAGAAAGCTGACATTAACTGAAACATTTCCAAGTTTTCAGCCAGAACAGGAAGGGCTGAAATAAAGGCCTCTTGCAATCCAGACTTGCACAGGAGCTTAGTGAGTGTCAGAGTATCTAAATGAAAGGTCCTGTAGTAGCTTGTAAGCCAATTCAAGGTGATTTTGATTGATTTTGAAGTGCCCGAATACAACTATTCTGTGGTAGTGGAGGAATGCCAGGTGTCAGAGTGAGATGGCTCAAATGCTGCACTGCCAGAAAATATCTACAGATCCTAATATACCAACCTTCCAATAATGGTGGGAAATTAACTCTTCAGACTTCACAGTAGCATGGGACTTTTGGAAAACCATGTGATTAACTGCAAGAATCACCATGAAAACCCACCTAGGATTCTAGAAGTGATAGTCAGGGTAGATGTTCAGAAGTTTGGAAAGTTTGAGGGAGTCTTAGGGAGAGAAATAAGGGGCACTGTCTCAGGATAATAGATCAGCTGCTCAGGAATGAGATAAATTTCTTGCAGGTGGAGGTTGTAAATCTATACAATATGTTGAAAGATTGGCCATTCACAGTTCTCTCTACATCAAGAGATGCTATCCATTTTGTCAATCAGGAAATAGCAAAGAGTGGGTCAAATTGAGAGCTGCGTTTACTCAGAAATGCAAAACATTAGAGCAGGAATAACATGTTGAACCCATTCCATCATTCAACACGATCATAGCCAACACTTAGTCTCAATATCAAATTCTTACACATAAGAGCAGAGTGGGAGTCAACATTATTTCTTTTCTTTTGCCCCTTGCTTCTCAGCTTTCAACAGCACCCAATGAACTCAAGACATGTCAGGCAGGTAATGACATAGAAATCACAAGAGTTCTAACTTTCCTCACTGAATTCTGGTGTTATTCTTCTCAAGTTATCACACAGTTGCTTTCTCCGAACCACAGGAGTCATTTTGACTTCAGGTTGGAGATACAAGAGATTGCAAATGACTGAATCTGGATCAACAAACCATCTGCAGGAGGAACTCAGTGTATCAAGCAGCATTCAGGGGTGGGCAAAGAAATATTAATGTCTCAGGTCAAAATACTGCACTGGGTAGCAGCTGCAGCAGTACGACACACTTCCACTGTTCTGCATGAGTAAATCACGACTGACAACGCAAGAGAATACAGATGCTGGAATCTGGACCAATAAACAATCTGCTAGAGGAACTCAACGGGTCAACCAGAATCTGTGGAAGGAAAAGATTTCAGATTGAAACTCAATTCCATCCTTGCTACCTTACACTACCTGCTTGTCATCTTGCACCCATTGTCAGTCCATTAATTACCTCAGGCTCCTTTCTCACCACTCCCCCTCAATCTAGCCATCTCCTCTGAGTCCACTTTGCAGGGTTTTGACTCAAAACATGAGTAATTCTTTTCCTCCCACAGATGCTGCTCAGGCCATTGAATTCCTCCAGCAAACTGTTTGTTGAGGCCAATCTAGATGGCAGTGCTAAAATCTGCCACTTTAGATTTAGTAGATTTAGTAGAATTTGAAACTTCAGTTTTTGCGCTATCGTAGACCACCTAATGTACTGGACTATAACCACGATCATTCAGATAAATATTATAATGCAATGATTGAAGACCTTTGGAAGCATGTCTTGGACTAATGACCAGATGACACGAGTTCAAACCCTACCATGAGATTTTAATTCAATTAATCAATAAAAACATAATATGAGTATGAAGCTATCACATTATCATAAAACTCTTTTAAGAAACGAAATCTGCTCTCCCTACCTCATCTGGCCCATTTGTGACTCGGTCTCAAAGCATTAGAGTTAACTGTTAATTGCTGTTTGAAATGACCTAATCAACTTTCAGTTCAAGGGCAATTAGAGGTGGGCAGTAAAAGCACTTGAATCAATAAAAGAAAAAAAATGCTTTGGGTAAGTGAGTCAGTCATAAGTTGCAGCTTGTAAACGTGCCTGCTAAAATATTGACATTGCCTTCTGCGCAATGAGAGGGCTGTGAGGTTTCATGAGGGTTTAGTGTTGGAGAGGAATAAATGAGAAATGGATTAATTGGCAAAACTTGGAATCACGTGATTATGGACCACAATCCTACTGGATGGTCTTGTTGAGTTGTCATATAATGGCATCTTTTTTAAGAGTCTTAAAAATCTCTTCCCAATTTTATGTGCCATGCCTATTGAATCAGAATCAGAATCAGGGTTAATGTCGTGAAATGTTTTGCTTTGCAGCAGCAGTACATTACAATACATACTTTTAAAAAACTATAAATTACATTAAGAAGTAGTTAAATTAAATAAGTAGTGCAAAAAGAGAGAAAAAGATAGTGAGGTAGTGTTCATGGATAAATTGTCCTTTCAGAAGGGGAAGAAGGGAGGGGAAGAAGCTGTTCCTGAAATGTTGAGTGTGTGTCTTCAGGCTTCCATACCTTCTTCTTGATGGTAAGGATGAGAAGAGGGCAAGTCCTGGGTGATGGGGTTTTTAATGATGGATGCCACCTTTTTGAGGCATTGCCTTTTGAAGGTGTACTCAATGCTAGGGAGGCTAATGCCCCTCCTGGAACTGGCTGAGTTTACAACTTACTCGAGCTCTTTCTGATCCTGTGCAGTTACCCTCTCCTTACCAGACAGTGATGCAACCAGTTAGAATGCTCTAGTTGTGTTGTTGGCAAATTTATCAGTGGCAGCTGAGCCGTCCCTAGCCACACAGTCATGAGAGTAGAGAAAGTAGAGCAGTGGGCTAAGCATGCATCCGTGCGGTGCACCAGTGTTCATCCTTAGCAAGGAAGAAATGTTATTTCCAATCCACACAGGCTGAAGTCTGCCAGTGAGGAAGTGAAGGATCCAGGTGCAGAGGGAGGTACGGAAACCCAGGAATTGGAGCTTGTTGCTTAGAACTGGGGGTTTGATTGTGTTGAATGTTGAGCTGTAATCAATAAAAAGCAGCCTGGCATAGGTATTACTATTGTCCATGTGATCCAAGGCCGAGTGGAGAGCCAGTGAGATTGCATCCACTGGGGACCTGTTGTGGTGGCAGGAAAATCACAGTGGGTCCAGGTCCTTGTTTAGGGAGGAGTTGATTCTAGCCATGACCAACCTCCGAAAGCACTTCATCATAGTAAGTGTGAGTGCTACTGGGTGATAGTCATTGAGGCCACTCACTCTGCTCTTCTTGGGCACTGGTATGATTGTTGCCCCTTTGAAGCAGGTGGGGACCTCCGACTGCAGCAGTGAGAGATTGAAGATGTCCTTGAACACTGCTGCCAGCTGGTTGGCACAGGTCTTCAGAGCCCAACCAGGTACACCACCAGGGCCCGATGACTTGTGAGGGTTCACCCTCTTGAAATATGTTCTGACGTCAGCCTCCGGCACAGAAGTCACGGGGTCACCAGATGCTGCAGGGGTTTGCACAGGTGTGGTTTTATTCTTCTGTTCAGTCAGAATTGTTCTATCATTTTTTAAAATACCCTTCCTTAGGTCATACTTGGACCTTGTATTGTTCTGGATTGTAGATTTTATTCATGTTCACCACCTTAAGAATATCTGAATTAATTATTTTTCCTTTTGTGGTTGTTTACATTTAAATTCTGATGGAACCCTAAAAGAATTGATACTAGAGACTGCAGATGTTGGAATTTGGAGCAACAAACAAGGTGCTGGAGGAACTCACTTGGCCAGGCAGCATCTCTAGAGGGAAATGGAAAGTTGATATGTCAAGTCGAGACCTTTCATTGTGCTACTTATGTGTACAAGTGTTACTGACTGAGTTGGCATCATGAGCCCAAAATGAGTAATGTGCTTGCTAAGAAAATGGATCAGGCAAATCAATGATTTGTTTTAGACCATAAGACATTGGATCACAATTAGGCCATTTAACCCTTCGGCCCATTTGATCATGGCTGATCCTTTCCTCTCGCAATCTCATTCTTTTGCCTTCTCCCATAACCTCCTCTTTAAATACACTCATTGACCTTGCTTCCACAGCTGCCTATGGCAATTAATTCCACAGATCACCACTCTCTGGCTAAAGAAGTTCCTCCTCATTTCTGTACTAAATGGACATCCTAGACTCCCCCACTATAGGAAACATTTTCTCCACATCCACTCTATTTAAGCCTTTCAATATTCAGTAAGTTTCAATCAAATCTCTCCTCATTCTTCTAAGTCCCAGCAAATACAGGCCTAGAGCCATCAAATGCTCCTCATATGATAAGTCTTTCAATCCCGGAGTAATTTTCGTGAACCTCCTTTGAACCATCTCTAATGTCAGCACATCCTTACTTAGATAAGAGGCCCAAAACTGCTCACAGTACTCAAATGAAGCCTTACCAGTGCCTTATAAAGCCTCAGTATTCCAGTATTACATTCTTGTTTTTATATTCTAGTCCTGTCAAAATGAAAGCTAACATTTCATTTGCCTTCCTCACCACCGACTCAATCTGCAAATCAACATTTAGGGAATCCCGCACAAGAACTCTCAAGTTCCTTTGCACCTCCAATTTTTGAGTTTTCTCCCCATTTAGAGAATAGCCTACATGATTGTGCACTTCCTGATACTGGATTCCATCTGCCACTTTTTTGCCCAATCTCCTAATCTGTCTTTCTGCAGCCTCTCTGCTTCCTCAACACTACCTGCACCTCGACTGATCTTTGTATCAATGGCAAATCTGGCCACAAAGTCATCAATTCCATCATCCAAATCATTGACAAATAACATTAAAAGAAGTGGTCCCAATACTGACTCCTGTGGAGCACCAGTTGACACCGGCAACCAATCAAAAATGGATCCCTTTATTCCCACACTTTGCCTCCTTCCAATCAGCCAATCTCTGTCCATGCTAGTATCTTTCCTGTAATACCATGGGCTTTTGTTAAGCAGTCTCATGTACAGCACTTTGTCAAAGATCTTTTGAAAATCCAAGTACATTACATCCACCAATTCTCCTTTGTTATTTCCTCAAAGAATTCAAAGGTGGCTCTTCCATTGTTCTCACAATGCCAATCCTAGTATTAGGTTATTTAAAGCTAATAAAGACAAGAAGGGTCGATCCTATGAGACTGAAAGTAACCTCTTCAGCCTGAGGTAATCTAATGTAGAACTTGAGAATGATGCAATAAGTTCATGTAACTGTTGAGAGTATTATTAAGCTGTGTACATACATCTACTGATGCCTCTAGACACACCTTCAGTGATGTTCCTGGAATCATTGGGTGTTTCAGGTCTTTCAACATCATACACCCTCCTCCAGGTGACCCAGCCAGGGCTGATCAGACCCCAGCTTGTGTCCAGATGGCTAGCTACTTATGACTCCATGGCTCCCCTCTTTTGAGCCACAGCCATCTTGAGGCCCTCTCTGCTGCATCGATAGTACTGTGGATGGCTCTCCTCTTCCTCTCTCCTTCGTTGCCCAAATTGCTGACGGCTCTGGCTAAGGAATGGGCTGCGAATCCCCTACAACCAACCTCCACTGGGAGACACTTCGCTCTTCATCCAGTCTGCCGACAATTGCTGACCAGCCCTGTGTACTTGGAGAGCTTCCTTTCAAAGGCCTCTTCCAAGCGATCTTCCCATGAGATTATCAGCTCCAGCAGCACCACTTGCTTAGTAGACTCAGACACAAGGACAATGTCCGGTCGCAGGGTGGTGGCTGCGATATGGTTGGGGAACTTCAGCTGCCGTTCGAGGGCCACCAACAGCTGCCAGTCCCTTGCAGAGGTCTGGATGCCTGCAGATGTTCTTTTGACAGGTATTGGCTGCTCCCCAGCTCTGACAAAGGCAATGGTCTGCTTGGAGGGTCGGGACCGCTTCGCCCACTCAACTCCTGCGCTGATGGCTTCAGCGATCGTCTTCAGGACCTGATCATGCCTCCATCAGTACTGCCATCTTGAATATTACTCTCATCTTGAAGTGGCATTTCTAATATCGAATTAGTGATGATTTTTGTTTAAAGGTGATTATAATCTGTAATTTCTCACAGTTGTCCAACAACAATCAAGAGAGTGAAAGGTCATCAATCTAAAGCATTAATTCTGTTTCTCTCTTCTTAGATACTGCCTGACTATTTGAGTATTTCTTGTTTTAACTTCAAATGACTGACAGCAGTTCCTTTCTGAGAAAAGATTTGACAAAGGGTATTTAGCCAAATGCTTGAACTTTCACAAATGTTTTCAACAAATGTGCTTTCTAGTCATACTTCTATTTTCATTTTCTCCAATACCATCAATATGTTTCTTTTTGATACCATTATGCACAATGAGGTCCATGAATCGTAAGGTTAAAGTTTCAAATTGTGCTCCAGATGTCAACACAGAAGTATAGATCAGCTTCGACAGTGTCTAGATTGTGCTGTATTGTGTGTTAGCGTTGTACTGTTGCAGCCGTTCACTGTTGAATGAGGCTTTAAAATTGCCTGCTAAAATATCCACATTGTCTTGTAAGTAAAGAAAGGGTTGCACGGTTTAATGTTAGATTGGTATTGGAGAGGAATAAATATGAAATCAGCTGATGGGTCATACATTGAGCCATGTAACGTGGACCACCACTGTAATTTTCTTGGGCTCTCTGCCAATTTGTCGAAGTGAATACATTAAAAACAAATTCCAAGTTACAATTATGAGCAAGAACAGGAGAGTTCTCCTCAGTATCCGAGCCCCTATCCACCCCCTAACCAACATCACCAAAATCAAATTACCTTGTCTTTATCTTTATCTTTTTCTGTGAAGGCTTGCTGTGAGTAAATTGGCTGTTGTACTTCATATATTTGAACAGAGCCTTCTCCTCAAGTTATTTCATTCCTTGGAAACCAAAAGAAAAAATGCTCCAGGTGCTGGATATAAAGTAAAAATGGAAAATTTTGGGGGAGAAAAAGCAGGTCAATCAGCCTTTCTAATGAAATGAACTTGATCAAAAGAACTCTTTTTTTCTGTCTGACATGTTGAGTATTTCCAACATTTTTTTCCTGTTCCACTGACTGTGACGGACTTAGAAAGCACCCTGAAAGGAATGTGAAAGGCAACATAGAAATGCAATTGTTTTATATTATTCTACAGAAATGTAGCAAGATTTCTAGCAGCTTCTATTGAGGCTCAAGGGTGATGCGTATGTGTGTGTATTGCCAGCCCTGGTGAATCGCGTGCAATGTTTAATCACTACAGGCCAACACTCACAAAATGCTGGAGGAACTCAGCAGATCAGACAGCATCTATGCCATCACTGGATTGTAAACGTCCGATTTCCAGATACCCCTACGTGTAAATGAGCTCCCATAATATTATTACATTTAAATGACCAATGTATATATGCATATGCTTATTACTAGAAATGGCAGAACTAGCTTCCTCTTTCTTTTTAGTTATTGTTCTTTCTAAGTGAGCTGTGTTAAGCATTTTATGCTTTAACCTAATCCCCAATCGTGGCCACACCATATAGGAATGGGACTTCATACAGCAAAGACTTCAATAAATCTCAACCTCAAATTTCTCTAAGTCAGTCTTTCAGCCAGAACACTATTGCCATTCATCAACCTAAAGATACAGTCTTTAAAATAGTACACTGATCAGACATATTACTGGCTTGATGCCAGTGATGTGAGCATATAGTAAGTGTAGCAGATAGACCAAGTGCTTGGCGTTCATGGTTTATTTCTTCATTCATAGGATGTCCCAACAACCCCTGAACTGAGAACTCAGGTAAGAACATGATTGCTCTGGGGTCAAATATGGCCAGATATCCTTCCCTGAAGGACATTAGTGAACCAGAATTCGGTAGTTTCATGTTTACAATTACCAAGACTGGTTTAAAAAATAAATTCAAGTCTGTTTAGTTTCTTGATTTTTAATTCCTTGGTTGCCATTGTGAAGCACTTTACCATCATAAACCGGAGGTGAATGGGCAGGTGTGTGGCAAGCAGAGAGGGGGAAGGTAAAGATATGTTTGGTGGTGGGATCCCTTTGGAGATAGTGGAAGTTGTGAAAAATAATGCACTTTCCGCAGGGATCGCTCCCTCTGTGATTCCCTTGTGCGTTTGTCCCTCCCCGTTAATTTCCCTCCTAGCACTTTCCCAGCAATCAGCCGAAGTGCGACACCTGCCCATTCACCTCCATTCAGGGCAAAGTGAACCTCACCAGGTTTCATTTCCCACTCTCCTCAAATTCAATGGGTGAAGTAAAAAAATATTATAACATGTAAAACAAGTGATGCAAGTATATTTGTAGGTATTAATAGGAGTTAAATCCAGTTGTCTGGAAAAATCTGCTGGTCTAGCACTACCAAATTTCCAAGGACTGTGGATTATTGGAGTTCTATTGTACTTAATGATTTTGCCCCACAGCTGTTCAAAGTTGGCAATTTCGAAGAATCACCACCCTTCAAGAGCAGAAATTCCTCTTTTTCTTGGTCTTAGCTTGGTGAAATAATATCATCTTATCCTGAAATAATATAATCCAATTCTACATTACCCCACTAAGTGTTAGCATCTATTCAGTCAACCCTTTTAGGATTTTATGTTTCAGTACGATCATGGCTTTGGGACGGCATGGTAGTGTAGTGGTTAGCATAATATGGTTACAGCTCCAGCAACCCGGGTTCAGATCTGCTGCTGTCTGTAAGGAGTTTGTACGTTCTCCCCATGACCTAGTAGAGGTTTCCTCCGGGTGCCCTGGTTTTCTCCCACATTCCAAAGATGCACAGGTTGGTAGATTATTTGGTCACGTGGGTGTAATTGGGCAGCACAAGCTCATTGGACCAGAAGGGCTTATTACTGTACTGTATCTCTAAATAAAAAAATTACCTTGAACTCCATAGAGTATGCATTCTGTTTGTATAATCCTCCCTTATTAGATAATTCCTACAAAATGAGGCCTTTCTAATGAACCTTCTCTGCAATGCAATTGTATCCTTCCTTAAACAAAAAAAAAGAGAACAGTAAAATCTCTAAATTCTGATAAACTCACCTGATTCTTGCAGTTCTTCCTATGAAGTGAAACAAACAGGGAGTTTAAATTCTACAGAGGCCCCCAGCTATGCAGATGCATTATCACTACCAGACATATAACATATTTTGGCCAATATGCTAATAAGTTTGCAGAAAATCATATATACATAATTTAACTAGTTTACAAATGATTGTGGTAATAGTGTGTCCTGTAGAAAGTGGGGCCTTCAATGAACAATATACAATAATTCAAATCACAATGAAACAGCATACCATAACAATTTAATTATATCCAAAAGCAAAATACTGCAGATGCTGGAAATCTTTATATTGAGTATTTATATCCTGTGTTTATAATTAAAATCAGCAGTTTTAAGGTTAATAAAATTTTGTAACATTAATTGGACAATGATTTAAAATTTGCTGCAATCACAGATTTAATTAAAAATGTAATCCATTTATAAACATTGGATAATATACTTTGAGTAAGCAAACTGTTAAATTAATATGCTGTTTATAAGGTGTGACTAAATATTTTTTTATTGGTTTAGTAATTTCACAGAATCAACAATTTACATATGAGAGCATATTTTGTATATTGACATATACCAGAATTCATCACATAACTTCGCTGGGGAAAGGTGAAATTATTCAAAGTGGAAGAGGGTAAATGTTGAACTATGGTTTATTCATGAATTCACTGGATAAGTTTGAGAGCTGGTTTGAAGTGGGGGTGGGGGTTAGAAGTAGACTGCTCCAAGGACTATTCCACATCCTGCAGGGTGATGAGGCAATTCCTCTGGACCATTCAAAAGATTCAAAGATTCAAAGTACATTTATTATCAAAGTTTGTATGCAGAATACAACTCTAAGTCTCGTCATCCCACAGGCACAGATGCAAAGAAACACCATTCAAAGGAAATATCAAACACCCAAAATGCGAAGAAACAATTGCACAAATGTTAAAAAGCAAGGGAATAACACATAGAAACATCAACATTAACAAGGGGTATTTAGTTTAGTTCAGTTCAGCTCCATGCCCCTAGCTGACTGCAGGCCGCAGAGCCAGCCTTTGCAAAGGCACCCCGATCAAACCGCTCAAAAGCAGCAAAAGTGAATAACGGGAATCCAGATACATGCAGTATGAATTTCAAAGTTCCCCAAAACGAGTCCACAACCACGAGCCTCATCAATCAATCAGTGCAACGTGGAACCTAAGACTCCTGCACTTTCCTCCGATAGCCCCTAGTGAGAGGGAGAAGAAGACCGGTTAAACGTAGGAAGACAGTGCCGAATACCCAACCACACTCCACTCTCTTCTTCCTTGAGCAACCTTTCTCGGTGCCTCAATTGGAGAGAAGCAATGGGGTCGGATCATGAGCTCACGCCCTGAATCCAAGCTTCCAGGCCAACCTCATCAAACTCCCTTGAGGACAGCAAGGCACCGGAATGCTGAAGTTGGCCCAAAGACACATTATCGAAATGTAAATCCGAGGTTCCATCACGCGCAGCTCAGTAGAAGAAGTAGTTAAGCGAACTGTTTGCAGGATGTCACCGTTGATCGTGTTCTTCACTGGTGCCACCTTGCTCTTGTGCTCTTATGGAAAGATTTCCAGGATTTGGACCCAGCAACAGCAAAGGAACAGTGATACAGTGTATTCCCAAGTCAGGATGGAGTGCGGCTTGAAGTGCAGCTTTCAGCTGGTGGTGCTGCCCGTGCTTTTGCTGTTCTTGTCCTCCTCGCTAGTAGAGGTGGTGGGGTTGGGAGGTGCTGTCTCAGGTGTCTTGCCGAGTTGCTGCAGTGCATTCTGCTAATGGTACAAACTGCTGCCACAGTGTGTCCCATGGTGGGGGGTGCGAATAGGATTGGGTGGGATGCCTATCAAGTGGACTGCTATGGTGTCGAGCTTCGTGAGTATTATTGAAGCTGCACTCATCAAGCCAAGTTATCAAATTCCAACACATATCAGAAATAGAACTTCCAAGCTGAGGGTTCCTCAAATGCTATAATGAAGGCGGCAGTTCAGGGTGAATTGCAAAAGTTCAGATGCTCTTTTTCCATTTTCTTCAACATGTAAACTGTCCTTGATGCTGTTATTCATAATGCAAAGCCTTGCCATTTGCATATGCATCAAGACATGCAAGTTGAAAGAAAAGTGATGTTGATTTATTTGCTTTTCTCACATAATTTCCATGAGAGCATATTTTACTCCACGTCTTACATTTTTGAATAGTGATTTGTGAATTCAGAATCTGAATCAGCATCAGGTTTATTATAGTTGACATATGCCATAAAATTTGTTGTTTTGTGGTATACAATGCAATATGTAAAATATTCTGTCAGTATCTCCAGTTGAACTTTGTCTTTTTGTGTGTTGTCCCCCTAGCCGTTAGTCTGTGGTTTTGTATTGCCATGTGCTGTTGTTTGTTTTCATGCCCCATGTGCTCCTGTCCCCGTTCCTGCTCTCCTCCGGCCCCTGTATTACTGAGTCCTCTGCCCCTCACCTGTTTCTCATTATTACCTGTATTGCTGCCACCTGTGTCTCATTGTGCTCCACCTATCACCTGCCTCTCTGTTTTTGGCTCTGTGTATTTCAGTCCTGTGTTTTCACCTGTTTGTTGCTAGATTGTACCAGTGAATTTTCCTGAGCCTTTCCAGCATTTGTATCTGTACTGTGTTTGAATATCGACTCTGCCTGTTTCCTGATTCTGGTTTTTGGATTTCTCTGGATGTTTTGATCTCTGCCTGAACTTTGACACCAACTTTGTTTGCACCTCGGGATTTGTTACTCAATTAATATCACTGTGTGCACAGTACCGGATCTGCGATTGGATCCTTGCTCCAGCGCCTGACAGTACAATCTGGGCAGAATGGATCCAGCAGACCCCAGCTGTCTGAGAGCTGCCCTAGAACAACGGAATAATGCTGGGGAGACACCAGAACCTGTGTTCAGGGCAGTGAAATCACTTTCTGCCAATGTAGCTGATCTTGTGGCCCAGAATCAGTCACTCCAGCTGTCGCTGGGCGCCCATCAACATTCTGCAACTGCACCTTTCACTCTCTGCATTCTCGCTTACTCCCCCCATCCAAGACCCCCGTCTGCCTCCTCCAGAAAAGTACTTGGGCGAGTCTGGTGCCTGCCGCTCTTTTCTTTCCTAGTGCACCCTCATTTTTGAATTGCAACCAACAACCTTTCCAACTGATTGAGCCAAGGTGGCCCACGGCATCACTCAACTGTCCGGTCGGGCAAGAGAATGGGGAACAGCGGTCTGGGAGGCAGGCTCACCTTTCTGCATCAGTTTTCAGTTATTTTCTGAGGAGATGAGAAAAGTGCTTGATCGCTCCAAACATGGGAGAGAGGCTGCCCATGAAATGCTGCACATGCACCAGGGGTGCAGATCTGTGTCAGATTATGCCATAGAGTTCCGGACCCTAGCCACCTCCAGCGGCTGGAACTCGGAGGCACAGTACGACACCTTCCTGAATGGCCTCTCCAAAGACATCAAAGATGAACTGGTCACGCAGGACCTTCCTGCCACCTTTGAAGCCCTGGTGGATTTGGTCATCTGTATTGATGTTTGCCTTCAGCAGCGCCGCAGAGACAAAGGTTCCAGAGGGTACTGAGTGAGTTCCAAGCTCCTCGTCAGACTACATTGCCCTGCTGTTTGCCGCCATCTACAATTCCTCAAAGCTATGAAGGTTGACTGTACCCGCCTGACACCGACCGGAAGACAAAGGAGAATCAGCACTCGTTCCCGTCTGTACTGTGGCCAACCAGACCACTTCATCTCCACCTGCCCAGTAAAAGCCAAGCGCTCATCAGTGGGACAAGAAGTACTGGTGAGTGTGACCTCCTCGATGCCACTCACTCTCATACCTGCTTCTCTGGAGTGGGGTGTCCGATGGCGAGCAGTCTCTGTCTTGGTGGATTCTGATGTGGAGGGGTGTTTTATTGATTCCGGCTTAGCTGCCCAGTGGGGATTACCCACATCTTCCCTCCAGTCACCATTGGTGGCCAACGCCTTGAACGGTCAGAAACTGGCTAACATCACCCATGTCATGGCCCGATGAGTCTCAGATTATCCGGCAACCATCGTGAACAGTTAACCCTTCATGTTATTGACTCTCCTCAAGCTCCCATTGTCCTGGTCCATCCCTGGTTAGTTAAACTCAACACCCACATTGACTGGCTCAGTCACAAGATTGTAGGCTGGAGCCCATTCTGTTACTCCCACTACCACCGCCATGCTCAGATCCCCTTGTCTCCAAGCCCAGATCCCCCCGAGGAATTTCTGGACCTTTGTGCCATCCCTTCTGAATACATAGACCTCCAGGCTGTGTTTGCAAGTCCCAGGTCACTTCCCTACCACCTCATCGTCCATATGATTGCGTCATTGACCTCTTGCCTGGCACATCTCCCCCAAGGAGCCGCCTGTATTTCCCTGTCCGTACCTGAAACAGAAGCCATGAGTAAGTACATTCAAGAGTCTCTGGCTGCAGGCATCATCCGGACGTCTTCCTTCCCTGCTGGTGGCGGTTTTTTCTTTGTTAAAAAGAAGGACGGCTCCTTGCGTCCATGCATTGTTTACTGGGGACTGAATTAAGTCACTGTTAAGAACCGTTACCCTCTTCTGCTCATGACCTCAGCATTTGAACTACTACAAGGAGTCTCAGTTTTCACCAAGCTTGATCTCCGTAATGCTTACCATCTTGTCCGCATCCGCGAAGGGGACGAGTGGAAGACGGCCTTCAACACCATCTCAGGCCATTACGAGTATCTGGTCATGCCATTCGGTCTCACCAATGTCCCCGCCATCTTCCAAGCCCTGGTAAATGACATTCTCAGGGACACGCTGAAGCAATTTGTTTTTGTGTACCTCGACGACATTTTGATTTTTTTCTAAGTCCCTTGCTGAACACACAGGTCACATTCGCAGAGTTCTCCAGCGCCTTCTGGAGAACCAGCTCTTTGTGAAGGCTGAGAAATGTGAGTTTCATCGCAATACCGTCTCCTTCCTGGGATATGTAATTTCAGGCAGTTCCATTCAAATGGACCAACAGAAGGTCAAGGCGGTGGTCGAATGGCCCCAACCTTCGACTTGTTGGGAGTTGCAACGCTTCTTGGGCTTTGCTAACTTCTGTTGCCGCTTCATCAGAAATTACAGTACCCTGGCTGAACCACTCACTGCTCTTACCCATCGGCTGTCAGATTCTCCTGGTCCCCTGCTGCTGAAAAAGCATTCTCTGACCTGAAGGAACGTTTCACCTGACATTGGCATGGGAGCTGTTCTCTCTCAGCGCTCGGCCAAGGATGAGAAGGTACACCCCTGCGCTGCCTTCTCTCACCGCCTCACTCCCACGGAGCAGAATTACAATGTCAGAAACCGGGAGCTGCTGGCTATGAAGCTAGCTCTAGAGGAGTGGAAGCATTGGCTGGAAGGAGCAAAGGTGCCATTTTTAGTCTGGACTGATCACAAGAATCTGGAATATATCCGTACGGCCAAGCATCTCAACTCCCGTCAAACTCGTTGGTCCCTGTTTTTCTCAAGATTCCATGGAAGATGACATCCTCAACTTTTATTCAGCCTGCTCTGTCTGTGCTCAAGGCAAGAACTCTAACCAGTCACCTGATGGGCTGTTACAACCCCTGTCTATCCCCAAGAGACCCTGGTCCCACATTGCCCTGGATTTTGTTACCAGTCTTCCGCCATCAGATGGTAATACCACCATTCTCACAGTAGTTGATCGTTTCTCCAAGTCTGTACACTTCATTCCTTTACCTAAACTTCCCTCTGCCTACATCTTTATGATCGTCCTTGATTACGCTCTGCGACAAGCTACCAAAGATCATGACAAGCTTGGATTTACCATAAAACCAGGGTGAACCAAAAGGGTCAGACCAGTTACACTCACAGATCTCGATTTTGCAGATGACATAGTCCTGCTCTCTGACCAGATGGAGGAAGCACAGCAGCTACTGACAAAAGTGGAAATTGAGTGCAATAAAGTTGGACTTCACCTAAACGCTAAAAAGACAGAGTACATGGCGTTTAACTTCAACGAAGGTACTCTCAAGACCGTAGAGAATGATACTATTAAGAAAGTCTTTGACTACAAGTACCTCGGGTCAAGAATGATGAGTTCAGAGAAGGACGTAAAGATACGGAAGGCGCTGGCATGGAGGGTTATGAACGACATGAAAGAAATCTGGAAGTCGAACCTGACCAAAGGGCTTAAAAAGAGGATTTTCATAGCAGTCATAGAGTCCATTCTCATGTACGGATGTGAGACGTGGACACTCACCAAGACTATGCGAAAGTCTCTAGATGATTGCTATACTTGAATGCTCCAGATGGTTCTTGACGTGAGTTGGCAACAGCACATGACGAACGTCCAGCTCTATAACAACCTACCGATGCTCACCACTAAAATCGAGGCGAGAAGACTGCAACTAGCAGGGCACTGTCTACGCCACCCCAAGCTACCTGCCAGCCTAGTCATCATATGGGAGCCCAAGCACAGGAGGATGAACCCTGGGCGCCCTGCCAAGACTATGGTCAACACGCTCCTAGAAGACAGCGGCGTGGCTAATGTAGATGAACTGAACACACTGATGAGGGAGAAGTGGAGAGTCCGTCATCGTGCCCGACGCTGGCCCCCTAGGCCTGAGTCGACGTAGTAGTAGTAGTAGTCCCTCTGCCAAAGAAACAGCCAAATTACCAGTACTGCATGTTTTTAAATTACATGGTTTACCTGTAGATGTTGTGTCAGACAAGGGCTCTCAATTCACATCCAGCTTCTGAAGGGCATTCTGTAATCTGAGTGCCTCCCTGAGTCTGTCTTCAGGATTCCACCCACAGACCAGCGGGCCAACCAACAGCTAGAGACAGTATTCTGGGAGACAGACTCCCAGAATCCCTCTGCGTGGAGCCAGCATCTACCCTGGGCCGAGTACGCTGTAAACTCTCATGCATCCTCATCCACCGGTCTGTCCCCCTTCGAGTGCTGCCTTGGCTATGAACCTCCACTGTTTCCTGCCCAGGAGGAGGAGGTTGTGTTCCCTCTGCTGAGGCGTTCATCCACTGTTGTCAGCAGACGTGGAGGCGCACTCGCTTTGCCTTTCTCCGTGCCTCTGCTAGGATCAAGTGTCAAGCCGACCACCATCGTGCCAAGGCCCCATGTTACCGCCAGGGACAGCATGTGTAGCTTTCAACCTGAGACCTGCCCCTCTAGGTAGATTCCTGCAAGCTCTCCCCTCGCTTCATTGGCCCCTTTCCCATTGCTAAAGTCATCAGCTCTGCTGCCATCTGTCTCAAGCTCTCCTTCACTCTCCGCCGCATTCCTCCCACCTTTCATGTGTCCCGCATCAAGCCTTTCATGAGCCATCCCATGTCCTGTACCCAAACCCCCCTCCCCCACAGCTCATCGAAGGGTCAGAGGTCTTCACGATGTGTCGACTGCTGGATGTTCGTCGCTGGGGCTGGGGCCTCCAGTACCTTGTGGACTGGGAGGGCTACAGTCCTGAGGAGAGGTGCCGGGTCCCCACCCGTAACATCCTGGACCCATCTCTCATCAGGACTTTCATCACCAGCACCCAGTTCTACCTGCCATGATGCCAGGAGGCATCCGCGGGGGGTACTGTCAGTACCTCCAGTTGAACTTTGTCTTTTTGTGTGTTTTCCCCCTTGCTGTCAGTCTGTGGTTTTGTATTGCCATGTGCTCTTCTTTGTTTTCATGCCCCATGTGCTCTTGTCCTCGCTCCTGCTCTACTCCGGCCCCTGTATTACTGAGTATGCTGCCCCTCACCTGTTTCTCATTATTACCTGTTTTGCTACCACTTCTGTCTCATTGTGCTCCACCTATCATCTGCCTCTGTTTATTGCTCAGTATATTTCAGTCCTGTGTTTTCACCTGTTTGTTGCCAGATTGTACCAGTGAGTTTTCCTGAGCCTTTCCAGCATTGTTATCTGTACTCTGTCTGTCTGAATATTGACTCTGCCTGTTTCCCAATTCTGGATGTTTTGATTTCTGCCTGAACTTTGTTGCCAACTTTGTTTGCACCTTGGGACTTGTTAATTAATATCACTGTGTGCACAGTACTGGGTCTGCGATTGGATCCCTGCTCCAGCTTCCTGACATATACTCACTATATGTTATAATAAGAAATATATACACATAGTGATTCTGGTTAATTGGGACACATCAGGACCAATATATTTTGGCCCAATTAAGTGACGGCCCAATTAGCCAAAGTTTCATGGAAGTAGTTAAAAGGCATAACAAAGACAAACTACCATTTATCTGAGTAACAAGTTATACACTTAAATGAAATACAGAACAAATTAGAACACTATCAACACTACTACAGTATTATAAACAGTGTATTGGTTCCTAATAGTTATCGATGAGGATTTTTGTCTTCAATCTTCATTTTCATTGCAATCTTCATTTTCATTGCAATCTTCAAGATAATTGTCAATACCTTCAAATTTTTCATAGTTCCTAACATGTTGAAGTAGTGAAATTATTTCTTTTTCATTCGCAGCAGTTTCTGGCATCTCCAAGCCTGAATGCTTGAAACCATGGTGAGCAAAACAATTCTGAATTGTCTTACTGCTTATTTCTCACCAACTATTAGCGACAAAAATTACTGCATTTTGAAATCAAACACATGCAACTGACACTACTTTAAAAACTGTTCATACTAAGCAGTGTAGAGTCTAATAGCTACACAAGTGCATGTGACTGACACTAGATAGAACACGTTCAGCATCAGTCTTCTGTCCCAATTAAGCAGCACAGTGTCCCAAATGAATGAAAGGAATCCCATCTATTTTCTTGATTACTTTTTGTTCTTTAAGAGTTGTCCCAAATAAACAGATGTCCCAATTAACCAGAATCCAGACAGAATGCTTTGAAACCTTCAATCACAAGAGACTGCAAATGCTGGAGACTGGAGCAAAAGAACAGACTGTTGGAAGAACTCAGTGGGTCAGTAGCATCTGTGGAGGCAAAGGGGTGGTCAACATTTTGAGTTAAGGCTCTGAATGAAGACTGAGAGTGTAGAGGATAGATAGCCGGTATATAGATCTGACAGTGTGTAAGACAAATCTCTTATCATTCCTATACAAACCTGTCTGACCTTGCCCTTCCCTGCCAGGGTGAGATCAATTGCAAATTAGAAGAACAGCACTTCTGCTTGCTCAGCCTACAGTCAAAGTATGAAATACAATGGTGTGAAAATCAAATTTTCCAGTCGTTAATGCACTACGCTGTGCTTGTTTCCCACAAGTCTGCCTATGGAGTCTCTCCCTTTGATCAGCTTTTCCATTCTCTCCCAGACCATTACATATAGAAGTGTATAAGATCATGTGTAGCATAAATAGTGTGAATGCATTGTCTTTTTTCCAGGAAATGGGAATCAAAAAATCTTACCATAAGTTTCAGGCAAGGGGAGAAAGGTTTAAAAGAGACCCTGAGGGGTAACTTCCTCACATAGATGATGGTCTATATAAGGAACAAACTGCCAGAAGATGTGGTTGAGGCAAATACCACTAAAACATTTAAATATATTTGAACAAGTACATGGATAGGAAAGATTTAAAGGGATGCAGCAAATGTATCCAGCTTTGATGGGTATCTTGGTCAGCATGGACAAGCTGCATGACTCTATGACTCTATTGTTTAGACTCATACCCTCTTCCAACTAGTTCCAGCTGGACAACTCCTTTGTATCTATCTACTGAGTTTCTTCTCCCTTGGTCACCTTTCCTATCCCTTCCCCCACTTGGTTCCATCTACCTATCGCCCTTCCCTTATCTGATTCTACCTATCACCTACAAGGTTCTCAACATAAGAGATTTTGCAAATGCTGGAAATCCAGAGTAACACCTACAAAATTCTGGAGGAAATTAGCAGGTCAGGCAATATCTATGGAAAGGAATAAACAGTCGATATTTCAGGCAGAGACTCTTCACCAGGCCTCACCTATCAGACTCTACCTCTACCCTTCTCCTTCCTCATACCTGGCTCTACCTGCCCAGGTTTTTCTTCTTCTCTGATCACCTTCTAGCATCTTTCTCTCCATACCCCTTCTCCTTCCCCGCCTGGCTCCTTCTGCCATTCAACTACTATTTAAATGGTAAAAGATTGCAGCATGCTGCTGTGCAGAGGGACTGGAGAGTGCTTGTGCATGAATCATAAAAGGTTGGTTTGCAGGTGCAGCAGGCTAACAAGAAGGTAAATAGAATGCTGCTCTTCATTGCTGGAGGGATTGAGTTTAAGAGCAAGGAGGTTATGCTGCAACAGTACAGGATACTGTTGAGGCTGCACCTGGAGTACTGCGTGCAGTTCTGGTCTCCTTAATTGAGGAAGGATATATCAGCTTTGGAGGTGGTGCGGCGGAGACTCACCAGGTTGATTCCAGAGATGAGGGGGTTAGACTATGAGGAGAGATTGAATCACCTGGGACTGTACTCACTGGAATTCAGAAGAATGAGAGGAGTTCTTATAGAAACGTATAAAATTATGAAAGGGATAAGATAGAGGCAGGAAAGTTGTTTCCCCTGGTAGGTGATACTAGAACTAGGTGACATAGCCTCAAGATTTGGGGGAGTAGATTTAGGACGAAATGAGGATGAACTGCTTTTCCCAGAGAATGGTAAATCTGTGGAATTTTCTGCCCAATGAAGCAGTGGAGGCTACCTCAGTAAATATATTTAAGACAAGGTTAGATAGATTTTTGCATAGTTGGGAAATTAAAGGTTATGGGGAAAAGGCAGGTAGGTGGAACCTACCTGCCAGATCAGCCAATATCTTATTGAATGGTGGAGCAGGCTCGATGAGTCAGATGGCCTACTCCTGCTCCTATTTCTTATGTTCTTAATCCCACCAGTTTCCACCTATCATCTACCAGCCTCTGTCTCACTCCTCTCCATTACATCTATCTACTGGCTTTCTTCCCTCAACACTCTCAGTCTTGATGCAGGGTCATGTCCTGAAATTATGCCCATTCATTTGTTTTCACAGATGCTGCTTGACCCAGAGTTCTTCTAGAAGTTTTTGTTTTTTTTTGCTATGTGACAAATACCCAACTGGGTAGCTCTTTCACCAATGTTGAATCCCAGCATCTTCAGGAGAACCACACATCAAAGTTGCTGGTGAACGCAACAGGCCAGGGAGCATCTCTAGGAAGAGGTACAGTCGACGTTTCAGGCTGAGATCCTTCGTCAGGACTTTTGGTAAGGCTTCCCCCCTCCCGCTTTCTTTCGCCCTAGGCCTCTTGTCCCACGATCCTCTCATATCCCTTTTGCCAATCAACTTTCCAGCTCTTAGCTCCATCCCTCCCCCTCCTGTCTTCTCCCATCATTTCGGATCTCCCCCTCCCCCTCCCACTTTCAAATCTCTTACTATCTCTTCTTTCAGTTAGTCCTGACGAAGGGTCTCGGCCTGAAACGTCGACTGTACCTCTTCCTAGGGATGCTGCCTGGCCTGCTGCATTCACCAGCAACTTTGATGTGTGTTGCTTGAATTTCCAGCATCTGCAGAATTCCTGTTGTTATCTTCAGGAGAATGACTGAATGAGTGAAGTGAAGTAAATAAAATCTATAATGACACACTCATTACCACATAGAGATGCTACGCGTAAGGTTGATAATGTAGATCAATGGAAGTACAAGAGATGGCAGATGCTGAAATCTGGAGCAACACCCAAAACACTGGAGAAACTCTGTAGGACAATTTTTGGTTTACTAATTACATAATCAAATGAATGTATAAAATTGGGACGAAAGTTGTCCCAGAGGCCAGTGGTTCAATCTTTTTCTGATCTTAGCCCATTCATGACTTTCATTTACCTCTGTTCTTCCCCCCCCCCCAACCCACCCCCGACCCCGTAGTCTGTTAGTTGCTAAAGTCTTTTTTTGTCAAATGTACTAATTATTCCAATGTCCATTCAATGTATTGTTTTTATACAGGTTATAGGTATTATATGTTATATATAGTTATATTTTTCAGATGTATATGAAAAATAACTATTTTCAAAGCTCTGAATCAGGTAGTTTATTTAATATGTACATAAAATACTTTCCCAACCAGCAACAAAATAGTGCTCAGTATTTAAATGCAAACAATAGATCCTTGCGACTGATGCAAAGTTTTAAAATATCTGTTTGCAACTTTGTTAAAGGTAATCGAAGATCACCTCTTTTCACAGTTACAAGCTTATGATGGCAGGTGAGGAGTCTGACTGAAAGCACAGTTGCATCTCCAACACACACAGGCTAAGCTGTTTTGCTGCCTCATTTGTATTATCTAGCATTTCTTTCCATTCACTTCATCCAGGGTTCCAATAAAATTACATATATTCAATTCTTTTGGTAATGAAATGTTTTAGTAATATTTCATTAAAACAGTTAACTTGCTATGACCCATTCAAAAACTCCCATGGCACCTAGTTTCTTGTTTTTCACTCGTGGTCCCAACAGAGTACAGCATGGTACCCTGGTGGGATGATTTGGCCCATATTGAGAACCACTTCTATAGGAAACAGTGCCTAGAGCATTGTGATAAGTACTCAAATTTGCACAGCACTGTGTGTTACTTGGGAGGGATGCTGAGATACGTCCTACGATATGCTGGAACACATCATCAGTATGTAACCTGGGGTCATTGGGTATTTCAGGTCTTTCAACATCAGACATGCTTGCCCAAGTGACCCAACCAGGGTCAATCAGGCCCTGGCTTGTGTCCCAGCAGCATTGGTCCACGGGCCACACCTCATGATCCATAACCATTTGGAGGTTGCTCAGCAGCCTCTGACTGTCCTGATGGCTCTTTTTGCAGCTCCCATTATGCCAGGGAGAGTGTAGGTTCTGCACAGTAAGGACCCATCTAAAACTCTACGGCCCACCTCTACCGGCTCGCATTGTGCCCTCTGCCCCTGTTTCTGGCACTGCTCCACCAACTCCTGGTATTTGGCTTTCCTATGTTCAAACGCCTCCTCAATCCGGTCTTCCCAAGGAACTGCCAGTTCTACCATGACCACCTGCTTTGAGGTTTCTGACAGTATGACCATGTCAGACCTCAGGATTGATGATGCAATCAAGTCAGGGAACCTTAATTGCTTGCCAAAATCAACTTTCAGTTGCCAGTCAGATGCCATGGCAAGCAAGCCTGTTGATTATCTGGGTTGAGGCTGTGATTGGTCTCCAAGCTTTGACAAAGGCTTTCTGGTTTGGCGGAGGTACCTACTTTTGTTATTGGCCAAGGGGATACTTTCTGCCACTTCATGAATTACATCAAGGAATCAGAACAGTTAAGGGGACTGGTGGAAATTGACATTTCCAGAGCAAAAATTGAATCTGCTCGTTAGCACCTCCAGCTCTGGAATTGAAATGCCAAGATCAGAACGTTTGCTGCTATTAGCAGTTGAATAACTACAATGGAATTTACAACTTCCATGTCACCATTCACCCAGTGCAATTTGAACTTTACTCATACCAAAAAAAAATATTTTTGCCCTCTAATGATTATGGGTATTACTTAAAACCTTGTACAATGGGAATCAAAATTAATAAGTGACCTGGATTTAATTTGACAGCATTAAATCCTGGTGTTTAGCTAAAGAAAATGCTGTGAACTACACATATAAGCCAGGAAGGCTGTGATGGAGAAAGTGTGGTGATGGGTGAGGTGCAATGGAGCAAACAATTGAGTGTCCCACATCAAACTCTAAAGGCCAATTTATACTTGTGCGTCAAATCGACACCGCAGGTATGGCGTAGCCGCGTACCCTATACCATAGCCTGATGCACACCTCCTCAAAAATGTAACTACGCGTCATGGTGACACAGACCGCAACAACTGTGATTGGTCCGCTTGGTAGCATCGCATTTCCTCCTACGCTGCAATAGCTTGTCATTGGGCGACTGAAGGGCAGGGAAGGAACTCTGGCTGCAATGCTTTCCATAAAGCTTTACAGACCTCCGAAATTATGGAGGACGCTGTGCTTGACGCCAGATTGTAGCTAGCTGCTACAGCCTGTTGACTTCCACCTGAAGCTAAAACTCGAATGGTGATTGCCAGTCTCTGAGTATACTCTGCATACACTGATATGAAATAAATGGTTGGAGACGATGAACCAAATCGTCAAATCTACCTGCCAACATCCGAAAATATTTGAAATGCATTTCCTTGTCCATGTCTCTCAGTGGCCGGACAAGCACAAAAAATTCACCCTCCTTCAGTTTCAGTCACCATTGTTTGAAGTTTGAGTTTCTTTGTGTTGAGTTTCAACATGAAGAAACTCAACACAGTGGCATAGAAACCCCACCGCCAACTAGTGTTTTGGCGGTGAATTGGAGAGAGACGCAGACACACCAACGCACAAGTATAAATGCTCACAACAGCGTAGCCTACTTGTGTAGGCGATGGCGCAAGCTAGTATGCACAAATATAAATCAGCCTTAAGACTGTAGAACATAGAGCAGTACAGCACAGGGACAAAAGGAGATAATCTCAGATGCTGGAAATTCAAAGCAACACTCTCAAAATGCTAGAGGAACTCAGCAGGTCAGGCAGTATGGAAAAGAGTAAACAGTCGATGTTTCAGGCTCAGACCCTACTTCAGACAGTCCTGAAACATTAGCTGATTACTCTTTTCCATAGGTTCTCCCTGACCTGACGAGTTCCTCCAGCATTCTCTGAGTGTCGCACAGGAACAACAAGCCCTTTGACCCATGCTGTTGCCCCAAACTAATTAAACTGGTAATTACATGCCTAACTAAAATAATCCCTCCTGCTCTACACAAAGTTGATATCCCTCCGTTTTCTGCATATTCATACGCCTGTTCAAGTGTCTCCTGAAAACCTCTAACCTACTTACCCCCACTAACTACCACCCCTAGCAGCACATTGCATCACTGTATGGGTAAACAAAATTTGTCCCACAACATTTCCTTTGAACTTACTCCTTCTCACCTTAAATGCATGCCCTCCAGTATTCGACATTCTGACTCTGCGAAAATGATATTGGCTATCTACTCTATCTGGCCACTCATAATTTTACACACGTCTATCAAGTGTCCCATGAACCTCTGCTGCTCCAGAGAAAACAACACAAGTTTGTCCAGCTTCTGCCTGGATTAAGGGCTTTGTGCCTTAAAGCATATAGCCATGAATCCAAGCAGCATCCTGGTAACATTCATCTGCACCCCCTTGAGAGCCTTCACATCTTTCCTGCCAGAACAGATTGCAATGCTCCAAATTCAAAGTTCAGAAGTTCAAATAAATTTATTATCAAAGTACATATACGTCGCCATATATAATCCCGAGATTCATTTTCTGCTGTCCATACTCAATACATTCATAATCAAAAAATAACCAGAATAGAATCAATGAAGTGGTTAAACTTGAGGAGAGTTAATGAGAACGTGAGGAGAGTAGAATGCAGTTTGTATATTGTTATGTTGTGTAACTCAAAAAACTAATCAAGAGAAAAATACAGGAGACCAGAAAAACAGTCTACTTAGTTTTACTTTAGTGAGGTGCACACCCATATGAGGTGGAGGCATAATGATGTATGCCATTCAGGTATTTCTTACATATAACCCATAATGCATTATGTAAAACAATAAATATTGTTTAATCAACGAATATATTTACAATATTACTGAAATATTAAATACACAACATTCTTCCCTGCCTAGCAATAAACTCCAACTCAATATAGAATGCATCTCAACTCAAATATATACCGTATTGTTCTCTCATCATACGTACACACACACACACACAGTATATTATGCAATACAACCACAACATAGATAGACATCCACATCATAGTAAATTTTAAATTGTCTAATTCAGGCCTAAAGATTTAATCGCTATGGAGGATTTCCTTCACTTGTGAGCTGACATCTTTCCTGACAAGAGGGTCACTCTGCTTGCTGGGTGAAACTTGTGGCTATGAAACAACTTCAGGTTCTGGGGCCTCCTCCTTCATGGTTATAGGAGTTGAGTTTGGGACAGCAGGAAGTAGTTCTGACAGTTCTGCACACTTTCTGCTGTATGTGTTGGCATCCCAAACAGTGCATGGCAAGCTACTTGATCTGCTGATCTATCCCAAGCCACCAGACAAATCTTTGAGCCAACACTTTCATTTTAACCAAGCCTAGATGACTGGCATGTAGCTCCCAACACTTTAGCTCTCTGCTTGGATGGTAAAACAATTCTCAATCCCCACATAAGGCAACCCCCAAGGGTGCTGGTAAAAAATGGGGGAACTGGAACTTCTGCTGAACTTTTCAGCTGTTTTGGGTTGCCACCTAGACCTGAGACAGTGTGGGATCTTTTCTGATTTTCCTTTGGATCATCTCTGCCATAACAAGGAAACTTTTGATTTGCATGAAGGGGAGTACATCAAGAAGATAGTCCTCTTTCGTCAATTTTTCAAGCATTTCCTTTCCCAAGGGTGAACGGGGTAATCCATCAGCACTTCAATGGTTAGTTGTCCCCATGAATTTGATCTTGTTTTGGTGTGCTCTAATAAACAGAGCCCATCTCTGCATTCATGCTGCTGTTCGAGGAACAGCGTTCTGTGAATTGCAAATGGACAGTTGATGATCAGTAATGAGCGTAAATCCTCTCCCACACAGGTACCAGTTGACTGCAAGCCAGACTCAAGGCCTTGCTGTCAATCTGTGCACAATTTTTCTCTGTAGCTATAATGGAATATGATGCGGAGACTTTGGAGCAGTCGCTTCCATCACTCATAAGGTGTGACGTGACTGCCCATATACCATATGGCGAGGAGGCACAGGCAAATTTCACTGGATGATCTGGGTCATAAAGTGTGAGTATCGTGGCTGATGTCACCATTTCCTTTGTTATCCATTAACATTTATTCCTGATCTGTTGTAATGACTTCAAGCAGTGGAGCACAGTAGCCATGTTTGGCAGGAACCTGTTAGAGTAATTGACAAATCGTAAAAGGGACCACAATGGTGACACATCTTTTAGCCTTGAATTTTCTCCGCACACTTGTGTACGTCAATGATGTGACCATAGTAAGTGATGCTTGGTTTAAAGAATTCACACTTGTGTTGTGCTCTGAGCCCATAATCTTCTAATCTTTTTAACACTGTTGTGAAGTTTTGGAGATGTTTCTTGTCATTGTTACTGGTAACAATGGTGCCATCCAGGAAACATTGTTACCTGGGCAGCCTTGCAGCCCCTGGTCCCTAGCTTTCCGCCAGAGTGCAGGTGCAGGTGCTACTCCAAAAATACACCTATTACAGTGATAAAGCCCTTTGTGCGTGTTAATGGTGAGAAACACTTTGGACCATTCTTCCGACTCCACCTGCTCATAAGGCTCCGCTAAGTCCACTTTGCCGAAGTGTTTCCCTGCAGAAAGGTTTGGAAAGATATCCTCTACCCTGGGCAGAGGGTATTGATCTATCAGAGGGTTGATGGTGACCTTGAGATCACCACAGATCGTGACAGAGCCATTCTTTTTTGCAACTGGGACCTCTGGCATTGCCCATCGGCTCCAATCAAATGTAAAAATAGTTCCTTCATCTTGCATGCAATCAAACTCACTGGGTTTACTTTCATTTAACATTATTTTACCCTTGATATGTTTGAGTTTTCCAAAGCCATCCTTGAACACTGCTGTGGCATCATCCAGTATCTTATTAAATTCACTTTCAGTTGACTGTATTACAGGGTATATGGCATACAATTGGTGGATGAATCTCCAATCAAGTTGTGGTTGTCTCAACCAATCACAGCCCAACAATGATGGACCTCCTGTTTTTACCACATACAAGCCTAACGTGGCTTGTTCATTGTTGTATTTCACTGCTACGCAGTGTCATTTTCACAGGAGTTACATTTTCTTCAGTACAAGTCCTTAATTGGATGAACACTGTTCAAACTCATTTTGTAGAATGACTGAAACAGTGAGCCAGTGTAAATTCTATTTTATTTAATTTGCTGTCCCTTCTGGTGCAAGCCTTATTGCTTGTCTCCTGTTAGTCTTCACATTGTAAATCTCAAGGCTACTCAGGCTCTTGTTATTCTCATCAATATCAGATCTTTCTTCAGCAGCATACAGATTAGTGCTCTTTTTAAAACTGTAACTTGATTTTTTATCTTTTTCTCTTCCCTGCGCCATCCATTTATTTTTGTTTGCCTGACGTGCTCTTTGTAGGTGTCCTACTTTGTTGCATTTTCTGCAAGTTTTGCCTTTAAACCAACACCTTCCTCAATGGTAGCTCAATGTGTTTGGCCAGGCTGGTTTCTGTTTAGACATTGCAGCCACATCACCCAGAAGCTGCAGGAGCCTGGTAGCTGGGTGACTGTCAGACGAGGGAAAGGGAATAAGCCAACATTGCAGAGTATCCCTGTGCCTATTCTCCTCAATAATGTATGGGATACTTTGGATACTGTTGGGAGGGAACGACCTACCAGGAGAAAACAGCAGTAACCAGGTCTCTGGTGCTGAGTCTGGCTTTATTGCTCAAGAGGAAAGAAGGAGTGTCGTAGAGAAAGGGGATTACATAGATAGAGGAACAGACAGGAGAAGCTATGGACATGAAAGAGACACCTGGATGGTATGTTCCCTCCCAGGAGCCAGGGTTAAGAACATCTTGGATTGGGTCAACGATATTCTAAAAACATTCAGAAGTCATGGTATATATTGATACCAATGTCATAGGTAGGAAAAGGGATGAGGTCCTGAAGAGAGAATATAGAGACAGGTAGAAATCTGAAAGGCAGGACCTTAGGGGTAATAATCTCTGGATTGCTGCCTGCGCCACATGCCAGTGAGGGTAAAAATAGGATGATTTGGCAAATGAATGCATGGTTGAAAAATCCGGGGAGAGGGCAGGGTTTCTGATTTCTGGATCATTGGGATCTCTTCTGGAGAAGCTGTGACCTGTACAAACAGGATGAGTTAAAACTGAACTCGAAAGGGTCCAATATCCTTGCAGCAAGGTTTGCGAGAGCTGTCAGGGAGGGTTTTAAATCATTTGTCAGGGGGATGAGAACCAGCATGATAGGGCAGAGGATGGGGCAGTTGGTATAAGTAGATGCAGTGTGTAGTGAGACTGTGAGGCAGGACGAGCAGATGATCAGACAAAATAGGGCAAAATGGCCCAAGTAGAAAAAGGCAGCAGCAAGCGGGTCATGGCAGCATAATAGAGCATTGACTAGCAACCAACCCACAAATTAAAGGAATGCACAGGCACGAGCAGCGATCATTGTTGCAGCGGCTGTCATCTGAGTGGACAGAGTCAGAGTGGTGATCTTGGGGCTTTAGCTCTTTAAGGCTTCAGCAAAGAGAGTCTGCAGTCAGAGAAATCAAAAGCTCTAAGTTAAGTTTTTTATTTCCTTCCCTTCTTTATATCTGGAGGGGAGGGGAGGATAAGATGGCAGCGTGACGCAGAGCGTGCGGCTGCTCCGAAATGATATCGTATTTGTAAGTAGGGGCCGTGCACAATCCTGATTTGGTGGAGACAGACGTGAGAAGCATGGAGGAACACCTGAAGAAACTTCTGAAATGCCCGCTTCACTGCTGCTGCTGCAGTGCGATCGAGAATCTCTGGAGGGGAAGGCCCCAAATCCTTGGCTTTGCCTATTGCCTGTTGCTGGGTCTGGGGTCGAAGCGCTCGGCAGAGATGGTGCTCGGTGTCGGAGGGCTGGTCAGAGGCTTGAAGTTTTCGGATGGACTCAATAGTCGGCTGTGGTCGGGTGCTTCCAGGGTGCTGCATCGGCAAGTTTGCGGCGCTGGAAGCTCATGGCAGGGAGCGTTTTTTTTCTTTCTTCTACCGTCTGCGTGAGATGATGGGGATGGGACTTTCGAGAGACTTTGAGACTTTTGAGACTTTTTTTATCGTGCCCATGATCTGTTCTTCATCAAATTACGGTATTGCTTTGCACTGTTGTAAATAAATGTTATAATTATGTGGTTTTTGTCAGTTTTTTTAGTCTTGGTTTGCCTTGTGTCTCTGTGATATCATTCTGGAGGAATATTGTATCATTTCTTAATGCATGCATTACTAAATGACAATAAAAGAGGACTGCATGTCCTCATACTGTAAACTAATCTAATCTGAGCAGTTAGGACAGTAGAGATGCCAGGCAGGATAGTGGAATGCCCTTCTTGCGGGATGTGGGAAATCAGGGAGACCTCCATTGACCTTGATAACTACAACTGCAAGAAGTGCATCCAGCTGCAGCTTCTAACAATCCACGTTGAGTTGGAGTTGGAAGTGGATGAACTCCGGATCATTTAGGAAGCTGAAGGTATGATAGATAGGACATATAGAGAGGTAGTTACACCCAAGGAGCAGAATAAAGGAAACTGGGTGAAGTCAGGAAGAGGAACGGGGTTAAGGAGCCAGTGCAGAGTAGTCCTGTGGCCATCCTCATCAGCATATCACTTTGGATACTGTTGCGGGGCGGGGGGAGGGCGGCTGACCTATCAGAAGTCACAGTGGTTGGGTCTCTGGCACTGAGTCTGCCTCTGTGACTCAGAAGGGAAGGGGAAAAAGAAGCACACTGTAGTGATAGGGAATCATTAGTTCAGGGAATGGACAGGAGGTTCTGTGGGCGAGAACAAGATTCCCAGATGGTATGCTGCCTCCCAGGTGCCAAGGCCAGAAATATCTTGGCTTGAGTCCTCAGCGTTCTTAAGTGGGAGGGTGATCAGCCAGAGGTTGTGGTCTATGTAGGTACCAATAACATGTGCAGGCTGAGCAACAAGGTTCTGCAAAGGGAGTTCAGGGAGTTAGGTGCTAAGATAAAGAGCAGGTACTCCGGGGTTGTGGTCTCACGATTACTACCTGTGCCATGTGCTAATGAGGCCCGAACAAGAAAGATTATACAGTTTAATACATAACTAAGGAGTTGGTGTAGGAGGGAGGGCATAAGATTTTTGGATCATTGGGCTCTCTTCAAGGGAAGGTGGGACCTGTACATAAGGGATGGGTTGTACCTAAACTGGAGGGGTCTAATATCCTAGTGGGAAGGTTTGTTAATGCTGCACGGTGGGGTTTAAACTGGAGATACAGGGGAATGGGAACCGGAGTGCCAGAACAGTTAGTGGAAATGTTGAGGAGGCAGATGTTGGTAAAACCTCAGAAAGAGTTAGGAATTAAAAGGTTGAACATAGTGTGACTGATGTCCTGAGCTGCATATACTGTATTTCAGTGCAAGAAGTATCGCAGGGAAGTGTTGCAGGTGAGGTAGCTGGTTTAAAAACGGAGGCAATGTGTTGTGAGGAGAGGCTGTTGATAGGGCAAAATTGCAGTCAACAGGATGAGTTGCAATGTAAAAGGTGGACAAAATTAAAAAGTATGAATACAAGACTGAAGGTTTTATATTTGAATGCGCGCAGTGTATGGAATAAGGCAGATGAACTTGTAGCACAGTTATAGATTGGCATGTATGATGTGACTAAACACACTGATGAAGGTAGAGCAGTAGATGTAGTGTATATGGATTTCTGCAAGGCATTTGATAAGGTACCCCATGCAAGGGAGGAAGTAAGGGGGCATGGGATCCAAGGGGACATTGCTTTGTGGATCCAGAACTGGTTTGCCCACAGAAGGCAAAGAGTGGTTGTAAATGGCTCATATTCTGCATGGAGACTGATGACCAGTGGTGTGCCTCAGGGATCTGTTCTGGGGCCCCTGCTCTTTGAGATTTTTATAAATGACCTGGATGAGGAAGTGGAGGGATGGGTTAGTAAATTTGCTGATGACATAAAGTTTGGGGGTGTTGTGGACAGTGTGGAGGGCTGGCAGAGGTTACAGAGGGACATTAATAGGATGCAAAACTGGGCTGAGAAGTGGTAGATGGAGTTCAACCCAGATAAGTGTGAGGTGGTTCATTTTGATAGGTCAAATATGATGGCAGAATATAGCATTAATGGTAAGACTCTTGGCAGTGTGGAGGATTAGAGGGATCTTGGGGTCCAAGTCCATAGGACACTCAAAGCTGCTACGCAGGTTGACCCTGTGGTTAAGAAGGCATACGGTGCATTGGCCTTCATCAATCGTGGGATTGAGTTTAAGAGCTGAGAGGTAATGTTGCAGCTATACAGGATCCTGGTCAGACCCTACTTGGAGTACTGTGCTCAATTCTGGTCACCTCACTACAGGAAGGATGTGGAAACTATAGAAAGGATGCAGAGGAGATTTACAAGGATGTTGCCTGGATTGAGGAGCATGCCTTATGAGAATAGGTTGAGTGAACTCGGCCTTTTCTCCTTGGAGCGACAAAGGATGAGAGCTGACCTGATAGAGGTGTACAAGATAATGAGAGATATTGATATCGTGTGGATATTCAGGGGCTTTCTCCCCAGGGCTGAAATGTCTAGCACAAGAGGGCACAGTTTTAAGTGCTTGGAATTAGATACAGAGGAGATGTCAGGGGTAAGTTTTTTACACAGAGAGTGGTGAGTGTGTGGAACGGGCTGTTGGCAGCGGTGGTGGAGGTTGAAGCAATAGAGTCTTTTAAGAGACTCCTGGATGGGTACATGAATCTTAGAAAAATAGGGGGCTATAGGTAAGCCTAGGTAGTTCTAGGGTAAGGATGTGTTTGGCACAGCTTTGTGGGCCGAAGGGCCTTTATTGTGCTGTAGGTATTCTATGTTTATATGTTTCTAAGTTGTAGTCATCACTGAATCATGACTGAAAGAAGATTATACTTGGGAGCTTAATGTCCAAGGATACAATTATATCGAAAGGACAGGCAGGAAGCATTGCTCTGTTGGTGAAAAATGAAATGAAATCATTAGAAAGAGGTGACATAGGTTGGAAGGTGTTGAAACATTGTAGATAGAGCTAAGGAATTGCAAGGGTAAAAAGCTACAGACGGCCATACAGTAGTAAGGATGTGGTCAGCAAATCATAACGGAAGATCGAGTATGCATGCCAAAAGGACAATGTTACAATAGTCATGGGAGATTTCAATATGCAGGTAGATGGGAAAAATCAGTTTGGTGCTGGATTCCAAGAGGGGGAATTTATAGAATTCCTACAAGATGGGTTATCAGAGCAGCTTGTGGTTGAGACCACCAGGGAATCAGCTATTCTGGATTGGGTAATGTGCAATGAACCAGAATTGATTAGATAGCTTAAGATAAAAGAACCCTTAGAAACAAGTGATCATAATATGATCGAATTCACCTTGAAATTTGAGAAAGAGAAGCTAATGTCAGATATATCAGTATTACTATGGAGTAAAGGAAATTACAGAGGCATGAGAGAGGAGTTGACCAGAATTGATTGGAAAAGAACACCAGCAGGGAAGATGGCAGAGCAGCAAGGTTGGAATTTCCGGAAGCAATTCGGAAGGCACAGGCGATATGCATCCCTAAGAGGAAGAAATATTCTGAAGGTAAGATGACACCACTATGGCTAACAAGAGAAGTCAAAGCCAACATAAAAGCCAAAGAGAGGGCATTTAATAGAGCAGAAATTAGTAGGATGTTAGAGGATTGGGAAGCTTTTCAAAGCCATTGGAGGGCAACTAAAAAGTCATCAAGAAGTAAAGATGGAGTGTGAAAGTAAGCTAGCCAATATTATTAAAGAGTATACCAAAAGTTTCTTCAGATACATTAAGAGCATAAGACCATAAGTCATTGAAGCACAATTAGGCCATTTGGTTCATCAAGTCTGCTCTGCCATTCAATCATGGCTGATCCTTTTATCCCCTCCCCAGCCACACTCCCTGGCCTTCTCCCCATAACCTTTGATGCTGTGTCCAATCAAGAACCTATCAAGCTCTGCCTTAAGTACACCCAATGACCCGGCTTTTACAACTGCCTGTGCTAACAAATTCCACAAATTCACCACCCTCTGTCTATAGAAATTTCTCCACATCTCTGTTTTAAATGGACGCCCCTCTATCCTGAGGCTGTGCCCTCTGGTCCTAGATTGCCCCACCATGGGAAACATCCTTTCCACATCTTCTCTGTCTACGCCTTTCAACATTCAAAATATCTCAATGAGATCCCCACTCATCCTGCTAAATTCCAGCGAGTACAGACCTAGAGCTATCATTTAGTTTAAAATAGAAGCGAGAGTGGATATTGGACCGCTGAAAACCAATGCTGGTGAAGTAGAAATGAGGAAAAAGGAAATAGTGGATGAATTGAATAAGTATTTTGCATCAGTCTTCACTGTGGAAGACACTAGCAATATGATGGAAGTTCTAGGTATCAGGGGGTATGAAGTGTGTGAAATTACCGTAACTAGAGAGAAGGTTCTTGGGAAACTGAAGGTAGATCTGAGAATAGTTAAGTCACCTGGACCAGATAGTATACTCCCCAGAATTCTCAAAGAGGTAGCTGAAGAGATTGTGGAGGCATTAGTAATGATCGTTCAAGAATCACTGGTTTCAGAAATGGTTCCAGAATAATGGAAAATTGTAAATGTCACTTCACTCTTCAAGAAGGGTGAGAGGCAGAAGAAAGGAAACTATAGGACAGTTAGTCTAACCTCAGTGGATGGGAAGGTGTTGGAGTTGATTATTAAGGATGAGGTTTCGGGGTACTTGGAGGCACATGGTAAAGTAGGCCAAAGTCAGCATGGTTTACTTAAAGAGAGATCTTGCTGACAAATCAATGGAATTACTTGTGGAAATAACAGGCCAGATAGACAAAGGAGACTCGGTGGATATTGTTTGCTTAGATTTTCAGAAGACCTTTGGCAAAGCGCTGCACATGAGGTCTCTAAACAAAATAAAGCCCATGGTGTTACATGAAAGATACTGGCATGGATATTGTTTTTTCCTCTGTCTCCTTTTTCTCCCTCTGTCCCTCTCACTATACTCCTTGCCCATCCTCTGGGCTTCCCCCCTCCTACTTTCTTTCGCCCTAGGCCTCTTGTCCCATGATCCTCTCATATCCCTTTTGCCAATCAACTTTCCAGCTCTTAGCTCCATCCCTCCCCCTCCCACTTTCAAATCTCTTACTATCTCTTCTTTCAGTTAGTCCTGACAAAGGGTCTCAGCCCGAAACATCGACTGTACCTCTTCCTATAGATGCTGCCTGGCCTGCTGCGTTCACCAGCAATTTTTATGTGTGTTGCTTGAAATTCCAGCATCTGCAGATTTCCTCATGTTAGCATGGATAGATTATTAGCTATCTGGCAAGAGGCAAAGTGTGGGAATAAAGAGGGCCTTTTCTGATTGGCTGCCAGTGACTAGTGGTGTTCCACAGGAGTTCATTTGGGACCACTTCTTTCCATGTTTTATATCAATAATTTGGATGATGGAATTGATGGCTTTGTGGCCAAGTTTGTGGACAATACAAAGATAGATGGAGGGGCAGGTCATGTTGAGGAAATAGTGAGCCTGCAGAAAGACATATTAGGAGAATGGGCAAATAAGTGGCAGAATGAATATAATGTAGTGAAGTGTATAGTCAGACACTTATGTAGAAAGAATAAAGGTGTAGACTAGTTTCTTAATGGGGAGAGTATTCAGAAATCAGAGGTGCAAAAGGACTTGGGAGTACTTGAGCAGGATTCCTTGTAGGTTGAGTTTGTGGGAAGGAATGCAAAGCCTGGATAGTGCTGATGTGCAGAGGATGTTTCCGATAGAGGGGGAAATCTAGGACCAGAGGGCACAGCCTCAGCATAGAAGGGCATCCCTATACAACAGAGATGAGGAGGGGTTTCTTTAGCCGGGGGTAATAAAACTCTGACAGACAGTTGTGGAGGCTAAGTCACTGGGTATATTTAAAAGGCTAATATGTTCTTGATTAGTAAGGACTTTGAAGGTTGCAGGCAGAAAGCAAGAGAATGGGGTTGAGAGTGCTAATAAATCAGTCACGATAGAAAGCTGGAGCAGACTTGATGGGCTGAATGGCCTAATTCTGCTCCTATGTCTTTTGGTCTTATGATCTTAGGGAATTTAAAAGAATGAAAGAGAATCTCACTGAAACTGATTGAGTATTGTAAGATCTAGATCCAGTGGATGTGAGAGTTTGTTTCCTATTGTGGGAGAGTCTAGGATCAGAGGGCACAGCCTCAGAATAGAACGACAGGATGTTTCCTATAGTGGAAGAGTCTAGGATCAGAGGGCACAGCCTCGGAATAGAATGACAACCCTTTAGAAAAGAGATTGGGAGGAATTCCTTTAGCCAGAGGGTAGAAAATCTGTGGAATTTATTGCCACAGAAGTCTGTGGAGGTCAAGTGTTTGGGTATATTTAAATCAGACGTTGATAGGTTCTTGATTAGTAAGAATGTCAAAGGTTATGGGGGATGGCAAGAGAATGGGGTTGAGATGGATCATAAATTAGCCCTGATGGAATAGCAGAGCAGATTCATTGAGCTGAATAGGGTAATTCTGCTCCTATGTCCTATGGTCTTATGGTCTATTAATCAACGACCTTCCGATCTCTCTATTTTCCTCTCTCCTCTAGGGCAGGAGATACAAAAATGTGAGTGCATGTATCACCACACTGAATGAAAATTTCTATTCTGCTGTTATCAAGCTCTTGAACTTTATGAGCCCTGTCGTAAAAGATTAATTCTTGAACTCCCCATCTATGCAAATAAATTGCATGGCCCTTGCACTTTATTTATTTTCCTGTTTTCTTTTCATGCTGTAAAATTCTATGACTAAAAATTTATCTTGTTTGACTAGTATGCTTATCAGCCAGACTTAGAGCCATAGAGACATAGAGTGCTGCAGATTAGAAGCAGTCCTTTGGCTCATCCGTGCTGTGCTGGGCTGGTTTTCTGCCTAGTCCATGCATTCCACCTGCACTTGAATCATAGCACTCCATGCCTCTCTCACCCATATACCTATTCAAGCTTCTCTTAAATGTTTCAATTGAACCCGCCTCTACTACTTCTGCTGGCAGTCCATTCCACGCTTATACCATCCTCTGAGTGAAGAAGCTCCCCCTCAGATTCCCCTAAAATACTTTTCCTTTCAATCTAAACCAATGACCTCTAATTCTAGTCACACCAAACCTGATAGGAAAAGACTGCATGCATTCACCCTATCTATACCCCTCATACCTCACCTAATTTTCCTGCGCTCCAGGAAATAAAGTCCTAACGTACTCAACCTATCCTGGTAACTCAGGTCCTCAAGTCCTGGCAACATCCATGTATATTTTCTCTCTACTATTTTCAAGTTTATTGACATCTTTCCTACAAGTGAGTGGTCAGAACTGCACACAATATTCTAAGTTTGGCCTCACCAATGTTTTATACAACTTCAACATAACATCCAACTCCTGTACTCAATGCTTGTTCTCCCCTGGAGTCTCATTTGATTCTAAAGGCCTACACCTGCCTGTGCCTCCTTCTTTATCATTAAAAGGACCTCATGTACCTCAATAACTAAGGTTCTTTGAACCTGTTAGCCTTGCTGTTAATTTTAATAGGAACAGACTGATTCTGTACTCTCAATATTTCACTTTAGGAGGCTCCCACTTACCAAGTATCTCTTTGTCTGTAAACAACCTGTCTCAATCCACGTCTGCCAGGTACCTTTTGATACCGTCAGAATTGGCCTTTCTCCAATTTAGAATCTTAACTTGAGGACCGGTTCTATCCTTCCCTAAAATTATATTGAAACTAATATAATTATCATCACTAGATGCAAAGTGTTTTCTTACCTTCACGCCTTTCACTTGCCCTGTCTCATTCCCTAACAGGATCTTGTATCATGCTCTCTCTATTTGGAACCTCTGCAGGAAACTTTCCTGAACACATTTAAACAAATTTGCTTCCCAACCAGTCCTTTTACAGTATGGGAGTACCACTCAATATGCAGGAAGTTAAAATCACCTACTATCACAACTTTATACTTCCTGCAACAGCCTTTACAAATTTGCTCCCTTACATACCGCTGACTATTGAGAAGTCTGTAATATAGCCCCATTAATGTGGTTATCCCTTTTTTTTTTCTTCTGAGTTCCTCCCAGAGTGCTATAAGATGGAAATATACATGGGAGCAAGTGCAATAGGGGTGACGTGGTAGCATAGCTGTTAGTGTAGAGCTATTACAGCACCATCAATCACTGATCGGACTTCAATTCCAGCCATTGCATCGAAGGATTTTGTATGTTCTCCCCATGACTACATGGGTTTCCTCTGTGTGCATCAGTTTCCTCCCACATTCCAAAAGATGTACGGGTCAGGATTACTGAGCTGTGGCTGTGCTGGGTTGACATCGGTAGTGTGATAACACTTGCAGTCTGCTCAGCACGATCGGTGATTTGTTTTGACAAAAATGACACATTTCACTGTATGTTTCGATGTACTTGTAACAAACAAGGCTAATCTTTATCTTTAAAAGCACTGTATCCAATATGGCTGAAGAATCTTTTGATTTCACCTGTGGGTTAAATTTCCACTTATGGAATTGTCATTCCAAACATGAGGAGGTAAATTTGAAAATGATGTGAAGTCTTCTTTCAAGAATGACCACAAACATTGAAACAAAATAATAATTGCAGCAAAACTAAGATCTGCGATAACAGTAAAACATGTTGCTCTTGAGTTCTGGCACAGTAATGGAGTATTATTTGACTGCTGAATTTGTTTCACTTTGTTTTCAAATGCGGAGCTGAGTGTTGCAGTTTATTTTAGACACATTGAACTTGTATTTCCATCATTCCATTGCGAATTGAGACTATGGGAGGCAATGTATATATGTCAGCAGTTTATTGCAATTGTGTGTTTAAAGTTAGGTCTATGAGTCATGCTGTCCCTGCAGGGGCAAGCAACATGAAACATTAGCTGCTAATTTCATAGGAACAAGATTCATTCAATGTCATGAAAGCTCTGGAAGGGAAAAAGAGAGAACTTTATATTAAAAAATGTATTAAAGTAATGAACATTGTGATTAATGCACAGGTGTTCTAGCTTTTAAGACAGCTAAGTGTGTATGAATTAAGTATCTATTTATATTAGAGTTTGCCACAGCCTAAGATATAATTGTCTATAATTAAAAGCTTGTGGTGTTGCATGTCATGGGAGTACAGTAAATGAAATTGTAAAATGAAATATTAAATGGTATAGGGAAAAATATGAATACTATCTAAGGAATAATGATTTTCCATTTGATATTAATTAGATAGATATAATAACTGCAATATTCTACCCTAAGATTTCTGTGGTTTACAAAATTGTACAACTGACTGAGTGCTGCAGTGTTGTCGCAACACCTATACGGACACAGACTCCTCAGAAGAGTAGCTTCTCCTACTGTAGCTAAAAACAAGCAGAACTCAATGGCTTGACAAATTGGCATTGTGGATGCTGAGAAGATGTTTCTCCAGTGGGATTATCTGGAATTTGGAGACATGTTGTCAGAATAATAGATCATCCATTTACCATGGAGATGGAGAGGACTTTGGAATCACAGAAGACATGACTGTTTGAAATTCTTTTGATGCAAAGCCATTGAATATATTCAAGGTGGAAAGGGACAGATATTGGAACTTTGAGGAGTGAAGACGTATGGTGATAGCAGGAAACTTGTGTTGAGGGGAAGACTTGATGAGCCATGATCTCATTGAATGGAAAAGCCAGATCAAGGTCTAATTGGCATGTTCCTGTTTCTTAAGTAAAGCAGGAAAACAGCCATCTCTCAAAATCAAACACATCTTCCCTCCAGTATCCCAATGATCTTAACTGCTTCTCTATCTACTCATCTGCTGAGTGTTTCTAGCATTTTTGGTTTTCATTTGTCTTTGAAATTCCCAACTTGTTTTTAAGCATTTTGTGGTTTTGGTTGCCCTAAATCTTGCAGCCCTGCACACCTCTAATCTATGCTCTCTCTCAATTCTGGCCCCCAGTTTAATCACTCCAATTTTGGTGACCTTACATTGATGTGCCAAGATACCAACCTCCGGAATTTCCTCCTTAAAGCTGTCTATATTTCTGTGAATAATTTTCTTCAATATGCTATGCAGTTTGATGTCAAACTTTGTTTAAAGAACACAGGCAGAAAGGGGTAGGGAAAGCCAGGACTCCGTGCCCACATACCCTTAGTTCAGGGATCTGAATATAAGGATTTACCTCAAAATATGATTCTCCACCCAACGTTAACTGAAATTTCTTCTTAAGTTACAGATGGGTCAGAATTTAGGGCTCATCCGACCAACACCCATGACTAACAGTGATAAAATGTAACAGAGGCAATACATTCTTGACAATCTGGTGGCATACAGTGCAATTACTGGATAGAACAAATGAAAACAATGGCAAAAACAGCAACAGTTGTGCTATTAGCATTGCATATCCAATTCTGCTTGCACAAGGGTCATATAAATACAACAGGTAAAGACCCAGGTTTAATTCTGACCATTGGTGCTGTCCATGCAGAGCTTTGACATACTCTGCCTGTGACTGCATGGGCTTCCTCCGGGTTTTCCTCCAACATTCTCGATACAGAGAACGAGTAGGTTAACTGATTACTCTAAATTGCCCCTAGTGTTCCCTGGTGACGGAAGACGAGGAGCGGATTGGAAAGACACATAAGATATAAAAAAAAGAATTGAGAAATTCAATGCAATTTGGCAAAAATAATGAATTATGTTTGGTAACATTCTCAATAGCTAGATGTCCGATGCTCTTCTTCAGAACTAAACATTATATTCTTCAAACTAAACATTATATTCTTCTCCAAAGTTGCTCATTATTGCACTTAAACTGAATGTGTGCAATAGATGTTGCAATTCAGCGATCTAAGTCTTAACTTGTTTGGTTGGAAGGAAAATTAGACTCATAAAATGCACTGTTTTCAGATTTCAGTTTATCAATCTGAGAATCATGCCTTCTGCTCCCGGTAATTGATCATTTAATCTATCAGCCCATCCAGAGAAACCTTTGTTGAGTGGATTACATAGTACAATTTACCTGCTATTGAGAGAAATTGAGCCGAGAAAGTAATACATCATTCAGCATGATGACAAAGGATTTTTGACCACAAATATTTTGTTTTTAGGATGCTGATCAGGCAATGTCAGGAAACTTAATATTGTTTGGTTTAAACTATTTCTCCTTCACTAGGTCTATATTTGCCATTGGTGAAAGCTCTGCATCCATCCCATTGTGCAGATTTAGACTTAGCGTTCCCTCAGAAAATTGGTTAAAATTCCTTCCCTTATATCCAAAAAAATTCTTAAATGACTCAAACCATGACGTCAAGATAAACTCACAGCCATTTTAAAAAGGATTATGTTTATTCCAGAAAGCCATACCATTTTATGCTTCATAAACCCTTGATGTTTGCAAGCAATCAGAATAATGAGAAATAGAAATATTACATAATGAATAAAGAAAGCAAGTGACAGACTGGTTGAGAGGCAAATCAACTTAAAGGAACTTTTAGCACAGAGCACCCTTGTGGGCATTCCCCTCAATAATAAGTATACCATTTTGGATAATGTTATGGGGGAAGATCTCCCAGGGGAATCCCTCAGATACAATAGGGTCTTTTAAGAGCCTCTTAGATAGGTACATGGAGCTTAGAAAAATAGAGCGCAATGCACTAGGGAAATACTAGGCAGTCTCTAGAGTATGTGACATGGTTGGCACAACATTGTGGGTTGAAGGGCCTGTAATATGCTGTAAATTTCTATGTTCTATGTTCTATGACAAACCAGGTTACTGGCACTAAGTATGGGTCTGTGGTGCAGAAGGGAATGAGGGACAAGAGAGGAGATGTAGTGATAGGGGACTCAATAGTTAGGGGAACAAACGAGATTCTGTGGACGTGAATGGGACACCTGAATGGTATTTTGCCTCCCATGTTCTAGGGTCAGAGATGTCTGGGATCACATCCACAGCATCTTGGAGGGGGAGGGTGAGCAGGCAAATTTCTTGGTACATATTGGTGCCAATGACTTAGGAAGAAAAAACAAAGAGGTCATGAAAAGAGAATTTTGAGAGCTAGGCAGACAGCTGAGAAGCAGGACCTTCAGGGTAGTAATTTCTGGACTGCTGCCCGTGCCATGTGCCAGTGAGGGTAAAAACAGGATAATTTGGCAGATTAATGTGTGGCTGAGAAGCTGGTGCAGGGGGCAAGGCTTCAGGTTCTTGAATCATTGGGACCTCTTCTGGGGGAGGAATGACCTGAACAAAAGTGATGGATTGCATCTGAAACCGAGGAGGACCAATATGCTCGCAGGTAGGTTTGTTAGAGCTGTTGGGGAGGGTTTAAACTAATTTGGCAGGGGGCTGGGAACCAGAGTGAATGGAGTCAGGATAAGACAGATGGTAAAAAAGCAAAGATAGCGTGCAGTCAAACTGTCAGGAAAGGCAGGCAGCAGGGTGAGTATCAGTACATTAGGGATGCAGAATCAGAAAAGGGTAGCAAATGCAGTACTCAAATTGCTATATCTCAATGCACAGAGTATAAAAAATAAGGTGGATTATTTTCTTGCACTATTACAGATTATCAGGTATGATGTTGCGGCCATCACTGAATCGTGGCTGAAGGATGGTTGTAGTTGGGAGCTGAATGTCTAAGGTTACAAGTTATATCAGAAGGGTAGGAAGGTAGGCAGAGGGGGAGGAATGGATCAGCTGGTAATGAATGGCATCAAATCAGTAGAAAGATGTGATATAGGATCGGAAGATGTTGATTCCTTGTGGATTGAGTTAAGAAATTGCAAGGGTAAAAGAACCCTGATGGCAGTTATATACGGGCCTCCCAACTGTAGATGGGAAGTGGACCACAGATTAAAATGGGAAATAGAAAAGGCTTGTCAAAAGGGCAATCTTATAATAGTCATAGGAGATTTCAACATGCAGATCGATTTGGAAAATCAGGTTGGTAATGGATCTCAAGAGACTGAGTTCGTTGAATGCCTATAAGATAGCTTTTTAGAGCAGTTTGTCATTGAACCTATTGGATTGGGTGTTATGTAATGAACCAGAGGTGATTAGGGATTTTAAGGTACAGGAACCCTTAAGAGTAAGTGATCACAATATGATTCAACTTGAAAGTTGATAGAGAGAAAGTAAGATCTAACATAGCAGTATTTCAGTGGAGTAAAGGGAATTACAGTGGTATAAGAGAGGAGTTGGCCAAAGAAAATCAGAAGGAAATGCAGGCAGGGATGACAGCAGAGCAGTAATGGCTTGAGTTTCTGGGGAAAAATGAGGAAGGTGCAGGATAGATGTATTCCAAAAACAAAGAAATACTCAATGGCAAAATAGTACAACTGTGGCTGATGAGGGAAGTCAAAGCTAATGTAAAAGCAAAAAAGAGAGCATACAACAATGTAAAAATTAGTGGGAAGACAGAGGATTGGGAAGCTTTAAAAACCCTACAGAAAGCAACTAAAAGAATCATCAAGAGGGAAAGATGAAAAATGAAAGCAAGCTTGCAAACAATATCAAAGTGGATAGTAAAAGCTTTTTCAAGTATGTAAAAAATAAAAGAGAGATGAGAGTGAATATAGGGCCACTAGAAAATGAAGCCAGAGAAATAATAATGGGGATATGGAGACAGCAGATGAACTAAGTGAGTATTTTGCATCAGGTCTTCACTGTGGAAGACATTAGCAATTTGCCAGATGTTGAAGGGTGTGAGGGAAGAGAAGTAAATGCAGTGATTATTACAGGGGAGAAGGTGCTCAAAAAGCTGAAGGACCTAAGGGTACATAGGTCAACCAGACCAAATAAACTGCAGCCTGGGGTTCTAAAAGAGGTAGCGGTAGAGATTGTGGAGGCATTAGTAATGATCTTTCTAAAATCATTGAACTCTGGCATGAGGACTGGAAAATTGTAAATGTCACTCCACTCTTTAAGAAAGGAGGAAGGCAGCAGAAAGGAAATTATAGAACAGTTAGCCTGACCTCAGTGGCTGGGAAGTTGTTAGAGTCAGTTGTTAAGGATGAGGTTGTGGGGTACTTGGCGACACAGGACAAGATAGTACAAAGTCAACATGATTTCCTTCAGGGAAAATCTTGCCTGATGAATCTGTTGGAATTCTTTGAGGAGATTACAAGTAGGATAGATAAAGAGGACACAGTGGATGTTGTATATATGGACTTTCAGAAGGCCTTTGACAAGGTGCCACACATGAGGCTGCTTACCAAGTTAAGACCCCATGGTATTACAGGAAAGTTACTGGCATGATTAGAACATTGGCTGATTGGTAGGAGGCAGTGAGTGGGAATAAAAGGATCCTTTTCTGGTTGGCTGCTGGTGGCTAGTGGTGTTGCTCGGGGTCGGTGTTTGGACTGCTTTTTTAATGCTGTGAATTGATGATTTAGCTGATGGAATAGATGGTTTTGTTGCCAAGTTTGCAGGTGATATGAAGATTGGTGGATGGGCAGGTGGTGTTGGTGAAACAGGTAGGCTGCAGAAGGACTTAGACAGATCAGGAGAATGGGCATGAAAGTAGCAAATGAAATACAATGTTGGAAAATACATGGTCATGCACTGCGGAAGTAGAAATAAGTGTGTGGACTATTTTCTAAATGGGGAGAAAATCCAAAAATCTGAGATGTGAAGGGACTTGGGACCATCCTAAAGGTTAACTTGCAGGTAGAATCAGTGGTGAGGAAGGCAAATGCAATGTTAGCATTCATTTCAAGAGGTCTAAAATAGAAGAGCAGGGATGTGATGCTGGGGCTTTATAAGGCACTGGTGAGGCTTCACCTTGAGTATTATGTACTGTTTTGGGCTCCTTATCTAAAAAAAGATGTTCTGGCATTGGAGAGCGTTCAGAGGAGGCTCACTAGGATGATTCTGGGAAAGATAGGGTTATCATAGAAGGATCGTTTGATAGCTCTGGGTCTGTACTCACTGGAATTTAGAAGGATGAGAAGGGATTTCATTGAAACCTTTCAAATGTTGAAAGGCCTTGACAGAGTAGATGTGGAAAGGATGTTTCCCATAGTGAGGGAGTCTAGGATAAGAGGGCACAGATTCAGGATAGAGGGGTGTCCATTTAAAACAGAGATGAGTAAAAATTGCTTTAGCCGGGGGTGGTGAATTTGTGGAATTTGTTACCACAGGCAGCTGTGGAGGCCAGGTTTTTGGGTGTATTTCAGGCAGAGCTTGATAGGTTCTTGATTGGACATGGCATCAAAGGTTACAGGGAGAAGACCGGGGAGTGGGACTGAGGAGGGGAAAAAAGGATCAGCCATGAATGAATGGCGGAGCTGTCATGATGGGCCAAATGGCCTAATTCTGCTGCTCTGTCTTGTGGTCTTATGGTCTTATAATGTAATCTCCAACATTGAGGTAAGAATATCTTGTCATTTTATCTTTCTGCATATTTGTTTTAGAACATAGAATAGTACAGCACATTACAGGTCCTTCAGCCCACAATGTTGTGCCGACCCTCAAACCCTGCCTCCCATATAACCCCCCACCTTAAATTCCTCCATATACCTGTCTAGTAGTCTCTTAAACTTCACTAGTGTATCTGCCTCCACCACTGACTCAGGCAGTGCATTCCACGCACCAACCACTCTCTGAGTAAAAAACCTTCCTCTAATATCCCCTTTGAACTTCCCACCCCTTACCTTAAAGCCATGTCTTCTTGTATTGAGCAGTGGTGCCCTGGGGAAGAGGCACTGGCTATCCACTCTATCTATTCCTCTTAATACCTTGTACACCTCTATCATGTCTCCCCTCATCCTCCTTCTCTCCAAAGAGTAAAGCCCTAGCTCCCTTAACCTCTGATCATAATGCATACTTTCTAAACCAGGCAGCATCCTGGTAAATCTCCTCTGTACCCTTTCCAATGCTTCCACATCAAGAAATGCAACAGGCAAGGAAATTTGCTTCATTCGGTTATATCTTTGTGAAGAATTGAATGTAATTGATTAATATTTTTAATCATGAAAATGGTGTCTCCAGCATCCGCAGAAGATTATATCAGAATGATTTATTGATCCAGATATCTTTTCTGAAGATAGATATTGTTAGTTAATGCGAGTCAGGAGATAAAATCTCTTGCACAACACGTGCACACTATGCTAGAGGAGCTCAGCAAGTCAGGCAGCATCAGTCGAGGGGAATAGGCCGTCGACTTTTTGAGGCGAGACCCTTCATCAGAGAAGGGAGGAAAAGTCAGAATAAGAAGGTGGGGGTGGGAGGGGGAAGTACAAGTTGGCAGGTGACAGGTGAGAGCAGGTGAGGAGCAAGGTGGGTAGGTGGGGGAAGGGGGGGATGGATTAAGAAGCTGGGAAGTGATAGGTGGAATCTGATAAGAGGACAGTGGGCCATGGAAGAAAAGGAAGGAGGGGGTGCAGAAGGGGGAGGGGATGGTTAGTCAGTGGTCTGTTTGCAGGAATCAGCATAATAGATAAATGGTTAGAGTATCTAAGATGGAGGTGGGAGCAGCCTTGTAAGCACCATGAATGTTGGTGTAAACCAGGTCTAATGTGCTGTCACCCCGGTAGCAAAGTCAGCATTGTTGAAGTTGCCAGGGTGTGTGGCTTGGGCACCACAGATGGTGCCTCAGTGCTCACACAACATTAGCACAGTGGTGGCGGTGGAGGGAGGAGTGTGCGTTTACAGCCTCAACCAATAGAGTGGCCTGCACTGCATTGCTGAAGAGGTGAAGAGTGAGTTGTCGCTACCAAAGTGTACAAACCCCCATTCTTATTAACTAAATACATAACCCTCCGTGAGTCTTACCAGAAAAGAGATAAAACTCTCTAGCCGGATGGCTGCTTCATGGGTAATATTCTGGAGTCACAATTCCAGCAGGATGAGGGTGCAGCAGTCCTTCATCTCACACTGATTCAGATGTAGGTTATTTTCTGGCGATCAAACGTTTGAACGCAGGATCAACAGGAGAGCTGACCCGCAGGGGTTAAGAGTTCTCCTTGTTCATACCTGCCATCCTATGAGCCACCATACCTAGTACATCATTCTTTGTAATTTCTGTCATTCTCCTACAGCGGGATCCTACCACTAAGCACATCTTCCCCCCTACACTTCACTTTCCATATGGATCACTTTCTGTGACTTCCTTGTCCAATAATCGGTTCCCACTGACCTCCCTCATGACACGTGTCCCTGCAAGCAGGACAAGTACTACACCTGCCCCGACACTTCCTCCCTCATCACCATTCAAGATCCCAAACAGTTCTTCCAGGTGAGGCGACACTTCATCTGCAGGTCTGTCACGGTCATCTGCTGTACCCAGTGCTCTTGGTGCAGCCTCTTTAATGTCATTGAGACCTGACATAGATTGGAGGACAGTTTCATCGAGCACTTTCACTCAGTCCACTAAAAAGATAAGATTTTCCAGTGACCACTCATTTCAATTCAACTTCCCATTCCCATTTTGACATGTTTGTCCCTGGCCACTCATAACTTATGAAGTGCCAGTAGTGTTATACTATTTATTTTCTGAAAGTAAATGTGTCATGAATGCACCTTATGCTAAATGTCAATCTTCTGGAATTTATTTTATTATTTATTAATTTATTTGTGGTAATGTTACTTTATGCATTGTGTGTGTGTGTGTGTGTGTGTGTGTGTGTGTTATATGTGCTGTGTTGTGCCCCTCATTCCAGAAGAACATTGTTTCATTTGGCTTGGAACTTGGACTGTTTCACGTAGCTGACGAAAAAAGAAGGCATAGCTGGTGCCCATGTCGATGCTCACGGCTACGCCTTAGGTTTGGAGAACGTGGGAGGAGCCAACAGAGAAACTGTTGAGGGCAAGAACCTGCACCACAGGATGGAGGAGGATGGTGGTGGAGGGAACTGATTAGATCCATGTCCAGTCAGAAGCAGAGAGCTTTAAGGCCTTTCTGATGGGGCATAAAAATGTATAGGGACTGGACATCCATAGTGAAAATGAGGTAATCAGGGCCAGGAACTTAAAGTGAATGACATGATCATGAATCATGTGAGGGGTCATGGATGTAGCTCAGAAGGGATTGATGCAAGGGGGACAAAATGGAGCTGAGGTATGCAGACCCAATTGCAGTGGGGCAGGAGCAGGCAGAAACAGTGGGCCTATCAGAACTGCAGGGTTTGTGAATCTGGAGTAGGAGGTAGAAATGAGCAGTAAGGGATACAAGAACCATGAGAGATATCCAGATTCAGTGAGGATGGTAATGGTGCAGAAACAACGCCTGATACTCCGTCGTGGTGTCCTGTACAAGGGGTAAGTAAGAGGAGGTGCTTGAGAAATGTCGCCTGGCCTCAGCAAGGCAGAGGTCAGTCCACCAGTCTACAACAACACCTCCTTTTCTGCGGGGTTGCTGGTGAGGTTGAGATTGGGCCAAAGGGAATGGAGGACAGTGTGTTCAGAGGACAAGAGGTTTGATTAGGAGAAAGGAGTGCTGATGTCAAGGCAGTTGTTGTGCCATCAGCAGATAGAGATGAAAAGATCTAGATTAGGCAGATGACTATGTCCAAGAGAAGAAGAGGTCATTGGTATGGACTCCTTGCCAAACAAGTAGGCTCGGAGACAGAGGTGAGGAAAGAAGAGCTCAGCATCATGGCAGACACAGAACTACTGAGGTGTGGGCACAATGGGACAAAGTTTGGTCTTTGCTAAGGACAGAACATTCTTCCTCAGAAAGTCGGATGGGATGGTGAAGACATGGCAGACTTTAGAGCTGAAGTCAGAGAGGGTAGAGAGTTGGAGAGGGAAAGGTTGGGGAGTTCAGGGAAAGTGGGGTGGAAAGTAGATGGGGACTCAGAGGAATGAAGAGGGGATGAGACATAGTGAGGAGCCTGAGAGGCACAGGGTTGTGGGGAGTAGTTGTGGAAGAAGGAGAGCCAGTGAGGAAGAATTGGCAGTGAGAAAGGTCTCACTGGGTGATGTTGGGGCCAGAGCCAAAGCCGAAGGTAGCAGGGGCTGAGGTCATAACTGGAGCTGGAGGTGCAAAGTCATACTTTCAATGTGAAAATTGATGGCATCCAACAATATTTCTTGGAAGTTATAAAATAGATGATTCCAAATAAATCATGAAACTGTTTATTCATTCATTTCTTGGGATCTGGGCATCATTGGAATGTCAGCACTTATTTCCCATCTCTAATTACCCTTGAGTAGTTTGTAGACTCTTTTTGAGGCATTTAAGAATTAACCACATTTGTGGATAACTGAAGAGCATTAGTGAATCAAATAGGGTTTTATAACAATCTTGTACTGTAATTTTGTGGTCATTATTACTAATGACTATTTTTAAAAACAATTCTAAATCATGATGGCGAGGCAGCAATTGGAAAGCCTAAGGATGATTAAATCTCACTAATTTGACTGTTTTTCTCAGAGTTACAAAAAAGTTTGATGAAGGCAGGGTGGCAGATGATGCCTCTATGGATTTTAGAAAGACAAAATCCATAATGGATATCAACTATGGATATTTGACAAGGTCTCACATTGGGCCTGATCCAGAAGAGTAAGGGGTATGGGATCTGAGGTAAGCTGGCTAATTGGATCCAGAATTGGCTTGGCGATAGGAGACAGAGAGTAGCATTGGAAGAATGCTTTTCTGTTTGGAAGTGAGAAAGACTAGTGATATACCACAGGGATCATTACCGGGACCTTTGTTTTCTTGTGATATAAAGTTCGTGGCCTAAGGTAGAAGGAGTCAATTTCAGAAAACCTAGCATTTATTTTTCAACACAGTCCCCTCCTACATTTACACACTTAGTGCAGCGGTCGTGGAGCATGTGGATCTTGGACCTCCAGAAAGCGTCCACAGCAGGGGTGATTGATAAGTTCGTGGCCTAAGGTAGAAGGAGATGAGTTATACAGCTCTCGTTACATGCACACACAGTTCAACTCTTTCAGTGATTATGCAGAAAGTTTGACATTAATAACTCATCAGGGGTGATTGATAGGTTCGTGGCCTAAGGTAGAAGGAGATCAGGGTATAGAGTATTGGATTCGGGACATTATGTTGCAATTTTACAAAACATTGGTGCCGTACTTGGACAATAGCATATAATACTAGTTTCCACACTACAGGAAGTATGCAGAAGAGGTTCTTCAGGTGATTACCTGGAATGGAGCACTTCGGTTATAAGGATAAATGAGATAAGCTAGAGTTTTATTCTTTTGAGGCTGAAAGGGTGACCTAACAGAAGTATATTACATTATGAGAGGCTTAGATTGGGGAGAAAGTGTTTTTCCCAAGGCAGGGTTAGCAAAAACAAGAGCGCATATGCTTAAGGCGAGAGGAAATAGTTTTAAAGGAATCTAAGGGGAAGTTATTTACACAGAGATTAATATCTTCAACATGCAGTCAGAGGAGGTACTGGAATCAGATACAATTACTTATTAAGAGACACTTTGACAGACACTGAAATAGGCAAGGATATGGCCCCAATGCGGACAAATAGGATTACTGTAAATAGTCTGCAAGGTTAGCTGAAGGATCCCTTGCTGTTTCATACCGAGAAATTGCTCCACCCCATTTTTCAATAGGTATATTTAATGTCAGAGAAATGTATACAATATACATCCTGAAATTCTTTTTCTTTACAATAATTCACGAATACAGAGGAGTGCCCCAAAGAATGAATGACAGTTAAACCCCAAAGACCCCCAACTCCCCCTCCCACACGTAAGCAACAGTGGGAGTGACACCCCCCACCAACAAAAAGCATCAGTGCCCTCCACCGAGCACTCAAGAGTGCAACAAGCATCAATAAAGACACAGACTTGCAGTACCCCAAGGACTACTCGTTCACCCGGTAATTCGACATACCACAGGCCCTCTCTCTCTCTGCCTAATAAAGGAAAAAGAGGTGTCCCCTTTTCATATTATATTGCTATTTAAGTAAGTTACACCAATAGACACGGCATCAGATAGGGACAGTATTGCACAAGAAAACCCAGCCACTATCTTGCCTGAACTAAGCTGTTGGGGTTCCCTGTGTTATCCCACACTGGAAGTGACATTGTCAGTTTAAACCTGACCTTCACCACTGATAAGCCTGAGGTCCCAACAGCAGGCATGATCTTTCCGTCTAGCTCTTCAAGAGACATATCACTACACAAGCAACACTCTCCTCTCCCAACTGCAAGGAAGAGTCACCAGTCAATGAATGGAAGCTGCATTGATGAGAGAGAAATGGGACCGTACCCCCAGAGAACAGGGAAGCCCATATAGACTAATGAAAAGAATATGCTAGCAGGCGATATGTTCTTCGTTCAGGATTTACAGAGACTCTCCAAGCCTACAGTGAGTGGGGTCCTCTGGGCAGAAGGTACCAGGGAGATCTCATTAATTATATGAATGCAATTTGTGAGCATCTGCAGCATAATGTAAGATTTAAATTGCATTTTATGTCCTAGAATTTGTACTAATAATGAGAGAAAAATTATCAGTGTTCATCAATGTTTCAGTCTGAAACAGGCATAGATTTCCATGTACTTGCAGTTTAACTTAGAGATCCTAAGGTTGTTTCAGTAAATCAATGTTTCTTCACAGCCTTCCTGTTTTTTTCAACCTTCTTCAATGGATTGATATCAGCTTAAGCTAATTACCAATGATTACCTTTGTAAAACCTTTTTGCATGGGGTTTTACAGAGCTTTTAATGGCACACTCATCTGGACCAGGTATATAGGATCTGCGGCCAGAGGCAATCAGACGCTAAATATCCTGCAGTCAGCCGCAACTCTTGACATGTCAAAACCTTTTTAACATCTATCAGGCATTTCAAGCTCATGATGAAATAATCTCCACATCTGGATGAGTGCAGTTCCATTGTTACTCAAAAAGCTCAGCACACTCCAGGATAAGGCATCCCATGTGATTAGCATCCCTTCCACCACCAGGTCAATATGATTTCAGTGAATGTCTACAAAATACACCATAATTACTCACCAGCAGTGCCCCACCAAACGTGCAAGTGCAGAGAGGACAAGGAATACCACACCTCACATGTTCCCTACTAAGTGACTTGCCATTCTGTCTTAATCGCTGAACCTATGTCATACAATTCCCTCCCTAACAGCACTGTAGAAGTGCCTTAATTGGAAGTGCCACAACTGCTCAGGGCAGCTTGCTCTCTTTCCAATGGTAATTAGGATGTTGATGTCGATAAAAATGAAGGAGTTGTTCATGGATTACAGGAGGAGTCGAGACAGGATAGCCCCTATTGACATCAATGGGACTGTAGTTGAGAGGGTGAGTAGTTTCAAGTTCCTTATTATACACATCACTGAGGATCTCACCTGAGCTGTACATACTGGCTGTGCAGTGAAAAAAGCACAACAGCGCCTCTTTCACCTCAGGTGGCTGAAGAAGGTTGACATGAGGTCCCAAGTCCTCAGGATTTTCTACAGGGGCACCATTGAGAGCATCCTGACTAACTGTGTCATCGCCTGGTACAGGAACTGTACTACCCTCAGCCGCAGGGCACTGCAGAGAGTGGTGCGGACAGCCCAGCGCACCTGTGGATGTGAACTGTCCACTATCCAGGACACTTACAGCAGCAGGTGCATAAAAAGGGCCCGTAGAATCATCAGCCACCCCAACCACAAACTGTTTCAGCTGCTTCCGACCAGCAAACTGTACCGCAGCATTAAGACCCGGACCAACGGGCTACAGGACAGCTTCTTTCACTGGGCCATCAGATTGATCAATACACATTGATCTGATTGCAAATCTGACTATACAGACATGTATACAAAACAATTATGTATACAATCTTAGTGTTTGGGCAATATCCTCCCACATTTCCCTCCCTTATTGCTTGTACATAGCGGCAGAGATGCAACATTAAGATTTTTACTCCCTCATGTTGTGAGAAGATGTAAGAAATAAAATTCTAATTCTAATTCTAGGATTAAGCAATAAATTGTGGGCTTCAATATCAGAATCAGAATCAGATTTATTATCACTAACACAGGACATGGAATTTGTTGTTCTGCAGCAGTCGCACAGTGCAAAGAAATAAAAATCTATAAATGACAGAAGTAATTAAGTAATGCAAAAGGAATAATGAGGTAATGTTTGTGGATTCATAAATCTGATGGCAGAGGGGATGAAACTGTTCCCAAGTCATTGAACATGGGTCTTTAGATTCCTGCACCTTCTCCTTAAAGTTTGTAATGAGGAGAGGGCATGTCCCGGTTGGTGAGGGTTCTTAATGTTGGATGTCGCTTTCTCGAGGCATGCCTCTTGTTGAGGAAGGTTGTTCCTGTGATGGAGCTGGTTGGGTTTACAGCCCTCTGTAGCTTCTTGTGATTCTGCGCATTGGAGGTTCAGTATCAGCCTTTGAGGCAACCAGTCAGAATGCTCTCCAGAATACGCTTTAGAAATTTGTAAGAGTCTTTGGTGACATAACAAACCTCTTCAAACTCCTAAATGAGTAGATGCTGTCAATATGCAAAACACTATTAAGTTAAAAAATACTCAGCAGAAGTTTTTATATAACAAACTATTTGGCCCTAAAAAGGTGTGTAAAGGTAATTATAGTTCCTTCATAAAAATATTTCAAAATATATCCAATTTAAATTAATTTCTTTATTGTGATATTTTAGTTTTCATCTTAAGTGCATTCATTTTACAACTTTTAAACAAATTTAAAATATTAGTTAATAGTTATACTGTATATTTTTCTTGATTTCTATCTGAAGACATTCTTCAAAACCATTGCTTGTTCAGTGAAGTTGATGACATCTTAACTGCTGGATTCTAGGTAATTCCCTCCCCCTTCACCATTCCCCATCCTCTTTTCCCTCCCTCACCTTATCTCCTTGCCCACACATCGCCTCCCTCTGGTGCTCCTCCCCCTTTTCTTTCTTCCATGGCCTTCTGTCTCCTTTACCAATTTACTTCCCTGATCTTTACTTCATCCCCTGCCCTTTCAGATTTCACCTGTCACCTTGTGTTTGTCTGTCCCCTCCCTCACCTTTTAAATTAACTCCTCTACTTTTTTTTCTACAGTCCTGCCAAAAGATTTCAGCCTGAAACATCAACTGTACTCTTTTCCTAGATGCTGCCTGGCCTGCTGAGTTCCTCCAGAATTTTGTGTGTGTTGCTGGATTCTAGGGATTCCTTTGAATAGTTGCCTTTTGGGATTGAACATAGGAAAAGATTAAGTTCCCAGGAGAGAATCTGGTAGATCATTATTGGCAGATTTACTGGAGGACAGTTGCTACTTCACTGCTGATCATAAATCTGATCAACTTTGTTTTCGGTTACCACACACGTTTCCTGGGAACCTGTGGGGGAATTTGATCTAACCTATGGAAATCCAGGTTTCAGAAATACAATTAACACACTCTACATTTAGATCAATTTACCTACTAATAAATAAAGACTGATTACTTCTTAGTATATGAATACAACTTTATTTGATAATTTTACCATGCAACATGACTACAGTTGAATGGAAAGTAAGGATCTTCCTGTATTTTTACTGTTATTTCACAATCTCAACCCTGAATTATGGCAAAGAAGTTCAGATAATTGTAATTAATGTATCTGCACATTAATAAAGATCTGAAATGTACCACGAGTTTGTGAGAGCTGTTCTTTTGTGTTAATGGAAGAATAAAAATAAAAATATATTTATTCATTCCATTAGAAATATTGAAATTATTGTATTAAGCATTTATACAAATATCATTATTAAAACATGTAAAAAGATTTTGCAAAGTTTTGCTCTGTTTTGTTGTGAAATGAAGGCATTTTTCAAACATTGTAAATGAAATAGCAGGGCCAATTAGGAAAATCCCACAGGTTCCTGTCGTTTTAAGAGATTTCACGCCACACAGCTTTCTTTTGTTGTACACTGCAGGCACATTTCCTAGGCAGTTGTCTTCAGTTCTTTCACTGTGGGAGACTTTGATACAAACTTCTGCAGTGAGACCACCCACGTTTATTTCCGCTTGGATCAAAGGGGGAAAGAAAACTTTTTTAAAAGAAAAGGTTTATCCAAAAGAAACAGAAGTTTTGTTTTAAATTTAAAAAAAAGCATTTTAAAGATTAGGAATCCAGTGGTTCAGTGAATTTGTTCAATGGGTTTTTTTTGTGCTATATATTAGTTTAAACGTTGGAAGCTTTTCTTCCTGTAGTTGTAGATATATGAGTAATGGGTTTAAGGGCTATCTACTTAAGATATACATTATGCTTTTATGATGCACTTCAGGAAAACCCATTGCTACATAGTATTATAGAACTCCAAATACACCAGAACACTTCTCACAAAATTGTTCTTAGATGCTTTATTGTGAGATATTCGTCTTTTGGGAAATTTTCACAATCACAAAGAGTTGACGTGATAACTGCACATTTCATATTTCCTCTCCTTTGGCCCATTGAGTCCATGCTAGTTTTCTGAGTAATCCCATCAATCCCACTCTTCCTATTTATTTCCCTGTAAACTATGTCTCTCACATGACAATCAAACCCCTTTGATACTCCTGCCACCTAGATACATTAAGTATTATTTATAGTGGCCAGTTCACTACCAACCAGCATATCTTTGGGAACAGAAAACCAAACAGTCACAGGGAGAACGTGCAAGCCCCATAAAGATGGCAAATTTGGATCATTGGAGCTATGAGGCAGTAACACCAGTTGCTTTTACATCATCATCTTCCTCTAATACTGAGGCACAAGAGACAGCAGATGCTGGAATCTGAAGCAAAAAACAAAATGCTGAAAGAACTCAATGGGTTGAACATCATGCTCCTGAAGCCACCGAGTCCTCCAGCAGATTGTCTGTTGCTTAATATACTATCACCTTAACTTTACTTGGACTGGAAATAATATTACTCTTCTCATGTTGCACAAGGAAAACTTCTTTAAAACCTTGTTTACAAACAGTTGGACTAATTGATTCCAACTTGGAGTTCAATGGCAAAATGATTATGTAAGTGTACCGGCAACCTAGTCCTAGACTGATGATCTAGAACCAGGAGTTTCGTGACATATGCCTGTGATATCAAATCTGATTCTGAGCTCAAATCCTATTCTTGGAGCCGGAGAATTTATAGTTAATAAATTATTTCAATTTATCTAGAATTTTAAAAATATGTATTAACAGTAATGGTGAATCTACTTTTTGGATTTTTCCTCTCTCTTTTTATTAAAATCTTACATCCACTGGATGTTTTGAAGACCTCCAGTTTTGGATAACCAACAATTATTCAATGTCAGAAGTAGTACAGATGACTCTGATTGACTTTGTTATCTACACAATCTACATGCAAAAGAAATGAGAACCCCTTTCCATGTTCTGCTCCAAATCCCATGACAATTGGGTACAAATGGAAAACCCATACCCTGTTATGTTAAACTAAGCTAATTCAGCAGAGTTGGATCAGAACCCAATATTTTTATGCACTTACCTACAGAACTTTGATTACACATTTGTGAAAATAAGTTATCCATAAATCCATTTATTTGATAATCTTTACATTGGTGAGGCCTAATTTGGAATGTTGTGTGCAGTTTTGGTTACCTACCTGCAGGAAAGATGTAAATAAGGTTGAAAGAGTACAGAGAAAATTTACAAGGACGTTGCCAGGACTGGAGGATCAGAATTATAAGGAACTAAGGAATAGGTTATGACTTTTTTCCTTGGGATGTAGAAGATTGAGAGGAGATTTGAGAAAGGTATACAAAATTATAAGGGGTATAAGGCTTTTTCCACTGAGATTGGGTGGGACTACAACTAGAGGTCATGGGTTAAGGGTGAAAAGTGAAAAGTTTAAGGGGAACATGAGGGGAAACTTCTTCACTCAGAAGGTTGTAAGAGCGTAGAATGAGCTGCCAGCATGCAAGTGGTGCATGCAAGCTTCATTTCAAAGTTTATGAAAAGTTTGGATAAATACATGGATGGTAGGGATATGGAGGGCTATGGTCCTGGTGCAGGTTGATGGGAGCAAGCAGTTTAATTGTTCAGCACAGACTAGATGGGCTGAAGGGCTTGTTTCTGTATTTTTCTATGACTCCATGACTGAACAAAGGATTGGAGAGTTGGCCAGAGTGATGTCAGGAGAAAGAGGAATCCAGAATGTTTAGGACATTAATTCCCCAATAAAATGATGATATAATGGCAAAGAAATCATTGCTAGATTTGGTTTGGAATACAGATACATAAACCTTTCTAATTTGTGATTATTTCCAAATAAATACAAAGCTCCAAATAATTACTGTAATAAAATTATTATTAAAATGGGGCACCACAGTAGTTCAGTGTTTAGCATGAAGCTATTACAACTTGGGGCATCGGAGTTCAGGGTTCAATTCCAGTGCCATCTGTAAGGAGTTTGTACATTCTCCACATGACAGCGTGTGTTTCCACCAGGTACTCTGTTTCCTCCCACAGTCCAAAGATTAGTAAGTTCATTGGACATTGTAAATTGTGATTAAGCTAGGGTTAAACAGATGGGTTGCTGGGTGGTGCATTGCGTTGGGCCAGAAGAACCTGCTCCACACTGTATCTCTGAATAAATTAAACAATGGATTTATTTCAACCATGAAAGACATTCTAAACTACTGAATATTTGACCAATAATTGGAAATAGAAAGGAATTGTGCATGTTGGCATAATGTTACTTTCCATTTGCACCTTAATATTTGAAGTCTCATTGACAAAGAGTATTTTGGTCTCTAGTTAAAAGTTTTGAATGGAATTATTGTGGAACTCACCAATTCATTTAACTGTAACAAAGATCGATAATGGCATTTTCTCCTAAATTCAAAGGTAGGTATAGGATTAATACACCATTGGATATATACAGTAGGATTTAAGTTTGATATATATCTTGATGTGGCAGGTAACATCCGTAACACAAACTCAGGATAATCACTTAATGAAAATACATTCATAAAGAGGTGACAGAAGAAACTTAATTCAACTGAGTGGAAATACCAGTATAACTAATACTAAAGTTATCTTTCAGAATAATAGGTGTAGTCATTTTTGACTGGTGGTAGTGAGAGTTGGCTGTGGGATTTGGTGATGTAATCAATGGTGCATGTTAGTGCAACTGATGTGGAGGTTGAAGTTGGAAATGGTGCAGTGACTGTATGTCTCTTAGTGAGATCCCATCTTGGGAAAATCTTACTAAAGACCAATTATTTTGGCAGTGACCAATGAGACAATGGGACCACCTGGCCTAATTTCCTTGACAATGCTCAAAAAGAAGTGATGACATTATTGTATGTAGCTCTGATGCAGAATTCATGGAATGTCTGCTTGTCTCTTTGTAGTATCATGAAATAACACAGAAATGCTTGGTATTGCATCTTGCTCTGGGAAATAAGTACCTTCAGTCACATGGCCCCTAAATAAGCAGTGTTACTCGATTAACCTTTCAGCCAGTAGTGTTCTATTTTGTCCAAGTTGACAGAAAAACATTGTAAGCAAACTCTTTTAAACGATTTACTGCAGTTACACTTAATGAACAGTCTAAATTATTTAGGGTCGGTGAAACATTCAACATTCAGTTTGTTTAAGGGAGATGACATGTTTATGAGAATTGTCATCAGAGTGTCCAGTTGGGGAGAAAACCTCAACTGTAATAGGATCTTCCTGCTGTTGCTTGAATTTGTCATTGAAAATTGAACCATCATAAGAAGAGGAAAAACCTCATTTGCATTGATTTTTTGTGCATTCTTTCAGTCCATGTGGCGCTCCTTATAACTTGATTCATTTCTTGTATCTCAGACGGAAATGTTCCCCTGAATAATCTGGTGGATATTTACCCCTTTATTGTTTGCTAATCTCAGTTTTCTAAACACAGCATCTGCCACTTGTAAGATCAGATTTAAATCAGGCTATTAGGAATGAGGCATTAAGAAACGTGGAAGAAACACGGGGTGAACTAGAGGCCATTCCTCTGGTTGCGGTTTCTGGAACAGGCAGCTTGTTCACCTGCAACTTATTGCTATCTCTTTTAGTTTATAGGAATTATACCTGTGTTTGGAAATCCTTCATCCTTTACATTTTAGAAATGCTTTATCTTTTGTGTTTTCAAAATGCTTTGTGTTTTGTAAATGTTTTGTGTGTCAGAAATAGTTTGTAGTTTGGAAATGTTTAAGCTGGAAATCATCTGTGAGTTTTAAGTATATTTTAAGAGTGTTGTTTGGATTTAAGGGTGCATCACTGAAAATAAATGAATTGTGATTTAAACTACAGTAGATTCCAGTTAATTGGGCCATCAGTTAATCGGGGCTGCTGCTTATTTGGCACAATTCTTAAAGAACAAAAAACAAATTGAGAAAATATCTGGGATTCCCTTCATTTATGTGGGACACTCTGCCACCTAATTGGGGCAGGAGACTGTTGCCAAAGTTTCTAATTAGCGTCAGTCGTGTGCATGTCGTGTGGCCGTTAGACATCGCTCCGTGCTGAGAGTGAACAGTTTTAAAATAGTGTCACTTGCATGTTTGTGTTCAAAAAGCAGTGATTTTTGTCGCTGATAGTTGGTGAGTAATACACCACAAGAAAATTCAAAATTGTTTTGCTCACTGCTGGTTCAAGCATTCAGGCTTGGAGATGCCAGAAGCAGCAGGAGTGAAAATGAAACAATTTCTCTGCTTCAACAACTTAGGAACTATGAAGGATTTGAAGGTATCAACAATTATCTTGAATATTATAACCATATAACCATATAACAGTTACAGCACAGAAACAGGCCATCTTGGCCCTTCTAGTCCATACCGAACGCTTACTCTCACCTAGTCCCACCGACCTGCACTCAGCCCATAACCCTCCATTTCTTTCCTGTCCATATAGCTATCCAATTTTACTTTAAATGACAATATCGAACCTGCCTCTACCACTTCTGCTGGAAGCTCATTCCACACAGCTACCACTTTCTGAGTAAAGAAGTTTCCCCCCATGTTACCCCTAAACTTTTGCCCTCTAACTCTCAACTCATGTCTTCTTGTTTGAATATCCCCCATTCTCAATGGAAAAAGCCTATCCATGTCAACTCTATCTATCCCCCTCATAATTTTAAATACCTCTATTAAGACCCCCTCAACCTTCTACGTTCTAAAGAATAAAGTCCCAACTTGTTCAACCTTTCTCTGTAACTTAGGTGCTGAAATCCAGGTAGCATTCTAGTAAATCTTTCCTATAATTCGGTGACCAGAACTGTACACAATACTCCAAATTTGGCCCTGACAATGCCTTGTACAATTTTAACATTACATCCCAACTCCTATACTTAATGCTCTGATTTATAAAAGCCAGCATACCAAAAGCTTTCTTCACCACCCTATCCACATGAGATTCCACCTTCAGGGAACTATGCACCATTATTCCTAGATCCCTCTATTCTACTGCATTCTTCAATGCCCTACCATATTACAATGAATGTGGTGATTTGGAAGATGCAATCTTTAAAAGCATTGCATGGAGGCAGTCCAATATCTGCACTAGGTGTCTACACTGATTTTGTTCATTGAAAATCAATCAAAAGAACACAGCAGCATACACTGGATGAATTCCTCCATTGATAACTATTAGGAACTAATACACAGTTTTATAGTATTCTAGTAGTTTTGATAGTTCTAATTTATTCTATATTTCATTTAAATACACACTTTTCTACTCAGTTAAATAGTAGTTTGTCTTTTTTTAGTACCTTTTTAACTATTTCCATGAAACTTCAGCAAATTGGAGCAGCTATTTAATTGGGCCAAAATGTATTGATCTTGATGTGTCCCTATTAACCAGAATCCAATTTACTTTGTTAGCTGGAAGTGTCTTCTCCTTGGTAAACTCACCATCGAGAATAAACTGGGAAGCAAACTTATCTTTGAAGATTGGATAGTTACAGTATAATCTTCCTTTAGTTAGAGTACTCATGGCTGTTTATATCAGATAGGGTTTAAGGTCTTTGATTCAGTTTAGAACTTTGTGGTCAGTAAAAGCTAATACCATCACAATAAAAAATGTCTTTTTGTAACCTCAGCAGAATTTGAAACCAATAGATAACATATTCAACAGCGAGAAAAACAAACTCTGCCTAAAAGCACACTTATCATGGTGGAACATCATGTTGAGAGAAGCTTCACTCATAGATTGATGATTGATGTGGTGATAAGAGCCATGGGAGACATTTTTATAGGGTCTGCAATAGGGTCACGTTATTCAAACACAAATCACTGGAATGGTTTAGGTATACTCATGGCTTTACTATTTTATGCAGACTCTTTTCATACCTATCTCTGCGAACATCCTCAATTATGCCTTGTGCTTTTCTGGTTCTGGGCAAGGAAGTTTTATCCTGAGTTTTCCACTGGATTTATAACTCCTAGTTTTGACTTCCATAAGAGCATAAGATATAGGAGCAGAATTAGGCCATTTGGCCTATCGAGCCTGCTCCACCATTTCATCATGGCTGATCCAATTTTTCTCTCAGCCCCAATTGCCTGCCTTCTCCCCATATTCTTTCATGTCCTGACCAATCAACAATATATCAACTTCCGCCTTAAATATACATAAAAATTTGGTTTCCACGGCTGTCTTCCACAGAATTCCACAGATTCACCACTCTCTGGCAAAAGATTCCCTTCCCAAAGGTGGAAGCAGCATCTTTAGTTCTACCCTTTTATGTCTCCTCATAATTCAAAAATCACAACATCATACTCTCTTTCTTTGGTGGACAGTGCTTCAAATGATCTATTCTTTCCTAAAAAGTAAAATATCTCAGTTCAGCCTATTAATCAAAATCTAAAGGTTACTCTCCAGTTCCTTTTGGAAAAATGCTAATACAGTGTAATGTGTGTTATTTCTTCAAGCAGAGGTCGAAATCAGATGCTCTCAAACCGTTCAAGATGATATAATCAAGTTCTTTGAATAGTAACATACAAATCATAATGATTAATTACAGGAGGGTCTAAAATAAGCTCTGAGAAAACTCATCTTTCATTTAAAATGTTTAAAGATTCAAGATCAAAGATCCAAAATTCCTTTAATTATCAAAGTATGTGTGCAGTATATGAACCCTGAAATTTGTCTTCTCACATACAGCCACAAAACAAAGAAACACCATGGAACCCATTCAAAGAAAACATCAAGCACCCAAAGGACAAAAAAAAGAACAAATCACACAAATAGTAAAAAACATCAAACCACAGTGTCATTGAAGCAGTCCAAGAATGTTCAGTTTAGTTCAGTTCAGTTCAATTTAGTGCTGTGTTGTTTGTGGACTGCAAGCCACCCTGATCAAAATCAGAGAAAATAGCAAAAAAAAAGGAGTATTCAGAACCAGAAACACATCATAATCTGAACTTCAGAGTCCAACGCAGAAACCTCTCCTATGAAACCTTGCTAAGAACCAAGGCTCCGGCACTATCCTCCAGCAGCATCGAGCAAGATGAAGAGAGAGACTGATCAAATGCAGGTACCTTCCTCAGGCAGCAGTGATTGAAAGGGAGAGGGAGACCAGTCAAACGCAAGCACCTTCCCCCAGGAGCAGTGAGCAAGATGGAGAGAAAAAGAGACGAGTTAAACACAGGCAGATGGCACTGAACATCCACTCACTTTATGCTCTCATCCTCCTTGATTCCAAACTTTCCTGACACTTTAATCAGCAAGATGAGAGAGAAATGGAGTCGATCTCCAGGCTTCTTAGCCTCCAGGCTGCACACTCCACTCAAAACCTCACCAAACTCCCTTGGAGACAGCTAAGTGCCAGATCTCTTCCTCAGCCCAAAAACACACCATCAAAATGTAAATCACAGATTCCAATTGTAGCAGAATCCTATTTGAAAGAAGATGGATCGCTGGCATCATCTTCTTCAGTCTTCTTCAGTTTAACAGCTATTCTTAACAGTTTATGACCTTCCCTCTTTTGAAGCAGTCCTTTGAGATTAAGGATGCCTTAATTTCACTCAGGTTTCTTGGCTCTGAGGTGACTGGTCAAACACAAACTCATCCACAGGTTCGAAGGGAGTACCTTACGGGGTGTGTGAGTGGATGGTCTGTAAGGTGGTGTGCTCTTTTTCTTTTTATGCACCACTAACACATGGACCACTGATGTTGTTCATACTAGCTCAAATGTTTCTTCACCATTTTGGATGGTTACGGCCAGGCATTCCCAAAACTCAATGGGGATGTTATATATTTTTAGAAGCGTTTGAAAACATCCTTGAATCATTACTTCTGCCTCCTGGTAATCTACTTCCATGACAGTGTGTAAATTCAAGTTTATTGTCGTAGAGATACATAACTAGGTAAAGATGCCATGAAAATTAGCCTTATGCAACAGCAGCTCTAATATGGCAAACAAAAATTGCATCGGCAAAACTAACATCATTATCCATAAACCTGCATGACGAAATAAGCAAAAATAAACAAAATAACAATAATCCAAGTTAAGAGAAATATGGTCCAAGGTAGAATGAGGGGATTTCAGATTGATACAAGAACCTGATGGCAGTGGGGAAGAAGCTGTTGTTGAACCTTGAGGTGTGGGTCGTCAGGCTCCTGTTCCTCCTGCTTCACAGCAGAAATGTTTGGAATAGTCTGGTTCTGGCTCATGTGTTGGGCACAAGAACAATATGTCCAGCCCAACAGAACCAGGCTCAGTGCTCAGGATGTTCTGGGAGAGGTCACTTTGTGAACCCTTCCCATGAACTTGAAGGATTTTGCAGAGGTAGCATTGATTGTATCTTCCTTATCCCTTGATGCTAGGAATAACAACTTTAAAAATTCTCCTTTGTAACATGCAATTTTTCTTCTGAGCTCCTTGGGGGGTGACTTTCTCAAGGTTCCTGCAGCTTTTTGTCAAGGTCAAGAACTGCCAGTTTCTTGTCTATATGTCTGACATGAGAGATCAAATGTATGATATAAATAATTTAATATAATCATATAAACATTACTTTCCTTTTAATTAGAGGATAATAATGCTTATATGATTATATTAAATTAGTTTACACCAGGGTGCAATGAAATTCCATGTTCATATGAAGTTCACAGAGTAAACAGTACACATGGGATTAATAAATGCATCAATAAATACAACAGTGAGTGCAAAGCAGCAGACTGATGCAACGTATTTATCAAATTGAAACCGTAAAACATTCACTTAAGTACAGATAGCATACATCATTGAGCTAGATCACTTTGACCTGTGACTGCTGATTCCAGTGGGAACTATTGCCTTTGCAGTTTTTGAGGATTAGCTTGTCTCTAGTTTCTGTGCCTTGCTCCATGAAACATGAAAGTCAGAGACAAATTGGCTGTCACATGCCCGCATATCTGCCATCCCACTATTGTATTGAGTAACGTGATGGACATTCACCCCTTGGTTTTTTGCTAATCTTGGCTTCCTAGATACAGCATCTGCAACTTGTAAGATCAAACAGAAGTAAATCAGGGTTATTAGGAATGGGGTATGGAACTTCAAGAAGAAGTGTGGAAGAAACATTATATAGTATTTCAGAAAAAAATCATTCTGATTTGAAATTCAGATTACAGTATGGTCCAAGCTGGGAAACAACATTCTTAATTGGCAGACGCATGTGACTGCAGATGCTGGAATCTAGAGTGAAGAAGCAAACTGTTGGAGGAACTCAGTGGGCGAGGCAACTACTGTGGAGGGAGTTGAACAGTAGACATTTTGGGTTGAGAAATTTTGGCAAGAGAGTCATTGATGACAGGACCTAAAATGCTCCCAACTGCATTTAACATTCAGTTTTCTTCATCCATGCCATTTCAAAGAGTAGTAAATTGATCTTATGTGTACAATTCAAGTGTTGTTCCTTTTTAATTCTTTCCCTTTTATATTGGTCGTATTTATAATTTCAATTTGAGGTTGGTTAACCAGTCTAATACTCTTGAGAAGGGAGAACTTATCTCAGCATTATTTAGTGGTGAACAGCTTAATCAGTGAAATCAGAGAAGCATCCTCTTCCATATTTGCAACAAGGGCTGTGGTGATCATACCCCAGTCAGATATGATTAGAAGCCTTCCTGGCTTTCCATGGTAAATCATAAGCAAGAAGATAAACTGTTGGGTTAGTTACTAAATACTCACTGATTGTGGAAAGAGGTGGTGTTGAGTGAGACATGAGGTTATTGAGTTGAAAAGCCGAGATGACAGCTGAATTAGGCTGCAGCCTTCAATTGCAGACATAAAGTCAATGTGTTTTATCCACTTTGTTCTTTTTATGGTAAAGAGAATTTAAACAAAGGTCCTCTATTTCTTCTTGGACATACCTAAAAGTTCTAATAGGACTGATCTCACTGACATCCTGGCTACTAAAAGAGTGGCAAAGTTTTGTGAATGATGTAGGTTTGATATAAAAAAAAACACAAAGTACTGCAAACATTCAGCAGATTTGGCATCTTCCTAGGAATCTGAAACAGAGTTATTGCTTCAGGTAAATCATCTTGATGATATCTAAAACAGAATAACTGATTATGACCATACTGTTGTCATGTTGTCGTGATAATGAAATGTGAAAACTATCTCCGAAATTTCCCTAAATTTCAGACATGTCTGGTCTTTAAGATTCCTCTTTTTAGGAAGTCACTTGGGATTGAGAATAACTTGCTTGCCTCTGAGTTCTGTGGTCTTTTGGGGTACTGATAGAACCAATGTGCCATCCAGACCCTCTCACAAAAAAGAGAAGGAGGTGCCTAAAAGTATCAATTGGTACAGTATAGTGTTTCTGCGGTGATATACTCCTTCTTTCATTTACACTGGGCTTCTGTGTACTACTAATGCATGGATGAGATGTCCTCCCCATTCCCAAATATTCCTTTTCCACTTTGCGCAGTCATAAGCTGGGGATTTTCAGGGGTCTTTGTGAAGGGTTTTAGCACACCTTTCAACATTTTCCTCCATTTGCCTAGCATGGAATGGAGTGGATTTTCTGTGTAAAGCATGTGTACAATGTATTCTGCCCAATGGATGTAACAAATTTTAATAAGACCTCAGTGCTGGGAGAGAATGCTAATTTTGGTTTAATTCCCTGCCAGTGAGGTTAGAAGATTTTGCAAAGATATTGCTGGCAATAAGTGTCTTTGGTATCTGCCGTAAGAAATCCAAGTCTTAGAAACATATAGGTGGGCAGGTCTCGTTACTTCCCAGAAGACTATGACTTTCATGCCAGCTTTGAGATCTTGATTAAAGACTAACTACTGAAGGCTATGCTGGTGCATTGATGCCTACCTTTGCTCAGACATGATTTCTAAATTGGTACCTGTTCTGCATTAACTTTTATTGTTGGAGGATAGTGTAGTCTGTGGAACTGGGGTTGGGGGTGGTGGGAATTATGGCAGAGTACCTTTATTCTGCACGTGTTTAATTCAAGGTTTCTCCTCTCCTATGCTTCAGCGACTGAGTTGACAATGTCACTGAACTCATTCTCTGACTGCTCTCAAATTCAAGAGTTGCCTGCATACAGTAGCAGTACTGTCTACTGAAATTGGGGAGACCTTGGTTCTGGAGTACCATAGGATGAAAAATTTACTATTAGTTCTGAGAATTAGTTCCACTCCTGCATGCATTTCATTGGAGATGAGCAGCAGCATTACAGCAAGAAAGAATGAAAGAACAAGGTTCAGGCAATGATACAGCCTTAGTTATGGACTTGTTGGTAGAGTAATGGCTTGCTTGTCATCTTAATTATGGGGAAATTCTGTGGGCACCCAAATTTGAATAGGATGTTCCTATAGGATGGACCCACTGAACACTGGGACAATGGGGGGGGGGGAGTCAAAAGAATTATGTGGTCAAAAAAGGCCATACACAGTAGCTAGTATTGGTCCCTGCATTTCTTGTAGATTTGTCTTGTGGTAAGGATGATGTCCACTCTGCTTTTAGAGGGGTAGAACTGACACCGCAATTAGGAAGAAGATCTTTGGTCACCATGAGCAAGCAATTGAGGAAGGCACTGGCAAAAAACAGAGATGTCTCTCTGATTTGTTTCCCTTCTTGAAAATGGTCATGATTGTTTGAACTATATGTCTAGGTAAGAGGAACAGCTTGCTTACAGCAATCTGTGATGCTGCTGCTGCAAGCAAATTGTTCATTTTACCTATAACTCACTGTAGTTGTGTACTTGACAATAAACTTGTCTTGACTTGATCATGTTTAATCCTCTGCTTGTCAGATAAGGATAGTGAGACCGTGCATTTGAGTTGGAAGCACATCACTGCCAACTTTTGGAACATCCCCTGCTCTTTAGCCCTTGTTGTTTTTTGGTGGGATATGATGTGGCAGCAAAGCTGAAACAAAGGATGCTGAGCAATGGAGGCAAGGACTTCACCTCAAGGGTAGTGTTCATGTCAAAAGGGTCTTCAAAGCATTCCTTACAGCGGGCACTGACTGCTTCCTTGCCCTTATTAAGTACATTTACTTTATAGGTTCTCAATAGAGCTTTGGGTTTTTGAGTTTTGATGACCTTGGGGATGCCGAACATGTTGAAGTACCAATGTCATATTTTTATCCACTGACTGTTCTTTAGGTTAAGAGTTTTTCATTGGAATTCTGCTTTCACATGACATTTCTTCTCCTGGTACTTCAGAGGAGTATTTTATTGACATCAAAACATACTGGTTAATCTGCAATGTAGGCTACCAGTACAAGTTATCTAAATCATTGTTTGTGGCAAGAAGAGAATTTATGCTAAATAAATCATCATAACATTTTCATAATCATTGAGTGAAGAAGCATGGTTATATACAATTATCAAAGACTATTACCAAGCTACTCCCCTGTCCACACTTTGATAATCAGACCATCAGGCTGAGCTCCTCCCTGAAGTATACAAACAGAAGCTGAAACGGGAAGATCTAGTACAAAAAGTCTTGCAGTGCTTGTCATACAATACAGATGAGCTCCTATGTGATTGCTTTGAGTTGGCAGAATAGTCCGAGTTCAAAGACTCAGCTGTCAGCCTAGATGAGCATGCCACTACCAACTTGGACTTTTATCAGCAAGTGTGCTGAGGACTGCACCAAGGAGGACAACCTGGGTGTTCCCACACTGGAATCCATTGATGAACCAATAGGTCCATTGGCTACTAAAGTCCTGGTCTGCAGCATTCAAACTGGGTGACATTGACCTTCATAGGAATTTGAGATATAAGCTCCATAAAGGTATTAGAGATGTCCCAGATCCGTTGTCAGTTATGATAGGGCTTACATTCTATAATGGTTACAGAATAAAGTCGGGCAGCATCACTGAAAACAGCTCGTCATTTCCTGATGAGCTTCATGCATTCTGTGAAAGTTTTGAACAGAACGGAATGGGTATGTCACCACCAGCCCTGACAGCCTTTAGTGCACCTGAACCCACAGTCAACACTGTGTATGTAATGGCAACCTTCTGGTGAATGAACCTACAGAGAGCATCTGACCCAGATGGTGTCCCTGGCCATGTCCTTAAGATATCTTGAAGATCAGCCAATGGGAGTATTTGTAAATATTTTTAACAATTTTCTGCCTCAATCTATGGTTCACATCTGCTTTCAAAAGGCCACTATCATCCCATACCTAAAAAAAACAAAAATAATATGCCTAAATGACTGCTGCCCAGCAATGCTGACATCAACTATCATGAAGTGCTTTGAGAGGCTAGTCATGGCACACATTAATCGCAGCCTTCCAGACAACCTTGCCCCATTGCAATCTTCTTGCTGCCAAAACAAGTTTATGGGGAATGCATCTCCCTGGCCCTACATTCATCTCTGGAACATCTGGACTATAAAGACATGTATGCCAGACTATTTTTTAAATTGATTATAGCTCTGCCTATAATACTATAATTCCAAGGAAAGTCATCACCAATCTCCTGATGCTGAGAGCCAATTTTTATCAAAGCACCATTGAAAGTATCCTATCTGGATGTGTAATAGCTTGGTAAGGCAACTGTTCTGCAAAGAACTGCAAGTAACTTCAGAGTTGTGGACGCAGCTCAGCGTATCACAGAAATCAGCCTACCTTCTATGGCCTCTATCTATCCTTCTCAATGCCTCAATGAAGCAGCCAGCATAATTAAAGACTCCACCACTCTGGCTACGCTTTTTTCTCCTGTCTTTTATCGGGCAGAAGATACAAAAGCCTGAAATCATGTTCAAGGACAACTTCTTCCCCACAGTTATATGACTAACAAATCGTTCCCTAGTATGATAAGATTGATTCTTGTCCTCACAATCTACCTTGTTATGAGCTTTCTCCTTAGTGTTTACTGCCACTGTGTTTGCTCTTATCCATTACACGTTATTCTGCATGATTATTGTTTTACCTTGTCCTACCTCAATGCATTGTGTAATGATCTGATCTGTCTGAAGAGTTTGCAAGACAATCTTTTCACTGTATCTTTGTACATTAATTTATTTATTAAGATTTAGCATGGAATAGGCCCTTCCGTTCCTTTGAGACATGCCACACAGCAACCGACCAATTTAATGCTGGCCTAATCATGGGACAATTTTACAATGACTAAGTAACCTACCAACCGGTACGTATTTGGTCTGTGCGAAGAAACTGGAGCACCCAAAGGAAACCCATGCAGTCACAGAGGGATTGTACAAGGTCCTTACGGGGAGCGTTGGGAAGTGAACCCAGGTTGCCCGTACTTTAAAGTGTTCTGCTAGCCACTACGCTACCATGCCACCCAAATGTGAAAGTAATAAGATAATTCCAACTTCAAAAGATTAGAAGTAATTATCTTGAGTTACTCTTTATTTGAGAGCAACTCAAACAGTAAATTTAACACCAGGATTTAATATGTTTCAGTTAGATTGCAAGAGTTTTTGAATCCTAAAATAAGTATTTGGTCTTGTTCTTAAAATTGCTGTTTGGATCATGTCCAAAGACGAAGGTAGACACAGCAGATGGGGCAGGAGATGCCTGTCAGGTGAATAGTTTATGAGATTTTGAGCTCTATTTGCTGTATATGCTGGATTTCTGCGTGCTTGAGTTCTCAGTACCAATCCTAATGCTTCCACTCCATTTCGAAGGCCCTAGAGCCTGAGGTTCTCAAAGATTGGTAGGAATGCTGCACCTTTTCAGGTAGCTTTCAAACATCCTTGAATTTATTTATTTCCTCTGTTCCCCTGACAATTTCTTTCCAGAGAGGTGAAGTGGGCATTTCACATGCTGGCCTACATCAGTCCAGGCATTGAGTGCAGGAGTTTGGAGATCAAAATCAGATCAAATTAAGTTTAATTATGATTCAATCCATACATATATACAACTGAACGTGACAGTGTTCATTATGTTGTAATGGTACAAGATGCTAATGAGAACATAGAACATAGAAATCTCCAGCACATTACAGGCCCTTTGGCCCACAATGTTGTGCCGACCATGTAACCTAGTCTAGAAACTGCCTTGAATTTCCGTAGCGCATAGCCCTCTATTTATGTACCTATTTAAGAGGCTCTTAAAAGTCCCTATTGTATCCACTTCCACCACCATCGCTGGCAGTACATTCCATGCACCCACCACACTCTGTGTGAAAAACTTACCCCTGACATCTCCCCTGTACCTATTTCCAAGCACCTTAAAGCTGTGCCCTCTTGTGTTAGCCATTTCAGCCCTGAGAAAAAGCCTCTGACTATCCACACAATCAATGCCTCTCATCATCTTATACACCTCTATCAGGTCACCCCTCAGCCTCCGGAGGTCAAGTTCACTCAACCTATGCTCATAAGGCATGCTCTCCAATCCAGGCAACATCCTCGTAAATCTCCTCTGCATTCTCTCTATAGTATCCACATCTTTCCTGCAGTGAGATGACCAGAACTGAACACAGTACTCCAAGTGGGGTCTGACCAAGGTCGTATATAGCCCTTGAACTCAATCCCATGGTTGATGAAAGCCATCACACCATACACCTTCTTAACAACACAGTCAACCTGCGTAGCAGCTTTGAGTGTCCTATCGTTACAGACCCCAAGATTTCTCAGATCCTCCACACTGCCAGAGTCTTACCATTAATATTATATTCTGTCTTCAAATTTGACCTACCAAAATAAACCATTTCACCTGTATCTGAGTTGAAGTCTATCTGCTGTGCACTAGGGAAATTCAAGGTAGTTTCTAGAGTAGGTTACATGGTCAGTACAACATTGTGGGCTGAAGGGCCTGAATGTGCTGTAGATTTCTATGTTCTCACTAGCATCTTGTACAACTACAACATAACAAACACTCTTCTGTTCAGCTGTATGAACTTCCACTTCTCAGCCCAGTTCTGCATCTTACTGATGTCCCGCTGTAACCTCTGACAACACTCCAGACTATCCACAACACCCCAGCCTTTGTGTCATCAGCAAACTTACTATTCCACCCTTTTACTTCTTCATCCACATTTCTTATAAAAATCACAAAGTATCCCAGAACAGATCCCTGCGGAACACCACTGGTCACCAACCTCCATGCATAATACGAACCATTTACAACCACTCTTTGCCTTCTGTGGACAAACCAATTCTGGATTCACAAAGCAAGGTCTCCTTGGATTCCATGCCTCCTTACTGTCTGAAGGAGCTTCGCATGGGGAACCTTATCAAATGTTTTACTGAAATCCATATACACTACATCCACCGCCCTACCTTCATCAATGTGTTTCACTACTTCCTCAAAGAATTCAATCAGTCTCACAAGGCACAACCTGCCCTTGACAAAGCCATGCTGACTATCCTTAATCAGATTATGTCTCTCCAAATGCTCATAAATCCTGCCTCTCAAGATCTTCTCCAACAGTTTGCTCACCACTGAAGTCAGACTCACTGGTCTATAATTTCCTGGGTTATCTCTACTCCCTTTCTTGAACAAGGGAACAACATTTGCAACCCTCCACTGTTCCGCAACCTTCCCCATCCCATTGATGATGTAAGGATCATTGCCAGAGGCTCAGCAATCTCCTCTCTCGCTTCCCACAGTAGCCTGAGGTACGTCTCATCCGGTCCCGGTTACTTATCTAACTCAATGCTTTTCAAAAGCTCCAGCACATCCTCTTTCTTAGTGTCTATATGCTCAAGCACTTCAGTCCACTGTAAGCCATCCCCACAATTGCCAAGATCTTTTTCCCCGGTGAATCTTCATTAAGTACCTCTGCTACCTCCTCCGACTCCATGCACACTTTCCACTATCACACCTCATAGGTCCTGTTCTCACATGGCTCATCCTCTTGTGCTTCACATACTTGCAAAATGCCTTGGGGTTTTCTTAATCCTGCACACCACGACCTTCTCATGGCCCTTTATGGCTCTCCTAATTCCATTCTTAAACTCCTTCCTAACAACCTTGTAATTTTCTAGACCTCTAACAGTATCTAGTTTCTTGAACCTTTCATACGCTTTTCTTCTTAACTAAACTTTCTACATCCTTTGTACACCATGGTTCTTTAACCCTACCATCCTTTCCCTGCACAATGGAACATACCTATGGAGAACTCCATGCAAATATTCCCTGAACATTTGCCATATTTCTGCCGTGCATTTCCCTGAGAACATCTGCTCCCAATTTATGCTCCCAAGTTTCTGCCTGATAGCCCATATTTCCCCTTACCCCAATTAAATGTTTCCCCAAATTGTCTGCTCCTATCCCTCTTCAACACAATGATGAAGGAGATAGAGTTATGGTCACAACCTCCAAAATGCTCTCCCACCGACAGATCTGACACCTGACCAGGTTCATTTCCCAATACTGGATCAAGTACAGTCTCTCCTCTAATTGGCTTATCTACATATTGTGTCAGGAAACCTTCCTGAACACACCTAACAAACTCCACTGCATCTAAACCTCTTGCACTAAGGAGATGCCAATCATGATTAGGAAAGTTAAAATCTCACATCACAACCACCCTATTATTATTGCACCGTTCCAGAATCTGCCTCCCTATCTGCTCCTCAATATCCCTGTACTATTGGGAGGGGGGGGGCTCTATAATAAACACCAGTAGAGTTATTGCCCCTTTCCTGTTTCTGTATTCCACCCATACTGACTCAGTAGACCATCCCTCCATGACTTCCTCCTTTTCTGCAGCCATGACACTATCCCTAATTAGAAAAGACATGCCTCCCTCTCTTTTTTTTGAAACATCTAAAGCCTGGCACACTCAGTAGCCATTTCTGTTCCTGAGATATCCAAGTCTCTATATTGGCACAGTGTATTGATCCACGCTCTAAGTTTATCCACCTTGTTTATGATACTCTTTGCTTTAAAATTAACATATCTCAAACCATCAGGCTGAGTGCATCTTTGCTCTATCATTTGCAAATCCTTCTTCACAAACTCCCCACAAGCTGCTTGTGCTCCAACCCCCCCCCCACCATCCTCTGCCTCTTCACTTCGGTTCCCACCCCCCTGTAAATCTAGCTTAAACCCTCCCCAATAGCATTGGAACTGGAGAAATATGTACAGTTTTGGTTACCTTGATATAGGAAAGATGTAATTAGTCTGAAAATAATTCCAAGAATCTTGGTAGATTTGAGGGCCTGAACCACAGGGAGATTCAACTAGGCTACGACTGTATTCCTTAGAGTGTAGGAGAGTGATGGGTGATGTTAGATTAGTGTATAGGATCATGAGGGGCATAGAGAGGATGAATGCACACAGTTCTTAACCCAGAGAAAGGGAATTTAAAACGAGAGGGCATTATTTTAAGGTCAGAGGGAAGAAATTGGCATATTGATTTATTATTGTCATCTGTATTGACAACTTAGTTTAGCATAAAAGAGATTGAAAAGAAATATGTAATTTATATAATTTAAAATATTAATATATACATATTCATTAACAAAACGTGTAATATATATATATATTTAATTTATGTGGTCCTTTGAGTGTTGTGTATCTGATGCTATGTGCCTGTGATGCTGCTGCAAGTAAGTTTTTCATTGCACCTGTGCATCCATAATATACTTGTGCACATGAGCTAACCTCGACCTTGACAGCCCTGTCAAGACTCTGATGCTGTGCTTGCGAGTCATCGCTCAAAGAACAAAGTTCTGTTTGGGGAGTGACGTGATGGCGAGCGTGATGTCAGGGTACCGGAGGGCGGGACAATCGGTGAGTGACGTGTTCGCCCTCGCCCGGGGGGTTGTGGGAGGAGGACCCACCCACTTTAAGATGGCGGATAACATCCCTTTACGCCCAGTGCGGAGCCTGCAGAAGAGGCACGAATATTACCCGGGGAGGCAGAGCAGGTACTGCATGTCCCGAATGGGACCAGCGCTCGGAGATTCGGTAGAGGGGAAGCGGAAGGATTGGGGGGCGATGGCTCCAAACTGCAGGCTTGGCCAGTGTGGCTGGTACCGCGGCCCAGCAGGTCACCCGCCTTCCCCCGACCCCTCTTCAGCAGGTTCCCCTTTCTGTACATCGCCCCTCGTTCCCACGACCCCCACCCTCGGCCCAGCAAGTCCCCCTTCCTTCCCCCCCTTCCCACGGCACAACAGGACCCCCTTCCGTACCACGACCCACCTGGCCCAGCAGGTCCCTCCTTCCTTCCCATGCCCCCAACAGGCCCAGCAGGTCCCCCCTTCCTTCCTTCCCATGCTCCACCTGGCCCAGCAGGTCCCTCCCTCCTTCCTTCCCATGCCCCACCTGACCCAGCAGGTCCCTCCTTCCTTCCCATGCCCCAACAGGCCCAGCAGGTCCCCCCCCTTCCTTCCTTCCTTCCTTTCCATGCCCCACCTGGCCCCAGCAGGTCCCCCCCTTCCTTCCTTCCCATGCCCCACCTGGCCCCAGCAAGTCCCCCCTTCCTTCCTTCCTTCCTTCCTTCCTTCCTTCCTTCCTTCCTTCCCATGCCCCACCTGGCCCCAGCAGGTCCCCCCTTCCTTCCTTCCTTCCCATGCCCCACCTGGCCCCAGCAGGTCCCCCCTTCCTTCCTTCCCATGCCCCACCTGGTCCCAGCAGGTGGCTCCCTTCTTTCCTATGCCCCAACAGGCTCAGGATGTTCCCTTCCTTCCCACCACCACCTGGCCCAGCAGGTCCCTTCCTATCCACCTGGCCCAACTTGTCTTCTTCCACCACACACCCACAATAAAGACCATAAAATATTGGAACAGAATAGAATATTTGACCCATCGAGTGTGCTGTTCCATTTCATCATGACTGATCCATTCTCCCTCTCAATCCTGTTCTCCTGTCTTTTCCCTGTAATGTTTCATGCGCTGACTAATTAAGAACCTATCAACCTCCACATTAAATACCCCCAGTGACCTGGCCTCCACAGCCACCTGTGGCAATGAATTGCACAGGTTTGTGACCATCTGGCTAAAGAAATTCCTCTTTGTCTCTGTTCTAAATGAATGTCCCTTCATTCTGAGGCTGTGCCCTCTGGCCCTAGACTCTCCCACTATAGGAAACATGCTCTCCACATATACTGTATTTAAGCCTTTCAAGATTTGATGGTCCTCAATGAGATCCCTGCTCATTCTTCCAAATTTTTGCAAGTATGGGCACAGAGCCATCACACGTTTCTCATACGACAACCCTTTCATTCTCATGAACCTCCTCTAAACCCTCTCAAATGGCAGCACAGCCTTTCTTAGATACGGGGCCCAAAACTGCTCACAATACTCCCAAGTGAGGCATCACTTGTGCCTTATAGAGCCTCAGCATTACATTTTTACTTTTATATTCTAGTTCTCTTGAAAAGAATGCTAACAATATATTTGCCTTCCATAGACTCAACCTTCCAAATTAATCTTTAGTGCACAAGGACTTCCAAGTACCTTTGCACTTCGGATTTTTGAATTTTCCGCCCATTTAGAAAATAGTCTACACTTTTGTTCCTTCTACCGAAGTGCATGACCATACATCTCAACTCTATTCCATCTGAAATTTCTTTGCCCATTCTCCTAATCCAAGTCCTTTTGCAGCCTCCCTGCTTCCGCAACACTAACCACTTCTCCAATAATCTTCATATCATCCGCAACTTGGCTACAAAGTTGTCAATTCCATCATCCAAGTCATTGACATATACCATAAAAAGAAGCAGACCCAACTCCAACCCCTGTGGAACACCAACCAGAAAAGGTTCCTTTTATTCCCACACTTTGCCTCCTGATAATCAGCCAATCCTCTATCCATGCTAATATTTTTCCATAAATACTGTGGGCTTTTTATCTTGTTAAACAGCTTCATGTGGCAACTTGTCAAAGGCCTTCTGAAAAATCAAAGAACACAACACCCATTCATTCTCCTTTGTCTATCCCACTTGTTATTTCTTCAAAAAATTCTAACAGATTTGTCAGGTAAGATTTTCCCCTAAGGAAGCCATGCTGATTTTGGCCTATTTTCTCTTGTGCTTCCAAGGACCCTGAGACCTCATCCAACAGCTCCAGCAAAGCTGTGAACAAGGATATTGGTTCCCTTTGGATTCAGGTGTAAATTTTCTCTTTTATCATACCCTGCCCAGGGAAGTCCCAAATAATTCAGAAGTTTGAAGCCCTGCCTGCTGCACCAGGTCCTCAGGCACACATTCATCTGCCAAATCATTCTCCTCTTGCCTCACTGCCCGTGTGGCACAGGCAGCAATCCAGAGATTACTTCCCTGGAGGCCCTCCTTTTCAGCTTTCTACCTAATTCCCTAAATTCTCTCTTCAGGATCTCCTCCCTTTTCCTACCAATATGCCAATATGTTCCAAGCGTTCTGGTTACTTACCTTCCCAGTTTAGAATATTGTGGATGCAATCTGAGACATCGCTGATCCTGGCACCTGGGGGGCAACATGCCATCCAAGTGTCTTTTCCACGTCCACAGAATCTCATGACGACTTCTCTGACTATGTAATCCCCTATCACTACAGTAGTCCTCTTCTCCTCTCTTCCCTTCTAAGCCACAGTGCCAGAGACCTGGTCGCTGCAGTTTCCCCCTGGTAATATCTGAAGTGGTATTCTTATTAGTGAGGGGAACAGCCACAGGAGGGGTCTGCACTGGTTGCCCATTTCCTGATGGTCACCCAAGTACCTGCCCCCTGCATTTTGGGGGTGACTACCTCCTTGTAGCTCCCATCTATCGCCTCTTTATTTTCCCGTATGAGCCGAAGGTCATCGAGCTGCAACTCCAGTTCCTTAACACGGTCTCTGAGGAGCTGCAGCTCAGTGCATCTGGTGTAGATGTTATCCTGGAGCCTGAAGGTCTCTTGGAATTCCCACATCTCACACAAAAAAAAACAGCACAGCTCCTGGAGATGTTGTCACTGCACTAACTGGCGAAGAATGCAGAAGAAGGTACTTGCTTTGTCCGAGCCTGTTGAGCCAAGGTCTCCCAACTCCATTTGTCCTTACTAATGAATCATGATTCGATTGGGTCCCTGGAAAAGTCTGAAAGCTTGCAAACAGTCTTTTTTCGATCTCTTGTCCTAACCTGTGTGTAGCCTCCTCTGTCACTTCACTTCACCCCACCTCTCAACTGGCCCAGCAAGTCCTTGCTCTTCTGCCTAGCCCAGTGTGTCCCTCTCCCCCCCCTTCCCAGCTCAGCCCACCCAGGCTGACATGTCCCCCACCCTCACTCCATCATGGTTTTATCTTCCTTGTTCATGCCCTTCCTTTCTCCTACACCTGCCCCCGGTTGCAGTCTCCTAAAAATACTCTGTCAGCTCCTGCTGCTGTTGACCCATTTGCACAGACTTTCTTCCTTTGCCTCCATTCCCCCCCCCCACCCAATTGTAGGCGCTTTTCATCTCTCTTAATTTTACCCACTGTGCGCAGTTCCTTCACTCCTCTGCTTATATTCTCTTCTCAATCCTGATACAACGTATCTGAATACATTCTTCCTACCTCCTCCATTTATCCCTCCTTTGCACCCCATCTCTTCCCTTCTGGTGGTTTTATACAGAGACTGCAAATGCACGTTACCTGTGCCCTGTCTATTACACATTTAGACAAGATAAAAGAAAACATCTGAAACATAAATGACAAATATTGCAGATAAAATGAGGATGAAATGACTAAAGCCTTTCAGTTGATACTTTTTTTCAGTTGATACTTGTAGAATTTCTTGCAAGCTTTAAGCATCTTTTTTTAAGAAAGGCTTGTGAAATTGTTTTGTGGAGTTTGTCAATACCAAGGAATGGCTTAGGTTCATGATCAGAATTAAATCACATTTTTTACTGAATGGAATGGTGTTTGTTTTTCATTGCACTGTTTTTAAAATGCTTGAGCTACCTCCAAACAGCTTAGACCATATTCATTGTAAGTATAAACATCATTTTTCAGGCCAAGATCCTGAAAATTGAAATCAAATGCTTGATTTATACAAGTCAAATAAACATGAAAAGCTGCTGGTAGTAATGTGACTTTGAGCTTGTAGGAAAGAGTATTCCCCCCCCCCCCCCCCCACCATAGTGTTTCTTTGGGTGAATATGATCTTATTGCATATTTGAGTTGCATTGTTCATGTGCTGCTTTGGGCTACCCTTTTATGACAGCTCTTTTGATTTTGTGGAAAGTAAACATTGATACAGGCTGGACTGGCTAAACTGTTTGCTTGAATGTTGCACTTGGTATTTCAGTGGTTTGGAATACATTTGAAGTCATTCTGTGAATATTGAGAAAGGTTACAAAAACAAAAAAACAAATTTGGTTCTTGACCATCAATAGTTTGATTTATTTTGTGAAAATTCTTTTCAGAAGTGAAGCAGTCGGATTAGTTTTGAAATTGCACAGATTTTGCAAAATAGCTAGATACTTTATTAATCCTAAAGGAAATTACAGTGTCGTGGTAGCATTATAAGTGCATAGACACAAATATTAGAAGAGAAGTGGAAAGAATAAAATAAATAAGTTACCACAAACAGTCTGACAGGAGGGGGAACAACACACATCAAAGTTGCTGGTGAATGCAGCAGGTCAGGCAGCATCTCTAGGAAGAGGTACAGTCGACGTTTCAGGCCGAGACCCTTTGTCAGGACTAACTGAAGGAAGAGCTAGGAGGGGGTCATCACTTCCCCGGCTATAGGTTGCCTCATTATTGAGCCTAATGGCCAAGGGTAAGAATGACCTCATAAGGCGCTCCTTGAAGTACAGGTGCACATTCCTTTATCCAAAATTCTGAAATCCAAAAAGCTCCGAAAACGGAAGTTTTTTTCGCCACAGCTGATGTCACTCAGGTGTGATGTGGCAGCACGAGCAGAGGCCGCCAGACATCAGTTGTGCTCAGCGCTTGTACTGGTTACACGTGCATTTGCTGTTCGCTGATATTTTGTGTTCACTGTTGACTTTGTGTTTAATTTCACTGTGAAAATGTCAAAAAGAGCTGCAGATACCCCTATGGGTAACAATGAGAAAAAGAGAAGGAATCTTTATCAATAACGCAGAAAGTGAAGTTATTGCAGAAGCTTGATCGTGGTGTGTCTGTGCGGCATCTTACTGAAGAAAATAGTGTCAGAACTACCACTGTATATGATTTACATAAACAGAAAGACAAGTTACTGAAGTTTTATAGTGACAGTGACATTCAACATTTATTCTAATAAGTCATTTACCATGTGTTTGATTCAGTTTGTTTGAAGCGGTATATCTTCGTTTTATTGAATGTTTTTGTTGGAAATAAAATTTCTTCTTGTCATTATTCCCTAAACAATACAGTATAACAATTATTTACATAGCATTTACATTGTATTAGGTATTATAAGTAATCTAAAGATGATTTAAAGTATACGGGAGGATGTACGTAGGTTTGGTGCGCTGCTGGGTCCTGAAGTCCACTGCACTGAGACAGGTTAAATAAGAGACTTGAGCATATGTGTTTTTTGGTATCGGGGGGGGGGGGGGGTCTGAAATCTGAAAAATTCTGAATTCCGACGTGCAACTGGCCCCAAGGATTTCGGATGAGGAATTGCGGACCTGTAGCACAGTTGTCTTAGTCTAGTACTAAAAGTGCTCCCCTATTCAGTCAAGGTGGCAGGCTGAGGATGAGAAACATTGTCTAGAATTGCCAGGATTTTTCGTAGGGGTCTTTGTTCTACCACAGCCTCCAGTGTGTCCAATTTAACTCCTATAATAGAGCCAGTCTTTCTAATTAGTTTATTGAGTCTGTTGGTATCACCCTTGTTGATGCCATTGCCCCAACACACCACCGCATGGAAGATTGTACTGGCGACAACAGACTGGTAGAACACGTGAAGGAGAGGCCTGCATACTCCAAACGATCTCAGTCTCCTCAGGAAGTAGAGGCGACTCTGGCCCTTATTGTGCACAGCTTCTGTGTTGGAGCTCCACTCAAGTCTGTCATCCAGGTGCAGCCCCAGGAATATGTAGGTCCTCACCACATCCACGTCCTCACCATCAATAGTAACAGGGAACAATGCAGACTTTGTCCTCCTGAAGTCCATCACCATCTCCTTTGTCCTACTAATGTTGGGCTATAGGTGATTCAGCTTGCACCGTTTAACAATGTCCTCCACCAGGGCCCTGTATTCATCTTCCCGTCCACCCTTTATACAACCGTCTATTGCTGACCCATCAGATGCCATGACTCAGTGTTGTGACTGAAGCCCAAGGTATACAGGATAAACATGAAGAGAGCCAATACAGTCCCCTGTAGGGCCCCAGTGCTGCTTGTAGCCATATCTGACACACTGCTCCGAAGCCACACAATACTGTGGTTTGCCAGTCAGGTAGTCCATTATCCAGGATACAATGGAAGTGCCAATCTGCATTGGACAGAGTTTCAAGATGATGACTGTTGGAGTATTTAGTACAGTACATGAAAGTTTGATAATTAAAATATGACACAGCATTATTTTTCAGCCATGATAGTGTTTTGATGTTTAAGCATTATGTCAAATCCTCCTGATAAGGTAGTGTTCATTGAACATTTTGATATACAGATGCCTAACAATAAGATACCTCTTTCAGTAATGGTTTGCAGAATTATTGAATACAGATGTTTATAGATGACTTAGACTACAAGTGAACCCACATTATGGCCACTCAGGTTGCAGTAATTAGTACTTCTGGAATTCACAAATCACTATCAAAAACTGATTTACACTCAGTGTTGATTTTATTAGGCACACTGTTAAAACTTGTTAATGCAAATATCCAGTTAGTCAATCATAAAAGAATCCGGAGATGGTCAAGAATTTCAGTTGTTCAGACCAGTGATCAGATTGGGGAAAGAAATGTGATCTAAGTGACTTTGATTATGGAATGTTTGGTTCCAGACAGGGTGGTTTGAATCTCTTAAAAGCTGCTGATTTCCTGGGATTACAGAGAATGGTGTGGAAAAAATTCCCAGTGAGCAGCAGTTCTGTGGGTGAAAATGCCTTGTTAACCAGAGAGGTCAAAAGAGAACGGCCAGACTATGTCAAGCTGACAGGAAAGCAAGAGTAATGCAAATAACTGTGAACTACAACAGTAGTGTGCAGAAGAGGATCTCTGAGTGCACAACACATCAAACCTTGAAGTGGATGGACTGCAGCACCAGAAGATCACACGAGTTTCTACTCTTGTACTTAAAGTGGCTACTGAGTATAGAATAAAATTCAGACTCTGGTTTAATATCACAGGCATATGTCATGAAATGTGTTAACTTCGTGGCAACAGCACTATGATATAATGTATATTAAATAGTTAAGTTAAAATAAGTGCAAAAACATAAATTAAAAAAGTAATGAGTTAGTGTTCATGGGTCCAATGTCCATTTAGAAATAGGATGGCAGAGGGGAAGAAGCTGTTCCTGAATTGCAGAGTGTGTACCTTAAGCCTTCTGTATCTCCTTCCTGATGGTAACAATGAAAAGAGGACATGTCCTGGATGATTGAGGTCCTTAATGATGGATGCCACCTTCCTGAGGCACTGCTCCTTGAAGTGCCTTTGATACAAAGGAGGCTAGTGCCCATGATGGAGCTAATTTTACAACTTTCTGTAACTTACCAAAATTTGCATTTAATGAGTTTATGTTGGGGGGGGGGTTGGGGGAAGTGAGCATAGAATGTGAAAGCAACTACAAATTTTGTTAATTATTTTAAATATTTACCTTGGCAGTAAGATTTGAATATGACATCACTGCGCCGATGTGAGTTGGTAGGAGTACCCGAGTCCCTCCTTTGTTATGTCCTCTCCAGTCTGAGGACAAGCATTTTTTCTGACCTGCTGTATTGTGGGGAACTACAACAGCTATGTCTAGTTTCTTAAGGTAATATACTTATAAATCACGGAGCTTTAACCGGTTAATCCCTGAACTGGTACACCACTTTTCTGTATCCCAATCCTCAAATCCCCTTCCCTGTTATCTCCACCCCCAAACCCTTTCCTAATCCATGAGTTTTGTGGTTCAGAGAAAATACCTTGCATGTGAAGAGTGTGAAAGTGATGCACTGTGTTCATTGTCCTCCAATTGGAGAAGTTATGACAATGGAGGTACTCGGCTGACTGTCAACCCAATTGACATGGTGATGTTATATCGAAGTTTATTTTATTGCCTATAGTATTGAGTGACAAAATATATAAAAAATGACATTTGTTTCTTTCATGCAAATCTTGTCCATACCTCGTTTAATATTTTCCTTTGCTGCTAAATAACAGTTGTGAATTACCTTGTCATTGCTGTTAAAATATGAGAGAAAATTATACTGCAGAAATGTATCTGTAATTATATGGAATTCAATAGGAAGTGGGTTTGTGTTACAAAAAAATCACACCACTCTGTTTTCTAGGAATGCAACCCCTCTGTAACATGGTGTGTCATAAAGGAAAGATATTCAAAGTAGGAATGTGTTGATACAATGTACATTCAGATCGACGATAGCTTTCAGCCGACTGATCTGCATACAACTTGGGCTGTGAGTAAAGGACAGATGGGGGGGGGGGAATTGCAGAGGATATACTGCACTTAGAATTGCAGAAGTCATTTGATAAAGTGCCACATCAAAAATTATTGTATGAAAGGAAGCTTGTATAGGAGCAATGGCTAGACAACTGTTGGCCAACAGGAAACAGCAGACAATTTCTGTTTTTGGTTAACAATTAATGAGTGGTGTGCCACAGGTGTTGGAGCTGAGGCCTTACCTTCCGATTTACATAAATGATTTGGCTCATGGCACTGAAGATGTGGTTTTTAAATTGACATAAAAATAATGTGTGGAAAGGATATAGGGAATATAGGACAAGTGAGTGCGGAGAGTTCAAGCAAATACTGTTTAATTTGGCAAAATTTAAAAATTTTCTTTTGGAGGAAATGAAAATAAACATCTAATTGGCAAAGGGTTACAGAACTCTGAAGATCATATGTTTTTGAGTACTCAGGTGTATAATTTGCAGAACATTAGCATTTAGGAAGACTAACAATATCATTGTTCATCAGAAGAAATGAATACAGAAGTAAGAGGTTATGTTTCAGTCACAGAAGATGCCTGTAAGCCCACATGGAATACAATGTGGATTTAAAGGAAATGCATTAAAAGCGGTTCAGATAATATTTACGAGACTGCTGCCTGGAATAAGTTAGATGATGAAAGGCTTGTACTCACTGGTATTTTGAAGAAAGCTGGGACACTTGATTGAAATATGGTAGACCCTGAGGGATCTTGACAGGTTGGCATTATTTCACAAGATCACAAGACAAAGGAGCAGAAGTAGGCCATTCGGCCCATCAAGTCTGCTCTGTCACTCCACCATGAGCTTAACTATCTCCCATCTAGTTTCAATTTCCGGCTTTTTCCCCATATCCCTTGATACCCAGACTAATTAGATACCTATCAATCTCCTCCTTAAACACCCTCAATGATTGGGCCTCCACAGCTGTATGTGGCAATGAATTCCATAACTCCACGACCCTCTGGCTAAAAAAAAAATTCTCCTCATTTCTGTTTTAAATGGGTACCCTCTAATTCTAAGACTGTGGCCTCTTATCCTGGACTCAGCCACCAAGGGAAACAGCCTTTCCATATCTACTCTGTCCAACCCTTTGAACATTCGAAATTTCTAGTGGGATAATCCTGACACAGCCTGTCCCTTCCAAGTACAGCTCTGGCTACCACTGAGGACATTTACAAGAGGCAGTGTGTCAGGATGGCAACATCCATCATTAAGGACCACCACCATCTGGGTCATGTCATCCTCTTGATGCTACCGTCAGGCAGGGGATGAAGGTGCCTGGAGAATTGCACCTCATGGTTAAGAATAGTCTCTTTCCCACTGCCTCAAGGCTCTTACATTGACTTAAACTCCAAACACTAACTTAGACTTTTTTTTTTCTCTCAACATGCACTGGTCTCATTTATTTTAGCTTTTGTCATACAAGCTGTGTATTGTTAATTTTAGTCTGTTAACTTATTTGTCATACTTGTAATATATTGTGATGCTGCAAAAACATAACTTTCATTGCGTATGTACTATAAACTTGAAAATTTCAATTGGAAGTAGTGATCATCCATTTAAGATGGATGAAGTGGCATTTTTTTCTGATGGTCCAAAATGTCTGAGGTTTCTTTCCTCCAAGGTCAGTGGAACCAAAGTTGTTGAATTATTGATAAAAGTAGTCCTTGGAATATATCATTTCATTATAGTAATTAATGTAGCTATTTAATTGAGTAATACAATCAAAAGGTGCTAGGTAGTGGAATTTTATCCTGGAACAGCACTTAAAGCTAGAGAGAGCTATGATATTGAATCAGGGCCCTGAAACAGCGTAGAAAATCAATTGAAGGATTACCAATCATAAGAGTGCCAATCAATAGTTGTAACAAGTGACAGAAAACAAGAGAAAAGAAATAAAAGTTTTCATATCACTTTGAGGATAACCCAAAATAGTAAAGCGAGAGTACTCCAAAATTTAGCCAAATTGGGGTGGTACTGTACCCATAAAATGTATTCACCCCTTGAAAATTTTCATGTTTTATTGTTTTACAACATTGAATTACTACAAATTAATTCTACTACTAAAAAATCTCTACAAAGTGATCTAAATTAATGACAAATATAAAACATAAAATAATTGACTGCGTAATTATTTATTCTCCCCCCCCCCCCACCTTAATATGATACACCAGATCATCATTGATGCAGCGGATTGGTTTTAGAAATGACATAATTAGTTAAATGGAGATCTATTTTTGAAGACCTGTGTTTGGTCAAGGTGTTTCAATTGATTGTAGTAAAAATACACCTGTATCTGGTAGGCCCAACTGCTGGTGACTCAATGTCCTGGCAAAAACTATACCATGAAGACAAAAGAACACTCCAAGCAACTCTGTGAAAAGCTTATTAAAAAGTACAAGTCAGGAGATGGATACAAGAAAATTTCCAAGTCACTGAATATCCCTTGGAGTACAGTTAAGTCATCATCAAGAAATGGAAAGAATATGGCATAGTTGTAAATCTGCCTCAAAAACTGAGTGACTGCAAGAAGGGGAGTAGTGAGGGAGACCACCAATAGACCTATGACAACCTTGGAAGAGTTACAAGTTTCGGTGGCTGAGATGGGGGAGACTGCGCGTACAACAACTGTTGCTTGGGTGCTTTTCCAGTTGCAACTTTATGGGAGAGTGGCAAAGAGAAAGCCAGTGTTGAAAAAACTCACATGAAATCTCAGCTAGAGTTTGCTAGAAGGTATGTGGGAGTGTCTGAAGTCAGCTGGAAGAAAGTTCTATGATCTGATGAAACCAAAATTGAGCTTTTCAACCATCAGACTAAGCACTTGTTTGGCATAAACCAAACACCGCATATCATCAGAAACACGCTATCCCTGCTGTGAAGCATGGTGGTGGCTGCATCATTCTGTGGGGATGCTTCATTACAGTAGGCCCTGGAAGGCTTGTGAAGGTAGAATGCAGCAAAATGCAGGGAAATCCTGGAGGAAAACCTGATGCAGTTTGCAAGAGAACTGAACTTGGGAGAAGAATTGTTTTCCAGCAAGACAATGACCCCAAGCAAAAAACCAAATATACACAGGAATGGCTTAAAAACAACTAAGTTAATATCCTGGAGTGACCAAGTCAGAGTCCATACCTCAATCCAATTGAGAATTTGTGGCTAGACTGAAAAGGGCTGTTCATCTACGATCCTCATGCAACCTGACAGCTTGAGCAGTTGTGTAAAGAAGAATGGGGAAAAATTGCAGTGTGCAGATGTGCAAAACTGATAGAGACCTATCCACAGAGACTAAAGGCTGTAATTGCTGCCAGAGGTGCATCTATTATATATCGACTTGAAGGGGGGGGGGAATACTGATGCAATCAATTATTTTGTGTTTTATATTTGTAATTAATTTAGATCACTTTGTAGAAATTTGTTTTCACTTTAAGACGAAGGAGTCTTTTTCTCTTGATCAGTGTCAAAAAAGCCAAATCGAATCCATTGTGATTCATTGTTGTTAAACAATAAAAGATGAAAACTTCCAAGGAGGTGAATACTTTTTATGGGCACTGTAACTAAATAGTGTTCAGTGTACGATTTAGACAAAAATTAGCCAGAACAGGTTGAAACCATAAAAATCTTTGAAATAACACAAGGGCTAGTAGGGCCTACTATACACAGTAACTTTTATAAATAAATAATTAAATAACTGTGCCTGAACATGGTGATGTGGGACCTAAGGCTGCTGTATCTTTTTCCTGATGGTAGTAGTGAGAAGAGAGTATGGCCTGGATGGTGGATCTTTGATGAATTCTGCTTTCTTGTGGCAGCACTCCATGTAAATATGCTTAAGTCATGGGATGGGGTTTGCCTGTGCAGGTCTGGACTGTCTCCATTACTTTATGTAGTGTTTTCTATTATTCAGCATTGGTGTTTTCATATCAGCTGTGATGCAGCCTGTTAGGATATTCTCCACTGTGCATCTGCAAAAATTTGACAGATTTTAATGACATGTTGAACTTCCTCAAACTTCCTTTGTATTGTTGTGCGCCTTGGTAATGGCACTTATGTGGCTGATCCCTAGACAGATCCTCTGATATGATAACACCAAGGAATTTAAAGCTATTGATCCTCTCTACCTCTCATCCCCTAATGAGCCCTGGCTCATGGACTTCTGGCTTTCTCCTGTAGTTGATAATCAGCTCTTTGGTTTTGCTGATTTTGAGTGGGAGGTTATTGATGTGGCACCTCTTAAACAGGTTGTCATTCTCCCTTTGATGTTGCTTTGTCACCACCTTTGATTCTGTGAACACATTGATGCCATTGGTGAACTTGTAGGTGGAACTATGCTTAGCCCCACAGTCACAGGTATAGAGGGAGTGGAAAAGATGAGATTTCTGCTCCATGTTGATTTGTGGTTTCTCAGTGAGAAGATGTGGATACAATTTCAGGAGGAGATGCAGATTCAGGTCTTGGAGCTTGATTAAATCGGCCATGCCTGAATACTGTCTAGACTTTGCTGTGCATGGATGAAGATCACTTTATTTTGTGAAGAGTTGTGAATATAATAGAGCAATTTATAATGCACTTATTAATGGGGGTTAAATGTTCAAGTTTTAAAAAAAATTGTTGGGCCAGAGACATTGCTTTGAGAAGCTCCTGTAGTAATGTCATGGGAATAGAGTGATTGATGTACAACAGCCATAACCATCTGCCTTTGAACAAGATATGACTCCATTTGTTGGAAATTTTGGACTCCATGATGTGAAGGGCAGATATTCTCACTTCACTTTATGAAGGCTGCAGTTGAATAACTTGTTCATTGCTCCATTGGGTGAGTAAATGCAGTTAATAACATCTTCAATCATTGTTCATTGGTGTAACATTGGTTGTACAGTATTTTCCCTTTTTGTGGACAGTGCTTACCTGGACCATTTTCTCTGTTGTAGATGGCATTATTGGAATTGCTGTGGAGCTGCATGGTTAGTTGTGTACTTGTAATGTCACTTAGAATGAGTTCATTTGGTTGAAGACTAGCTTCTGTGAAGTCTGGTGATTTTTGGAGAGACCCAACTAGGCTTGTGCATTTGCACTTCTGGTTGAGGAATTGTAAATAATTCATCCTATAACCATGAGATTCTGGGTCCTGTATTCATGGAGGTATTCTTAAAATTGTTGTGTCTGGATTGTTGTTTAGTAGGTCACCACCATTTACAGCTATATGTGACAACTGCACAGAACTGTGAAGCAATTTTTGGTTATGTTATGATTTATTCAGTTACTTGATGTTTTGCATTAAATAATTGAGTTTTTATTTTTATTATGGCACCTTTTTGTAAAGTTCATCTGCTCCCTTAATGGATTCTTCATTGAATCAACGTTAATTCCCTGACTCGGTGTAATGGAGTTGCATATTGTGGAGAGTTAATTTTGCAGGTAAATGCCCATCTTGCTGTTTTTGAGCTGCTAAGTCTTCTCTAGCCGGCCGGTGGTATAGTGGCATCAGCACTGGACTTTGAGGCGAATGGTTCCGAGTTTGAATCCAGCTGGCTCCTGCACGCTTTCTACCTGCGCAGGGTTGAGCTTCAAGCTAGCAACTCAGCCTTGTAAAAACACTAAAATGCTACAGAGTCAGCAAGAATGCCACCTGGTGTGTCTCAAGGTGTGAAAAGGAACAACAACAAATCTGCTCCGTCATACTTAACACAGTAGTTGCCATGCAAATATGAAAAAGGGACCTGGTCTTCACAAGACGCATAGTGTTAACTTGCTAATATCAATTCAGTGGCCACTTTATTAGGTACAGGAGTAGAACCCAGTGTGGTCTTCTGCTGCTGTAGCCCATCTAATTCAAGGTTCGATGTGTTGTGCATTCAGAGATGCTCTTCTGCACACCGCTATTGTAAACATGCTTATTTGAATTATTGTCACCTTCATGTCCGCGTGAACCAGTCTGGCCAATCTCCTCTGACCACTTTCAAGGCATTTGCCCACAGAGCTGCCACCCATTAGATGCCTTGTTTTTTTTTGCACAATTTTCTGTAAACTCTAGAGACTTCGTGAAAATCTCAGCAGATCAGCATTTTCTGAGATACTCAAACCATCCCATCTGGCACCATCAATCATTCCACGGTCAAAATTACTTCGATTACATTTCTTCATCATCTGATGTTTAACCTGAACAACATCTGAACCTCTTGATCATGTTTGCATACTTTTATTCATTGCGTTGCAACCATATGATTGGCTGATTAGATATTTGCATTGAACAACAGGTGTACTTAATAAAGTGGTCACTGAGTGTCTCAAGTCCAATGAAGTTTCAACTCCAGAGAAAAGTGGAGCTGAAAATTCACTGTGTGACTAACTATTCACCATTTTACTGTTCCATATTTACATCTAAATTCATAAACAATATAAATGTATATAATTTTAGATGGTTAAATTAGTGGGAAGTATGAATGTGATTTGAAATTTCACACAAAGGTAAACACGCCTACAAACCAGATTTGGGCGGGGGGGAGGAATTAAAACTTATCTGTCTAACTGTTTGTATTGTTTTTATTTGATCAGTATTTATTGTAAGTTATAAAGTTACAATATTTTCTAAACTTTTTTGATCAGACTTGTTTATCTGGAAATTCATTGTACTTGTTTATATGTGTACCAACTGTTATTCTCTTGAGGGAAGGTAGTCCATATGTTTTTTATAGTGAGATGTAATCAACATTTCAACAAAAGACTAACTGACTATAAAAGGCTCTGTTTTAGCCATCAAAGATGGCAAACTTTAACAGCCTCTCAATTCTTTCGGAACCTTCCTTTCACTTTCTTTGATCCCAAGTTCTCACCCCTTGGTTTTATTCCTTCCTTGTTTTCACTTTCCTTGTGATCTGGCGGGAGGAGAAGATGGCGGCGTGCCTGTGTGTGCGCAGCCCTCTGGTGAAAAATGATATCGTATCTGTTAAATAGGGGCCGTGGACAATTCTGATTTGATGGAGAATGGACGTGAAAGCGCAGAGGAACATCTAGAGAAATTTCTGAAATGTCCGTTCGCTGCTATCATTACTGTGTGGTTGGGAATCTTTTGGAGGGTAGGCCTCAAACTCCCTGGCCTTGCCTGCTTTTGGCGACCGAGAAGGAGGTCGAATCGTTCGGACAGAGATGGCGCTCAGTACTTGGTGTTGGAGAGCTGATCGGAGCTTGAAGTTTTCGGATGACTCAGAGTCGGATTGTGGTCGGCATGGCAGGGAGAGCTTTTCTTCCTTCTCCTGTCTGTGTGAGATGTGGGACATTTGAGAAACTTTGAACCTTACTGTGCTCATGGACGACTTCATCAAGTTATGGTATTGTTGCACTGTTGTAACTATATGTTATAATTATGTGGTTTTGTCAGTTTTTTCAGTCTTGATCTGTCCTGTGTTTTGTGATATCACACTGGAGGAAATAATGTATCATTTCTGAATGCATGCATTACTAAATGACAATAAGAGAAACTGCGTGTCTTCATAATCTAATCTAATCAGGGAAAGGAGGGTGTGAGTGAGGTGGGTAGTGGGATCCAAGAGACAGTGCTGGAGGAGCCTCAGCCTTTGAGCTGTCCAACAGATCTGAGATTCTTGCTCCCTGTGTGGATGAGAATGGCAGCCATAGGAAGGATGAGCAACCTAACTGTGGCACTGTAGTTCAGGGAGCCATTCAAGGGGGGTGGGGAGAGAAAAGAAATGTAGTGGTAATTGGGGATAATATAATCAGGGGAATAGACAGAGTTCTCTATCGTGAGGCTAGAGCGTCCCGAAGGCTTTGTTGCCTGCCTGATGCCCGGGTTCGGACATCTTATCTAAACTGCAGAAGAATTTGCAGTGGGAGGGGAAAGATCCAGTTGTTGTGGTCCATGTTGGTACTAACAACATAGTAGAACAAGGAAAGCGATTCTGCTGAGAGAATTTGAACAGCTAGGGACTAAATTAAAAAGCAGAACCAAAGAGGTGGTAGTTTCTGGATTACTACCTGAGCCATGTGTAAATTGACATAGGATCAAGAAGATTAGAGAGTTAAATGCATGGCTCAATGATTGGTGTGGGAGAAGTGGGTTTGAATTAATGGGAAATTGGCACCAGTATTGGGGAAGGAGCAACCTGCACCAATGGGATGGGCTCCACCTGAACGGTGCTGGGACCTGGATCCTAGTGAATCACATAGCTAGGGCTCTGAATAGGGCTTTAAACTAAATAGAAGGGAGAAGTATTAATAAAATAAAAGTGTGTATAAAGATAATGTAAAAGCAAAAGATAAAAAAAAGAGAAAAGTAAGAGTGAAGTGCAAAAGAGAAAAGGATTACAAGATTTTAAAAGCACAATGGATGTAAGGGCACAATGTACTCATTTGTGCCACAATTTCACTGACCTTGTTTCGAATTCTACGTGCATTCAGGTAAAGGGGTATGATTTAGTGACCGTTAAAGAAATGTGGTTGCGGGGTATAGAGGATTGGGAATTAAATATCCAAGGATCTGAGCTAATATGGAGGGATAGGCAAGAAGTTAAAGGAGGTGGGATAGCGCTTTTAATTAAAGATAAGATCAGGGCAATAGTGAGAGATGATCTAAGGAGTGAAATGTTGAAGCCATCTGAGTAGATATTAGGAATAGTAAAGGGAAAAAAAAATCACTGTGGGAGTCAATCGGCCACCGAGTAATAATATTACAGTGGCACAGGCAATAAACAGAAATATCTGAAGCATGTAAGAATAGAACAACAGTTACTGTGGGGGACTTCAACTTACACATATATTGGGTGAATCAAATTGGTTGAGGCAGTCTTGAGGACTGCATAGAATGCATCTGTGATGGCTTTCTTGAACAGCATGCTACTAAATCTACAAGAGAACGTGTTATCTTAGATCTGGTCCTGTGCAATGAGACAGGTAACATTAGTGATCTTTTAGTTAGGGATCCTCTTGGAAAGAGTGATCACAGTATAACTGAGTTTCTCAAATAAATGGAGGGTGCAGTAGTTTGATCTAAAACCAGTGTTATTATGCCTAAACAATGGGGACTGCAATGCGATGAGGAAGGATTTGGCTAATGTAGACTGGGAACACAGGCTATGTGGTGGGGCAGTTGAGAACCAGTGGAAGAGTTTCAAAGCGATTTTTAACGATGCACAACAAAAGTATATTCCAGTTACAAGCAATGACACGGGTGGGGAGGGCTAGCTTTGGATAACTAAGGAAATAAAAGAAGGCATCAAACTAAAACCTCTTGCATACAAAGTCGCCAAGAGTAGTTGGAAACTGGAAGATTGGGGAAACTTTAAAAAGCAACACAGAACCACTAAGCAAGCAGTAAAGAAAGGGAAGATATTTTCTGAAAATAAGCTAGCACAAAATATAAAAACGGATAGTAAAAGTTTTTATAATATAAAGGGGAAAAGGGTGGCTAAAGTGAACATGGGTCCCTTGGAGGAGGAGGAGGAATTGATATGGGTAATGAGGAAAGGACAGAGGCTTTGAATGACTATTTTGTATTGGTCTTCACAGTAGAGGACACGTCTCACATGCCAAAGAAAAATATTATGCATGTGATGGGAGGTGAAGATCTTGATACAATATCTATCACTAAAGAGCTAGTGCTGAACAAATTTCTGGGCCTGAAGATAGATAAGTCCCCTGGTCCTGATGGAATGGATCCCAGGGTACTGAAAGAAATGGCAGAAATTATAGTAGAGGCTTTGGTGATAATTTGCCAAAATTCTCTGGACTCTGGGTAGGCCCTGGCAGATTGGAAGAAGGAAAATGTCGCGTCACTGTAGGCAAAAGGCAGGAAGCTATAGACAGTTAATATTTGGAAAATGCTTGAAGCTGTCATTAAAGAAGAAATAGCGAGACATCTGAAAAGAAATGGATCCATCAGGTAGGTGGATTCAGCAAAGGCAGGTCCTGTTTGACAAACTTACTGGAGATCTTTGAGGATATAACGAGGCAGTGAATAGAGGGAAAAGCAGATGGATGTTATTTACTTGGATTTCCAGAAGACGTTTGATAAGGTGCCACATAAAAGACTCATCCATAAATAAGGATGCACAGAGTTGGGGCTGATGTATTAGCAAGGATAAAGGATTGGTTAACTAATAGAAAACAGAGTTGGGATACATGGGTGTTCCTCTGGTTGGCAATCAGTGGTGAGCAGTGTGGCGCAGGGATTGGTGCTAGGCACGCAACTGTTCACAATATACATTAACAATCTGGAAGAGGGGTCCAAGTGTAGCATATGTAAGTTTGCTGATGATATTAAATTGAGTGGAAAAGCAATTTGTGCAGAATATACAGGGAGTCTGCAGAGAGATATAGATAGGTTAAGTGAGTGGACAAGGATCTGGCAGATGGAGTACGATGCTGGTAAATGCGAAGATTGTCCGCTTTGGAAGGAAAAAGGGAAGAGTAGATTAGTATTTAAATGTTGAAATAATTGCAGCATGCTGCTGTGCAGAGTGACTTGGAAGTGCTTGTGCATGAATAAGAAAAGATGGGGTTGCAGGTGCAGCAGACTATCAAGAAGACAAATGGAATGTTGGCCTTCATTGCTAGGGGGGTTGAGGGAGGCTATGCTGCAACTGTGCAGGGTACTGGTGAGGCTGCACCTGGAATACTGTGTGCAGTGCTGGTCTCCTTACTTAAGGAAGGATATATAGCTTTGGAGGCAGTACAGAGAGGTTCACCAGGTTGGTTCCAGAGATAAGGGAGTTAGACTGAGGAGAGATTGAGTTGCTTGGGATTATACTTGCTGGAATTCAGGAGAATGAGAGGAGATCTTATACAAACATATAAAATTATGAAGGAGATAGATAAGATAGAGGCAGGAAAGTTATTTCTACTGTTAGGTGAGACTAGAACTAAGGCGGTACATAGTCTCAAGATTCGGCGGAGTAGATTTAGGATGGAGATATGGAGCAACAGCTTTTCCCAGAGAGTGGTGAATCTGTGGAATTCTTTGCACAATAGAGCAGTGAAGGCTACCTCAGTAAATACATTTAAGACAAAGTTGGATAGATGTTTGCATAGTTGGGGAATTAAGGGTTATGGGGAAAAGACAGGCAGGTGGGGATGAGTCCATGGCCAGATCAGACATGATCTTTATTGATTGGTGGAGCAGGCTCGGTGGCCAGATGGCCTACTCTTGCTCCCATTTCTTATGTTCTTTTGTTCACTATTCTTTTTGATCTTCCCCTCTGATAATTTCTGAAGAGGTTCTAGATTTAGTTAGCTCATGTCACTAGTTTGAATTTTAAGTTGAAACGGATGTTAAGTTCTTCTGCTGCCTTCACCTCTGTTTTTTTGGGGAAAGATCTTTGTCCCAGGCTGTTCACTCTTTCTGTAATGTACAGACTTCTTAATTTCCTCTTGGGCCCTCCTTGGCTTTTTCCCCTCTGGATACAAAATAAGATTTGGAGAAGGAGTCGGTGTAATGGTAGAGGGATTTTTGGATTTGAGGCCTCTGACCACTGGAGTGCCATAGGGATCTGTGTTTTCCTTGCTGTTTGACGTATTAATGATTTGGAGGAGAATGTGGATGGCACAGTTAGTCAGTTTGCAATTGACACTGAAATTGGTGGTGTGATGAACAGTGAATAAACATAGAAAATAGGTGCAGGAGTAGGCCATTCGGCCCTTCGAGCCTGCACTGCCATTCAGTATGATCATGGCTGATCATCCAACTCAGAACCCTATACCAGCCTTCCCTCCATACCCCCTGATCCCTTTAGCCACAAGGGCCATATCTAACTCCCTCTTAATATTGCCAATGAACTGGCCTCAACTGTTTCCTGTGGCAGAGAATTCCACAAATTTACCACTCTCTGTGTGAAGAAGTTTTTCCTCATCTCGGTCCTAAAAGGCTTCCCCTTTATCCTCAAACTGTGACCCCTCGTTCTGGACTTCCCCAACATTGGGAACAATCTTCCTGCATCTAGCCTGTCCAATCCCTTTAGGATTTTATACGTTTCAATAAGATCCCCCCCTCAGTCTTCTAAATTCCAACGAGTATAAGCCTAGTCAATCCAGTCTTTCATCCCAGGAATCAACCTGGTGAACCTTCTTTGTACTCCCTCTATGGCAAGGATGTCTTTCCTCAGATTAGGGGACCAAAACTGCACACAATACTCCAGGTGTGGTCTCACCAAGGCCTTGTACAACTGCAGTAGTACCTCCCTGCTCCCTGTACTTGAATGCTCTTGCTATGAATACCAGCATACCATTCGCCTTTTTCACTGCCTGCTGTACCTGCATGCCCACTTTCAATGACTGGTGTATAATGACACCCAGGTCTTGTTGCACTTCCCCTTTTCCTAATCGGCCACCCTTCAAATAATAATCTGTTTTCCTGTTTTTGCCACCAAAGTGGATAACCTCACATTTATTCACATTAAATTGCATCTGCCATGAATTCACCCACTCACCTAACCTATCCAAGTCACCCTGCGTCCTCTTAGCATCCTCCTCATAGCTAACACTGCCGCCCAGCTTCGTGTCATCCGCAATCTTGGAGATGCTGCATTTAATTCCCTCATCTAAGTCATTAATATATATTGTAAACAACTGGGGTCCCAGCACTGAGCCTTGCAGTACCCCACTAGTCACTACCTGTCATTCTGAAAAGGTCCCGTTTATTCCCACTCTTCGCTTCCTGTCTGCCAACCAATTCTCCATCCACATCAATACCATACCCCCAATACCGTGTGCTTTAAGTTTGCACACTAATCTCCTGTGTGGGACCTTGTCAAAAGCCTTTTGAAAATCCAAATATACCACATCCACTGGTTCTTCCCTATCTACTCTACTAGTTACATCCTCAAAAAATTCTATGAGATTCGTCAGACATGATTTTCCTTTCACAAATCCATGCTGACTTTGTCCGATGATTTCACCGCTTTCCAAATGTGCTGTTATCACATCTTTGATAACTGACTCGAGCATTTTCCCCACCACCGATGTCAGGCTAACTGGTCTATAATTCCCTGGTTTCTCTCTCCCTTTTTTAAAAAGTGGGGTTACATTAGCCACTCTCCAATCCTCAGGAACTAGTCCAGAATCTAAAGAGTTTTGAAAAATTATCACTAATGCATCCACTATTTCTTGGGCTACCCTTAAGCACTCTGGGATGCAGACCATCTGGCCCTGGAGATTTGTCTGCCTTTAATCCCTTCAATTTACCTAACACCACTTCCCTACTAACATGTATTTCCCTCAGTTCCTCCATCTCACTGGACCCTCTGTCCCCTACTATTCCCGGAAGATTATTTATGTCCTCAGTGAAGACAGAACCAAAGTAGTTATTCAATTGGTCTGCCATGTCCTTGTTCCCCATAATCAATTCACCTGTTTCTGTCTGTAGGGGACCTACATTTGTCTTAACCAATTTTTTTCTTTTCACATATCTATAAAAGCTTTTATAGTCAGTTTTTATGTTTCCTGCCAGTTTTTTCGCAATCTTTTTTCCCTTTCCTAATTAAGCCCTTTGTCCTCCTCTGCTGGACTCTGAATTTCTCCCAGACCTCAGGTGAGCCACTTTTTCTGGCTAATTTGTATGCTTCTTCTTTGGAATTGATGCTATCCCTAATTTCCCTTGTCAGCCACGGGTGCACTACCTTCCCTGATTTATTCTTTTGCCAAACTGGAATGAACAATTGTTGTAGTTCATCCATGCGATCTTTAAATGCTTGCCATTGCATATCCACCGTCAACCCTTTGTGTCATTTACCAGTCTATCTTAGCTAATTCATGTCTCATACCTTCAAAGTTACCCTTCTTTAAGTTCAGAACCTTTGTTTCTGAATTAACTATGTAACTCTCCATCTTAATGAAGAATTCCACCATATTATGGTCACTCTTACCCAAGGGGCCTCTCATGACGAGATTGCTAATTAACCCTTCCTCATTGCTCAATACCCAGTCCAGAATAGCCTGCTCTCCAGTTAGTTCCTCGACATGTTGGTTCAAAAAACCATCCCGCATACATTCCAAGAAATCCTCTTCCTCAGCACCCTTACCAATAAGGTTGTCTAGTGACAGCAAGAACTTGATCAACAGTAATAATGGGTAAAAAGATGGCAAATTGAATTTAACTCTGTTTAAAACATAAGTGATGCACTGTGCGAGGCAGCATCTATGGAGGGGAATAAAAAGTCAACATTTTGGACTGAGACCCTTCAGCACTCTTAACACCTGATGAAGTGTCTCGGCCTGAAATGTTGATTGTTTATCCTCCTGTATAGATGCTGCCTAATTTAGAGTTCCTATGGCATTTTGTGTATGTTGCTCAAGATTTCCAGCATTACAGAATCAAGTATTTTTAGAGTTTTTTTTACATCTTAAATTGAGTGTTCAAGTTAGTTTCATCATTTATCTAATAATTTTAGTATTAATGAAATTTAGGCTTTTGAATTATTCTCTTGCCCAAAACCTTAATCAAAATTAGAATTTGATTCAGAATCAGGTTTATTATCACTGACATGTTGTGAAATTTGCTTTGCAGCAGTATAGTGCAATACATAAAAAAAACTGTAAACTACAATAAAAAATATATAAAGTGCAGAAGAGGGGAAAATAGTGAGATGGTGTTCGTGGATTATTCAGAAATCTGAAGGTGGAGAGGAAGAAGCTGTTCCTAAAACCTTGAATGTGTCTTTGGACTCCTGTACCTCATTGATGGTAGAAATGAGAAGAAGGCATGTCTGAGGTGGTGAGGGTCCTTAATAATAGATGTCTCCTTTTTGAGGCATTACCTTTTGACTATGTCCTCTGATGGGGAGGCTGGTACCCATGATGGAGCTGGGTAGGTGTATAACAATCTGCTGTTTTTTTTTTTGATTCTCTGCAGTGGAGCCTCCATACCAGATCTGATGCAACCAGTTAGAATGCTGTCCACAGTACATCTGTAGAAATTCACTCGTCCTTGGAGACACACCAAATTTCCTTTAACTGCTAACGAAATATAGCCTGCTTTGTAATTGCATCAATATGTTGGGCCCAGGATAGATTTTCAGATGTGTTGACACCCAGGAACCTGAAGCTGCTCATCCTTTCCACTGCTGACCCCCCTGAAGTCCACAATCAATTCCTTGGTCTCACTGACGTTGAGTGCAATATTGTTGTTAAGCCACCACTCAACTAGAGGATCTATCTATCTCATTTCCGTACACCTGCTTGTCACTTTCTGAGATTCTACCAACAATAGTTGTGTCGTTGCTGAATTTATTGATAGTATTTGAGCTGTGCCTAGTCACAGTCATGAGTGTAGAGAGGGAGTAGAGCAGTGGGATAAGCATACCTCCCTTGAGGTGCACCTGTGTTGATAATCAGCGAGGAGAAGATGTTATTTCTGATGCACACTGACTGGTCTTCTGATGAGGATGTGAAGGATCCATTTGCAAAGAGAGGTACACAGGCCCCGGTTCTGAAACATGTTGATTAGTACTGAAGGGATTGTAGTATTGACCACTGAGTTGTAATCAATAAACAGCAGCCTGACGTAGGTATTAATGTTGTCCAGGTGATACGGGGCTGAGTAGAGAGACGGTGAAATTGCATCCGCTGATGACCTATTGTGGTTGATAAGTTAATTCCGGCCATCACCAACCTCCCAAAGCACTTCATCGCAGTTGATGTGACTGCTTCCGGATGATAGTTGTTGAGGCAGCTCACTGTACTCTTGGGTAATGGGATAACTAATGCTTTTTTGTGAGGGTTCACCCTCTTGAAAGATGTTCTTACGTTGGCATCTGAGACAAGGTCAACAAGCTGCAGGAATTCGCACAGGTATAGCTTTACTCTTTCTTTCAAAGCATGCACTAAAATGTGTTCAGCTCATCAGGAGCGAAGCATCATAGATCAAGTCCTTAGCTGAGTGTGAATCTAATGGTTCATCCATAGCTTCTGGTTTAGATACATCGCCGTTTTCCACACAGGTCAGTGCAACTCTATCGCATTCATTCAGATCCAAAGGTGAATCCCTGAATATTATCCAGCCCACTGGTTCAAAGCAATCCTATAAGCGCTCCTTACTTCTGTTGACAATATCTTCATGGTTGTCACCTTTGGTGCTGTGGTCCTTGGTCTCTGCCTGTATACCAGGTATTCAGTCCACAGATGTTTAGTACTGTGATTGTGAAACAAATGTTGCCATTTCTTTGCTATTGTGAAAAAAATCCACTTATTTTCAGATTTTTTTTACAATATGGCAAATCAGAAGTTGAAGCAGTAGTAGTTCTAACTTTAGTTCAGAATAAACTGGCACATCCAGTGATGGATGAAGTCCCTGGATACTCAACTGGAATGGTTAGATCTTCTACCCTGTCTTGGAAGAACTGTCTGATTGTTTAAGAGCCATGGCTAGAGCTTCCAAGAAGATATAAAATCCAATTCAAGAATAAGTTTGTGCTTTGGCAAATCTTTAAATGTACACCAAAGTATGCATGTGTGGCCTTGCAGGAGGAAGCTACAATTTTTTGATCACTGAAAATTAATCTTGCCTGTTGGTGCTGCTTTTAGTATGACTTTAGGTCTCAAGTAATGGTTTGTTGCCTGAATTGAATTTGTTTGGAACAATAATGGGAATGCACCAAAAATTGGTAAATGCACCTGAGGTGTTGAATGTCTCAAGAAGTGCATGTTTATAATTGTTGGGGGATGACAAGAATGTGCTAAGGATATATTTTTAAAAAGAAGAACAGGTTGCGGTTCCCAGAGCTAACATTGCTGTTGACTTGTATAACAGTCTGTTCTAGCCCACTTGAATATACTCTTTGAGCTTAGAGTAGAGAAATTTAATATCACCTGTATAAACTTGAAAATATTTCATTCGGCCCACGCTAGCTTTGAAGAATGGAAAATGTCCTTGGGGCAAAGTTAACTGCCTGCTATAATATGCTTACAGCACAAAGATATAATTGGTGAAAAGAAATTGAATAGTGAAACAGCAACTCCGTCTGGAAAAAAGTTTCTTCATTAGTACATTTATAACAGTACAGCAATGTTTTCTATAGCTGTGGTCCAAGATTTCACTGTGGTAATAAATTAATAATTGTAGAAAGAAATGTAAAATTTTCATATGTCAGAGGCAGATTTGGATGCATTGAGTAGTTGACTATGCTGGCATTTTAATTTTTTTTTGTTTTTGATATTGCTGGGTAATTTTTTTGCCCAGTCTTGGAAATGAGTCCAGATAGAGAGGAACAAAGAAGTCTTACACTTGCATGGTGCCTTTTGGAGTAGTTCAAGCTCTGTTAGAGCTAATTTATAAGTTTAACCATTTGTCTCAATGAAATACAGAATGCTATTTTTGCACACTGGAATATCCTACCTACACTTAAATGAGATCTCATTCTTTTTATAGTACTATGGGAAAATTAGGACACTGGGTGACTCTGCTACGATCTTACATGGTATTACATGCTCTCTTATTTGATCTGAGAGGGCAGGCAGTGTTTAAAGATTCATCCAGAGCACAATGACATAAACAAAATAACTCTGAAACAGCAGCTTCAATCTGAATCTGGAAACTTCTTACGGGTGAGTGTGCTATCCCTCAAACTACTCCTTGGTTTTGTTTTGAGGATTCCAGTAAGCATAAATAGTAACTTGTATGGTCAGTTTGTATCTGAAATGCAAAAGGAAATGTAAATAAAATGCTAGAATATGAGTGGGGAGAGTTGTAAACTTTTTTGGCAGTTTAGGATATTAATGGATAGGATACAAATTGAGTTGTAATCTTTCTCACAAACCAAATTGATTTACATACAGCATAGACTATTTCTGCACAGTACAAGCTTTTAGCCCGTGATACCGTGCTGACCTTTTAAACTACTCTAAGATGAATCTAAGCCTTCCCTCTTACATAGCCCTGCATTTTTGTATCACCAATGTGCTATCTAAGTTTCTTAAATGTTCCTAATGTATGTGTCTCTACCACCATCTCTGGCAGGGCATTCCATGCATCACTCAGTTAAAAAAAAAAATACCTCTGATATCTCTTGGCTGACCCCTTCCCACCAATACTTTCCTCCAATCACTTTAAGAATAGGCCTGCTTGTGTTGGCCATTTCTGCCCTGGGGAATGGTCTCTGACTATCTACTCAATCTATGCCTCTTGTATCTCTACCAATTCACTTTCATCCTCCTCCGTTCCAAAGAGAGAGGCCCGAGCTCACTCAATCTACCCACAAAAAGATTTCTGTTGGAGTTATTTACATCTTACCCTCAGCATTTTTTCCATCTAACCAAATATTGCAGTTGGTAAATTACCCCAAATGCTAGCCACTTTGGTTTTGTTCTCCAATTGAGTTCAGGCTGTATCATGTTTGAGAATTTTTATAGTTGCTGTAAGTGGTTATTTATTGTGCCCTGTTGAAAACTTGTACTGCAGTATAAAAGGGAATATATAATAATATTTTATAATTACTTGGAACTGCCTACGTTTAGTAAAAAAAAACTTACTTCCACATCAGTTGAAAATATTATAAAGCCTTTTTGTACTTCATCTCCAAGACCTTTTTTGTAGTTTTTCCAGGACTGTACATTTACCCTACAAATGAAGTTAAGTTCCAGATGTTGTAAATGAATGAACATTTGTCAACTATTATTTTTTTTTCTTTCTGCTAGATTATGTATTGCATTGAACTGCTGCTGCTAAGTTAATAAATCTCACATCACATGCCGGTGATAATAAACCTGATTCTGATTCTGATCTTCAATCAAAGGAAATTAATTCTAAAAGTAAAATGTAGTTCTGGTCAAATTAAGGGTAATCACTTGGTAGGGAAGAGCTACTATAGAGCACAAATGATTACTTACAACAAGAAATTAGGAACACAGAATTGAGGAGAGAGAGATAAATGGATTCATATTTGTTTGTAAATTGTTTTATGTTTTCAGGGCTGGAAAAATAACCTTTTACTTGGCAAGCATAGACATTAAGTTTCTGTCCAATTGTATCTCTAATATATGTCTACACAGCAGGTATCATTGTAAATCACAGGATACAGCTTAACAGGCTAATATGAATTATTACTGAAAATGAATTTGAAGCATTTCTCTTATTCAGTGCTGCTTTAATTATCTGGGCAGTTGTACTTGGTTGATACATTGTTTTGAAAATGACAGCCTGATTTGTCTTTTACAAGTAGGATTGAGCAAGCTGACTAGAGTTACTGTTAAGTGCCTTGACTAATGTACTGCATCACTTGTTAAATTTACTTTCATGCTCCAGTAGTGATGAACAGCAGTTAATGAATACTGTATTATTTGACTGGAATGTTTACTTTTTGAAACTTGAATTATATTTAAACAATTGTGAATTACTGTGAATTACTCCAGGACAAATTGTATTTTAACTGTTCTTATTATTTTGTATTAGCTTGGGTTAAGCCATTTTCTTTCTCTTTGTACCAATCTTTACCATTTCCTCGTTTTTGTGATCAATTTGTGAAAATTAATACACTTTTTCTGTTTTTTTTCAATGACATTAAAAGTTCAAGCGGTACGGTTTAAAACTGTATTTGTAGGTATCTATCCTTTTTCATTGTATAAGTTTTAAGCATGAAATTTAGTGATCTGGAGCAGCAGCTGGATGATCTTTGGCTTGTAAGGGAGAGTGAGGAGATCATTGATTGGAGTTACAGGGAAGTAGTTACCCGCAAGTTGCAGGAGGCAGGTAGCCAGGTGACTGAAGGAATGGGACGATGAATATGCAGTTAGAGCAGAGCATCCTTGTGGCCATTCCCCTCAGTGAGTATACTGCTTTGGGTACATTTGTGGGGGATGACCTCCCAGGGAAATACCACGGTTACCAGGATACTGGCTCTGAGCGTGGATCTGTAGTGCAGAAGGGAAAGGGAGAGAAGAGGGAGTGGTAGTGATAGGGAACTCAATCATCAGAGGAACAGACAGGAGATTCTGTGGACATGACATAGACATCTGAATGGTATGTTGCCTCCCAGGTGCTAGTGTCAGGGACATCTCGGATCACGCCCACAGCATTTTGGAGGGGAACGGAGAGCAGCCAGATGTCTTGGTACGTATTGGTACCAATGACAGGAAGAAAAAGCAAATAGGTCATGAAGAGAGAATTTAGAGAGTTAGGCAGAAAACTGAGAAGCAGGACCTCCAGGTTAGTCACTTCTCGATTCTACCAGTTCCATGTGCCAGTGATGGTAGAAACAGGATGATCTGGCAGATTAATACGTGGCTGAGAATCTGGTGCAGGGGGCAAGGCATCAGGTTCTTGGATCATTGGGATCTCTTCTGGGGGTGGTATGACCTGTACAAAAGGGACAGGTTGCACCTGAACTGGAGGGGGACCAATATTCTCACAGGCAGGTTTGTTGGAGCTGTTGGGGAGGGTTTAAACTAATTTGGCAGGGCTTTGGGAACCAGAGTGAAGGGACTCATGATAGGATGGATTGCAAAAAAGCAAAGATAGCATGCAGTCAGACTGTCAGGACATGCAGGCAGATGATATTGGAGCCAACAGCATGAGTATCAGTGCATTAGGAATGCAAAATCAAAAAGGGTAGTAAATACAGCACTCAGTGTTATATCTCAATGCACAAAGTATAAGAAATAAGTTGGATGATCTTGTTGCACTTCTACAGATTGTCAGATATGTGGCCATCACTGAATCGTGGCTGAAAGATGGTTGTAGTTGGGAGCTGAACGTCCATTGCATTGGAGGGATAAGAAGGTAGGCAGAGAAAGTAGCATGGCTCTGCTGCTAAAGAATGACATCGAATCATAAGGAAGATGTTGAATCTCCGTGGGTTGAGTTAAGAAACTACAAGAGTAAAAGGACCCTCATGGTAGTTATATGCGGGCCTCCTAACAGTAGCTGGGATGTGGTCCATAGATTACAATGGGAAACAGAAAAAGCGTGTCAGAAGACAATGTTATGATAGGGGAGATTTTAACATGCAGGTAGATTGGGAAAATCAGGCTGCTAATGGGTCGCAAGAGAGTGAATTTGTTGTCAATGCCTACAAGATGGCTTTTTAAAGCAGTTTGTCGTTGAGCTTATTAGGGGATCGGCTCTACTGGATTTGGTGTTATGTAATGAACTGGAGGAGATTAGGGATCTTAAGGTAAAGGAACCCTTAGGGGCAGTGATCACAATATGATTGAGTTCAGCTTGAAATTTGATAGGGAGAAAATATGGTCTGATCTAGTAGTATTTCAGTGGAGTAAAGGAAATTACAGTGGTATGAGAGGTGAGAGTTGGCCAAAATAAATTGGAAGGAGATGTAGGCAGGGATGACAGCAGAGCAGTAATGGCTTGAGTTCCTGGGAAAAAATGAAAAAGGTACAGGATAGATTTATTCCAAAAACAAATGACAAAATAGTACAACTGTGGCTGACGCGGGAAGTCAAAGCTAATGGAAAAGCCAAAGAGAGGGAATACAACAAAGCAAAAATTAGTGGGAAGATAGAGGATTGGCAAGCTTTTAAAAACCTACAGAGAGCAACTAGAAGTATCATTAGGAGAGAAAAGATGAAATATGAAAACAAGCTAGTAAACAATATCAAGGTGGGTAGAAAAAGCTTTTTCAAGTATATATAAAAAAAGAGGTGAAATTGGATATAGGCCCACTAGAAAATGAGGCTGGATAAATAATAACAGGGGACAAGGAGATAGCAGATGAACTAAATGAGTATTTTGCATCAGTCTTCGCTGTGGAAGACACTAGCAGTGTGCCAGGTGTGAGGGAGGGAAGTGAGTGCAGTTACTATTACAAGGGAGAAGGTGCTCAAAATACTGAAAGACCTAAAGGTGCATAAGTCACCCGAGCCAGATAAATTGCACGCTAGGGTTCTGAAAGAGGTAAAGGTAGAGATTGTGGAAGTATTAGTAATGATCTTTCAAAAATCATTAGATCTGGCATGATTCTGGAGGACTGGAAAATTGCAAATGTCACTGCACTCTTTAAGAAAGGAGGGAGACAGCAGAAAAGAAATTATAGACCAGTTAGCCTGACCTTAGTGGTTGGAAAGTTGTTGGAGTCGATTGTTAAGGATGAGGTTATGGAGTACTTGGTGACACAGGACAAGATACGAGAAAGTCAGCATGGTTTCCTTCAGGGAAAATTTTGCCTGACGAACCTGTTGGAATTCTTTGAGGAGATACAAATAGGATAGATAAAGGGGATGCAGTGGATGTTGTATATTTGGATTTTCAGAAGGCTTTTGACAAGGTGCCACATATGAGGCTGCTTACCAAGTTAAGAACCCATGGTTTAACTGGAAAGTTACTAGCACAGTTAAAGCATTGGCAAACTGGTAGGAGGCAGCGAGTGGGAATAAAATGATCTTTTTCTTGTTGGCTGCCAGTGACTAGTGGTGTTCTACAGGGGTCGGTGTTGGGACTGCTTTTTATGCTGTATATGAATGATTTGCATGATTGAATAGACTGCTTTGTTGCTAAGTTTGCAGATGATACAAAGAATGGTGGAGGGGCAGCTGGTGTGTTGGGGAAGCAAGAAGGCTGCAGAAGGACTTAGATGGATTAGGAAAATGGGCAACAAAGTGGCAAATGAAATACAATGTTGGAAAATGCATAGTCATGCACTTTGGTAGAAGAAATAAATGCACAGACTATTTTCTAAGTAGGGAGAAAATCCAAAAATCTGAGATGCAAAGGGACTTGGGCGTCCTTGTGCAGAACACTCTAAAGGTTAACTTGCAAGTAGGGTTGGTGGTGAGGAAGGCAAATGCAATGTTAGCATTCATATCAAGGGGTCTGGAGTACAAGAGCAGGGATGTGATGCTGAGGCTTTATAAGGCACTGGTGAGGCATCACCTTGAGTATTGTGAACAGTTTTGGACTCCTGATCTTAGAGATGTGCTAGCATTGGAGAGGGTTCAGAGGAGGTTCACAGGGATGATTCTGGGAATGAAAGGGTTATCATATGAGGTTTGTTTGATGGCTCTGGGCCCCCTGTACTTGCTGGAATTTAGAAGGATGGGGGGGTGGATATCATTGAAACCTTTCAAATGGTGAAAGCTCTTACAGAGTAGACGTGGAAGGGATGTTTCCCATGGTGCGGAAGTCTTGGGCAAGAGGGCGCAGCCTCAGAATAGAGGTGCATCCATTTAAAACAGATGAGGAATTTCTTTAGCCAGGGGGTGGTGAATTTGTAGCAAGCATACACAATAGAATTAAGATCAAGTTTAATATCGGCATATGTCGTGAAATTTGTTACCTTGATGGTAGCAGTACAATGCTATGTGAATATAGAGAACATAAGTAACCAAGGAACACACATCAAAGTTGCTGGTGAATGCAGCAGGCCAGGCAGCATCTCTAGGAAGAGGTACAGTAGACGTTTCGGGCCGAGACCCTTCGTCAGGACTAACTGAAGGAAGAGCTAGTAAGAGATTTGGGAGGGGGAGATCCAAAATGATAGGAGAAGACAGGAGGGGAAGGGATGGAGCCAAAAGCTGGACAGGTGATTGGCAAAAGGGATATGAGAGGATCATGGGATGGGAGGCCCAGGGAGAAAGAAAAGGGGGAGGGGAAAAAACCCAGAGGATGGGCAAGGGCTATAGTCAGAGAGACAGAGGGAGAAAAAAGGAGAGAGAGAGAGAGAGAGAGAGAGAGAGAGAGAGAGAGAGAAAGAATGTGTGTATATAAATAAATAATAGATGGGGTACGAGGGGGAGGTGGGGCATTAGCGGAAGTTAGAGAAGTTAATGTTCATGCCATCAGGTTGGAGGCTACCCAGACAGAATATAAATAACCAAGGAGCTAATTATAGACTGCAAGAGGAGGAATCCAGAGATACATAAGCAAGCCTTCATCGGAAGATAAGAGACAGAGAGGGTTAACAACTTTAAATTACTGTGTGTTATTTTCTTGGAGGACCTGCCTTGAGCTTGGTGCATAAGTACAATTATGAAAGAAACACTGCAGTGTCTCTGCTTCTTTGAAGCTTGCGGATATTCAGCATGACATCTAAAAGTTCAACAAAAATTTAGATGTGTATTGGAGAATATATTGACTGGCTGCATCATAGTCTGTTATGGAAGCTCCAGTATTCTTGAACAGAAAATCCTACGACAAAAGGAATGGACACATCCCATCCATCATGGGTAAAATTCTCCCAACCATTGAGCACATCTACATGAAACACTATCGCAGGAAAGCAGAGTGTCCATCATCAGGGACCAGCTGTTTCAGGAACAGTTAGTACACCTCAACCGTCAGGCTCTAAGGGGATAATTTCACTTAAATTCACTTGCCCTGATATTGAAATATTTCCACAATCTGTGGACTTGCTTTGTTGGATGGGCGTTCATTAATTCTGTTATAGAATCAGAATCGGGTTTATTGTCACCGGCATGTGACGTGAAATTTGTTAATTTAGCAGCAGTTCAATGTAATACTTAATCTAGCAGAGAGAGAGAAAAATAAAATAATAATAATAAATAAACAAGTAAACCAATTATGTATACTGAATAGATTAAAAAACGTGCAAAAACAGAAATACTGTATATTTAAAATAAGTGAGGTAGTGTCCAAAAATTCATTGTATAAATTTGTTGAGTATTCACACAAGAAAATTAATCTGAATGTTTCATATGGCGACATGTATGTACTTGGAGAATAACATTTAATTTGAACTTTAACTGTCTTCAACTTTTTCTTCCTTTTTAAAGATTATCCTGAATTGTCACATTTACATTGCAACATGGTAAAATTGTTGGAGCCTAATGCTCCAACTACCTTTTTCTCATTTTCCCAGACGATATTAATGCTTAAATTTGGAGAAAATTAGAAGTAATCTTTATGATTCCTCACTTAAATTTGAACAGACCTGGAGATCTTTTATTCAATATTTTCATTTAATGTAATTTTTTTTTCCTCTTTTGTTTCATATTTATATTCCCTCCTTGCTTTTTTTAACTGTTTTTAATGGAGGTCAGGTTTGAGGACGTGATTTTAAGTTCTTTAACTCTACCTGTTTTCAAGTTAGCCCTTTGCTTTGCTTTTAGTTTAGTTGCACGGTGGGTTTTTTTTTGGGTTTTTTTTTTCCTTTTCTCTATTGATATATATAAAATTAGTATACTATTACTTTACTGTATTATTTTATGTTTAAATTGCACTGTTTGTATCAATTTTTTTCTGTATTAATGTCTCCTGTAATTTCTAACAGTGTATTAGTGCTTATATGGTTTACCTTTTGTATACTTATTCAATAAAAAGATTTAAAAAGAAAGAAAGAAAAAAAACATAAACCCTGTTTTTATGTTTTGCCTTGATCACCGGACTGTAAGCTACGGGAATCCTCAATTTGGGGCTGATTATTCCCAGGCACCTGTGGAGAGCAGATATAAGGTGGCGATTGATAGGTTCTTGATTGACCACGGCATCAAAAGTTATGGGAGAAGGCTGGGGAGTGGGGCTACGGGTGGGTGGTGGCAGGATCAGCCCTGATTGAATGGTGGAGCAGACTCGATGGACCAAATGGCCTAATTCTGTTCCTATGTATTATGGAAATTCAAAGTTATTGATCAAACATGTTCACCTACCTGAACTAAATTTGAATAAAAAGTAATTTAGATGCTGTTGTACTTAGCAATTGTGCTATCATATTAAAAAGGTGTGGCTTGGAGCTCCAAATAGGAAAGGTTCAGGTTTTTTTGAAATGGGCTACTATTCTTATTAATGATGACACAAGAAAGAGCAGATGTTGGAAACTGCAGCAACGCACAATCTGCTACAAGAACTTGACAGGTTTTTCCCACAGCTCGATCTGCTGAGTTTTTCCAGCAGATTGTCATTTGCTCTATTTTTATTATGACTTGTCTTAAATGTATGCAATTCCCCCAAAATACAATGCAAACTGATAAGTTGCAGTTAGTGGGAATCAAAATGCTTTTCCATTCCTAATCACACTTAAAACCTATTTTTTTAAAAAATTGCATTTCAGAAAATTTGTCACAAAATTGGTTGATTAGTTAATATTAATCTCACTGTAACAGTTTGAGACATGATTCTACAATATGGAACTGTTCCAGTTTCCTTTCCATGGACTCTATTTACAGTGCTTTGAAAAAGTATTCAGCCCCCAACTCTGTTCATGTAAATGAGTACTACAACCAGGGACTTTGATCAATTTAACTCAATATTTTTACTTGTGAATCACATGGTCCTTTTAACAGTAGAGCTAAAAATAACGGAAAATTGTAAAACATGAAAAACTAAGAATTGAAAAACTGGAATGTCAGCAGTAGAAAATGTTTATACCTCTTTGCTCAATGCTTAGCTGAACAAACTTGCAGCTCTTATAGCTGGTAGTCTTTTTGGTTAAGTCTCTTTTGTCTTTGCATAATGTGTTGGAGCAAGATTTGCCCATTCCTCCTTGTAAAATTGATCAAGCTGTGCCAGGTTAGCTGGGGAGCTGCGGTGGACAGCAACCTTGAGGTCTTACCAGAAATGTTTGATCACATGAAGGTCAGGACTCTGGACCACTTAAGGACATTAATTTTCTTCATTGCAAGCCATTCCATGGTTGCTCTAGCAGTGTGCTTTGGGTCATTGTCCTACTGGAAGACAGATTTCGCCCCCAGTTTAAGCTTTCTGGCAGAAGCTAGCAGGTTTTTATCCAGGATCTCTCTGTATTTAGTGGCATTCATCCTTCCTTCAATCCTGCCCAGATTTCCAGTTCTTGCTGCTGAAAAGCATGCCATAGTATGATGCTATCTCCACCGTACTGTTCAGTAGGGATGGTGTTACCTGGCTGATGTGCAGTATTAGATTTACGGCACACGTACTATTTAGTGTTGTGGCCACTGAGTTCCACTTTAGTCTTATCGGACATTCTTCCAAATCTTAACAGTATCTTCTCAGTGACACTTTGCAAAGTCTTTTCGGCAAGGATAGGCTTTTTTTTTTAGTGGTACATGTGGGGTAAATCTAGTTTTGCGCATCAGCCAGGTAACACCATCCCTATCATAAAGTATGGTGGAGGAAGCATTGTGTTATGGGGATGGTTTCAGCAGCAGGAACTGGAAATCTGGTCAGGATTGATGTGAAGATGAATGCTGCTAAATACAGAGAGATCCTGGTAAAAACTTGTTAGCCTCTGCCAGAACGCTTAAACTGAGGAGGAACTTAGTCTTTCAGCGGACAGCATCCCAAGGTACACTGTCAGAGCAACCATGGAATGGTTTCAATTGAAGAAAATTGATGTCCATGAGTGGCCCAGTCAGAGTTCTGAACTTGATCGAACGTTTCAGAGAAGACTTCAAAATTGCTGTCCACCACAGCTCCCCAACTAACCTGGCACTACTTGAGCAACTTTGCAGGAGGAATAGGTGAATCTTGCTCCATCACATTGTGCAAAGCTAATAGAAAACTTATCCAAAAAAGACTACTGGCTGTAATAGTTGCAATAGGTAGTACAACTAAGCAACGGGGGAACACTTTGGAACTGCTGACATTTCAGTTTTTGAATCTTCCGTTTCTCATACTCCAGAGTTTTCCCTGTTTTCTTTTTTTTTTGGGGGGGGGGCTCTGCTGTGAAAAAGGAGCATGTGATTCACAAATAAGAATTCTCAGTTAAATTGCTCCAAATCCCTGGTTGTAATGCTTATTTCTGTGAACAAAGGGTTGGCTGAATATTTTTTCAAGACGCTGTACACATTGTGCTGCCTTGGACAGGCAGCATAATAAATGACCCCTCTCACCCTGACATTCTCCTCTTCCCCCTCCTTTCCATTGGGCAGAAGATAGAAAAGCTTGAAAACACACATCAGCAGGCCCTGAGATAGCTTCTGTCCTGCTGTTTTAAGACTACTGTATGGACCTCTGTACTTTAAAATTGATTTTGGCCTTTCAGTGTACTTTGTTATGATGTTTGCCCTGCATTTTCTCTAACTGTAACCATAAATAATATATCCCACAGTCTTATTACTTTTTCCTTGTACAGTCTCAAGGTACTTGAATTTACAAATTATCTGAATGGATGGCTTGCAAATTGTATTTTGGTACGTGTGACAATAATGAACTAATGCTGATATTTGAAGTGAAGACCTGTGTGGAGTATCGGTGCCAGAGATGACAGACTTGTCATATTTACCCATGATTTTGGATCCCAGCCAACAGGTTGAGGGTAATGAATGGTCATAGTACATCTTGTCTTAGTGTATCGAGAACTTAGAAATTCTTGCTATGTTTTTGGAAATTGTAAGCGGTGTTTTTTCATCTATTATTTTGTGCATACAATGCAGTCTGTGTTAATCATGGAGTCAACAGAATGGAAATTGTCCCTTTGGCCTGACTGGTCAATATTAATGAAGAGGCCTTTCTAAGTTGGTTGTAATGTTACTTGTCAAAAGCTTTTCTATTCATGTACCTGTCCAGGTGTCTTTTAAAAGTTGTAATTATACCTGCCTCTACCATTTCCTCTGGAAGCTCATTCTATCTACAGATTACACGTTCACGTTGGATGCAAAAGAATTTCCCTTTGGGTTTCTGTCAAATCTCTCCCTTTCCCAGGCGGAAAAGGAATAGTAAGGATCATGGTACTGTGCAGACTACCATATAGTCAAAAATCTTGTATTTGTGACTATACAGGAAGAAATGATCCAGAGTGAGTTGACAGCATGGTCTTTGAAAATTCATGTTTAATAGTTTTCAGTGACTTGATGAGCTGCATTTTCTGAGGCAGGAAATTTGTACCCCAATGTACATACACATTCTGTCCTTGCCTTAAGTTTACTTTTGAATTTAACAGCACACAGTTTAATTTTCCATTGTCTTTCCTTATCTTTGTTTCACTTGTAATTTTTTTTTAATGTACACTTATCTCAGTAGTTGCATGGGAGCTGAATTACATAAAGCATCATAACAAGCATCCTATTGCTAATTATTTGGAGCCCCATGCTCTAGAAGTTAATCTTTTTTTCCTTTTTGATCTGCTATAATGTTGTGCTGTAACCCCAAGCCCGGAAATGATTCCTGTAGTACACCAACAGGACATTCCATTTACAAAACATCTGTGGCCTCTTGAGAGAAATTGCCCAATTATGTGTGTGTTGCACTGTGGGGGAAATGTGTTGAAGCTGTCCAATTAGATTTCACTTAAGCTTGTAATAGCTGTCGAGAGCAAAACTTCAATCCCATATGTGTTGGCTGGATGTTCAATCTTGGTTCTCAAAGGTCAAAGGACAATGTGCTATGTGCGGAATTTAGTTGATTTTTTTTCCCCCTAAACAGAATATCTCAGTTAATACTGGATACTGATTTCCAACAAGTTGCTGCTCACATGTGGTCAACAGAACCTAGTGCAGACATTTCTAAGTTCCACTTCTCAAGTGTATAACAAGCTGAGCAACTGACCTACAAATATTCTGCCTTTCTGTCTTAGAAAAATGATCAGGAAGTTGGCGTGGCTGTAGACAGTTTCTTTTGTGTGTTTCTTTAACATTTTAAAAAATATTTAATGGTACATACTGTAGCTACGTTAGGCCTTTTGGTAGAAAGGTCAATGGAAGCATTGGAAAGATTTTTTGAGCATGATGAATTTGATCATGGCTTATCCTGAGATTCATATCTACATTGAGAGATTTTTGGGCATGGAGTCAATTCTGCCTTGAATATTCGTATTGTTGGCACACACAGCTTTGAGGTAACTCCAGCACTTTTGCAGCTCTTTGTTTTAAGTAGCTGATGCTTTATCCTAAGCTTGTGTTACTGCAGTTCTGGATTAGCTCTGCAGTTAGCTGGAAGGGTCTTCTGGCATCAAATGTGTCAGTCAGTCTCTTAGAATCTTTTTTGCATCAGTGATTGTAATTTGGAAAAACAAGCACTTGTGCTCCATCTTCTCTCATAAGACAATTGTCATCTAGTAATCAATTTATTGAATCTACATTGCACTGACTCCAAAGTAAATATGTCTTTCGGTTTAGACCAACTGTACAGGGTACTTCAAATGAGATCTCACATGTCCTTTACAGACTCAGCAAGATTTTTACCTTTAATATTCCAATCACCTAATTGTGCACCTATGTTTACTTTTCATGTCTTGCGATACTAAGATCCATCTATCATGAATATTTATTGTAAAACATTTAACTTCTGTGGTAGTTTTGTTAAGGTGCACAAATTCAGTGTTACTACGTATTACTTATTAACAGGTTTTGTTGATTTGTCAGCTCTTCGAATCATTCTAATACAAGTTGCTGTCAACAGCAAGCTAGAGGGGATACATTTTTCTTCTAAGTTGTTAATTTAAATTGTGAATAGTTGAAGGCTCAGGACTGATCCCTATGGCAGCCCACTGGTAACAGTTTATCAGCCTGAAAAATGACATGTTTATCTCCATGTCTTTTGTGTATTAATCCATACCTCTTCATGCTAATCATAGCTCTAACCCAATTAACCCTTTAACCGTTCTCTAGAAAATCCAAGAATATTACTTCCACCTTTATTTTCCCTTCTCATCTTTCCTCACTACTTGCTTCCTTAAAATATTCTTTGTTTTGTCAAGTACAACTTGCCTCTTCTGAAGCCATGTTGCCTCTCTTTATTAATTTTGTTATCTAAGCACTCTATCATAGCTGTGATGATAGATGTCAGCAAAATGCTGAAATCTGCTGTCAGGATCACAAAACTATGGCTTCATATTTTTTCTCCTTCCATGTTAAGTAGTAGTTTTAAAAATACTGCTTTCTGATTGCCAATACTCTTTCAGAATCTAATGTTCATAAAAATCATTGCATTTCCTATCTTTGTAGTCTTTTTAATAACACTGGCTCACACATATAGCCTCAAAGACAAAATATTTAAAAGCCAGTTCCCAATTATTGGCCGTAGTGTTTCTTAGTACGGCATGTAACTCACTATATACAATTCTGTTGCTCAGACACAATTTCATAAAGCTTTTGTGACATATCTCCAAATTTTAAAGTTGACATAGTTGTAAATCAGCAATAACAAATCTGTGATCTGCTGTGGATAACATTACTTTGTGGTCATCTTAGAAGATTTGGTCTCTTCTCTATTGACACATAGTGCTTGCATCTATTGCATTTCCAACCATTTTTGCAAGGTGTTAATGAGTGGAGTTTTGGATGTTTAAAAGCAGAATGTTCAAAATGTTTTTTTGGGGGGGGGAATATGGTATGTGGTTAACTTCTTCACATATTTTTTCATAGTGCATAACAAATTTGTTAGCCTATCTAATAAATAACCTTGTTTTCCTCCTCATAGGAAAGTTCTTTTGATCCTCTGGGTTTGTACAGTAAGATGGTGGATTACGTCTTTATGATGTTTTGTACATACATCCAGGATTATAAGATCAAATGGGATGCAATCCTGAATGAGCATGATCTTTTGAGTTTGTACGTTGACCAGTGGATGTGGTGAAATACTTTGGTATTGTGTGGATAAATCGTGCTATGTGAATTAAATGAATTTTGTCATCGGTGTGACTTACAGGTAATTAAGAAGGCAAATGGAATGTTGGCCTTCATTGCTAGAGGGATTGAATTCAAGAGCAGGGAGGTCATGCTTCAACTATACAGGGTACTGGTGAGGCTGCACCTGGAGTACTGTGTGCAGTTCTGGTCTCCATACTTGAGGAAGAATATTCTGGCTTTGGAGGCAGTGCAGAGGAGGTTCACCAGGTTGATTCCAGAGATGAAGGGGTTAACCTATGAGGAGAGATTGAATCACTTGGGACTATACTCTCTGGAATTCAGAAGAATGAGAGGGAATCTTATAGAAACATACAAAATTTTGAAAGGGATAGATAAAACAGAAGTAGGAAAGTTGTTTCCATTGGTAGGTGAGACTAGAGCAAGGGGACATTGCCTCAAGATTCAGGGGAGAAGATTTAGGATGGAGATGAGGAGAAACTGTTTTTCCCAGAGGGTGGTGAATCTGTGGAATTGTCTGCCCAGGGAAGCAGTTGAGGCTTCTTCACTAAATATATTTAAGATACAGTTAGATAGGTTTTTACATAGTAGGGGAATTAAGGGTTATGGGGAAAAGGCAGGAAGATTGAATGGCGGGGCAGGCTCGATGGGCCAGATGGCCTACTCCTGCTCTTATTTCTTATGTTCTTGTGTTCTTATTATGACTCATCCCTTTCTGTGGGAAAAAAAAACTGTGTTACCCAATCTCCATATGGAGTTACTTTGAGGCACAGTCATTGATGCAGCATTTGGAAATGCATTCACAAACGACAGAAAATCTGCACATGGTGGAAGTTCAAGCAACACACACAAAATGCTGGAGGAACGAAGTAGGCCAGGCAGCACCTATGGAAAAGAGTACAGTCGATGCTTCTGGCCAAGACCCTTCAGCAGGACTGGAGAAATTATATTTCTTTCTCCAGTCCTGCTGAAGGGTCTCGGCCCGAAACATTGACTGTACGCTTTTCCATAGATGCTGCCTGGTCTGCTTAGTTCCTCCAGCATTTTGTGTGTGTTGTTTGGAAATGCATTGACTAGTTTTCACACAGTAACAGCTTACCAATGTTTTGACAGTACTTGCAAGCTGAACAATATCTTGCTTATTACCAGTTGAAAGGACAAAGACAACAAGCACATGAAGGTCCACAAATTCTCCAAGCTGCCCAGACAATTAAATTGCAAGTACGTTGTCATACCTTAAGCTCTGATTTATGTGCAGTTAACAATAGAGCCGGAGTTCCTCTGGTACCATATTCATTAAAGAAAAAATCCAGAAGACCAATTCTTCTATCATGTCACATTGCTTATGTACTGTAAGTATTTCACATCACCAGGACTCAGCTTCTGGCCTCAGTGGAATCACCATTGTTTACTGAAAAACACAAGCAATTTGTGCAGAGTAGGACAGCAAGTAGTTAACGGAGGGCAGTGGAGAAACAAAATGGTGGCGATTATGGAGGGAACAGCATTGGCTGGAGATCAGCAGAGATTTCCCCCCTTGTAGTCCAGTCAGAGCTTGTGCAAGTACTTAAGCAGGCAGATGGGCTCTAAGTTAATATATTCGTTTGGAAAACTGGCACCTCTGAGCAGTACAGCTTTTCCTGTTTCATTAGTGTCTGTTTAAAGTAAGGCTTTAATCCACCACTTTTTGACTTTAAGGCAAGAATGGAACCACTTAGCTAAATTGCCAAATTCAATAACTAATGCAGTTACCAAGCTACATTATCCATCAGGTTGCCATAAATATCAGTGGATTTATGTGTTTAAAGGACTGTTATGCAGAAAAAGAAACGTGTTCTAGAAATATCTGTTTAGGGGAGATTTGATCTGTGCAACATCCTGCTTCTCTGTAGAAATTTGTACGAATCCAAAGATTAACTATATCTGTAATTTAAGCTCTGGATTCAACACCAAATAGTAGCTAATATGTGTTATAACATAGTTAATGATAACCAGAATGTTAAATAAAAAAAAGTTGTGGATAGCAATGGTACAGCCCTTTTATTGCTCTTTCTGAGTGAGATATTTCAGGGCATTAAGAATGAGGGCAAAAGGGTGTCGTTAGAATTTAAACATTTTAAAGCTACTTTCAAAAGATTTCTTATGTTCAACTTTTTCTGCCAGCTCAGACATTATTTGCTTAGGCTGTTTGGGAATTGTGTAACAGTAAGCTGCCTCAGTAAGGGATCTGTCATACTGTCTACGTTGATAAACTAAAGAGTATTATATTCATGCTGAAAGTTTTGATGTTTACAGTTTTGTGTCCTTTGTTCAGCCCATTTCTCTTAGTTTCATTGTTAAAAGTACTAGTCTTAGACATAATTAACTGTAATATTCCATGACTGACACATAGTAACTGTTAAGTGGTAGAGGGATGTGACATCATTGAAGAATAGACTAACAGAGTTGTGGTTAATATAGACCACACTCTACTTGCCATGTATATAAAAAATACATAATTCATCACATTATTGTTGACTTTAAATACTGCGCTTAAATTTTACAGCACAATAGGAAAATTGCTTTTGAAAAGTATTAAATTGCTTACCGGTTCAGAGGGTACATTTAAAGTCAGATTTGTTAGATCTGATACTCATTAGCTGTCACAAGTCAAGAATTGTATCCTTTGTGTATGTCCTCTGATGCTAGCATTCAGAAGAGCATGATTGAAGCAAAGAAACAATTTACAAGTATTATAATAGCAGAAGCTGGAAATTCTGGTCTTGGGTCAGAAATTGGTTTTGATTTAAATCTGATGAAAATTCTATCTGAGGTCTGAATAATTAATGGGAAATATATTTTTTGTAATACATTTTCATGCTGTGCTGACAAAAATTGTGCTGAATTGTTCCAAAGGTATCCTACAAATCAATATATTTTGGCAGGTCCTATTGTTTAAGCAAAATAAACCAAATTCATATGCATTAAATGGTTAAAAAAAGAATTGGAAGGAAATGTCTCCACAGAGGACTTGTTTACCTTTATCTTTCAATTTCCTTGTGCATCATATAAGCAGCATTCAAAAGAGAAACAAATTATAGACAATTTTTTAAAGAAAAAAAGCACCACCAGAATCAAAAAGGCACATTTTAGTTCAAAGTTATCAGAGTTGTCATAGTGTTGCTAAACTGTAGTGGTGATTAAGGTTTTGCTGGTGGATTTGAGAACAGAATGGTTCACCAGAAGTAGCTGTTCTTCAACCTGTTGTGGGATTTCAGACTTCTGCATCTCCTGTGGTAGCTGTGAAAAGAAGGAATGGCCCTGATAATGGGTATCTGTGGACTTTGCCTTCTTGAGGCAGTACCTCATGAAACTGCCACTGGTGAGGAGGGATGTATTGGGCAAAACCACTACTATCTGTAGTTTCCTGTGCATTGTAACTGTCTGGGTATGTGCTTAAGTAGTTTAAATATTCCCAATGCCAGGGTTGTAGTTTGCCCTGTAATAACTTACCAAGATCTCTTGTATGCAGAATACAAAAAACTTTCCCATCATTAGTTGCTATAGTTTGTTGAAGTCACCATTTAAATGCCTGCTGAAAGCTTGTTGGAGATATAATAAGAATATCAGGCATCTTGTACATGATTATTGCTTCACTTAGCAGCAAGATCTTGGTGCTCACTTTTCCTATCCTTGGCGCTGACTCTCCCTCAAAGAAGACAATGTGGCCCAAAACCAGGAAAGACCATCTGACCAATATACAACAGTCGGTCTAAAACATAAAGTACCCATCCTAACTTGAACCCAAAATGAAGAGGAACTCATGATGATACTGCACTGCTGTTATTTCTTTTTATGCCTGTGCCAGTACAGCACACTTCATGAAATGCATGTCACTGAAATATGTACAACCCTTTCAGAAAATGTCTATTGATCTTCCTATGACATCCTAAGGATATGTAAGCAATTCTAAAGAAAATTTCTCTGACTGAGTAAATGTTTTTATTACAACAAGTTTTTTTTTGCTTTGGCACTATGGGACACTTGATTCAAGTCACTGTCTTTGATCTTATTCTGTATTAGCTTTCAGTGGATCCAGCATATGCAGTGCTCTGTGCAACAAGTTGGACGTTTCAATGCAGGTCTTCTATCCGCATACCACTTAATATATGGTGATGGAAGCATTGAGCTTTATGAAAGGCATAAGTTTGGTTCGCCATCTTTGGAGCCTGCAGTTGCTTAATTATTTTCTCCTAGATCTGGTAACAAAATCTTGTCACAAGACCTTGTTACCAGGCCTAATGGGCTGAATAGTCTAATTCTGCCCCTGTATCTTAGGGCCTTATGGGAAATGGTTCAGTTTCCTTTCAGCATTGTTCCTTTAGTCAGTTATTTAATGAGTTTCTTTTAATTAGGGAATATTTCATTTTTTTATGCTTTCCATATCTGTAGAATTTAGATTGTATTTATTAATACATTTGCACAGAAATAACTTCTTCCAATCAAAACAATTTCCTGGCAACTAACAGAACAGTGTGAAGTTAATGAAGCCAAAGAACTTTGAATAGGTAGAGGCCTCTAATGGGATTGCTTTGACTCCCCTAATTTGGCCACATTACAATGAAAGAAAAGCAATAAATGCCAGAAATCTGAGTAAATATAGGAAATTATAGCATGGGAACAAGGCATAATAAAAAGAGAAAATGCTGGAAATACTGAGCAAGTCAGACAGCAACTGTGAGAAGAATGTTTCAGGTTGAAGATGTTTCATTTAATACCTGATGACTTTGAGCAACTGATGTATTTTAGCTAAAAAGGCAAGTAATAAGCTTGAAGGTTGGGTGAAGTGTTTTGCGTTAGACTCAATAATGTTTGCACCCATGCAGAATTCAATTGTACACTGGGTCCTGAGTGTTCTCTAACCTATTATGTTTTTTTACATAACTACATTCATTTGGAATAATTGAAGTTCACAGTAAATTTATTATCAAAATATGTATATATCACCATGTATTACCCTGAGATTAATTTTCTTGCAGGCATTCACAGTAGAACAAAGAAATACAATAGAATCAATGAAAAACTACACACAAAGACTGACAACCAATGTACAAAGGAAAATCTGTGGAAATGCATTATAAAAAAGTAAACAATACTGAGGACATGAGCTGTAGAGTCCTTGAAAATGAGTCCATAGGTTGTGGAACCAGTTCAGTGTTGAGGTAGGAAGTTATTCATGCTGGTTCAGGAGGCAGATGGTTAGAGCGTAATAACTATCCTTGAACCTGATGGTGTGGACTGAAGGCTCCTGTATCGCCATCACAGTGGCAGTAGCAAGAAGGTAGCATGGGCTGGATGGCGGGGGTCCTTGAAAGATACTACTTGTAGCAGTATTGTTGTGCTCAATGGTGGGGAGGGCTTTTCCTGTGATGGACTGGCCTGTGTCAACCACTATTTGTAAGCTTTTCTGTTCTTGGTGTTGTTTCCATACCAGGCTGTGGTGCAACCAGTTAATACACTCTCTACTGTGCATCTGGGTGTCAAAGTTTTAGTCAACATGTCAAATCTGTGCAAACTTATAAGAAAGTAGAAGCACTGACACACCTTCATTCTATTGGCACTTATGTGCTGGTCCCCGTCAGATCCCCTGATATGATGTGAGAAATTCTTGCCAAGGAGTTTAAAGTTACTGACTTTCTCCACCTCAAATCCCCTGATGAGGACTGGCTCATGGACCTCTGATTTCTTCCTCCTGTAGTGAACCATCAGCACTTTGGTTTTGCTGGCATTGAGTGACAGGTTTTTAGTTGTGATACCATTCAACCAGATTTTCAATCTCCCTTGTATATGCCAGTTCATCAGCACCTTTGATTTGACCAACAGCAGTAGTGTAATCAGCAAACTTAAATATGGCAAGGGAGCTGTTCTTATCCTCACAGTCATAAGAATAAAGGAAGTAGAGCAGAGGGTTAAGCACACAACCTTGTGGTGCACCTGTGCTGATGGTGATTGTGGAAAAATTGTTGCCAAACTGTACTGACTGGGGTCTGCAAGTGAGGAAATCAAGGATCCAGTCGCACAAGGAGGTATTGAGGTCTATGGTCCAAATCATGAAAACATTGTATTGTTGTAAAGTTTGCTCCCTTGATCTTTTTTTTGCTACTTTTCCATTCTGAGGTGACTTTTTAATGCCACAAACAACTTGATTATATTTGATCCTTTGAATTGGATTGCTTTTGGTTTTAATCTCATTTTGTTAGCAACATACACAAAATGCTGGAGGAACTCAGTAGGCCAGTTAGCATCGATGGAAAAGAGTAAATAGTTGATGCTTTGGACTGAGACCCTTTAACAAGACTCTACTCACTTTGTTGATGTTTTTATACAATTTGAGTAGACTAGGATTGCAGAATCATCAAATGTGTTACTTTCAGACTAATGGCATTAAATTTAGTTCTCACTTACTGGAGGTGCATGGGGGAGGAGTAAAAAATGATTGATTACCAGCACTACTACAACCTTCCCATTGAGTGGTAACCAGAATTGCACACAATTCGCCATCTGGTTTTGTAAAATTGTATCACAGTATATCAACTTTTATATTCTTGACCTGACCTATACGACAAACTTTTCTTTATGTTGCCTTTATCATCCTGTTGACTGTGTTGCAACTATTGAGATGAGTCTAGGTCTAAGATTCTTCTGTTCATCATTTTATATTGCCCTATTATTAATTGTGTATTTGTTCTTCCCCTGTTTGACTTCCCAAAATGCACATCTTGTAATCAGAATCATAGGGCACTACAGCATGGAAACCAGCCTTCTGTGCTAAACAGTTATTCTGCCTTGTCCCATTGAACCCCTCCTTGACCATAGCCCTCCATAGCCTGCCCATCCAATTATTTATCCAAACTTAAATGTTGCATCCACGACTTCCGCTAGTAGCTTATTCCACACTTGCACCTCCCTCTGAGTAAAGGTGTTCCTCTTTAGGTTCCCCTTAAACAATTCATCTTTCACCCTTAACCTATGACCTCTATTTCTAGTTTCACCCAACCTCCGTGGAAAAAGCTTGCTTGCATTTACCCAATCTATACACCTCATAACTTCTGTATACCTCTATCAAATTTCCCCACGTTCATCTATGCTTCATGGAATAAAGTAACCTATTCAACTTCCCCCTATAACTCAAGTCTTCAAGTCCCAACAGCATACTTGTAAATCTTCTTTATACTCTTTCAATCTTATTCTGTAGGTAGGTGTCCTGAACTGGATGCAAGATACCAAATTTCCACTCACCAATATCTTATACAATTTCAATATAACACCCCAAATTGATTTATGAAACCCAATGTGCCAAAAGCTCTCTCTTTATAACCCTATGTGCCTGGGATGCCACTTTTAAGGAATTATAGATCTGTATTCCAAGATCCCTCTGTTTTACTGCACTCCTCAGTGCCCTACTGTTTATTGTGTAAGTCTGACACTAGTTTGTCCTCCCAAAGTGAAACTCTTCACTCTGGTCAGCGTTAAATTCCATCTGCTATTTTCCAGCTCATTTTTCTAGCTGGCCCAGATCCCACTGCAAATTTTGATAGCCTTCCTCGCTACATATACAAATTGGCTGATCTAGTTTATCACATTATCATCCAAATTATTAATATAGATGAGAAACAACAATGGACCCAGCACCAGTCCCTGGGCACACTAACAGTCACAAGCCTCCAGTTGGAGAGGCAACCACTTCCTTCCACTCTCTGGCCTCTCCTGCTAATGTTGAATCCAGTTTACTACTTCATCCTGAATGCCAAGTGACTGAACCTTTTGGACCAGCCTCCCATGTGGGATAATGTCCACTGCTTTTTCTTCATCAACTTTCTGGTATCCACCTTGAAAAACTTAAGGATTGGTTAGACACGAGCTGCCATGCACAAAGCCACGTTGATGATCCCTAATCAGGCCCTGCCTATCCAAATACTTACATTCTGTCCCTTTGAATACCTTCCAATAATTCCCAACCCACTATTGATATCAGACAAAAAAAAGTCCATTTAAGATCTCCCTATCTCTTCCGGCTCCATGCTTGGATGACCATACTGATCTTCAAATGAATCAATTTCATTTCTTGTTATCCTTTTGGCCTTAATATATTTGCAGAAGACTTTATTTTGTCTGTGAGAGCAATCTCATGCCTTCTTTGAGCCTTCCTAATTTCCCTCTTAAGTCCTCTCAATTCACAGAATGGACTGAACTGATTCGGAAAAGACAAAAGGTGAATGTATGTGATTCATGATGGTTCTCCAATGTGATGGGTTTGTCGAACTCATGTTCTCCCAAACTTGAGCTCCTAATGGTCAAATTCTGTCCTGTCAAATTACCTAGAGAGTTGTCCTTCATAAACCTGACCTCAGTTTGCATACTACCAGTGGCCTACTATAAAATCAACCACTTGAGATACTGCATGATACTGTCTCCAATCAAGAAGCAGTCCACCCTGATGCATTTTGAATCAAAGCTTGTTGGAAGAAAACCCTGTCTAATTACCATCTGCATATAACCTGTAACACCAGCGGTCCCAAGACACTAGGCCACTGTTATACTAAGATGAGGAATGCCTACTGCTCTATGCCCAGACCGCATTTTAGTAAATCTGAGCACTTGTCAGTCCTGTTGCTGTATGCATGCTGGCAGAGGCTAAAGTGTAAAGCTCCAGAGGTTAGGACAACAAAGAGATGGTTGCAGGAAGTAGAGGAACGCCATGGGATTGCTTTGCATTGGTGAACTCATCGGCAGATCTTAATGAATACACCATGGTTATTAAGGACAACCTTACCGCTACTTTTCACATTGTTTGTCAGTGATTTGGATAATGGAACTGATGGCATTGTGGCAAAGTTTGCGGATGATATGAAGATAGGTGGAGGGGTAGATGGTGCTGAGGAAGCAATGTGATTGCAACAAGATTTAGACAAATTGGAAGAATGGGCAAAAAGGTGGCAGATGAAATACAATGTTAGAAAATGTATGGTAATGCATTCTGGAAAAGAAACAATAGTGCAGACTATTATATGGGGAGAAGATTTAAACATCAGAGGTGCAGGAGGACTTGGGAGTCCTTGTGCAAGACTCCCAGAAGGTTAATTTACAGGTTGAATCTGTAGTAAAGAAAGCAATGCAATGTTGGCATTTATTTCAAGGGGAATATAATATAAAAGCAAGGAGATAATGCTGAGCCTTTATAAGGCACTAATCAGGCCGCACTTGGAGTATTGTCAACAGTTTTGGACCCCAAATCTCAGAAAGGAAGTGTTGTCATTGGAGAGAGTCCAAAGGTGGTTCATGAGGATGATTCTGGGAATGAAGGGGTTAACATATGAGGAGCATTTGGCAGCCTTGGGCCTGTACTCACTGGAATTTAGAAGAATGCTGGGGGGGGGGGGGTGGGATCTCATTGAAATCTACCTAATGTTGAAATGACTAGATAAGGTGGATGTGGAGACTATATTTTCTATGGTGGGGGTATCCAGAACTGGAGGGCATAGCCTCAAAATTGAGGGATAACCTTTTACAATGGAGGTAAGGAGGAGTTTTTTAGTCAGTAAGTGAATCTGTGGTACGTTCTGCCACAGACTGCTGTGGAGTTCAAGTCTGTGGGTATACTTAAGGTGGAAGTTGGTTGTTTCCTGATCAGTCAGGGCATCTAAGGATATGGTGAGAAGGCAGTTGTATGGGGTTGAATAGGATCAACCATCATGGAATGGCGGAGCAGACTTGATGGGCCGAATGACTGAATTCTGCTCCTAGGTCTTACGGACTTAAAACAGTTTTAGTTGAGTGTCTTCCCAACCAGAAACACTGGATGAACCATGAGATCCGCAATCTATTGAGGACTAGATCAGAGGTATTCAAGTTTGGTGACCAAGAAAATTACAAGAGGTTTAGGTTCAATCTTCAGGATGCCATCTCATGGGGGATGTGGCAATTCTGGACTAAACTTAAATTAATGAAGGATGCTGGACAGTCGTGGCAGGGCTTGAATACTGTCACCTCTTATAAAGTTAACTCAAGTGACATAGGCAACAACAAGTCTTCATTGCAGATGAGGTCTATGCCTTCTATGCTTGCTTTGACCCTCAGAACAGGGAGGGACCAACACAAACTCCCAAAGCCCCTGATGATCTTGTGATTTCAGTCTCTGAGGCTGACTGAAAAGGATCCGGTAAAGGCGGGGTATCTGGCCAAGTACTAAAGACCTGTGCTGATCAGTTGGCTGGAGTGTTCACTGAGCTCTTCAAACTCGTGCTTTGGCAATTCAAGGTACCCACCTGCTTCAAGCAGACTTCAATTATACCAAAGCCCAAGAACAGTGTGGTGACCTGCCTCAATGACTATCATCTGGTAGCACTTACATCCACAGTGATAAAATGTTTTGAGAGGTTAGTGATGAAACATATCAACTCTTGCCTGAGGAGTGACTTCAATCTGCTCCAATTTGGCTACTGGAGCAACAAGTCCACAGTAGATGCCTTCTCACTGGCTCTTCACTCAACCCTGGAACACCTGGGTAGCAAAGATACATACATCAGGATGCATATATTATTGACTACAGCTCGACATTAAATACCATCATTCTTTCAAAGACCTTGGCCTCCGTGCTTCCTTGTGCAATTCTATTTTCGATTTCCTCACTTGCGGACCTAATCAGTTTGGACTGCCAGCAATAGCTCCATGATCTCCCATCAGCACAGGTGCACCACAGGGATATGTGCTTAGTTACCTTTTCTACTCACTTTACACATATGACTGTGGCCAAGTACAGCTCTAATGCCATATTCAAGTTTGCTGATGAAACCACTGCATAGGCTTAATCAAAGGTGGTGATGAATCAGCATATAGGAGAGAGATTGAAAATCTGGCTGAGTGGTGCCCTGATAACACCTCTTACTCAAGGTCAGCAAGACTAAGAAGGTAATTATTAGCTTCAGGAGGAGGAAACCAGAGGTCCATGAGCCAATCTTCATTGTGGGAATCAGAGGTGGAGAGAGTCAGCAAAGTTAAATTGCTTGGTGTTATTATTTTGGAGGACCTGTTCTGAGTCTAGCACATAAATGCAATTATGAAGAAAGCACGGAAGTGCCTCTGTTTCCTTAGGAGTTTGTGAAAATTCTTTCTTTCTGTATCCGCACAGTTTTTTGTCTTTTGCACACTGGTTGAATGCCCAATTTGGTGTGTTCTTTCTTTGATTTATATTATGGTTATTGTTCTACTACAGATTTCTAGAGTATGCCTGCAAGAAAATGAATCTCAGGGTTGTGTATGCTGACATATATGTACTTTGATAATAAGTTTACTTTCAATTTTGAAGTGTTCTCTTGCATTTCCTATACTCAAGTGCTTCATTTGTTCCTAGCTGTCTATATCTACTGTGCAGCTCTTTCTTAACCAGGACTTCAATGCTCCTTAAACCAAGATTGCTTAAATCTGTTAGCCATGACTTTTATTCTAACAGGAGCATACAAGCCCTGTACTCAGTATTTCACATTTGTCAATCCGTGCACTAAACTCACCTACCATACCTACACTATCCCTTACATTGGAAAAAAAATGCAACTGAACCTTCGTCGAACCATGCTCAACCGTTTAGTTTGTGTTTTTATGCAGGCTTAACTTCTACTCTTTCAACTTACCCACATTCACTCCACGTCTGCCCTGGCACCCTGATACCCATCTCCCCCCGCAATTCTAGTTTGAACCTCCCAACCTTCCCCCCCCCCCCACCCCCACCGAAGCAGCACAAGCAGACCTTTCTTCAAGGATATTAGTCTTCCTCCAGTTCAGATACAAACCATCCTGTTTTTACACGTCCCATCTCCCCTGGAAGAGAGCCTAATAATCCAAAAATCTGAAGTCCTTTCTTCTGCTTATGTCTCCTTAGCGACATGTTGAAATGTATAGTCTTCCTATTTCTAACCTAACGAGCAAGTGGCACAAGTAGCAATGCTGAGATCATCACCCTGGCAGTTCTGTACTTTAACCTAGAACCTGACTCCTGGAGCTTTGCTGAAAGTTGTCACTCTTCCTGTCTATGTCATTAGTACTAACATGGGCCATGATGTATTGCTCTTCACCCTCTCCTTTCAGAATACTATGGACTTGATCCAAGATGTCCCTGGGAGGCAGCATACCACCTGGAATCTCATTCTTGTCTACAGAATTTCCTGTCTGTTCTCCAAACCAGTGAAACGTTTATCACTACTATTTGCCTTCCTTCCTTTCTCATGCACAATTCCAGACTTGGTGCTGTAGACCTGACTGCTATTACTTTCCTCTGCTAGATTATATGCCCTCTCCCATAGTATCCAAAGCAATATACTTGTTATTGAGGGGAATGGCTACAGGGGGACCTGCACTAATTACCTACCCCTTTTTACCTTTCCTGATGGTTGTCCATTTATCTGTGTCTTGCACCTTGAGTGTAACTATTCCCCTGTATCGCATGTCAATCAACCCACTGTGTCTCAAATGAGCCAAAGGTCCTCCAGCTCCAATTCCCTAAAATGGTTTGTAAGAAGCTGCAGTCGGATGCACTTGTTGCAGGTGTAGTTGCCAGGGATACTGGAGGTCTCCCTGTCTTCCTACATCCTGCAAGAGAACACTCCACTGCCCTGACTCTCATTCCCACTGCTCTAACTGTCCGATAAGAAAGAACAAGAAACTTCGCAGAAGCTTACCTTAACCTCTACCTCTCCGCATCGAAGCTTCTTAAGCCAAAGGCTCAGTGTCCCACTCTAAAACTGGTCCATTTGCACAGTGGCTGTTCTGCTTAAAACGGGTAACTTTTTTATTCTTTTGTTGCCAAGTGCCTAGTGCCTAATAACGTGTAATCTCAACTCTGGAAAATGTTTTGACAGGGCCCACTTGCTTTTCAAATCTGGCGGGGGCATTTCTCTTGTAAGAGTAGCTACTTGTCCAATCTCAAGCTCTGCAGAATGTCCCAACAGGCCATGCTCGCTTTTAAAAATGTTTTTCTTCAGCAATACCCTGTTGGAATTAAATTCCATCTGCTAATGCCCCAGCCAATTTTCTCTCCAATTTGTATCTTGCTGTAGCTTAGACAACTTTTCTTGCTTTCCACAACCAACTTGTATCTCATCCGCAAAGCTACTAATCATGTCTTCTACAGTCTCACCCAAGTTATTAATATATAATAGATGTCAGACAACAAGGTTTCAGCACTATAGTACACTATGAATCACAGATTCGCAATCAGATACCACTATCATCTGCTTGTCACCAACATTGCTCCACTTCTATAACACAGTCTGTAAGAAGCTGCAGCTGGATGTGCTTCTGGCAGATGTGTTTGCACTGGAGGTCTCCCTGTCTTCCCACATCCTGTAAGAAAGCACTCTACCCTCTCCGGTCTACTAAAATGCATTTCTGGTGTACATTTTTTTAACCTGACATTCATAACTTGTTTGATATCTTGAATAAATTTTGAGATTTTTACATGGACAATTTTTTAACTTTTTTGCTATCTCCATTTGTTTCACCTTCAACAGAAAAGCAGGCAAAAGCTCTTTCGGAAATATTCCATGGATCTGTTTGGTCGTTTGCCATACACTACCAACAATCGCAGTTTCATAGCTTGAAATAACTCAAATTGGGCAACATGTTCCACAATGGAACATGCTGAGACTTTTGTTGCTAAGCTCCCTTGTAAATCCTGCTAGTTTACAAGCAGATTTTAGTAGAAGTTAAAATGGTTTCCTATCAACCACATAAAAATTAAAGAATTTTCTTGAATATATTTGCATGATTAATTTTACCTAAACATGATAATTTTTGATGTATTTTGGTAATAAACTAAATCCATAAAATATTTTTGCTGGAATATGTTTATTACTGACTAAAGTTTCATCCATAATGGAAAACTCAATTTTGGACATGCTGGACATACTTTTAATTCTGTTTCTAAATAATTAATATTGTAAATTGTTGTCATGAAATAGTTCTATTATCATGCGGTATAAAATAGCAGATAGCATTATTTGTACATGACTACTTACTGTCTTGTTTCTTTGTCACTTATTCAATTTGACCACTTTTTCAAGAGTGATATTTTCAACATTTCAGTTTTGATTAAAATAAACTTCATTGTACCTAGTTGATTTCAGTAATAGAAGTTGGAATCACTTTTGAAAAGTAGTTTACAAGACTTCGACAGCAATGACAGCAATAACACTTCATTCAGCCAAACTTAAACATGATGTGTCAACTTTTTGATATCTCATTACCTGTTGGATCAAGAAAGTCTGAATTGTTTGATCTTTTCCCCAATTCCTATTGTGCCAGACAAGTTAATTCTATTGGTGGTAGAAGTAAACTTTTGTGTGATTATTTTTGACCGGACCTGCCTGTACATCGACAATTCCAATAGTTCTTTATGATTTTGAACCTCTAACATTGTTCACAGCTGACTTGATTCTCCTACTGAATAAATTATCATGAATAACACCCCTATACTCTTTTTGGATTGTTTTCTTTGCAAGACATTAGTCAAGTGTGAACCTTCTGCTAACCGGGAGGAAGCAGTGCTAAATGAGTCTGCCTTAGATTCTGCTTTCAACTTGGTTTGGGAACATCTGGAGGATCTAAGTCTGTTCCTTTGAGTTAGCCATATACAAAGCTCGATCTTTCCAGTACAAATGGTCTGTACTGCATTGCACCATTAGTTCCAAGTGGCTCCTGAAGAGATTTGTTGACAAAAAGGGTCCAATTGAATCTGCAAACTTCCCCTCCCCCACCAAGAGAACGGTTTTCCACAAACTACGTGATTTTGGAAGTAACTTCTCTTCATCTTTTGATATAGTTGCTTTGAATAAACTTCAGATTTAAGTGAAACCATGCAGGTTGATAAGGAGCAGAGTTAGGTCATTCAGCCCTTTTGAGTCTGCTCCACCTTTTGATCATGGCTAATGTACTTTCCCTCTCAACCCCAGTCTCCTGCCTTCTCCCCATGACCTTTGTCGCACTTACTAATCAAGAACCTGTCAACCTCCACTTTAAATATGCTTCCGTAGCTGTCCACAGATTTGCTACCTGCTAAAGAAATGACTCTGGTCTTCTGGTCCTACAGTCCCATTAATAAAAATATTCTTTCCATGCCCTGTCTTTCTTCCCATTATTTCAGGAAGCTGATGGTCATCTATTGTATGAATCAGCTGTGACTGCTGTTCCCTTCTATGCTCTGTAAATCTCCTTTATTTCCTGCTGAAGCTCATTCTGGCTTACTCTTAAAGGTAGATATTAGAACTTTCATCTTCTAAAAGGAATTTTGGATGTTCCTCATCAAAGTTCATGAAACTTTTAGTTGATGATTCCTTTTCAAAAGTTGAAGCTGTGTATTGGTTTCTGTTGATTGCTTGATTAAAGTCTTCTGGCCTTAGGCATATCCTCAGCATCTATTTGATTCCTTTCTATCACAATAGGGTTATTTTAAATCTTTTTTCCAATTCCTATTAGGATTGCAGATTTCAATTGGAGACCAATGTCGATGATTTTCAATTTTCCACATAGCATTGAAGGAAACCATTCAGCCCGCAGAGTTTATGCTAGTTAACATAATATAATAGTCAAGTATTCAATATTTAAGATTCTCTGATGTAATTTTTAGTACATAAGTATAAAGGAGAATGAAGTAATTGTTACTCCTGATCCGATGCAGCACAAAAATAAACATAAGATAAAGAACACATAAATATAAATACATACAATAGCTTATATACAGAAAGTAATGCTAGGTACATGAGTTTCTGTACCTTAGGTGATAGACAGTAAATGATAAAGTTATGGTGGTGGATGGTGTGTTGGGTTAGTGGGTAGAGGTGTTGATCAGCCTTGCTGCTTGGGAAAAGTAACTATTCTTAAGTCTTTTGGTCCTGGTGTTGATTCTATAGCCATGCCTCTGACGTGAGTGAGATAGGCAGTCCATGGGCAGGGTGGGTGGGATAATTGATGATATTGCTGGCATCTTTCTGTACATATATTTTTGATGTCAGGTAAGCTGGTGTTGGTCATATGTTCAACAGTTTTGACAACCTTCCCATAAACTATTATCTCTCACACATCTATTTCTCTGATTCTCCTACCATCCCCATACTAGGGATAATTTGTAAGTGGCCAATCTACCTGGCATGTGGATAAATTGGAAAATGGAAGTTGTTTTTGTTGCAGTGACATATTTTTATGATAGCCTAGCAGTTCCATCATCATTGTAAATTCTCTTTCAATATTTTTATTAGTTTCTAGATAGAAACTATATATACAAGAAAGTATATATAATGTCAAAAAAAGCAACTACCAATTACATTATAGTATATCTATTCATAATAACAATCTCATTACCCCGTATTCATGTAGGTTAGTCAAAGTTATATTGAAATATACTAATTTATTACAAAAAAAAGTCTAACCCCTACCAAGGCTGAAGCTGTTTATTAAGGAGAAAAAAAGATAAAATACCTTCTCGTATAATAAAAATTAATAATAGCGAACATCTAAATTTAAACAACGAATTGAGGGCTTTGAAAATAATTCAGAAAGGGTCCCCACAATGTTTGAAAGTCTTGACGAGGTTCAGCAATTGAACAACGAATCTTCTCTAAATCTAAGCATGACATAACGTCGCATAACCATTGAGCATGAGTAGGAGGAGAAAAATCTTTCCATTTAAACAAAAGCGCCCTCCTAGCTATAAGAGAGCTAAAGGCCAAAATATGTAAATCAGATGTCTTCAACTTGATATCTTGTCCTGCAACAATACCGAATAGGGCCATCAGAGGATTAGGCTTAAAATTGACTTTGAAAAGTAAAGAAAAAGTTTGAAAAACTTCCTTCCAATATTTTACAAGACATGGACAAGTCCAAAGCATACGAATTAATGAAGCTTCTCCATTATTGCATCTGTCACAGTAGGGAGATATATCCGAATAAAAACTAGTTAGCTTATCTTTAGTCATATGGACTCTCTGTACCACCTTGAATTGTATGAAGGTGTATGAAGGAATGGCGAGCACATAGCAATGAAGTATTAACCAGTTTAAAAATTTCATTCCAAGTTTCCTCAGATATTGATGTCTGTAAATCTTGTTCCCAGAGATTCTTAATTTTGTCTGAAGGAACATTCCTGGTCTCCAGTAACATACCATAAATATTAGATATTGAACCATTATAAAAAGGTGTCAAATTAAAAAAATTATGTCTAGTAAGTTCTTATCTGAGCTTATAGGAAATGTGCATAATTGAGATCTTAGAAAGTCTCTGATTTGTAGAGATCTAAAAAAAAAGCGTTTTGGGTAGGCTATATTTAGCTGACAATTGCTCAAATGAAAAAAGATTTCCTCCAACAAACAGATCCCAAAAACACTTAATACCCAACCTGTCCCATTCTTTAAAGACTAAATCAGTCATGGAGGGTTTTAAAAAAATTAGAATAAATGGGAGTAGAAAGGGAAAATCTCAATAAACCAAGATGTTTTCTAAATTGTATCCAGATCCTCAGAGTATGTTTAACTATTAAATTATCAGTTAATTTACTTACAAATAAAGGAAGTGAGGGTCCAAGAAGAGAAATAATAGAAAATTTATTGACAGAATTAGCTTCTAAAACCCATACTGGACAGTCTACATGATTAATATAATATAGCCAAGACGTAAGATATCGTATATTAACTGCCCAGTAATAAAACCTAAAATTATGTAAGGCTAAACCTCCAGACTTTTTAGGTTTTTGAAGATGATCTTTATTTAAACAAGGACGTTTATTTTTCCATATATAGGATAAAATAGATTCAAGGGAGTCAAAAAAGGATTTAGGAATAAAAACGGGTAAAGCTTGAAAAAGATATATAAATTTAGGTAGAATATTCATTTTAATAGAATTAATTCATCCAATCAACAATATTGAAAGAGGTGACCAATTTAATAATATCTTTTTTACATGGTTCAATAAAGTAAGAAAGTTTTCTTTATACAGATGTTTGTAATTCTTCGTGATTGTTACACCCAATAAGTAAATTGATTCCTTACAGTTTTAAAAGGGAGATTAGTATTAATTGATACCAAATTATTTAAAGGAAATAATTCACTCTTATGTAGGTTCAATTTATATCCTGAAAATTGGCTAAAACGGGAGAGTAAAGAAAGTACACAAGGTAACTAGGTCTCAACATTAGAGATAAAAAGCAATATATCATCAGTGTAAAGCGAGATTTTGTGGGTGATACCTCTCCTTAAAATACCACAGATATCATTAGATTCTCGCAAAGCAATGGCAAGGGGTTCTAAAGCTAAATCAAAAAGTAAGAGACTCAATGGACAGCCTTGTCTAGTTCTGTGGTGAAGTTTAAATAGTTTGGAATTTTGAAAATTAGTAAGAACCCGAGCAGAAGGAGATAAATAAAGTAATTTAATCCATTGAATTAAATCTAGTCCAAAATGAAAATTTTCTAAGGTTTTAAATAAATAATTCTATTCAACCCGATCGAAGGCCTTCTCAGCATCTCAGGAATATCACACATTCCGGTATCTCCTGAGAAGGAGGGTAAGTAACATTTAATACATGGCGTATATTAAAATGGGAATGTTGGTTTTTAATAAATCTAGTCTGTTGATCAGAAATAATAGAAGGTAAAACATTTTCAATCCTACAAGCCAGAACTTTAGAAAGAATTTTAGTATCTACATTAAGTAATGAAATTGGCCTCTATGAAGAGCATTCAGTTGGATCTTTGTTCTTTTTTAGGATAAGTGAAATAGAAGCTTCATAAAAAGATTGAGGCAAACTACCAATTTGAAAGAATCCAAAAAAACTATGTGTAACTGCGGTTTAATTAATGAAGAAAAAGCCTTATAAAATTCTCCAGAAGATCCATCTGGACCTGTAGCCTTCCCCAAGTGTAATGAACGTATAGCCTTGGCGATTTCCTCATAAGAAATGGGTTGATCCATCTGTTTGCAATTATCTGCAGAAAGTGCAGGGATATTTAATTGTTCTAGAAAATTATTCATTATCTTTAGGGGAATCAGAACTATAAAGTTTAGAACAGAATTCTCTAAAGGTATCATTTATTTCAGAGTAATCAGTTGTCCTATCACCATTAGTATTGTAAATTTCTTTAATTTGTCGTTTAACTACAGAAGTTTTTAATTGGTTGGCCAATACTTTGCCTGATTTATGTAAAATGATTAATGTAAAATTGAGTTTTATCTGTAAGAAGTTGAGTTTCAATTGGATATGTTAACAGAAGATCATATTTAGTTTTAACTTCAACACGTCTTTTATATAAAACAGGATCTGGAGCTAGAGCATATTTTTGATCTAATTGTTTTAAATGATTGGCTAATTCAATTCTTTCTTTATTAGCTTTTTTCTTAAAACTCGCAGTATAAGAAATAATTTGTCCTCTAATATAGGCCTTGAAAGTATCCCGTACAATAAGATTAGAAGTCTCTTTCTTTTTATTCTCTTCAAAGCACAAAATAATATGCCTCTGTGGAAATTTAAAAAAATTCCTTATCAGATAACCAAGTTGTATTAAAACGCCAAAATCTGTTGGTTTGAAGAAGACCAGAGAGTTTTAAAGATAAAAATATAGGAGCATGATCTGAAACAGCAATCTCTTTATATTCACAGGAACGAACTGATGAAATCATTTGACTATCGATGTAAAAAAAAATCAATCCTGGAATATGTGCGATGAACATAGGAAAAAATGAATACTCCCTATCTAAAGATGTAAAAAACGCCAAACATCAACTATACCACACTTCAATAAAAAGGATTGAATAAACAAAGCTGATTTATTAAGAGACGCTGGTTTAGAAGATGATTGTTTTAAAATTGGGTCTAGCCAACAGTTAAAATCTCTTCCCATCACCAAAGAATAAAGATTCAGATCTGGTGAAAACGGAAAAAAAGTGATCAAAGAATCCTGGGTCATCTATATTTGGGGCATACACATTGGCAAATACTATTAATTTATTATCTAGTTTTCCTGAAACTATAACAAAACATCCATTAGTATTAGACACTATGTTGGACAAAAGAAAATATATTATCTATAAGAATGGAACTCCTCTAGCTTTGGCCTGAAAAGAAGATTGAAAACAAAGTCTGTTCCAACAGCTAAAAAAAAAATGTGGATTATCACATTTGCATATGTGAGTTGCTTGTATTAAAAAAAAAGGACCTTAAATTTCTTAATATAAGCAAAAATCTTATTATGTTTAACAGGGTGATTTAACCCTTTCACGTTAAAACTGAGTAAATTAATAGTTTGGTCCATTTTTAATAGTATTTAAAGGAAGGATTAAAATGTAAGTTAAAAACCAAGCCATAAACCTTGAGAAATGGTAACCAAGCAACAAGTTGGCTAAAAATTCGAAAGCAGCTTCGAAACCATAACACCACCCACCTCCCAAAGAAATAAAACCGACCAATAGAAAGTCAATAGAAACTACGGACAACCCCCCAAAAAACCTGGTGATTGCTCCAATTAGTTTCAAGGTTATTTATATTCCAGCCTAGACTAAACAATACCCAAACAAGAGATTCAATTCTCGTATATAAAAAATACAGTATTAAAAAATACTAAAGGAAATTAGTTAGAAAGGTTTACCAAAAGTAAAAGATACAATTATTCATACAGATAGGCATTGAACATTAATCTTATATCTTCGTGGAAAAACAGACTAAGTAATTAGCCTTCAAATTAAAATAATCTTTGTGCTTCAGCATTCAAACGAAATCATTCGAAGGATCCATCTTTAATGAGATTCTCAGTCAAACTGGGTAGCCAAAGGATGGGTTAAAACTCTTGTTAAAAAAATTCCAGCAGAGCTTGTTTAAATTTAGCACATTCCTGCATAACCTCAAGCGAATAATCTTTGAGAATCTTAGTATTCCACCCTATAACCAATCATACCCCTTCGACGGGATTTGCGAATTAAAAGTTTCTCATTTAATCTTGTGTCTTCATGTAAGGAGAAACTAAGCAGTTAGCCTTCAGATTTTAAAAACTTTTATGCTTCAACAGTCGAGCGGAACCATTCGAAAGAACCGTTTTTAAGTGTGATTCTGAGTCCGGCTGGGTAGTGAAGGGAAGGCTTGAAACCCATATTAAAAAGCTCGGACATAACTTCTTTGAACTTAACACGTTCCTGCATAACCTCAGGCGAATAATCTTCAGCAAACCTAATCTTGCGACCATTATAGTCAATCATGCCTCTTAGACGACATTTGCGAATTAAGAGTTCCTTTGTTTTAAATTCCTGAAAACAGATTATTACTGATCTTGGTCTCTGAGCGTTAGGAGGTCTAAACACAGGAGATCTGTGAACTCAAGCAACACACATAAAAGTTGCTGGTGAACGCAGCAGGCCAGGCAGCATCTGTAGGAAGAGGTGCAGTCGACGTTTCAGGCTGAGACCCTTCGTCAGGACTCATGACCCTTCATGAGTCCTGACGAAGGGTCTCGGCCTGAAACATCGACTGCACCTCTTCCTAGAGATGCTGCCTGGCCTGCTGCGTTCACCAGCAACTTTTATGTGTGTTACTTGAATTTCCAGCATCTGCAGAATTCCTGTTGTTTGAGATCTGTGAATTTGATGGATCATAGGCACAGACGTCAAAATCTCCGGAAATAATGCTTGCAAAAAGTTTGCAAAAAACTCCATAGGATGGTTACCTTTGATTAATTCTTCGAGACCCAGAACCTGTAGGTTGTTTCTTCTATTTCTGTTTTCTAGGTCGATAATCTTCTGTCTTAACTTTTCCTTGGACTTCTGATTGCTTTTCACAAAGCTTCTGCAATTCATCCACTTATGTTTCCAGAGCCAACAAATTTTCCTCATTATTTTTAATACATTTATTGTGTTCATTATGAGTTTGTTGATAAAGTCCAATTTACCATCTATTTGTTTAAATTCAGTGCTGAATTGTTGAAACTTGTCAGAGGTTCTCGTGTATGACTTTGCAGCAATTCCATAATAGAATCCAAAGAGGCAGGAAAATCATCCTTTTTAGTACCTCTGGCACTCCTTCCACCCATAATGAAAGAATATCACACTTAAAAAAGAAGTATCAAGACAGGTTGGAAATAGTAAGATAATTAACGTTGGAGCAACGGCACATGGCTATTATTCCATCAGCCACCACCAGGAAATCTCATAAATTTTAATATTTTAATTTAAGATTTGTTAAATTAACTGAATTTAAGTTCGTCAGCTGTTGTGGTTGGTTCAAATCTGTGCCTCAGTATTGTTAGTCCAGTAATTTAATCACTGAAATCATTGTCAGGCAGCATCTGCAGAGAAAAATCGTGTTGACTTTTCAGACTGATGACCTTTCATTAGAAAACTCTATCTTTGAAATTTTAGCTGAATGATTTAGTGTCAAAATTGCTAATGACTTTTATTGATAGTTGTAGTCCTCGTGTTCAATAATTTGTTACTGGGTTTCAATGTATTCCTCACAATACTTGCCTTGTATGCATATGTAATAAATTGGTTAGGGCTTTATGAAAAGTCAGGAGTGACTGTTTTTTTAAAAAAAAGAGACTAAAGTGGTTTCTCTCAGCTTTCATGGTCATTTTGTACAAAACACAAACTCCAACTTTATATGGGGGAAAACAAAACCTTAAATATAAACAGGAATAAGCAAAAGTATTTTGAGTTTTCTCAAGAGGTTGATATTGTATCCACAGAACTATTTTAATGGAAAGTATGCATGCTATTAACCACCTTATTGTTTTGATGTATTCAGTAAATGAAATTCCTGAACTTGTATTGAAGGGAATTGACTGATGTTTTGTGCCAGGTCATGCTGCAAATCTGTAGAGCTGTAGCATGAGATCTGTCATCTAGAGGAAAAAAAAGTAAAAAAATAAAATCAGAAATAATATCAGGGGTGACAGCAGTGGAAAGAGCTATATGAATGATGAATTGTTAAACGTGTGCATAAAGGGGAATAAATTGCCCCACTGGGCACATGTTCAAGTTTTCTTAAGAAGTTTGTATTTCCTTATGACCTGCCCTCCCCAGCAGTTGGCCACAGAAAGCCATGGATTGTAATTCTGGAGTTGATGGATTTCAGATTTGTTCCACCAGTTTTTGCAGAATTGCATAAAGTGAAAATCCTGAGATGTAGTGATTTTGTATGAAGGTCATGGTGATGGGGGTGGGGCCTCAACAGAAGGAATCATTTCAAGGGATGGCTACTTCTTGTTTCAAACTGCACCAAGGTGATGTAGATTGCAATTAAAAGTGGGCCTGTAAAGGATATAGTTTGTAAGTGTAGTATTGAGTACATTGTTTACACTTGTACGTATATGAATATCTTAGAGCTAATACAATATTAAAGCTTTGTCTTGTAGCCAAGAATCATTACAAACACCTTAGTATATTTGAATTAATACCACATCCAGAATTTATTGATGGTGCTAGCATAATGTTGTTTAATTTTTGAAAACAGGTATCAAGTAGAAGATGAGTCATCCAGTTTAGATGAGATGCCATTGATGATGTCAGAAGAAGGTTTTGAAAATGATGAGAGTGACTACCATACATTACCAAGAGCTAGAGTTACACAGAAAAAGCGAGGACTAGGATGGTTTGTATTTGGCGGATGGAAATTTCTCTGTACCAGGTAAGCTTTATCGTCTCCGGTGAGAGTCAATATGTGATATGATTCATCTAGTTAACTTATTGATTTAACTTCATATGGCATATATCTTGTGATTTAACTTAATACTTCATTATGATGATAATTTTTAAAATGCTTGTCCATTTTAGGCCAGGGCTCATGGAGGGTCACCTGTCCTGGAAATGATAGGACAATTACCATACAGTCAAATGTAAGACTTGTGATTGTTCATGGGGTTTCTTCTCCTCTTGAGATTCCTTTAAGTTAGTGATTAAAAACAGGCAACAGCCTTTTACAAATGCTTCATTGATGCGAAGGAGCTAAGAATATTGCAAAACAGAATGGGCTATTCAAGTACTGAATAAATACATAACTGGTTTAGTCCAAAAGCCTGATTCTGTGCTGTAGTTTCCGCAGAACAATGATATTGAGAAATGTGATTCAGAGCAGATTTTGACTAGGAAGACTGGAGCTAGAAAAGAAAAAAAAATCAAGCTTTTTGTTTCCATATTCAAGTATTGTTTTTTGTTTATAACCTTTCAGAAGATGTTTCTTAAAAAATTCAGTATTGATCTCAGTGGTAGTCCTATTGCATTCCTGAGAAAATGGTGAAGTCAGCCTTTAGTTTACCTTAATAACCTTTGGTAGTAGTAATTGTATACATGCATACCTAAATTATTTTAATTTCCTTTTTTTGGTGAGAAAATACTTCAATTTAGCACAAACTGTAAACTTTCAGTATTTCACAGAATCATTAAACCATTAAAGAACAAACACCCTTATGTCCAAGTACATTGAATGAAGAGTTGAAGCCAGAATACAGATCCCTGTGGATCTCATTTATCACACCTTGACCAATTGAAGAATGTGGGTTTCATCCCTTCATTCTAACCTGTACAAACTAATCACTAACCCATGCAACGAGTCTGCATTGATTATGCATTTACTCTGTCAGTCAGTTTTGCTGATATACTGTGTGGATTGTTACATGGTTTCTCGAAGGTCATTGAGACAACATTTTGGGAACACAACTGTCCCTTTCTCCCCCCCCCACCCCCCCCACCTCCCGAATTCCACTTTCTCCTGGGTCATCCATGGAAATGTCTTCTAAATTGAGATTGGTTATAATTGGTAATCAATGTTTCCAATGCTAATTAACTGTTAGTTATTGAAAGGTATGGTCACTGTCTCAGATTCCAGTTAACTTTCCAGATTTGTTAAATATTAAGGTGAATGAGAAATGATGTTTGATCTCGGCAGTGTAATTATCACTCATTTCAGGTGCATCCTTAAAGCTTAATTAAATTGAGTAATGAATAATTGCATTGAAACACCCAAACACTCGAATCTTCTGGTTTCAATTAGATTTAATCACTATATGAAACACCTTTATTATATTTTTATACCATACACTAATCATAATGTTTTCTCAACAGTGTAATGCAGATACAGCTAAGGTTGTTTAAATGTATCAGGACTTTAAAAAGGTTGCTTTTCACAGTTAGGATCTTTATTCCCAATGCCCAATCATCACCAGTCTCTTCCGTTGCTAGTTAAGTTTTTATTTCAAGTACCTATTAGTTTAATTTGAAAGTTGAGGAATTGTAGTTTAAAAAAAAAATTACTGATAGAGGTGGAAGTGTCTCTGGCAAAAGATGCTGTGGTGTACATTTGTTTCAAAAACCTATGTCTAATTTACTTTGATGGATTGAATTTAACATGTATTTAATCAGCTAGGGTTTGGAATGGGGTGTGAACTTTGTGAATAAGTTAACAAGCTGTGTGATGTTGTTATTGATAATAGTGTTGCAACAAAAGCAGTGATTGTCTTGGAGCAGTTGCCAGGGATTTCCTTTCGGACCAATACTTAGAAGTCAAACATGAAAATGTAGCCAATCTGGTGCCTATTTTCCAGGATAGAATCATGCTGTTACCCTGCCAGTCTCCTTGGAGGATATCTTGATTGTAAAGCAGCCATAATTAACATTGTCACAAAAGCATTACATGTAGGAAGATTCAAATTTCTACTTCATTTACTCATGTAGAATAGTTAGGAAGCAGAGGTTTGGAATAATTTTTGATATTAAAAATCTCTAATATCAGAAAATTAAACAAGCAAAATAGTGTTTGATGCAGGACTGTGTCATTCTCCTCCCCCCCCCCGATTACAGGTGTCCCCCGCTTTTTGAACATTCGCTTTACGAAACCTCACTGTTACGAAAGAACTACATTTGTACCCTGTTTGCGCTAACAGAAGGTTTTTTCACTGTTACGAAAAATGGCGGTGTGCGAAAAAAATGCAGGTGTGCGGAAAAAAATGCCGGCGTACGAAAAAAAGCAGTGGTTGCCCCGAGCCGTCAAGCTCCTCCCCCGGAACTGCATTCTAGCCACCATTGCTTAAACACGTGTTTTATCTCGATTTATTTTGTGCGTCCGTTAGCAAGATGAGTTCTAAAGTATCGGAAAAGCCTAAAAGAGCTCGTAAGGGTGTTACACTTTACGTAAAACTAGACATAATTAAGCGTTTCGATCGTGGTGAACGAAGCAAGGACATTGTCCACGCTTTGAACTTGCCTGCATCCACCATTCGCACTATTTATACGCAGGGAGAAAAAATGTTGAAAGCTGGCGATGTTACTGTTGGTTCTGCTTGTAGCAAAGTGGTCTCTCTTAGTCGGCATCCAGTACAGTAATGGATAAAATGGAAAGTCTATTGCTTGAGTGGATTGATGGGTGTACAAAATGTGGTGTTCATTTAAGTTATCTTGTACTTAAGGAGAAATCAGTCAGTTTTTAATAAGCTGAAACAGAAAGCACTGGCTGATAGTGATGAAAGTGTTGCGAAAGTGGAATTTAAAGGTAGTCACGGGTGGTTTGATTGGTTTCTGAGGCGAGGGCAGCTTCATAGTTTAACGTTTACTGGAGAGAGTGCTTCGGCTGACACTGAAGCTGCCGACAGGTTTCCAGCAGAACTGAAGAAAATAATTACAGAAGGTGGTTATTCTTATAAGCAAGTGTTTAACTGTGACGAAACTGCAATTTATTGGAAAAAAAATTGCTGAGTAAGACATTTATTTTGAAAGAAGAAAAGCAGGCTAAGGGACACAAGGCATCGAAGGACAGGTTTACCCTAATGCCTATTATTAACACCACTGGTGATGCTGTCCTTAAGCCTCTACTGGTGTACCATCCAGAAAATCCGAGGGTACTAAAGGCGTCGATAAGAAAACACTTCCCGTTGTATTCCATTCACATCCAAGCAGTTGGAACACCCAAGTGCTTTTTTCTGAGTACATGAGCAGATACGTTAGTCCTTTTGTTGAAAAATACTCTAGAGAAAATAACCTTGATAATAGGTGTCTTGTGATTGTTGATAATTGTGCTGCTCATCCGCCTACCATTACTGAGTATGGCAGTAACATTCGTGTTATGTTCTTACTGCCGAATACGATATCGTTGCTGCAGCCGTGTGACCAAGGCCTAATAGCCACAATTAAGGCTTACTATATGCAAAATGTGATGGATTTTATTGTAAGTGCTGTTGACAGAGGGCAACTCCGAAGCATCTTTGTGAGAGATGTGGAAAGACTACAATGTAAAACTGGCAATCGCCAACATTGGAGATGCTCTCGATAGGCTAACAGTCTCGATGAGAAATGGCGTTTGGAGGAAACTGTGTCCCGAAGCAGTGAACGATTTTAAAGGCTTCGAACCATCAACAATAAATACGACAATAGTGAGCTTGGCTAGGGAGGCTGGGTTTGTGGAAGTTGACGAAGATGATGTTGAGGAGGTTTTGGCATCCCATGACCAAGAATTGACAGATGAAGAGCTGATGCAATTGCAAGAGGAAAGATTAACAATCAAAACTGAACGCAGTAGTGAAAATGAAGTCGTCCAGGGACTGAACATGAAGCGGTTGTTTGAGATTTTCGCTGCAGTGATTGCAGAAAAATATGACTTTAATTTTGAAAGGGCACGTAGGTTTAGGGCAGGTTTGCAGGATGTTTTGAGTGCTTACGAAGAAGTGTATGATAGAAAAATGTGCGAGGCTCAACAGTCAAGTATACTGCCGTTTTTCCAAGTCTTGCACGTCAGCCACAGCAAACGACGAACCTCGACCTTCGACATTGAGGCAGGCAGACATAGAAGAAGATGACCTGGCTACCCTATTGGAAACAGACTACGATGAGATGACACCCCAGTCTCCTCTACCTCCCACCACCCAAATTTCCGACGACTCAGCCTAACACACCATCCCGATTCCCGTAAGTGAAACTACACTGTACATACATTATTTCTACTTTATATAGGTTGTGTATTTTTGTGTTATTTAGTATGATTTGTTATTTGGTATGATTTGGCAGCCTCGTTGCTTAAAGGTTACTGGAGAGAGTGCTTGCGCCGACAGTGCCTTGCGCCGACAGTGCCTTGCGCCGACAGTGCCTTGCGCCGACAGTGCCTTGCGCCGACAGTGCCTTCCACCGACAGCACCTTCAGCTGACAGTGTCTGCGTCGACAGTGCCTTCAGCCGACAGTGCCTCCCACCGACAGCGCCTGCGCCGACAGTGCTTCTGCCGAGAGCGCATGCGTGAGATTTTAGCTGCGCTAGTCTGTGCTTCAATGATTGCAAAAAGTATTTCTACTTTATATGGGCTGTGTATTTTTGTGTTATTTAGTATGATTTGTTATTTGGTACGATTTGGCAGCCTCATAGCTTTAAGGTTACTGGAGAGAGTGTTTCTGCCGAGAGCACATGCGTGAGATTTTCGCTGTGCTAGGTGGTGCTTCAATGATTGCAAAAAGTATTTCTACTTTATATAGGCTGTGTATTTATCATATTATTCCTGCTTTTACTATATGTTACTGTTATTTTAGGTTTTATGTGTTATTTGGCATGATTTGGCAGGTTGTTTTTTGGGTCTGGAACGCTCAAAAATCTTTTCCATATTAATAAATGGTAACTGCTTCACTTTACGACATTTCGGCTTACGAACCGTTTCATTGGAATGCTGTACCTTTGGATGGCGGGGGAAACCTGTATCCAATCCTGAATACTCTCCATACACTGGATACAATGTAACCAAATTTCCCTCGGGATTAATAAAGTATATCTATCTATTTACATTTTGCATAATCCATGGCAGGCTCATCAGCTCTCTGAACCACTGACATTATTGTTTCCCAGTTACTCTCACCTCTCCCCAGTCGCTGCCACACTTCGCCCTTAAAGAAACGATGTCTTTCTTTATTGCTGGTGTTCCTGGTAGTTGCCCACGTACCATCTACATCCCCTGAGCCATACTGTCCCACATATTCCTTGGGCACTTTGCTTTTAACAACACATCAGATCTTTAGGGTGTATCAGGTGAATTTCAATCACTTACTTGAGCTTGCGTCAAAATTCTGCGTTCCCGCAAATGACCTTAAGTGAGGACAACTCTGACAAAGTGCCCTGCTTCCTGGGGATGAAGGCCTTATGGATGGTCATAATCAAGGTCAAGGGCTAGCTTGGGTTGTCGGAGTCCTCAGTCTGATGTTGCCTAACCTCAGTCGGTGCTGTCTCGGCAGATATATCTGGGTATAACCTCTCCTCAAATATGTCCACATTAATTCCCACACTATGCAAGATATAAATGATGGATAAAAATTAGCCAGTACATACTTGAAACCTCAGAGTACATACTCTGCCATCTGCCACTCGTGCATCTGAACTCAATGCCTGTTGTATTCCTTTGCATTTAAAAGTTGGACTTATTCTTAAAGCAACAAAAACACTCTCAAACACATCTGATACTGTACAGATCCTCAAACGAGTGAACATGCACCCCACTGGCGTCCTGAACAGTCAGTAACAATCCTTCACAACTGATGACCCTGTCTCACCAAATTAGCATACAAATGTTTAGTCTCTTACATAAACACACACACCCACCCACCCACCCACCCCACACTCCTTTCATATCTACTATTTCAGGTCTCCACTGTGTTCATGATACCTTGTGATCCAGTAGTCACTGACCCAAACAGATCTATGTGAGAGTGCTAATTTTAAAAATACTGACCCACTTTGACTGCTGAAATTGCTGGCCAATGGGTCATGTAGGTATCCTGGAAAAGCCCCCAAATGTGATGTGAACAAAGTCACTGAAGCTAGTGGAAATAGATGTATTTTATTCAGTAAAATGAGCAGCAGTTATCATATTGAGATACACTTGGAGGAAGAGGCCTGCTCGACCCAATATTACATGACATTTTATATGCTGAACATTTCTATAGTTACAATGTATTTACAACACGTCCTTTGAATTACATACAGTTCTCAAATACTTCCTTCTTTGGCACCCACACTTCAGGTGCCAAGATGAACATTAATCAGCCGTGCCGAGGCACAGCGACAACTGGCGGATACCTCCTCTTATTTACCCCTCGATCATGACCCCACTAAGGAGCACCAGGCCATTGTCTTCCACACCATCGCCAACTTTATCAGCTCAGGGGATCTCCCATCCTCTGCTACCAACCTTATAGTTCCCACACCCCGCACTTCCTGTTCTGCCTCCTACCCAAGATCCACAAACCTGCCTGTCCAGGTAGACCCATTGTCTCAGCTTGCTCCTGTCCCACCAAATTCATTTCTGCATGCCTCGACACTGTTTTATCCCCCCTTGTTCAATCCCTTCCCACCTATGTTCGTGACACTTCTCACGCTGTGAATTTTTTCCAGTTTCCTGGCCCCCACAGCTTTATTTTCACCATGGATGTCCAGTCCCTATATACTTCCATCCCCCACCAGGAAGGTCTCAAAGCTCTCCGCTTCTTTTTAGATTTCGGACCTAACCAGTTCCCCTCTACTACCACTCTGCTCCGTCTAGCGGAATTAGTCCTTACTCTTAATAATTTCTCCTTTGGCTCCTCCCACTTCCTCCAAACTAAAGGTGTAGCCATGGGCACCCGTATGGGTCCCAGCTATGCCTGCCTTTTTGTTGGGTTTGTGGAACAATCCATGTTCCAAGCCTATACTGGTATCTGTCCCCCACTTTTCCTTTGCTACATCAAGGACTGTATTGGCGCTGCTTCCTGCATGCATGCTGAGCTCGTTGACTTCATTAACTTTGCCTCCAACTTTCACCCTGCCCTCAAGTTTACCTGGTCCATTTCCGACACCTCCCACCCCTTTCTTGATCTTTTTGTCTCTATCTCTGGAGACGGCTTATCTACTGATATCTAGTATGAGCCTACGGACTGTCACATCTACCTGGACTGTTCCTCTTCCCATCCTGTCTCTTGCAAAAATACTATCCCCTTCTCGCAATTCTTCTGTCTCCGCTGCATCTGCTCTCAGGATGAGGCTTTTCATTCCAGGACGAAGGAGATGTCCTCCTTTTTTAGAGAAAGGGGTTTCCCTTCCTCCACCATCAACTCTGCTCTCAAATGCATCTCTCCCATTTCACACACATCTGCTCTCACCCATCCTCCCGCCATCCCACTAGGAATAGGGTTCCCCTTGTCCTCACTTACCACCCCGCCAGCCTCCGGGTCCAACATATAATTCTCCGTAACTTCCACCACCTCCAATGGGATCCTACCACTAAGCACATCTTTCCTTCTCCCCCTCTCTCTGCTTTGCACAGGGATCGCTCCCTACGCGACTCCCTCGTCCATTCATCCCTCCCCACCGATCACCCTCCTGGCACTTATCGTTGTAAGCGGAACAAGTGCTACACATGCCCTTACACTTCCTCTCTCACCACCATTCAGGGCCCCAGACAGTCCTTCCATGTGAGGCTGTCCTTACCGATTTGTTATTCAGTCGGAGAAAACACCCAGAGGCCACGTTTTTGCTCGATCAATTCTTCATTTAATTTGATCCGAGGAGAGGTAACCACGATACGCTTCTACAGCGTCTGGCAATCAGCTCTGCCTAGCACGAGTACAAGGTTACATTTATATCCAGAGAAAAAGGTTTCAGTTAGCACCTGTTTCCCCTGTCCACGCTTGTGACGGTTTTATGGTTAGCAATTTCATCATGGTCACAATAGCTTCACGTGCAGAGGTACAGGTCAGTAAGCACCTCTATTCTAAGAAATGAGCATGCAGTTGCAACATCCTAACCGTGTTTGCTTCTGTTTAGTTCCCGCCCCTGCTATATTTTCCAGGTCACATACACCATCTAACCCTTCCTATCCCATACTCTAACCCCCTTTTCACTTACACAAGGTGACACTTTACCTGTGAGTCGGTTGGGGTGATATACTGCGTCTGGTGCTCCCGATGCGGCCTTCTATATATTGGCGAGACCCGGCGCAGGCTGGGAGACCGTTTCGCTGAACACCTATGCTCTGTCTGCCAGAGAAAGCAGGATCTCCCAGTGGCCACACATTTTAATTCCACATCCCATTCCCATTCTGACATGTCTATCCATGGCCTCCTCTACTGTTAAGATGAAGCCACACTCAGGTTGGAGGAACAACACCTTATATTCCGTCTGGGTAGCCTCCAACCTGATGGCATGAACATTGACTTCTCTAACTTCCGTTAATGCCCCACCTCCCCTTCGTACTCTATCCCTTATTTATTTATTTCCCCCCCCCCCTTTTTTCTCTCTTTTTTCTTCCTCTGTTCCTCTCACTATAACTCCTTGCCCATCCTCTACCTTACCCCCCTCCCCCTTTCTTTCTCCCTAGGCCTCCTGTTCCATGATCCTCTCCCTTCTCCAGCCTCGTATCCCTTTTGCCAATCAACTTTCCAGCTCTTAGCTCCATCCTTCCCTCTCCTGTCTTCTATCATTTCAGATCTCCCCCTCCCTCTCCCACTTTCAAATCTCTTAATATCTCTTCTTTCAGTTAGTCCCGACGAAGGATCTCGGCCCAAAAAGTCAACTGTACCTCTTCCTTATAGATGCTGCCTGGCCTGCTGTGTTCACCAGCATTTTTTGTGTGTGTGGCTTGAATTTCCAGCATCTGCAGATTTCCCCGTATTTGCGTATTGATCAGCCTTGTCTGGTTTACAATGAACTCCATTCTGAAGCTCCAGATAATCTATAGTTCAGGGTTGCATTTTAAATTCAGTCTACAATCCACGTTCAAGTCTGAAGAGTGGTTGCTGGTGAAATTAATATTTGCTCTATATCCTAACTCCAGAACAGTGTAGGTCACTTGGTTGACCTTTGCCTTGGCTATCCATGTTTCAGGATGTAAAATGGAAATGTGTCTGTAAACTGGCACTGGAAAGATAATCAAGTACCTGAAGGATAAGTTTGCAAAAAGACTTACTGATTAAAAAATTCTGATTTATCTCAATGTGATTGCTGATTTGAGGCTAATCCTGTAAAAGCCGCTGTGCTTTCATTGAAGTAAGATATTCTTTAAATTTGAGTAAAGAGAGTGAAATGCAATTTATGAGCTGGAAACTGCTAATTGCTAAAATATCAGCTTGTAAAGCTTCTCTTCACCATGACAAAGGAAAGTTGGGTTGTTATGTTGTATGTCATAATTCCAAGCTGCTATGTAGTACTCATCAGTATGACATTCACCCTTTGTAATTTGGTGCTGTGGTCTGTTCTTTCTATCTGTAAAACATAGGAGTAGAATTAGGGCATTGGCCCAACGAATCTTCTCCGCCATTTAATCATGGCTGGTTTATTTTACCTCTCAACCCTATTCTCCTGCCTTCTCCCCATAACCTTTGACTTGAGGACTATTGGCCAAATTGTGACTATTGGCCAAATTGTATTAACTGTATTTGGACTCGATTTTAGCTAAGCTCAGAATTTCATGAGCATCAGGATATTTCTGTTAGTTGTCAAGGATATTAATTCATTATTCCTCATTATAATTCATATATATTAAAAATGTTCAGTTTTAATTTTTTCCCTGTATATCACTTTGTCCTTGGAAACTTCAAATAAGAAAATAATTATGACGTTTTTTAATATTGGACAAGAAAGGTGAATTTGCTATTTAAACCTAAATAGAAGAGTAGTGATGAAGATGTAACTAGTCTTCAGGTGTACATAATAAGTGGGCAGCAACAAGGCAGGTGGAGTACAATGTAGGAAGTGAAAGGTTACCCACTTTTGATGGGAAAAAAATAACAAAGTACTGAGTATTTTTAATATTTTTGATGTTCCAAGGAACCTGGTGTCTTTGTACAAAGTCAGTGAAAACTAATCCAAGTCCTGCAGGCATTTAGGAAGTCTTTTGGCCTTCATTGCACGATGATTTGAATACAAGGCTAAAGATAATTAGAGCCTGGAGTATGGAGTACAATTTTGGCCTCTTGACATGGAAAGTATATGGTATTCTTGCTATAGAGGGGAGGTTCATTAGAGTGCTTCTTGGGATGGCAGGCCTCACATATGAGGGGAAGTTTGGAGAGATAATTCTGTTGATTTGAGAATGAGGTGAGCTCATTAAAATAAACCAAACTTTTGCAAGACTTAACATTGCAGAAGGAGAGTATTTCTGGCTGGTGACAAGAACTAAGGGCCAAAATTTCAAAAAGAAGTGTCAGGTTATTTTGTACTGAATGAAGAGAAGTATTTTCACATAGGGGTGTTAAATTTTTGGATAGAGTGATGTCAAGGCTAAGGAATTAAAGGAATTAAGGGAATCAGGGATAGGAAGTGGTGTAGATCAGCCAGTACCTCATCAAATAAAAAAAGTTACATCCTCTATGTAATTAAAAAGCATGTTTGATGCGTTTGCCATTGCTATTGTTTACTGTATTTTTAGTCGCTTTGGCATATTGGCTATGCAGGCTGGTAATTCAGTACTCTATTTGTTGTACATGAAGTCTTGGCAGCCTTGAGTGTAACGTTTTCTTTTCTTTATAAATGTTTCTCATTTTACAAAAAGTGAATGTTCATTTCCTTTTAGTAATCAAGGTTGTAAAAGCAGTGTACTGTTACCTACTGGAGCTAAGTTTGAGTACTTGTCATCTAACCAAGCTTTAATTTAAAGCATGCTATTTTCTGCAAATACCTTCTGAATATGCAGTATTATGTTTTTTGAGCCTTTTAATGTATCATTTGACAAACATTTTCTCTCAGCACTTTGAATATTTTACAAAACAACACACATCAAAGTTGCTTGTGAACGCTGCAGGCCAGACAGCATCTTTAGGAAGAGGTACAGTCGATGTTTTGGGCCAAGACCCTTCGTCAGGACTAACTGAAGGAAGAGCTAGTAAGAGATTTGAAAGTGGGAGGGGGAGATCCAAAATGATAGGAGAAGACAGGAGGGGGAGGGATGGAGCCAAGAGCTGGACAGGTGATTGGCAAAAGGGGTATGAGAGGATCATGGGACAGGAGGCCCAGGGAGAAAGACAAAGTGAGGGGGAATCCAGAGGATGGGCAAGGGGTATAGTCAGAGGGACAGAGGGAGAAAAAGGAGAGAGAGAGAGAGAGAAAGAATGTGTGTATATAAATAAATAACGGATGGGGTATGAGGGGGAGGTGGGGCATTAGCGGAAGTTAGAGAAGTCAATGTTCACGCCATCAGGTTGGAGGCTACCCGGATGGAATATAAGGTGTTGTTCCTCCAACCTGAGTGTGGCTTCGTATTTACAGTAGAGGAGGCCGTGGATCACCAGCAACTTTGATGCGTGTTGCTTGAATTTCCAGCATCTGCAGAATTCTTCGTGTTTGCGATATTTTACAAAGCGTTGTTTCCCCAAAATATCATTCTGCCGTGCCAATCTTCCATTTATTGATCCTGTGGGAAGAGAACCTGATCTGTGCTGCCTTCAAAAGCTGATAATTTGGAGAAGTACAAGTACTTGGTAGTTTGACATGCTACCCAGTATAGCTGTGGAAAAGTGCCACCTTTTGTAATTCATGAGGTATCTAAGTTCATTTGGGATTCCGGTTCAGCTGTATACCTTAATTCGTATCTCTTTGCCTTTAAGTGCATTAGCTCACGGATTAACACATGGATAGTGTAAACTCAAGCTCGGTCTATAAAATTTTGATCCAAAATGTGATTTGGAAATGAACTACGAAAGTTTTGCTCTTGTTTTAGTGAAGAAAATCTGACAGTCAGTTTGTATACAATGACGTCCAAGAAATGGCAGTGTGAAAATTGTCAATTGTCAGTTTTTCATGTTTGAAGAATAGTGGAAGAAGGACCAGGGGTAATTCTCATCCTCTTTGAAAAGTTGTCATGGAATACAATGGCATACACTTGAGGATGTCTCGTTCATTACTGACTGGTATCTTTCAGCAATAAATCAGACTGCTACTGTCAACTTTTATGCTCAAGTCTGTGGTACTTGAAACCACACAACATTTTATTGTACAAACAAAACTTTCTGAAATAAAAACACAAAATAGTGGAAGAACTCAGCAGGTTAGGCAGAAATTTTGGTACGAAACAGTAAACATTTTGTCCTAAAACATTGACTTTTTCTTTCCTCTGGTTAATGTTTCAGTTTGAAACTGTTTTGTTTTTAAATTTCAATTTACTACAACCTACAGCTTTGATTTTCATAAACTTTCTGAATTAGTGTTTGAACATGAAATTGTATAATTTGATTGGTCTTGTCAGGGGTTTTGGAGCTATTGATAAAATAATTATAAGAGAATTGAGGACTTACAACATTAAGTTCATGTGGATGTTTGCAGATTTGTTCCAAATGGTATTCCTTATATAGCTAGATTGTAATCTTGACAGTTTAAATTCATTACAAAATCTGTGAACCTGTTAACTTCAAATAGTATGGACCAAACACTTTAAGCTTTGAATATTTGAAATATTTATTGAATTAAAATAACCTAACTTTTTGAGATTTAATTTATCTGTTGTGTGAGTACACTTGCAGTGTAAAATGTTGCTTCTATTTCCTCTAACACAGATCAGGGAGCATCTATGGAAAAGAGTTAACATTTGACGTATTGGGCTGAGACCTGGATTTCCAGCATCTGCAGACCTCCTTGTGTTTGTTTTCAGTTTTCTGTACCTGCTTTTATCCTTTTGTGACATTACTCAGAGTACCATAATTGGTCATGAGTGGCTAAATAAAGATGAGGCAAAACTGATTTGGTTTCTCAGACCTAAAGTGCCGTATGCAGTTTAGATGGACACAAGCTATTTATACTTTGTGGCTGAAATTGAGCTCAAATGAGATCACTTCATTATTAGTCAGTTAGACTGCCACCTGGACAGAGGGAAGCATTTGAATTTGAATAAATGAGCAAAATTTAATTTGAGTAATATTTTCAGGAATTAAAACTACCATGTGTTACCAGATTGTTGTGAATGTTTGGTCGATAGCAGACTGATACATTAATGATTTATAGAAAAAAATCTTGTCATTCTTACCCAATTCAGTCTGGATTTTACTTTTTTGATTGTAACTACTTTGAGTTGCAGAAGGACCTGGACAGATCAGGATAATGGACAAAAACATGGCAGATAGAATATGCGCTTTGGTAGAAGGAATAACAGCATAAATTATTTTCTAAATAGGGAGCAAATTCAGAAATCAGAGGTGCAAAGGGACTTGGAAGTCCTAGTACAGGATTCCCTAAGATTAACTTGCAGGAAGGCCAATGTGATATTAGCTTTAATTTCAAGAGAACTGGAATATAAAATCAAGTATATAATGTTGAGATTGGTCCAAGTACCTTTATTTGGGGGGGTGGGGGGAGGTTACACTAGAGCCGCAGGGGGATGGAGCCAGAGTGCCAGAACAGTTAGTGGAGTGGTCATGGAGTAAGATGTTATTTAAGCCTACGTGAATAGTCAGAAATAAAAAGGTTGAGCATATTAGCACTAATGTTCTGAGCTATATAGATTTCAATGCAAGGAAAATTGTAGGAAAGGTAGATGAACTTAGGGTATGGATCAGCATGTGGAATTATGGCATTGTAGCCATTAGTGTGAGACTTGGTTGCAGGAGGGGTAGAACTGACAGTTCAGTGTTCCAGGATTCTGTTGTTTAAGACATGTTCGAGTCAGAGGGATTAAAGGGAGAGGGGTGGCATTATGTCAGGGGAAATATCATGTCAGTGTTCAGACAGGACAGACTAGAGAGCTCATCTAATGAGGCTTTATGGGTAGAAATGAGGAATAAGAAATATATGGCCATGTTAATGGGATTGTATTAGAGATCACCAAATAGTCCATGGGATTTAGAGGAGGAAATTTGTAGAGAAATTGCAGACTGTTGCAAGAAAGACAAGGTTGTGATAGTAGATGATTTCAACTTTCCGTATATTGATGGGAACTTCCATACTGTTAAAGGGCTGGATGGGAAAGAATTTGTCAAATGTGTTCAAGAAAGTTTCCTGAATCAGTGTACAGAAGTTCCAACTACAGGGAGTGTGATACTGGATCTCCTATTAGGCAGTGAGACAGCAGGTGACAGAAGTTTGAGTTGACAAACGCTGTTCATCTAGAGATCATAATGCCATTAGTTTTAAGGTAATTATGGAAAAGGTCAGGTCTTGTTATTGGGTTGAGATTCTAAATTAGCATAAGGGCAGTTTTGATGGTATCAAAAATGATCTGGCAAGTGTGGATTGGGACAGGTTTTCTGGGAGGCCTTCAAATGTGAAACTTTGAGAGTATAGTTTGTATGTTCCTGTCAGAATAAAAGACAAGGATAACTGGTTTAGATGACCATGATTTTTGAGAGATATTGAGGCCCTGCTTAAGAAGAAGGAGGTGCGCAGCAGATAAAATCATGTAGTAACAAATGAGGTACTTCAGGAGTATAAGAAATGCAAGAGAACACCTAAAAAAGAACTCAGGAGGGCTAAAAGTTGGCATTAAGTTGCTCTAGCAGACAAGGTAAAGGAGAATCCTAAGGGCTTCTACAGATTTATTAAGAGCAAAAGGACGGCAAGGAACAAAGTTGGTCCACTGGAAAATCAGAGTAGTAATCTATGTGAGGAGCCAGAAGAGATGGGGGGATCGTAAATAGATTTTTTGCATCTGTATTTACTCAGGGAACAGAAACAGAGTATATAGAAATGAGACAAAGCAACGTTGCGGTCCTGGAACCTTCGCAGATTACAGAGGAGGAAGAGTTTGCTGTCTTGAGGAAAATGAGGGTCGATAACTCTACAGGACCTAGCAGTGTGTTCCCTCAGACCCTGTGGGAGGCTAGTGCAAAAATTGTAGGGACCCTAGCAGAGATATTTAAAACGTCCTTCACCATGGGTGAGGTGTGCGAGTATTGAAAGATTTCTAATCTTCTGTTGATTAAGAAGAGCTGTAAGAATAAGACAGGAAATTATAGGCCGGTGAGCTTGACAGCAGTAGTGGGAAAGTTATTGGAAGACATTATAAGGGACCGGATATATAAATATTTGGATAGACCGGGACGGATTAGGGGTAGTCAACATGGCTTTGTGTGTAGTAGGTCGTGTCTAACCAATCATATAGGGTTTATTGAGGAAGTTACCAGGAAAGTTGATGAAAGCAAGGCAGTGGATGTTGTCTATGTGAACCTTAGCAAGGCCTTTGACAAGGTCCCTCATGGGAGGTTGGTCAAGGATATTCAGTTGCTTGGCATTCAAGATGAGGTAGTTAAATTGCATTAGACGTTGGCTTCGCGGGAGAAACCAGAAAGTGGTAGTAGATGGTTGCCTCCCTGACTGGAGGCAAATTTGCAGATGACACCAAGATGGTGGTGTAGTGAACAGTGAGGAAGAATATCAAAGCGTGCAATGAGATCTGGTACAGCTTTAAAAATGGGCTGAAAAATAATAGATGAAATTTAATGCAGACAACTGTGACGTGTTGCACTTCAGAAGGACCAACCAAGGTAGGTCTTACACGGTGAGCGATAGGGCACTGAGGAGTGCAGTAGAACGGGATGATCTGGGAACACAGATCCATAATTCTTTGAAAGTGACGACACAGGTAGATAGGGTTGTCAGGAAAGCTGTTGGCACATTGGCCTTCATAAATCAGTGCATTGAGTACAGGAGTTGGGATGTTTTATTGAAATTGTATAAGATGTTGGTGAGACCTCATTTGTAGTGTTGTGTGCAGATTTGTTCACCTACATACAGAAAAGATGTAAATAAGATTGAAAGATTGCAGAGAAAATTGGCAAGCATGTTGCAAGGACTTGAGGACCTGAGTTAAAGGGAAAGGTTGAATAGGTTAGGACTCTATTGCCTAGAACATAGAAGGTTGAGGTGAGATTTGATGGAGATACAAAATTGAGGGGTGCAGATTGGGTAAATACAAGCAGACTTTTTCCACTGATGTTGTGTGGGACTACAACCAGAGGTTGTGCATTAAGGGTGAAAGCTGGAATATTTAAGGGGCATATGATGAGGAACTTCACTCAGAGGATGGTGAGTATGTGGGACAAGCTGTTAGTGTAAGTGGTGAATGCAGGTTTGATTTCAACATTTAGGAGACATTTGGATAGGTACATGAATGGTGGGGGTATGGAGGTCTATGATCTGGATGCATGTGATGTGACCAGGCAGATTAATGGTTTAGCTGAAAGGCCCTTTCTGTGCTATAGTGTTCCATGACTCTGACTCTGCATTTGGAATATTGTGAGTAATTTTCAAAGTTCAAGCAAATTTTTCAAAGTACATTTATATCACTAAATACAACACTGAGATTCATTTTCTCGTGGGCATACTCAACAAATCTACACAATAATAACCAGAACAGAATCAATGAAACTGTCCAATTAGCGTGTTCAGAGTGCAGAAGATGACACTGTGCAAGTAGAAAATGATGAAATAATAATGAATTAATAAGCAATAAATATCAAGAACATGAAATGAAGAGTCCTTGAAGGTGAGTCCATTGGTGGTGGGAACATTTCTATGATGAATGTGGAGTGAAGTTATTCCCTTTGTTTCAAGAGCCTGCTGGATGAAGGATAGTAATGGTTCTGAACCTGGTGGTTAGAGTGCTGAGGCTTCTGTACCAGCTTCCTGATGGCAGCAGCAACAGGAGAGCATGTCTTGGGTGATGGGATCCCTGATGATGAAGGCTGCTTTCTTTTAATATTGTTTCATGTAGATGTGCTCAGTGGTTGGGAGGGCTTTATCGGTGTTGGACAGGGCAGTATCCAATACTTTTTGTAGGATTTTGTTTCCAGACCAGGTTGTGATGCAGCCAGTCAATATGCCCTCGACTACATAGTTATAGAAGTTTGTTGAAGTTTTAGATATCATGCAGAATCTCCACAAACTCCTAAGGAAGTAGAGACGCTGCCATTCTCTCTTCATAATTACACTTGTGTACTGGGCCGTCGCAGGTCCTTTAGAAAAAGTTGCTGACCCTCTCCACCTCTCATCCTCTAAGGATTGGTTCATGGACCTCTAGTTTCTTCTCCTGAAGTCAATAATCAGCTCTCTGGTTTTGCTGACATTGAGTAAGAAGTTGTAATGGCACCACTCAGCCAGATTTTCAATCCCCCTCCTATATGTTGATTCATCACTACCTTTGATTTGGCCTATGACAGTGGTGTCGTATGCAAACTTGGATATGGCATTGAAGCTGTGTTTAGGTACACAGTCATAAGCGTAAAGCGAGTTGGGCAGGGGCCTAAGCTCACAACTTTGTGGTTCACCTGTACTGATGGAAATTGTGGAAATGTTGCCAATCTGAGCTGACTGGGATTTGCAAGTGAGGAAATCGAGGATCTAATTGCACAAGGACATATTGAGGTCAAGGGTTAGGAGCTTATTGGTTAGTTTTTGGCCCCATATCTAAGAAAGGATATACTGGCATAGGAGAGGGCTGAGAGGAGGTTTATGAGAATGATCCTAGGAATGGAAGGGTTAATATATAAGGAACATTTGATGAGTCTAGGACTGTACTTGCTGGAGTTTAGAACAATGGAGGGGATCTCATTGGAACCTGCTGAATTTTGAAGGTCCTAAATACAGTGGACATTGAGAGGATATTTCAAATAGTGGGTGAGTCTACTGTCAGAGCTGCAGAATAGAAGGTGTTTCTTTAGAACAGACGAGGAGGAATTTCTGCAGAGCAAGGGTGGTGAATCTGTGAAATTCATTGCTACTGGTGGCTCTTGAGGCCAACTCACTGGGTATATTTAAAGTGGAGTTTGATAAGTTCTTAATTAGTAGGGGCGTTAAAGGTTATGGGGAGAATGGGGTTGAGAGGGAAAATAAATCAGCCATCATTGATTGGTAGAGAAGACTTGATAGGCCAAATGGCCCAATTTTGCTCCTATGTCTTAAGGTCTTGTGGAAATGGTTCAGCAACTCACTCAGTTCAGGGAAAAGGTAGAATTGGGACAGTAAATGCAAGTTTTGCCAATATTATCCCAGAATTTTGAAATTGCTGATATCCAGGGAAGCCAAGAAGTGGGTATTTAGGTTTGACTTATGCAATATGTTTGTAACTTGGAGCTTGGGTTGAGAATTGAGTGCCTTTGAATGGCATAAGACTAGGCTTTAATTTTCAGCAGTTAATTTGAGTAGGCTAGAATGTCTTGCTCTGTTTTCAAAAGTCACACCTGCACCTTTCCATGCTTTAAATGTCAGTGTGCATTGCTGTAAATAAGAACCAGGAGTTTGTCAAATGTTTTGTTTCATTTTCATACGTCGAGCAATGTATTTAATCTTCTAAATCACTCAAAGGTATTTGAAAGCAAATGACCTTTTATTAGTAAAAGTAATATTTTATTACTAATTAAACAACAGTCACATGTCAGCACACACTCCAAAAGTATGCCAATGTAATTTACTTTTTCAAATCTTGATAGAAATCTGGAAAGATTTAAGCTTGTAAATTAATCAATGAGTCAGTAATTGTGATTGCTTTTAAAATTTCCAGTCATATATAATAGGTATAACAACATATTCAGATTATTAATCCAATTTTATGTTCTGAAATGAAGAATATTTGCTGTGTAGCAATTTTAGAATTGTATTCTGGTGCCCTTAGAAGTCACTTTTGGTATTTTCACCATTATATTGAAAGAAAATGTGAATTGCAGGAAGTCAGTGAAATTTTACTCCATTAAGTTCTTTCATTTTTTTCTGTCTTCCCCACATTTAACTCAATGGCACACTTTTATGTATTATGTAATCTTGAAAACCTTCCAATCAGTTCACACATTTTAATATATGCAGTCATGGATAAGGTGTAATAGCCTTTGAGACATTTGAATGTTCTTAGGGAGGTCAGGTTGCTGCTATCTTTCTCCATATATGAAGTATTGGCTAGGATGCAACTTTTTCTTCCTAGGAAGAGATCAGTATGGTGAGAGATGGTGGAATTAAAAGGTCTTGGTGATGTCAAATGCTCTTGACATGAATTCTTGTCAATTTGTATTGGGGAAAAATAGTTACATGTATTTAATCTTCTACATTGCATTTTTAGATTAGATTAGATTATGAGGGCACTCAGGCCTCGTTTATTGTCATTTAGAAATACATGCATGCATTAAGAAATGATACAATGTTCCTCCAGAGTGATATCGCAAAAAAAACAAGACAAACCAAAGACTAACACTGACAAGACCACATAATTATAACATATAGTTACAGCAGTGCAAAGCAATACCATAATTTGATAAAGAGCAGATCATGGGAACGGTAAAAGAAGTCTCAGTTCCGCTTGACTCCTGATAGTCCCGGATAGCAGGCGGCAGAAGGGAGAAACTCTCTGCCATAAACCACCAGGCACCGACAACTGTCGATGCATTGGAAGCGCCCGACCACAGCCGACTCTGAGTCTGTCTGAAAACTTTGAGCCTCCGACCAGCCCTTTGACACCGAGCACCATCTCTGTCTGCCGAGCGCTTTGAGCCTGTCCCGGCCGCCGAGCAACAAGCAAAGCTGAGGATTTGGGGCCTACCCTTTCGGAGATTCTGGATCACACAGTAACAGCGGCAGTGATAAAGGCATTTCTGAAGTTTCTCCAGATGTTCCTCCATTCTCTCATGTCTGTCTCCATCAAATCAGGATTGTGCACGGCATCCTACTTGACAGATTACAGATATCATTCACCGGAGTGGTCGCGCAAGCTGCGTCACGCCGCCATCTTCTCCTCCTCCTGATCATTATAGTTCCAACTTTGATTGTGGATTTTCTTTTAAGAAGACATGAATGTGGTATTTGAGATTATTTCGAGAAAAACATGTAATTTGGGCTTCCATTATTATTTAATATTTTAAACACATCAAGCATTATGTTGAGAATTCTCTTCATGCTATTAGGGTGAACCTGATGGAATATTCCTGTAAGCAACTGCAGGAAGAATAAATATTCTCTGCAGCCTTTATGTGACCTGTGATCTCCAGAACACACTGAAGCCTTTTTGTTATTTTAGCACCCTCTTCCAGTCTTTTGGGCATTTGTACTAATATAGATCGGCAGGAGAGTTATTTGATACCTGAAATTTGTCAAAAGTATTATCCTCAAATTGTGGTGTTTTTTTTTGAATGTTAGTCATACAACTTAAAAGGACTTGCTCCATCCCTCTTTCTGTTCCTGTATGTTCTGAAATGGCCCTTGAGTGCACTCAAAACATCAACAACGATCATGTTTTTTCATTATATGGTATTATGCATAGACTGTTTTTTATCTAACTCAGCTGGAATTCCATTAAAGCTTGTGAAATTAGCAATACATAGTATATATAGATCAGTACTCTAGGGGCCTCAAGATGGATTGATTTCTCTGTCATGAGATTTTCTTCTCCCTGGTTATCAAAAACACTTTGTCCATATGGAAATTATACTATTGAATGTCATTTCCATATGAAGCGAAAGTGAAGATCTGAGCATGGATTAATCTGGTCATTGAAGTGGCCTTCTTGCCCTCAAATAGTTATTAGTACTTTGTTTTGTAGGAACTCGGACTTTATAAAGTATTAAGTTGAAAAATACAGATTTGCAACCCCGTTGAGGTCGTAATTAACCCTCTCATTGGTTGACCCGTTATTCTTCAGCAGAAAATGCTGTTTTAGAGTCCAGTTTTATATTATCAAATGGAAACAACTGGAGATTACATTTATTTCTGCAATATTGTTTAACTGTAGGGAATGTTCAGTAGTAAAGGTGTATGAGGCTATTTGTCAGTCAATTATTGTCTGGAGCTTGCAGCTACAATAGAGACAACTTCTGAGGTTGTTCTTAGTATCACTGTGGTATGATAGATGCACTAGATGTTTGCATTCCTTGAATAATTTTTAAAAATCTTTTTCTATGAGCAATTTCCAGGAAATATGCTGAAATTATTCAAGATCTTTTTGGGATTCTTGGTTCTTCAGTGTTGCTGTAGCTAAAAGATGTGTATTGAACTAAAACTATGATAGTCAAACGATGACCTTGGGCTGAAAAAGGCCAATCAGACAAATAATTTGCTGCTGGTTGTATGTCTCAACAGTATTTAGATTGCATTAACTTAAGTGAAACTAAATGTTGAGGCTGAGTACTACATTGGTGGCTGAAACTGAAGTTTGGTACCATTGATTAAAGATGAATTTCTTTTCTTACAGCCTCCAAGAATTAGATCAGATCACTGACAAAATAATAGAAGAGGCTGGTGAAGTAGTTGATACTGAACTTGAAATTTAAAAGCACAAGATCAGGAAGATGAGCTCTGACATTTGAAATTTTGGGGAAGAATGTGGTTGAATTGTGCTTTTAATGGGGCATCTGCAAGAAATTCAGATTGGAACACAGAAAGCTGTTTTTTTGTGAAAAGAGAGATTGGAGAATCTGAGAAGTAACAATTAATTTATTCCTGCCTATTAATGTCAGTCTTCTGTTAGGGTATGGAAAAGACTTCCCCAGTCGAATTGAGGAGGGAAAGAGATCATCATTCATTAAACTGTGATTTCAGAGTAATCTTAAGCATTCGAGGTATCAGAATCATTTTGATGTCAGAATATTTAATTCAAAGGTGTTACAAACTGCATTTAAGACTTACTGTATTTAAATTCAGTTTGTTATCCATTACTAAAACTGCATATTTTCATATCTAATAACTCTTTTTACCTTCCTAACCTCTACCTAAGCTAGTCTATTGCAGAAACCCCTGTGCTTGAATTTTGTTGCTTCCCTCACCCCTAAACTTCATCTGATTTAAAACACTGTTGTCCATACCTTGGTGAGTCCTAAATGACACACCTCAGTGCGTCTCGCCAATCGGTTTCCCCTTCATTGATCTTGTCTATACTTCCCACTGCCTCAGTAAAGCAGACCACGTAATCAGACAGTGGATGCAAAAGCCTGTTAACGTGTACCACAAGGTTCAAGGACAGCTCCTCTTCTGCTGTTGAATGGAACACTTGTATGATAAGATGGACTTTTGACCTCTCAGTCTACCTTTTGTTGTCTTGTACCTTATTGACTGTCTGCGCTGCAATTTCTCTGTAACTAACACTTTTTCCTGAATTCTATTTGCAAACTCAATACACTGTTATAATGAAATAGTCTGTAAGGATAGCATGCATTTAAGAAGAGAACTTCACAGGCGTTTGTCCATTGTATGGGACCTATCAGTCACTAGAGTTCTATGAAGAAGAGGTGTTTCCCGCAGGTCGGCGGCGGTTATTTAAAAAGAGAGCTTTGTGGACGTTAGTCCATTATACAGGGCCTATCAGTGACATCAACAGAGCTTTACGAAGAGGAGGTGTTTCTTGCAGGTTGGCGGCAGTTATTCAAAAAGAGAACTTCTGGGCATTTGTCCATTGTATGGGGCCTATCAGCGGTGTTAACAGAATTTTACGAACCAACTAAAAGTACAGAAGGGATAAGCAGAGTGGATGTTGGCGGGAGTAGGCCAGTGGCGAGAGTAGAACTGACAGACTTTGGCTAAAAAGAGGTGTTGGCTTTGCGTAAAGCATCTGTTAAGCCTTCCTTTTCATCTTTTTTTCCTCTTACTGTACCAGTTAAATGGCTATGGTGTGTTTTTCATGCTGGGTGTTGGAGAACTGGGAGACCCAGAGTCTCCTGGGGAACTACATGTGTGTGAAGTGCATCTGGTTGCAGCTCCTTGAAGACTGTGTTAGGGATCTGGAGCAGCAACTGGATGACCTTCAGTTTGTACGGGAGAGTGAGGACATAATTGATCAAAATTGCAGGGAAATAGTCTTTCCGAAGTTGCCGGAGGCGAGTAGCTGGGTGACTGTCAGGAGAAATGGAAATAGGTAGTCAGAGCAGAACACTCCTGTGCTTTTCCCCTCAGAAATAAGTATACTGCTTCGGATAACTTGTGGGGGATTACCTCCCGGGAGAATGCCACGGCAGCAGGGTTAAGGCACTGAGCATGGGTCCATGGTGCAGAAGAGAAAGACAAAATAGAAGGGAGCGGTCGTGATAGGGGACTCAATAGTGAGAGGAGCAGACAGTAGATTCTGTGGATGTGAACGGGACACCTGGATAGTATGTTGCCTCCCAAATGTCAGGGTCAAGGATGTCTCAGATCATGTCCGCAACATTTTGGAGAGGGAGAGGGAGCAGCCAGATGTCTTGGCACGTATTGGTACTAATGACATAGGAAGGAAAAGCAATGAGTTCCTGAAAAGGGAATATAGAGAGCTAGGTAGAAAGCTAAGAAGCAGGACCTCCCGGGTAGTAATTTCTGGATTGCTGCCTGTGCCACACACCAGTGAGGGTAGAAACAGGATGATTTGGCATATAAATATGTGACTGAGAAGCTGGTGCAGGGGGCAGGGCTTCAGTTTCTTGGATCGTTGGGATCTCGTCTGAGGGAGGTATGACCTGTTCAAAAGTGACAGGTTGCACCTGAACCCAAGGGAGACCAATATTATCGTGGGCAGGTTTGTTAGAGCTGTTGGGGAGAGTTTAATCTAATTTGGCAGTGGGGTGGGAACTGGAGTGAAGGGACTCAGGATAGGACGGATGGTAAAAAAGTAAAGACAGTGTGCAGTCAGACTGTCAGGAAGGGCAGGCAGGTGATGGGACTTAGATGCAGCCAACAGGCTGAGTATCAAAACATTAGGAGTGCAAAATCAGAAAGGATAGCAAATACGATACTCAAAGTGTTGTATATAATTGCGCGTAGTATAAGAAATAACGTGGATGATCTTGTTGCACTGTTACAGATTGCCAGGTATGATGTTGTGGCCATCACTGAATTGTGGCTGAAAGATGGTTGTAGTTTGGAGTTGAATGTCCAAGGTTACAAGTTATATCAGAGGGATAGGAAGGTAGGCAGAGGAGGTGGTGTGGCTCTACTGGTAAAGAATGACACCAAATCAGTAGAAAGATGTGACATAGGATCAGAAGATGTTGAATCCTTGTGGGTTGAGTTAAGAAACTGCAAGGGTAAAGGGACATTGATGGCATTTATATTAAGGTCTCCCAACAGTGACTGGGACAACAGATTACAGCAGGAAATAGAAAAGGTGAGTCACAAGGACAATGTTATGGTAGTCATGGGAGATTTTAACATGCAGATTGATTGGGAAAAATCAGGTTGGTAATGGATCTCAAGAGAGTGAGTTTGTTGAATGCCTAAGAGATGGCTTTTTAGAGCAGCTTGTCATTGAGCCACTAGGGAATCGGCTATACTGGATTGGGTGTTATATAATGAACCGGAGGCAATTAGGGAGCTGAAGGTAAAAGAACCCATAGGAACCAGTGATCACAATATGATTGAGTTCAACTTGAAATTTGATAGGGAGAAAGTAAAGTCTGACGTAGCAGTATTTCAGTGGAGTAAGAGAAATTACAGTGGTATGAGAGAAGAGTTGGCCAAAGTAAATTGGAAGGAGCTGTTGGCAGGGATGTCAAAAGAAAGAGCATACAATAAAGCCAAAATGACTGGGAAGATAGAGGATTGGGAAGCTTTTAAAAACCTACAGAGAGCAACTAAAAAATCATTAGAATGGAAAAGATGAAATATGAAAGCAAGCTAGCAAATAATATCAAAGTGGATAGTAAAAGTTTTTTCAAGTCTCTTAAAAATAAGAGAAATGAGAGTGGACATAGGACTGCTAGAAAATGAGGAAGGAGAAATAATAGCAGGACAAGGAGATGGCTGATGAACTAAATGAGTATTTTGCATCAGTCTTCACTGTGGAAGACACTAGCAGAATGCCTGATGTAGTGCGTGAAGGAAGAGAAGTGGGCGCACTTACTATTGCAAGAGAGAAGGTGCTCAAAAAGCTAAAAGACCTAAAGGTAAATATGTCACCTGGACCATATGAACTGCACCCGAGGGTTCTGAAAGAGGTAGCATTAGAGATTGTGGTGGCATGAGAAATTATCTTTCCAAAAATCATTGGACTCTAGCATGGTGCCAGAGGACTGGAAAATTGCAAATATTACTCCACTCTTTGAGAAAGGAGGAAGGCAGCAGAAAGGAAATTATTGACCAGTTAGCCTGACCTCAGTGGTTGGGAGTCAATTGTTAAGGATGAGGTGATGGAGTACTTAATGACACAAGACAAGATAGTACAAAGTCAGCATGGTTTCCTTCAGGGAAAATCCTGCCTGACGAAATTGTTGAAATTCGTTGAGGAGATTACAAGTACAAACGTAGAATAGATAAAGGGGATGCAGTGGATGTTGTATATTTGGACTTTCAGAAGGCCTTTGACAAGGTGCCACACATGAGGCTGCTTACCAGGTTAAGAGCCCGTGGTATTACAAGAAAGTTACTAACATGGTTAGAGCTTTGGCTAATTGGTAGGACGCAGTGAGTGAGAATAAAAGGATCCTTTTCTGGTTGGCTGCCAGTGACTAGTGGTGTTCCGCAGGGGTTGGAGTTGGGACCACTTCATTTTATGCTGTATATAAATTATTTAGATGATGGAATAGATGCCTTTGCCGCCAGGTTTGCAGATGATATGAAGGTTAGTGAAGGGGTAGGTAGTGTTGAGGAAACAGGCTGTAGAAGGATTTAGACAGATTAGGAGAATGGGCAAGAAAGTGGTAAATGAAATACACTGTTGGAAAATACATGGTCATGCACTTTGGTAGTAGAAATAAATGTGCGAACTATTTTCTAAACGGGAAGAAAATCCAAAAATCTCAGATGCAAAGGGACTTGGGAGTCCTTGGGCTCTAGGTCTGTACTTGCTGGAATTCAGAGGGATGAGGGGGGATTTCATTGAAACCTTTTGAATGTTGAAAGGCGTAGACAGAGTAGATGTGGAAAGGATGTTTCCCATGATGGGAGAGTCTTGGACAAGAGGGCACAGCCTCAGGACAGAGGGGCACCCTTTCAAAACAGAGATGCGGAGAAATTTCTTTAGCCAAAGGATGGTGAATTTGTGGAATTTGTTACCATATACAGCTGTGAAGGCCAGGTCGTTAGGTGTATTTAAGGCAGAGATTGATAGGTTCTTGATTGGAGAAGGTTAGAGGGAGAAGGCTGGGAGCTGGGGTTGAGGAGGAGGAATAAAAGGATCAGCCATGATTGAATGGTGGAGCAGACTCAATGGGCCTAATGGCCTAATTCTGCTCCTATGTCTTATGGTCTTATAGTGTATTACAAAAATTTTCACTGTACTTCAATACCTCTGACAATATGCTAATTCACCCATTTAATCTATGCTGGTTGAGAGATTCAGGTTCAGTTTCTGATTGTGCTCCTGTATGATGTTCCCAATATCATTTGTCTGTGGCATCATTCCTCCATAAAGAGCTGCTATGTTCCTCTAATTCTGGCCTCCTATTGTGGCATCCTATTCTGTATCCCTTGTTCCTAATTTGCTTCAACCAGCTATTTATCCCACTCTAAACTGACTTGGCCCTAAACTGAATTCCTCTATTTGTCCAATTGAACATAGTCCTGGAAGCCTAGCTGCAACAAAAGTTTTGTTGCATGTCACTTTCTTTTCGTAAGATTCTGAATTTTGCAGGGGTTTCAGTCCTTTAAAGTGCTTCAAAATCACAAGAAAATCTGCAGATGCTGGAAATCCAAAGTAATGCACACTTGTGCTTAGCTGTTTTAATTTGAACCTTCATAGTAGCTTTTCTGGATTTGTGGATTTTTCATTTCAGTTGTCTTTATTTTTATTGTAAATCTGCAAATCCTATAAGGGTTAAGAGGGCTTTGCTTGACCATTTTAAAAATCGAATCAATTTAACATGCTAATAGCATTATTTTCATCTCATTTGCATTTTGCCATACATTTATTTGCTATCCATTACTGAAATATCAGAGTTATAATGCTCTGTAAAATTCAAATACTTGGGAGAGTGTCTGACTGTTCGTTGCTTAACAGCTGAGAATATATATTTAGGTGGATGGACTTTAAAAAGGTAAATTGTACTAGAAATTCTGTTTTCTAGTATGTTTTTGCACAGCATTATCTTGGTCCTTCCGGCTTCACGGAGGAGCATCCTCAAGTTTTCTGATAAATTGGCTTTAGAAATGGGTTTGAAGTTGAGACTAGGAGTCCAGTGAAAATGAATATAGATTGAAGCATTTGAGTGGTGGCTTACAGGATTCTGTATGTTATTTGTGAACCACAGATATTTAGTGAACAAATCATTCTACTAATATGTGAATAGAATGTTGGTGACATCCAGGTTTCAATGGTTTGCTGTATAGGTTTCAAAACCAAGTACTGTAGCTTTAATGCTTTGGCTTTAAGCTGACATCACAGGCAGGCTAATTTTAGATGGTATTGCGTGTACCTAGCGACAGAGCTGTTGTCATATATTGCAGCAATAGGGTTTATGTTGGGGCCTGCTGCTATTAGCTACACTGAGAATGTAACAGAGAATTTCAACGAGAAATGCCAGTTTTCAGACTTCCACATAATGTATTCTGATGCTGCCAGGAGGCATTCCAGAATGAATGAAGGCATGTGCTTGTAAATGATTAGAATTGTTTAATTTCTGGAGTACTGTACATTCTAATTGCTGAGCAATTGCAGAAAATTTGCCTTTGTAAACAAGAGATGATTCTAGAAACTGTGCTTTCTGTTCACATCTTCACACAGAATATGATCAGTTTTCCACCTTGGCTAGTGATGTGAAGCTGTGATTGCTTTCAGTTCAGCTATTTTTCTCTTATCTGACTAATTATCCTTTTATGCTCCAAACCAAAAGCAGGTTTTGGGTATATTTGCATGAAAGTCTAGCATGGATGCAAAGCATTTTTTTCCCTCTGAATTAGTTCTAAATTTGTATGACAACATTTGAATAAAGAGCTGCTTTGTTTTTTAGGTTAAGCACTTTTTTGAAATGTACGTTATACTTGCCCAAAAATTGACATTTGTGGGTAGTGAAGAAGGTTGTCAAGATTTAGCAGGATATAGGCCGGATGGAAATATGGACAGAGAAATAGGTAGAGATTAATACAGACAAATGCATGCTCTCTCAGTTCCTTTGTCTCTGCCACATCTCCTCTCAGGATGAGGTTTTTCATTCCAGAACACCTTTTTCAAAGAAAGGAGCTCCCCTTCCTCTACCGTTAACGCTGCCCTCCACCGCATCTCTTTCATTTCCTGCATATCTGCTCTTCCCCCAACCTCCCGGCATCCTACCAGGGATAAGGTTCCTCTCTCTTCACCTACCACCCATCAGCCTCTGCGTCCAGCACATAATTCTCCGGAGCTTCTGCCATCTCGAATGGGATCCCACCACCAAACTTGTATTTCCCTCCCTCTCCCACTTTCTGCTTTCTGCAGGGATCGCTCCTTGCTTGTCCATTTGTCCCTCTCCACTGATCTTCCTCCTGGCACTTACCCTTGCAAGCAGAACAAGTGCTACATCTGCCCCTGCACCTCCTCCCTCACTGCCTTACAGGGCCCCAAACAGTCCTTCCAGGTGAGACGACACTTCACCTGTGAGTCTATGGCCCTTGTGGCTAAAGGGATCGGGGGTATGGAGGGAAGGCTGGTACAGGGTTCTGAGTTGGATGATCAGCCACGATCATACTGAATGGTGGTACAGGCTCGAAAGGGCGAATGGCCTACTCCTGCACCTATTTTCTATGTTTCTATCTGGTGTTCCCGGTTGTGGCCTCCTTTATATTGGTGAGCTGTGAAGTAGATTGGAAGACTGCTTTGCTGAGTCCGCCAGAAGAGCTGGGATCTCCCAGTGCCCACCCATTTTAATTCCGCTTCCCATTCCCATTCCAATATGTCATTCCATGGCCGCCTCTACTGTCATGATGAGGCCACTGTCAGGTTGCTGGAACAATACCTTGTATTCCGTCTGAGTAGCCTCCAACCTGATGGCATGAACTTCGATTTATTGAACTTCCAGTAATGCTTCCCAACAACCACCCACCCCCACCCCTTCAACATTCCCCATCCCTTTTCCCTTTCTCACCTGATCTCCTTTCCTGCCCATCACCTCCCTCTGGTGTGCCTCCCCCCTTTTCTTTCTTCCATGGACTTTTGTTCTTTCCTATCAGATTCTCTCTCCACCTGCCCTGTATTTCCCAGCTCTTTACTTCATCCCTCCTCCTCCTCCTGGTTTCACTTATTACCTTGTGTTTCTCTCTCCCTTCCCCCACCTTTTAAATCTACTCGTCATCTTTTCTCTCCAGTCCTACTCAGGGTCTTTGAACCATAGAACATTACAGCACAGAAACAAGCCTTTTGGCCCTTCTTGGCTGTGCTGAACCATTTTTCTGCCTAGTCTCACTGACCTGCACCTGGACCATGTCCCTCCATACACCTCTCATCCATGTAACTGTACAAGTTCTTAAATGTTAAAAGTGAGCCCACATTTACCACTTCATCTGGCAGCTCATTCCATGCTCCCACCACTCTCTGTGTGAAGAAGCCTCCCCCCCCCCCCCCATGTTCCCTTTAAACTTTTCCCCATTCACCATTAACTCATGTCCTCTGGGTTTTTTCTCCCTTAGCCTCAGTGGAAAAAGCCTGCTTGCATTCACTCTGTCTTCATAATTTTACATACCTCTATCAAATCTCCCCTCATTCTTCTACACTCTAAGGAATAAAGCCCTAACCTATTCAACCTTTCTCTGTAACTCAGTTTCTCAAGTCCTGGCAACATCCTTCTCTGCACTCTTTTGCGTTTTGCACTCAGACGTTTTACATGAAATGTCGACTGTACTCTTCACCCCCCCCCATAGATGCTGCCTGACCTGCTGAGTTCCTTCAGCATTTTGTGTGTTAAAGTGTGATATGTTGCACTTCGAGAACTTAAATATGATAGTAATGATGCACAGAGTGATCTTGGGGTGTAAGTCTATAGCGCTCTGAAAATGGCAATACAAATAGTGTAGTAAGGAAGTGTACAGCATAGTTGGCTACATCTGTTAGGACACTGAAAATAAAAATGGTGAAGTTATGTTGCAGCTGTATAAAACTTTGGCCAGGGCATATTTGGAGTGTTGTGTTTTGTTTCTGGCCACTTCATTACAACAAATGTAGATGCTTTGGAGCCTTTAAACATATTTATACTGCCCTTGCAATGTATTGCATAGAAAGCTAGGCAGGAAGTTAAGCACCATCTCAAAAATCACCTGAGCTGTAAGCTTTCATTAGGGTTTTAGTAAGAAGACTTTGTGAAACTGCAGAAAGTTAAGTAAAACACGTATTAATTGTCATATATCTGAATATACTGAATTATCAATTATTCTCACGATTAGCACCAAACAAGGTAATAAACAAATACAACATTCTTTAGCTGTGCTGTGCACGAGATCGAGCTCATGGTGCAACAATAGCTTAAAAGCGATGAAGGAAATATTTATCGTTCAGAGTGCATCTACTACATGCTTATCAATATAAAGAAAGCATAAGACTCACAGGTGTTGTTTCAAGGGCAACTAGAGAGTGGATGGAGATGGATGTCTTTCTACCATATTTGCTCAAAGTTGGAATCCAACAGAACCCGCGCAAGAAATGATGTAAAAAAAAAAGCTTATGAACAGGAAATCATTGTACAAAATGAACTGCATAGAAAACAAACAGTGCCTCTAGAGACAGAACAATGTTATTTCAGTAGTATGCATGACAGGATGGTTTTCAAGACTATATATTTTTGAAATTAATAGTGGTATTGAAATGTAATTGCTATTGTACTAAATTTATCTGTCAATTTGTGCAAAGCAGACACCCACAATTTGAAGCAGAAATAAGCAGGCAATTGGGGATAAATATTGGTTAAATTCCATTAGCCGTAGGGTCTGAAATATATTGCCCAGCTTAAGATGATCAACTTTGCTGAAATAAGGCAAGTGGGTTTGTTGATAGATAGGCTACGGAGCTCAACTTCTGACTAGGAGGCTGGCACTCTACCAATTTGTGTTCAGCCTTTTTAATTTATTAAATTTACTGTCGAGAGGAATTTTGTGATAAATACTCATCATCTTCTCAGTTGATTATTTTCTTGATATTGGTTTTCATGTACAGTACTTGATACAGATCATATCATATTGCCTATTGTAATTAAAATGAGGATTCCATGAGGTGTAATTTGCTGTTTTAGTACATTAGAACTCTAGTTTTCTCCACTGATGTTTATAGTGACTATATGTATTCTGTGTCTAAATTGTGCTATATCCAAGGTTATTGTATATCAAAAGACCATTAAAGTAATGGGTTGCAGTCCCACAAAAACTATTCTCAGGCATGCTTCATTGAGCAATTAGAACCTAATACACTGAGGCTGTGTCGGACGTAAAGAATTAATGACTTTATTCTTTATCTACAATGAAAAAAATTAAAGATACAGATGACAGAGCATTTAGTGACCTTTATGGTACATTTTTTTTGTAGTGTGTAATTGTTGCATTTCCTCTGTGCTTGAAGGAAACAAGCTTTTGCCATGCTACAAAAAAAGTGCCAAAGTCCTGATTTTTAAAGATATCTTTGAATATTAAGAAGGTTATATGCCTTTTTATTATAACTGCAAGCAAGTTATTTTTTCATGCTTTATATTAAAAATTTCTTTCTTCTTGAGTTAAATGTTGATATATGCTATTTATCTGACAATAGATGAAGTAAGAATGACAATATTTTAGAATGGATGCTTTACTTACAATTGTTTTCTGCAGTAGTGACCAATGAGGATTATTATAGTGGATCATTATTTTGGGAATTCGCTGTTTGTAGTAATATGTGGGAGTGAATGAAAATTTTGTAAAGTGTCTAATTTTTAAAAAGTGGTAGTAAAACAGGATGCAAAAAATGTAATGGGAAAATTTGATATTTTAGAAAATGAGGGGAATTAAAAATTCAGTAAGAGCATGTGCAAGAGTAATTCTATGTCCACAATTTCAATCATCTTATAATTGCATGTTACTGGGAAAACTGGTGTGTCAGACAAGTAAATGACAGAATCAGCTGATTAATTAGGACCTCAATGTCTGGGAGAGGTTGTTGGTTCATCATTGAAACTTGAGGGAGAGTTTAGTTTGTAAAAAGGTCGCCAGTCTTTTGAATCCTCTTTTCCAATAGATGTATCAAACTTGATATCTCTTCCATAAGTTCATGGTGACTCTACCCAATCATACTAATATCTTCAAAATGCCTAGTTACTTCTTTCTCATTAAGAATTCCAGTATTTTCTTTATCAGTGGTGTTGAACTGCTTGATACTGCAGTGTCTATCATGTTTGTATTAGACTGGAGAGAAGAGCATAATTGTATTTATTAGTTTACGTTGCAATCTGTAGCTATTTTATTGTTTCACCTCAGTGGTTAACTTGAAACTTTAAATATGAGCCTTGTGGTTGACAATAGACATGAAGGAATTGCAGCACTCTTTGCTGTATATGGTAGGAAGGTCAGAGAATATTGAAAACCTTTGATAAAATGGAATGGCTCACATTTCCCCTCAAATTAAAACTAAAGATAAAATCCCTATGTGTAATAATGGATTCTGTTTTTAGTGTGGACTTAGACTGACTTGACCACCTTTAATATCACTGTTGGAATTGATAAGGACTTGCATGTTTGTTTATTTATTCACTTATCTATTTATATATACAGAGTGCATCACCACCACCCCTCCCAAAAAAAAACAAACCCGATTTAACCCTAACCTAATTGTGAAATAATTTACAATGACCAATTGACCTACCCAGTATGTCTTTGGACTGTGGGAGGAAACTGAAGGACCCTGAGAAAACTCGAGCATTTCAGGGGGCGAACATAATGACTCCTTACAGAGGACACCAGGATTGAATTCCAGTGCCCGAAGCTGTAACAGCGTCACACTAGCCACTCTGTTACTGGGACCTCTATGACCATGTTAATAGTCTTATGCTCTTCTGTTAATGTTGGAAACTTCACTGATCTAACATCTATCTACTATGTGTTGCCAGCGTCTAACTGTTTTGCTCAGCAAAATTAATCCGTTGGACTTTATAGGTGTATATGGTGAAGTCGATCAGTAGCATGAAAAAATGCAATAATTTTGGAATCTACTATGTCCAGGGGCTGTATTTTCACGCAGAATCAAATGCTTGTTATATTTCAGGCAATGTATTGCTGTTTGGCAGATCAAGAGAACCTGTGACAGAATTGTACAGTACAAGAATTTAATTTAACTTTATGACAATGTATACAACAGAGGTGTAAAAACAGAAAATGCTGGAATCAGTAGCAATACATACAAAATGCTGGAAGAACTCAGCAAGTCAGGCAGCATCTATGGAGGGGAATAAACAGTTGACATTTAGGCCATGACCCTTTGTCAGAACTTGGAAGGAAGAAGCAGAAGCCAGAATAAGAAAGTGAGGTGAGTGGAAGGAGTACAGGCTGGCAGATGATAGGTGAGATGAGCTGAGGGAGTGTGGGTTGATGAACTATGAAGCTGGGAGGTGAGAGAGACTTAATACCCCTCTCTCTAATTGGGCCTTGAACTTCTTGACAGAAGGACCCCAGTCAATCTGAGTTGGCAGCAACATCTCAAACTCCATCACGTTGAGCACTGGTGCTCCCCCAGGACTTCGTGCTCAGCCCACTGCTGTTCTTGGAAAAATTCGTAAGGTGTATGATAGATAAATCCCAAAGCTGTAGTATTCTAAAGGCAAAATGACACAACTGTGGCTGACAAGGGCAGTTAAAACTAACTTAAAAGCAAAAGCAAGGCCATATAATAGAGCAAAAATTAGTGAGACTTTAGAGAATTGGGAAGCTTTTAAAAACCAACAGAAGGCGATTAAAAAAGCCATAAGGAGAGAAAAGATGAAATATGAAGGTAAGCTAGCCAAGAATATCAAAAAGGATTTTACCAAAAGTTTTTTTCAGATAAACAGTAAAAGAGAGACGAGAATAGATTTTGCATCGCTGGAAAATGATGCTGGAAAGGTAGTAATTGGGGACAAGGACATGGTAGACGAACTGAATAAGTATTTCGCATCTGTCTTCACTGTAAAAGACACTGGCTGTATGCCGGAAGTTCAAGAGTGTTGGAGAAAGAAGTGAGTGCAGTTGCCATTACTAGGGAGAAGGTTCTTGGGAAACTGAAAGGTCACCTGGACCAGATGGCGTACACTCCAGGGTTCTGAAAGAGGTGGCTGTAGAGATTCTAGCAAGGTTCTGGTGGACTGAAAAATTGCAAATGTCACTCCACTCTTCAAGAAGGGAGGGAGGCAGAAGAAATGAAATTATAGACCAGTTTGCCTAACCTCAGTAGTTGAGAAGATGTTGGAGGTGATTGTTAAAGATGAGGTCTTGGGCTACTTAGAAACATATAATAAAATGGGACAAACTCATCATGGTTTCTTTGAAGGAAAACCTTGCCTTTGAAATCTTTTGGAATTCTTTGAGAAAATACCAGCAAGATAGGCAAAGGAGAATTGGTGGATTTTCAGAAGGCTTTTGACAAGTTGCCACACGAGGTGGTTAGCAAGTTAAGAACCCATGGTATTACAGGAAAGATATGAATATGGATAGAGCATTGGCTGATTGGCAGGAGGCAAAGAGTGGGAAGAAAAGGAGCCTTTTCTGAATTGGCTGCCAATGACTAGTGGTGTTCTGTAGGGGTTGGTGTGGGGACTGCTTTTTTATGTTGTATGTCAAAGGTTTGGATGATGGCCAAGTTTGCAGATGATACGAAGACGGGTGGAGCAGCAGGTAGTGTTGAGGGTTCTAGGTGGCTGCAGAAGGACTTGGATTAAGAGAAAGGGGAAAAAAGTGGCAGATGAAATAGTGTCGGGAAGTGTTTGGTCATGTACTTGGGTAGAAGGAATAAAAGCGTAGACTTTTCTAAATGGAGAAAATTCAAAAATCTGAGGGGCAACTTGAATAGACTTTATTACTTACATCCTTCATATACATGAGTAAAAATCTTTGTCTCTGTCTAAATATGCAATGTACAATTTATAGAAATCTGTAATAAATAGTATGTACAACAGGGCAGTCAATATAACAAATACAATTTTATCAGTGTGAATTAATCAGTCTAACTTGTAAGTTGAGTTGCTGGTGAGGAAAGCAAATGCAATGTTAGTATTCAGGCAGTATTGCAGGGTGGCATGGTAGCATAGTGATTAGCACAACACTTTGGAGTACTAGTGACCCAAGTTCAATTCCCGCTGCTGCCTGTAAGGAATTTGTATGTTCTCCCTGTGACCGCATTGATTTTCTCCGGGTGCTCTTGTTTCCTCCCACAATCCAAAGACCTACTGGTTAGTAGGTTAATTGGCTGTTGTAAATTGTCCCATGGTTAGGCGAGGATTAAATTGGGTGCTTGTTGGGTTGTGTGACTCAAAGGGCTGAAAGGGCTGTATCTCAATAAATGAATAAAAAAATTCATTTCGAGAGGACTAGAATATAAAAACAAGATGTAATGTTGAGGCTTTATAAGGCACTGGTGAGGCCTCACTTGCAGTTTTGTGTGTAGTTTAGGGCTCCTTATCTAAGAAAGAATGTGCTGACATCGGAGAGGGTTCCAAGGAGTTTCACAAAAATAATTCTGGGATTGAAAGGTTTATCATATGAGGAGTGTTTTAATAGCTCTGGGTCTGTACTCACTGGACTTCAGGAAACCAAGGGGAGGTGGGGTAGAATCTCATTGAAATCTATTGATTGTTTAAAGGCCTAGAGTGGATGTGGAGAAAATATTTCTCATAGTGGTGGAGTGTAGGACCAGAGGGTACAACCTCAGAATCCATGTAGAACGGAGATGAGGAATTTCTTTAGCCAGTGGGTGGCAAATCTGTGGAATTTGTTGCCACAGGCCGCTGTGGAGGCCAAGTCATTGAGTGTAGTTTAGGTGATGGTTGATAGATTCTTGATAAGTTAGGGCATGAAAGGTTACAGGGAGAAGGCAGGAGATTGAGGTTGAGAGGGAAATAGATCAGCCATGATTAAATGGCAGAGTAGACTCAGTGGGGTGAATGGCCTAATTCTGCTCCAATGTCTTATGGCTCTGCCATGAAGAGAACGAAGAGCACAAAGCTTATTGGTATGCACATAACAGGCAATTTAACCTGAGTCCATAACACCATCTCACTAGTCAAGAAAACAAAACATCATTCTACACTTTCTGAGCAGATGGAGGCAGGTAACAACTTCCTCCCTCAGTCTGTGAGATTAATGATTACTCTGCCACCACTGAGGTTTCATCACTAGGACAGTGAGTTTACTGTTACTGTACCGTTTGTTTACAGTTTACCTGTGCTGCATACTGCATGCATTTTGAAGTGTATTTTATTATTTCTGGTCATATTTTGTTTTATGTTCTGTGTGTGATATCCGTGGGTGCACTGTGGCCTGGAGGAATAAGTTATGTTCATTTAGTTGTATGTTGGTACAGTCAGATGATAATAAACTTAAAGGGCTGAGGGAGAAACAATCTAATTGGAGATGACAGTGGGCCATGAAAGTAAAGGAAAGAAGGGGGAGCGGAGGCAGGCATGAAAATGTTTATAACTTCTCTTGGGGAGGTTAGAGAGACCCTCTTTTGCTGTTTCCTCTTTGTCATACTTATGTTTCAGCAATTTCTCCCCATCTGTCCTTTGTTTTTTGTCATATCCTCCATTTTTTTTGGTGACACAGGTTAAGCTGGTGATGGAGGAAGACGAATGGAATGCTGGATTTTACTTCAAGGGGCTGGACTATAAAAGTGGGGAATTCTTACTACAGTTGTATCATGTCTAGGGTATGGAACTGTTTTGGTCTGCTTTAAGGGGTGAGATGTTACATTTGGAGGTTCAGAAAGGTTCACTTGGATGATTCTGGGTATGAAAGGACTTTCATATGAGGAAGGATCAAACAGGTTTGGTTTGTACTCAGGAGCATAGAGGAATGGGAGGCAATCTAAATAAAGCAAAAGGTATGGACCTTTACAGGGTAAATACTGGGAGGGCACATCCTCTCATGAAACAACTTATGATTGGACAACGTAGTCTAAGAATAAGGGGAAAGCACACAGACGAAGATGAGGAACTATTTTTCTCCAAGGCTTGCAACTATTTGGAATTTCTGGGCTAGAAAGCTTGTAAAGCTTGAAAGGTTAAATCCATGAAAATATTAAAAGCTGAATTGCATTTTTAATTGGGAAAGGAATCAAAGTTTATGTGAAGAGGACTAGAAGGTGAACAAAAAGTCAGATTGGCAGTGTTCTTATTGAATGGCAGGGCAGGCATGAAGGGCCATTTTCTTGCTGCAATTTCTTATTGTCTTATGGGATTGAAGCTCTTGCTTCCAAACGTCTATTCTGTTGAGATGTTTTTCAGATGTTAACCAAAATGAAGGACTGGTTAACATTGTGCTTGAAACTATACAAGGAAAATAAAATCAGTTTGATTTTAATTTTTCCAAGTGCTTTCAGTGAGCTGTATCCCCTACTTATTATTATATTCTGGTAGGAAACAATTGTGTTCATGAAATTGTAAGGGATCAGAATTTGTATACAAAATTAACCACAGCCATTATGGTTGTTCATAAGTGATAATTTAGCACTTCTATTTTGATGGTTTAAGAACTTCTCCCAGGAGGTTCCAAGTTTATGGAGAATAGAATGATTGGACAATGTGCAATAACATCCTTATTGATACGTTTACAGCAATGCTTAGCTCTTTCTCTTTTGGTTTTTATCGATTCATGAAAATTGCAGGTGGTATAAAATATCTGGAAAGTAAGTAGATATTTTGGAGAACTTGGAGCATAAATCATTGGAGTGTAGGACATTCCAATGAAGCCGCCTGTGCCTGCTTCACCATTCACGGCTGATCTTTCTCCTAAGTGCCATTTTATTGCACTATCCATGTAGCTAGTTGTAGGTGTTTAATCAAGAATTTAATAAATTCACCATGAAAGCAAATTTATTGGAATTTACTTTTGATCACTGGAAAAGTAGTTGAACACTTAGGTTCTTGTATCTTTCAGTTGCTGTGACTGGCTTGCCAACATCTGTCAGAGAAAGCAACAGTTTAAAGCTCGCACAGTATGGCTGGGACATCCAGAGAAGTGCGAGGAAAAATATCCAAGGAATGCAATTAAAAACCAGAAGTACAACCTCTTTACATTTGTACCTGGGGTGAGTAAATGCATATTTTTAAAATTTCCCCTCTATAGAATTATAGTAGTTGTGATGCAGAATTGGGGATTTCAATTCATTTGTTCTGTGTGCCAATATTTACCTTCAATTTGATTCATTAGTAATTACTATTACCTGACCAGAAGAAAAACTTGACCTATGTAATGTTCTATCAAGCTGAAAAAACATAATATGTTCAATAATATCCGCCAAATCAATTTCTAAAGGACTGAACTATGTTGAACCTTTGTTTTCCAATGCAGATATATAATGTTGCTGGGTCTCTAGATCCCAGAGTTGTTGGTCAAGATGAAACAAGACCTTAGCAGCAGATAACCCAAAGGTGATATAGTTCTATGGCCCTAATTTCTTAACAGGTTCTCGCTCAACCCACAGATAGAGAGAGGAATTTCCCATTTAATTTTTTTAAATGTCTGAGACATTAAAAATCAACTTCAATAGCTATTTTTAAATCAAATTAAGTTCCTTAAAACCATATCAAATGAATCTGATCTCCTGCCCTTTAAAGATAGATGGGGAAATGATTTCCTTTCATATTAGTGAATCCCTACAAGGCTGGACTTGAGGAGTCCAGCAGTGGAACATGTTGACAGATAGTGGCATTAGCTAACCAATAAGTCCTGTACAAGTAGTGGATTCTTGCCAAGTTTCAGTCTTTGGCACAATTGGCTGAAGACCAAAGGCTCTTGTTGATAGTATGATTTAGCTCAAAATTACTTATTTTTCCTAGTCCTGTATATCGATTGTGTGAGTACTTTTCTTGGCAAATGCAGTCTATCTTATTTAGAAGTGTATTAAGTATTTTTAAATGATTGTAATGAAAAATAAAGTTCAGGTTGCTTCATGGGATCTTGACAAATCACTTAACATCATATTTGTGTTGACATCTTCAGGGATAAGCTAAGAACCTTGTACTATAGTGAATATTCCAGGCTGATTTGACAGTGACTGAATTTAAGCAAGCAATTAAATGCTTACTGGTGCTTCCTTGTCATTGTCAGCATATGACAAATAAATGAAAATTCCCTGTTACGGGAGATTCCTAAATTTACAAGTCACAGAATGCTATTGATAGAACAAATAGTTGAAAAGTAGTTTCTCCTTTTATTACAAGTAACTTTTTGATTTCTCATAGCAAAACAGGGGTTCAAATGTCGGTGAACTTTATTATTAAAGTACATATATATCACAGTATATGACCCTGACATTAATTTTCTTGTGGGTATACTCAATAAATCTATAGAATAATAACTGTAACAGAAGCAATGTAAGACCACCCAACTAGGGGTTCAGTCAGAGTGCAGAATGCAACAAACTCTGTAAATACAAAAGAGGAAATAGTAATAAATAAGCAATAATATCAAGAACATAAGATAAAACGTCCTTGAAAGTAGTCCATTGGTTGTGGGAGCATTTCAATGATGGGATAAGTGAATTTGAGTGAAATTATCCTCTATTGGTTCAAGGGTCTGATGGTTGAAGGGTATGAACTGTTCCTGAATCTGGTAGTGTGAGTCCTGAGGTTCCTGCACCATCTTCCTGATGGCAGAGTGAGAAGAGAGCATGTCTTGGGTCGTGGGGGTCTCCGATGGATGCTGCTTTCCTGTGCCAGTGTTTCATGTCGATGTGCTCAATGGTTTGGAGAGGTTTACCTGTAATGGACTGTGACGTATCCACTACTTATTGTAGGATTTCCCGTACAAGGACGTTAGTGTTTCCATACCAGGGTCCTTGTTGCAGCCAGTTAATATACTTTACACTACACAGTTATAGAAGTTTCTCAAAGTTATAGATGTCATGCTGAATCTCTGCAAACTCTTAAGCAAGTAGAGGTGCTGCTGCTGTTTTTTCTTTATAATTGCACTTGTGTGCTGGGCTCAGGACAGGTCCTCTGAAATAATAACACCTACAGTATTTGCTAACCCTCTCCACCTCTGATCCTCTGATGAGGACTGGCTCATGGACCTGATTTCCTTCTGAAGGCTATAATCAACTCCTTGGCCTTGCTGACATTGAGTAAGATTGTTGTTATTATGACACCACTCAGAAAGAGTTTCAATCTCTCCTATATACTAATTCATCACCACCTTTGATTGGCCTATGGCAGTGGTGCTGTCACTAAACTTGAATATGACATTGCATCTGTGCTTGGCCACACAGTCATAAGAATAAAGCAAATAGAGCAGCGGACTAAGCACGCAGCCTTGTGGTGCACCTGTGGTGATGGAGATTGTGGAGGAGGTGCTGCCAATCCAGACTTACTGGGGGCTGCAAGTGAGAACATCCATGATCCAATTGCACAAGGAGGAATTTAGGCCAAGGTCTTGGAGCTTATTGATTAGTTTTGAGAGGATGAGCTGTAGTTGATAGAGAGCATTCTGATCTATGCATCTTTGCTGTCCAGTTGTTCCAGGCTTTAGCGAAGAGCCAATGGTATCTGCTATAGACCTATTACTCAGGCAGGTAATTGGAGCGGATATAATTTGCTTCTCAGGCAGGTTGATATGTACCAACCTCTCAAATACTTAATTACTGTGGATGTACTTGCTACTGGGAGATTGTCATTGAGGCAGGTCACTGGTCATTGGGCGCTGGTATAATTGAAGCCTGTATGGATACCCCACACTGCTGAAGTGAGAGGTTGAAGATCTCAGAGAAACCACCAGCCAGTTAATCAGCACAGGTCTTTAGTACTTGGCCAGCTACTCCATCTGTTTTGGATGCTTTTTGTGTGTTCACCCACCTGAAGGCTGCTGGCACATCAGCTTCAGAGACTGAAATCTTAGGAGTTCTTGATAGTTCCTCTGTGTTTTGATGGTCAAAGAGCATAGAACGCATTGAGCTCACCTGGAAGTGAAGCCCTGCTGTCTCCTGTGTTACTTGATTTAATTTTATAGGTGGTGATAGTATTCAAGCCCTGCCATAACTGTTGAGCATCCTTCATTGATAACCAGGCAAATCACTTGAGGGTGTGGTATGATTCTGAGGTTGAGGGACAAAATCCTTAACCTGCAATGATGATTTTAATGTAATTTTATTGCAAAACCAAATTTAATGTGTTTTCCATTGAAGCTGGCCTGGTGGCAGTCCAACTGTTTCCATGCTTACTCATCGTTACATTGAACTCTATACAAGGTATTGCATCAAAATTGGCTATTTTGTGCAGGTAGTAAATATGTGAATGTTTCACAAGTCTCTCTCCTGCCATTCCTCAATAGGTTCAGCAGAAGGCCTTCTGCATCATTAATATATAATAACCATTCTTTCTTTAGCCACACCACATGATAACAAATTTTCATGTTATCTTGTAGCCCTGAGTTTAAAAAAAAGCTCCTTTTGAATTTCTTGCTGTATTTATTAGCATTATTTTTAACCACTTTGAACACCTGGGTCGCTCATGTTATCAAACCTTTTCATAAACTTAGCATATCAGGTTAGCCAAGACACAATCTCAGGCTGCAGTGGAGGAGGCACTCATTTCTTGTCTGTCACGTCAATGCAAGAACAGTCCAGCAAATGTTATTCCCCAATCTTCCTCTTGTATCCCCGCATTTTTTTGTTTTCCTTCAGGATCGTTTCCATTTCCCAGATAGTTCAGTCTTTCCTACTGGATATAACCTTTCAGCTGCATAGCCATTGTGAGCTTCCTGCTTTTAGCTAGGAAGTGCTGTTAGCATCTAGAACAGGCATTAAAGCAGTAAGTTTGGAAATGAATTTAGAAGAAAAACCCGGCTGTGTGCAAATTTTTGATGAGTATTGCTATAGGATGTAGCACAAGCACACATTTAAGTTGTCGGCAAAGTTGAAAAAATAATTGCATGCTTTTATAGGGGGAGCATCTCTGAAACATCAGGGAAACAATGGCAGCTTTTTGAGATTATCTCTGAAAATTATACTACCAACCTAAAAGAGCATAGTACCTGTTAAGATGAAATTGTAGTTAAAACTGAAAAGCCTGCACATGTAGCCATATCAGTTTATTGTATTCATTTAAATTTTACTTTATTTTCACTAAAACAATGGGAACTGCTGTTGCAAAAGAAATCAGTTAGAATAGGAACTCAGTGGGGCAGGTGGTGGGAGTTCTGGCAGCATCTGTGGAAGAGAATAGTGTCAACATTTCGGGACAGTATCCTTTATCTGGATGAAATGAAGTGTTCGAACTTGAAACGACTTTTTCTTTTCACAGATGCTGCTTGACTCCCTGAATTCCTCCAATAGCTTAATTTTTATACCCCATATTCTAGCATGTGCAGTCTCTTGTGTCACTAGAAAATACTATTCCTTAATGCCATACATAACGGAAGTACAGCCAACAGCTTACATCCATCAGTGGATCAGATACAGTATAAAAGAGGAATGACTGCATTCTGTGAAATGCATTGCTTTTATTATAACTTGACCAATATTCTTTTAAGCAATAGCTAGATTGATGTTGATTCAAATGAGCACAAATTATTTCATATGGTCAATGACTAAAGACAAATTGCCAATATTTCAGTAGTCTGTTATGGCCGAGTTTTGTTTGTCTGGATCCAGAGCTTTGGATCATTTTCCAGTGAATAGATCTCCTCAGCTTTACATATCATTCCTTACAACAATTGATAAGTTATTAACCTTAAACAGTGATCCAGAGTCTTCTGGGGAAATTAATAAGATGTTAGTGATATTCATTTATTAATGTGTCAGTGACCAGCAAATTCTTTGAATAAACAAAGAATCTGCTGGAAGAACTCAGTGGTTCAAGCAGTGTCTATAGGAGGAAAAGATCAGTTGACATTTTGTTTTGAAACTATCGGGACACCTTTGGGTGAAGGCTTTTTTCCTTGAGTGGTGAATCATCAGGATTTGGTCAACTTGTGCCCCTTCACGCACCTAGCATCTCACTGTCTAGCTTGTTAATTTTGGAGAACTTTCTGGAATTAAACATTATTTGCCTTTAACGTTGCTGCATGAGTCTTAATTATAACACATACCTTTGCAGTGATATAATAATTACTAAAGACATACCAAACAACTGTGACTTTATTGTCCATTCGTCACTCCGTATTGATCTCCCTCCTGACATTTTTCCCTGCAAGCATGACGTGCCACACCTGCTCCACACACCTTCGTCAGGGCCCCAAATAGTCCTCCCAGATGAGATGACACTTCACCTGTGAGTCTGTCGGGGTCATCCATTGTATCCAGCACTACAGGTGTGGCCTCTGCATCAATGAGACACCATATAGATGGGAGGTGTGCTTCGTTGAGTACCTTTGCTCAGTCTGCCACAAAAGGCAAGATCTCCTGGTGGCCACCCATTTCAATTTGACTTCCCATTCCCAATCTGACTGTCTGTTCTCTACTGTCCTGAGGAACAACAAACTCATGTTCTGTCTGGGTAGCCTCCAATTTGGAGGCATAAGCATGTACTTCTCCCAACTTCCAGTAATTTCCCCTTCTCTCCTCTCTTTTTCCGTTCCCCATTCTGGTTACCCTCTCACCCTTTCTCTTCTCACTTGCCCAATGCCTCCCACTGATACCCTTCTTCCCTTTCTTCCATGGTCCACGGTCAATTCTTAAAATCATTCTTTTTTACCCATCATGTCCCAGCTCCTAATTTCATTCACCCCCGCCTACCCTCCTTCCTCCTAAGCTGGTTTCACCTATTACCTGCCAACTTGTACTGCTTCCCCTCCCTTCATCTTCTTTTTCTGGCTTCTACCCCCTTTCTTTCCAGCTCTGATGAAGGGCCTCGGCCTGAGACACCGTAAGTTTATTCTCCGTTTATCTCTGAACATTCTCCCTATGACTTCTCAGCATTTCTTTTAACAAAGCATTCATAACTCTGCCGGTTGAAGAGCCTGGTATGTTAATATGAAAAGAAATTGAGGTCTAATTCTGATAATGTTATTTTTCAGGTATTATATCAACAATTCAAGTTTTTCTTGAATCTTTATTTTCTGGTGGTATCATGTTCACAGTTTGTCCCATCATTGAAGATTGGCTACCTGTATACATACTGGGCTCCTTTGGTAAGTAAAGTTTATATCTACCCTTCTGGAATGTTTTAAGATGTTACCCTTTTGTATATAAAAGAAAATTTTTTTAATTAAATTTGTTTGTAGAACTGGTAGTTTTCAATTCCTTTTAATGGGTAAAGAAATTTTGCACATTTTAAGAACATTTTAGCATATCCCATATAAACAATTTGATGTGAAGGCAATCAGAAATGTGAGGGAACTACTGTCTTAAACAGTACATAGTTTTGGCTATTTTTTCCACAATATGTGATGAGATTTAAACTTATCGTGGAATATATTTTGCAAGCAAGCTTAAATCTAGATTCAATACTATTAATGTTTGTACATTGAACAATCTTCAATAAAATGTTCAGTAGTGCAGAAGTTCAGTAGTCATCAAATATCCTGTTTGCACTGAAGAGCAAATTTGGTTTGGATTACATTGATTCAGACCAAATTTAATCTCACTTGTATTTAAATTATATATTTGCCTTGTCTGAATGCGTGCTAAATACTACCAGATATAGTTATGTTAAGAGCTAAAGGAGTATGAGTACTGTGAAAGAAAAGACGTACGTTTTTCAAGTTATTAGCTATTTACAAGTATGAAGAGAAATACATAGCTGACTTTGAAACTAAACATCAATACCATATTTTTTAAACAATTTTCATTTGGACTGTTGGGGAAAAATTGTATTGGAGAAATTTAATAGTATAATACCATAGTAATAGAACACTCTTTGGTCAGAGTTCAAATCAATTATTATACTAATCTTCAATTGTCGAGAAAAGCAGATCCTTGCCTGTAGACTAACTAGTTTATTGTAGTGAGAAAAAGTTTACATGTATGTCCTTTCATTCAAAACTCCAGAAATTGACCTTTAACACAGTCAAGAAGATTACATTATGTAACGTCTTGTGTTTTAATGATGTACAGAGTATTCAGCTGAAAGGGGCATTTGAAAGTTTATGACCATTTCAAAAATCTTAAAATTAATTTCTTTGGCTCAGCTGCTTCCTCTGAAAAGTTGTATGCTTACTAATCCAAGAGCATATTCCTTTTAATCGGAGCCTTTAGGGGGAATGTTGTGGCTATCTTCTTTTAAAAAGTGCTTTTACCTATTTGACATTTCTCACCAAATGAAGACCAATATGCCAATCACACCCCCCCCCCCCCCCCCCGTTCGGTAGGTCATGTTTTTAAGAGCAGGAAGTCTTACCTACTCTTGCTCCAGGCCCATTGCAGTAAGATTGACTCTTAACCACCACTTGAAACTACAACTCATTTCAAGGGCAATCAGAATAATGTTGACACAGAGTAACAACTAAATCCAGCAATCAGTGTATGGACCACAAGCTAGCTGTCTATAGTTGAAGCAAACAGTTATAGCTTGGCAAGAGTCTGTGGCAGAGAGATAGAAATTTGTGGTATTTGCATTGTATTGCATTTACTTAGAGACTTGTAATCCATTGATGCAGACTGACAGCCCAAAGAAGAGTTGGAATCCCTCCACACTAACATTATTGAATATGTGCTTTCATTGATTATGATTCCTGTTGCAACAGTGTTCATGGGGTCTTTGATGGTCTACTCTTGGAAATCAGAATCAGGTTTAATATCACCAGCATATGTTGTGAAATTTGTTAACTTTGCAGCAGCAGTACACTGCAATACATGATAAATATAGAAAAAATACTGAATTACAGTAAATGTATATGTATATTAAATCATGAAGTTAAAATAAGTAGTGAAAAACAGAAATAAATAAAAAGTACTGAGATAGTGTTCATGGGTTCAATATCCATTAAGAAATCAGATGGCAGTGGGGCAGAAGCTGTTCCTGAATTGCTGAGTGTGTGCCTTCAGGCTTCTGTACCTTCTTCCTGATGGTAACAGTGAGAAGGGGACATGTCCTGGGTGATGGGGATCCTTAATAACGTACGGTGCCTTTCTAAGGCACTGCTTCTTGATGATGTCTTGGATACCATGGAGGCTGGTACCCATGATGGAACTGATTAATTTTACAATTTTCTTCAATTCTGTACAGTAGCTTCACCCCTCCAATACCTGATGGTGATGCAGCCAATCAGAATGCTCTTCATGGTATATCTGTATAAGTTTTTGAGCGTTTTATGTGACAAACCAGATCCTTTCAAACTCCTAATGAAATATAGCTGCTGTCTTGCCTTCTTTATAACTGCATCAATATGTTGTGTCCAGGTTAGGTCCTTGGAGGTATTGACAACCAGGAACTTAAAATTGCTCACTCTCTCCATTTTTGATCCCTTTGAGCAGGGGTCCCCAACCTTTTGTGCACCGCGGACCGGTTTAATATTTGACAATATTCTTGCGGACTGGCCGACGGGGGTGGGGGGGGTGTTGAAGTTCAACAGTGCATGACAGGGAATGAGGAAAGGTTCAGTTGACTCATATCGTTTCATATTGCTAAATCATATCGTTTTCACGCGGCCTGGTAGCAAATGCTCGTGACGCGATGGTTGGGGACCACTGCCTTTGAGGATTGGTTTGTGTTCCCTTGTTCTACCCTCTCTGAAGTCCACAATCAGCTTTTTGGTCTTGCATTGAGTGCAAGGGTGTTGCTATGACATCACTCAACTAGCTGGTATGTCTTGCTCACGTACACCCTCTCGTCACAATCTGAGATTCTGCCAACAGTGGTTGTATCATCAGCAAATTTATAGATGGTATTTGAGCTCCGCTTAGCCACACAGTCATGGGTGTAGAGAGAGTAGAGCAGTGGGCTAAGCACACATCCCTGAGGTGCACCAGTGTTGATTGTTAGCGAGGTGAAAATAGTGCTCTATCCTGGATTTTTTTTCAAAGTTCAAATGTTCAAAGTATTTATACTGCATACAACCCTGAGATTTGTCTCCTTACAGGCAGCCACAAAACAAAGAAACCCAATAGAAACCATTAAAAAATACCATCAAATACTCAGTGTGCAGAAAAAAAATCTAATCATGCAAACAGTAAAAGCAATCAAATAAAATTCAGAACTGAAGTTAATGAGTTCGCAGCCACAATTCCAGGCACAGCCAATTCAGTACCCTTGTAGTTGCAGGCCACAACCTCAGTTCAGCACAGAGACGTGTAAACCTCATGAGCAGAGAGCTGAACCCTCTCCTCAGTTCCCGACACTCTGAGCTTTTCAGTCTGGCCCGGTGCTTAAATCAACCTAACAGTGTGTTGTTCCTCACTCTTGAACTCCGACCCAGGCCCTGCCACTTGGATATGATCTAGGGCCTGGGACCTGCTGCCTCGATTTGGCCTTACCCGAGTTTCCAATCTGGCTTAGTGGTTAAATCTGTCAAAGATTGGCTTGTACCTCACTCTCGGGCTTGGGCTCTGCCACCTCGACTCTACCTTACCTTGGTTCTACTGCTTCAAATTGGCTCCAAGTCCCCTTCAGCCATAGCCAAGCATTAGTTTATTCCCTGCTTTCAGGCCTGGGCCCTGGCCCTACCACTTCAACTTGGTGTGTATACACCATGCCACAATGGTCTTGCACTTCTGAGACTTCGGTTCACGCCGCAAAAATGCCACGTCACACAGGTGGTTCAAAAGCTCAACTCTGAAAGTGAAGCTACAGCCTATTGATTGTGGTGAGCATTTACCAGGAAAAAGTGTAATTAATAAAGTAGGTAGTTTTGTTTGCTGCCAGCAAGTTGTCGCTGTGTTTCACCAGCGCCAGTTAAAACTGGAATGAAATTCAAAATGAAAGCAATGTATTTGTAAATGCTCCCTGTATTGCAGCATTTGTGGATAGGGGTAAAGTGTCAATAATAACTCTCTGCAAAGGCTGTTCAATCTGCTGAGAATTTCCAGCGTTTTGATTTTTATTTCACAACTCACAGTTATGCATGGTGTTTAAATTCAGAAGACTTAAGGTCGTGTTGCTAGTTATTCGCTGGATGCAGTTGGTTTTGCTGTGTCAGCATTTGCTATCTAATTGCCCTTCAAATTAGATCCAGTTTCAGAAGGTGGTTAAGAATCAACCATATTTCAGTGAGCTTGGAAATACATAGGCAAGAGTAGGTAAAATTTCCTGGTCAAGAACATAATGAGCTTGTTGGACATTTACTTAAATTACCCTACTGCAGTTGGGATCTTTGGGCTGGTGGTGTACACCTTTGAATTAATAGTTTCTGAGCAAAATTACAATGCTCTCTTACTTGTATCATTCTCCTTGTGTGACAGTCCACCAGCAACCTCCCTTTTCATAAAGTTCTACAGCTTGTGTACTAAAATGCTTGCAGCAGCCAAAACCATTCTTAGATTGATTGTACGATAAATTTTGTAAACTTCACTGAATGACCCAGATACTGGCTTTGAAAATTCCCAGCATCCTGAAGCAACTATCCAGACACTTCCCCACTAAGGGTGAGGGCATATTTTACATACTGCTGTTCCATGCTATTTCCTAAGTGATCTACTTGGTGACATTAGGTGAAATTAAGAGTGGTTGAATAAAATGTTTTGTAACAATTTTCCTTATGGGTTCTGGTTTGAGCTTGAAGCTACTGTTTAAATTTTGGTCTGACTATTATTTCAGGCTGTCACCTAAAACACATAGCTCTCACCAGTTTACTCAATGGTCATTGAGCCCCGATAGCTGGGGCAAAAATATTTTTATCTTTACCTGTATACCCAAGAATCAGAAAAATAATGCATGTATTGCATGCTTCAGCACTATTTCAGTGTGAGACAGAATGTAAATTAACTATTTTGTTAAAGAACTGGACTTATGCAAATTTTAAGCAATAAACACTTGTCATGCTGATAAGTTATTCCCTTTTGGTGAATCTCTTTATGATTTGAGAAAACACAAAAAAGATCAAATAATTTTTCAGTTGGAATCAGAATTTTTCAATTGTTTTGTGACTGAAATATGTTGCTAGTTCACATCTTAAGCATTAATAACTTGATTTTAATCAATTTCTATTGTTTTTGAGGGTTTTGTGATGGCAGTGACAATGGTTCGAGAAGCATTAGATGAATTCCATCGCTATCAACGGGATGAGGAGATGAATTCACAGATGTACAGCAAGCTTACCATACGAGGTTAGAAAACTCCACCAAGAATTCAGGAATAAAATTTAAGTGGTTGAGCAAGTAGTTTCCAATTTTGGTTAGGTTTCGCCTTGTTAATCATTTTTTTTGTTAACATACTGCCACTTTGAGGTATTTCCCCTTTTCTCTGAAATAATAACATCTGTACAAGAGAAAACTCAGCAGATAATGAAGGAAAATGTTTTTGCCACAGTAAAAATGATAGCTGAAATTAATCCAGTGCATAGCATTAGAATTACAGTTAATGTGCCAAGTTTACTGAGATATTTCAGAAAGGCATTATTTACTGTGGTATCTTTGGTTTTCACTTGCTGAATGGTGTTATTACGCTTTTCCTGTTGATGTTCTGCAGAATCAAAATGAATTATTTTGTGCTCCAATGAATTTTGATTCTTCAAAGTTGGATATAAATTTGATCTGGCATAATGTTTACTTGTTTGGAAATACCTTTCACCTTTGAATTAAACTACAATTTATTGCAAAGGTGACATAACTAAAAATATGCCTTGCGATTGCATTTTCCCTTGTTTAGTTGGTAAATAAGGCATTAAAAGGTTTGACTAAAGGAATTAATAAAGAGGGCAGGTAAGCAATTAAAATGAAAAAAAAAGAGCAGTGAAATAGTGCAGATACCTCATCTTATTGTGTGTTGCAATTGATATGATAAAACTGTTCTGAAAGTCTAATTATTTTCTTGAAGGTATCAAGATTTATGACCAATTTAAAATAAGTGTGGTTCAAAGAGTCAGGACCTTGACGTGACTTCTTTGCAGACATGAAGGTTAATGCACTTGGGTATTTAAAACCAGAAAATTGAATTTGTTCTTGTGTAGTAATTTGCAGTTTAAAAATTCTGCAGTGAAATCTAAATTGCAGAGGACTAGTGTGAAATCTGTAACAAGAAATGGAAAGTAGTAGTTTCTGTGGGAATTACTTCCTGAATTCCATAAATGGGTATTAAATGGCTATATCTGATATGACCTAAGGAGCAAGAGTTTTATCCATGCAGTTTCCCATTAGTTTCCTGTGGCCTTGTGCCCAGTTTTATAATTGCAGTTAGACCTACAGGATTAGATGCATGGTTTAGTGAATTGAAAAATAAACCTTAGGAAGCTATTAAAATAACCACAGAACAGTAAACAGGATGAATTTCTACTCATAAACATATATATTCCAAGCAGATTTAATGAAATTTGCACACAATCAGTCTGTTCTGGCATGCAGAAGGACAAGATAAATCTTAATGAACAGCTATTGAAATAAACAGAAATTTAATATGGTTATAAAGTTTCTACCATTTACATTAGGTATACATGATGCATGTACATCACCATTTGTAATCTGGTTTCTATAAATTATGAAGTGATTAAGATGTTCCATTCAGTTTAAGATATTAAAAAAGGTTAGGAGGTATTGTGCAATTTATATTATTCTCAGACGTGTTCTTTAATTAATTAACTGTTGAACTGCTGCTATATTCTGAAAACAACTCAAATAACTTTTTAAAACATTTATGCATGATATTGATCAACTGAAGTTTTCAAACTGTCGTGATCGTCAATAGAAATTGGTTTACTTTGATATGAATACGTTGTCCTCTTAATTGGAAGCATTGTCCTTAGTAATCATTGATAACATTAACATTAGAACATAATCGAAGTAGGAATAGGGTACTCAGTCTACAAACCTGTTATGTGTCTCAATATGTTAATGACTGATCTGCCCCAGTCCTTGTCTCATTTCCTGTGCTGGCCAGCTCTCCATAAGCTCGCAATTCGCTTATCTTACAAAGATGTATGTACTTTAAAAAAAATATTTCAGGATGGTGAAATCCTGGGATTCACCACCTGCCAGAAGTCCCAAACATCTCCATTTTAAGTGAGTGCTCTCATCACTATCTTGTTACTCTGACCCTTGATATTTACCGTCATTTCCTCACAGGATCTTGTATCTTACAATAAGATGATACTTCTTACTCAGTTCAAAGGTATATACAACAAAACCTTCAAAAACAAGGTGTCTGAGAACAGAACCTTGTATCTTTTACAGATAATCAGACCAAAATTAAAGCTGCTTCTTAATTGTGTAAAATGTTTTATGTTAGTTCAATAAATGTGATTAAATACTAATTAATTTTATATACAGGTAAAGTGCAGGTGAAGAGCTCTGACATCCAGGTGGGAGATCTGATCATAGTTGAGAAGGTGTGTATTTATGCATTTACTGCAATGACTTGCATATTAATAAGTAATTACTATTGTTTTACTAAAGCCTTATTATGCTTCCTGCAGCACTGTTCACTATTAAATACAATTGACTAATACTAAAAAGAGAGAAAGACTTTTTGTAAAAATTGTTTACTATAATTGCATTTAAAAGTACATTGGTAATTCCATCAATGCTACATCTGCTACAGGTGATTGGAAAGTGTCAGTGGTATGATCAGAGGAGTCCCCTATGTTCAGTAATATCCATACCTTTTTATATTTGTCTTTGAATGTGTTAAACTGTCATGGTGGCAAATGACAGCCATCTTTATCTTCAAGAATGGAGGAGAATCAGATACTTCTGCTGTGATGTTGCATAAAGTTATTGGTGTACTTTACTACTTGGCGTGGTAATGAAATTTTCATAATGTACGGAAGTGTACATGAGGTTGTAATAAAAAGGCAGTGTGGTAAATACAAAGGAGGCAAGCATGCCAAAGTTATTAAAAATAACTTTGCATGAGAGAAGTGCACAAACTAAAGATGTAAATTAAAAATTTGAGGGCAGAAGGATACATATCAAAATACTCCATACGTTGCTGCATTTTTTCCAGTGATGCGTTTTCCAGGTGTCCCTTGCTTTTTGAACGTTCGCTTTACGAAACTTCACTGTTATGAAAGACCTACATTAGTTCCCTGTTTTCACTAACAGAAGGTGTTTTCACTGTTACAAAAAAAGGCAGCGCGCGATAAAGGGCAGCGCGCGCCCCGAGCAGCCAAGCTTCTCCCCTGGATTCAGAATGGCATTCTTGCCGGCATTGCTTAAACATGTGCCTGTGAGCAGCCGTTAGCAAGATGAGTTCTAAGGTATTGGAAAAGCCTAAAAGAGCTCGTAAGGGTGTTACACTTAGCGTAAAACTAGACATAATTAAGTGTTTCGAAAGTGAGTTTGACTTGTGGAAGTTGACGAAGATGATGTTGAAGAGGTTTTGGCATCCCATGACCAGAAGTGATAGATGAAGAGCTGATGCAATTGGAAGAGGAAAGGATAACAATCGAAACCGAATGCAGAAAGTGAAGCAACTGCGTGAGATTTTCGCTGCAATGATAAAGTACGACTTTAATTTTGAAAGGGTACGTTAGTTTAGGGCATATTTGCAGGATGGTTTGAGTGCTTACAAAGAACTGTATGAGCTAAAAATGCGCGTGGCTCAGCAGTCAAGCATACTGTCATTTCTCAAGCCTTCCACATCAGCCACAGCAGACGACAAACCTCGACCTTCGACATCGAGGCGGGCAGTCATAGGAGAAGATGAGCTGCCTACCCTAATGGAAACAGACGACGATGAGATGACACCCCAGTGTCCCACCACCCCAACCCGCAGGCCGCCGACGGATACCGATTCGCGGCGGCACCTAATTAATTAGCATATTTATTTCAGCCTTTTTCTTAAAGATGTGCTGTGTGCCTCCCGGCCACCGCTGTACCCCTGCATGCTTCGCAGATCGGTATTGGTCGGCGGCCCGGAGGGTGGGGGCCACTGCACCTCCCCAGCCTCCGACGACTCAGCCTAACACACCATCATCAGTGTGCTCTGCACTGTCTTCCCGATTCCTGTAATTGATGCTACACTGTACATACATTATTTCTACAGCAACACACTAACCTTTTGAAGTACAAGGTGCTGTGTGATGTGTGGAAATAATTTGTGACATTTAACAGTAGATTAGAACCATAGAACCATAGAAACTACAACACAGAAACAGGCCTTTTGGCCCTTCTTGGCTGTGCCGAACCATTTTCTGCCTAGTCCCACTGACCTGCACACGGACCATATCCCTCCATACACCTCCCATCCATGTATCTGTCCAATTTATTCTTAAATGTTAAAAAAGAACCTGCATTTACCACCTCGTCTGGCAGCTCATTCCATACTCCCACCACTCTCTGTGTGAAGAAGCCCCCCCTAATGTTCCCTTTAAACTTTTCCCCCTTCACCCTTAACTCATGTCCTCTGGTTTTTTTCTCCCCTTGCCTCAGTGGAAAAAGCCTGCTTGCATTCACTCTATGTATACCCACCATAATTTTATATACCTCTATCAAATCTCCCCTCATTCTTCTACGCTCCAGGGAATAAAGTCCTAACCTATTCAATCTTTCTCTGTAACTGAGTTTCTCAAGTCCCGGCAACATCCTTGTAAACCTTCTCTGCACTCTTTCAACCTTATTTATATCCTTCCTGTAATTTGGTGACCAAAACTGAACACAATACTCCAGATTCGGCCTCACCAATGCCTTATACAACCTCATCATAACATTCCAGCTCTTATACTCAATACTTCGATTAATAAAGGCCAATGTACCAAAAGCTCTCTTTACGACCCTATCTACCTGTGACGACACTTTTAGGGAATTTTGTATCTGTATTCCCAGATCCCTCTGTTCCACTGCACTCCTCAGTGCCTTACCATTAACCCTGTATGTTCTACATTGGTTTGTCCTTCCAACGTGCAATACCTCACACTTGTCAGTATTAAACTCCATTTTTCAGCCCATTTTTCCAGATGGTCCAAGTCCCTCTGCAGGCTCCGAAAACCTTCCCCACTGTCTACTACACCTCCAGTCTTTGTATCATCAGCAAACTTGCTGATCCAATTTACCACATTATCATCCAGATCATTGATATAGATGACAAATAACAATGGACCCAGCACTGATCCCTGTGGCACACCACTAGTCACAGGCCTCCACTCAGAGAAGCAATTCTCTACCACCACTCTCTGGCTTCTTCCATCGAGCCAATGTCTAATCCAATTTACCACCTCTCCATGTATACCTAGCGACTGAATTTTCCTAACTAACCTCTCATGCGGGACCTTGTCAAAGGCCTTACTGAAGTCCATGTAGACAATATCCACTGCCTTCCCTTCATCCACTTTCCTGGTAACCTCCTCGAAAAACTCCAACAGATTGGTCAAACATGACCTACCACGCACAAAGCCATGTTGACTCTCCCTAATAAGCCCCTGTCTATCCAAATGCTTATAGATTCTGTCTCTTAGTACTCCCTCCAATAACTTACCTACTACTGACGTTAAACTCACCGGCCTATAATTTCCCGGATTACTTTTCGATCCTTTTTTAAACAACGGAACAACATGAGCCACTCTCCAATCCTCTGGCACTTCACCCGTAGACAGCAACATTTTAAATATTTCTGCCAGGGCCCCCGCAACTTCAACACTAGTCTCCTTCAAGGTCCGAGGGAACACCCTGTCAGGTCCTGGGGATTTATCCACTTTAATTTTCCTCAAGACAGCAAGCACCTCCTCCTTTTCAATCTGTACAGTTTCCATGATCTCACTACTTGATTCCCTCAATTCCATAGATTTCATGCCAGCTTCCTTAGTAAATACAGACGCAAAAAACCTATTTAAGATCTCCCCCATTTCCTTTGGTTCCACACAAAACTGACCACTCTGATCTTCAAGAGGACCAATTTTATCCCTTACAATCCTTTTGCTCTTAATATACTTGTAAGAGCTCTTTGGATTATCCTTCACTTTGACTGCCAAGGCAACCTCATGTCTTCTTTTAGCCCTCCTGATTAATCAGACAAAAATGAGCGTTAAATTTTTCGAATTAAGAACTGTTTGAAGGAAGGTCTTAAAATGAGGAGGTACAAGATGAGATTATAAATCCCGAGTATCAAACAGCTGGAGGTTACTATAAGTCTGCAAAGCTGGGAAATTCTTTACGTAGTGATCCTTGGGCGCACCTGCAACTTGGCCTGTTTGGTAATTCAGGCATGATAATAACTTTACAATTTAGACTGACTTTTCAAAGCTTGCCATTTATCCTCATCTGCAGCATTTGATACATGAGGATATAAAACGCAACATATTAATGCTGTATTTTCAAAGTTTGCTCTGCCTTGTAATATGAACCTATATAGGAAAATTAGAAGCTTATTGATTAAATCATTTCATTAACTATAAATTTAATGAATACTGGACAATAAATTTGTAGCATATAAAAATGAGCAAGTTCTTTTAAGAAATGTTGACTTTAAATTGTATGTGTTTAATTAGTAAGAGGAATCGTGTTAGTTGTAAGGAAAGTATGGAATAACCTGTGAATAAATATTGCATGTGTATATATAGACACGGGTAATGAATAATTTTCCATAGTAAAACCACCTCTGCAGCTGCCATTCAATCTTCTGCTCTTTGACAGCTGAGGTGCATGATTTTTACTTGGGTTTCATCCACTTGTTGACAATATTCCATTGCAAGTTTGTTCGGATGATACCAGTAACCTGAGAGCTGTTAGTTGGATCTTTGCCAGTTTGGTAGGAGAAAATGTATGATCTATCTGGTATAGAAAGGGTCATGTGGATAAATGCTTAGTTTCCAAGCAGCATAACTGGGATCTTCTTAAATTGCTGAACTATGTAGCATGAATTCATAGGTTGGAGGTACAGTGTATTTACAGTATTAGCATGTTGTATTTTACAAACGTTTGTATATTCTCCTGTATCAAGTGCTGCAGATGAGAAGGAACGTCAAAATGTTCTCTAAATTCTCTTCACCTTCCAATTTTCTTCACCATTTTTCACTAAACTTGAGTCTTTTCATATAGTAAAAACAGAAAATTGCTGAAAATATTCAGCAGGCCAGACCACATTTGTGGGAAGAGAAATATGCAGACTGAAGACCCTCAGTCAAATGCAACCTGACTGGAGTATTTTCCATATTCTTATTTTGGATTTCTGTCATTTGCAATTCTTAATCAAATTAGTAAGACATGACTTGCCCTGCACAAAGCCATGCTGGCTCTCCCTAATAAGGCCATGGTATTCCAAATGTTCATAAATCCTATCCCTAAGAATTCTCTTCAGCAACTTCCCTGCCACTGACACGAGACTCGCTGATCTATAGTTTCCAGGATTATCCCTTGTTCCTTACTTGAATGGTGGATCAACATTAGCTACTTAACAGTCTTCTAGGTCTGTGCATGTGGTTAGACAGGACATGAAAATATTATCAAGAGATCACTAACCTCTTCTCTTGTTTCCCTTGATAAACTGGGGTATATCCCATCAGGCCTTGGGTCTTATCCACCTTAATGCTCTTTAAGAGACTTAACACTACCTCCTACTTTACCTCAAAATTCCCTTCCATTTCAAAGTTCAACTTTAATTATTATTCAACCATCCATGAATACAGCCAAACAAAATGGCATTCCTCCTGGGCCAAGGTGCAAAACATAGTACCAACAGTCACACATAGCAAAAGGCGCATAGAGCACTTATAAGATAGCAGTAAACATACAGCCACACAAAAATAAGTATATAGCCGAAATCACTGAGTGGCATGTCCTGTAAATTGATGGTGCATGGTTGCTATTGGGAAGAACAAGCAGTTTTCAGCAGCCCGCTAATGAATGTATGCATGCAATCCAACTTGCCTCCCATCAGGCAAACACTGGAGGGCAGCATCAACGGTAGGAGCTAGTTCGCAACCCACCATGGTGCTGCACTATACTGCCTTTGGCATCTCCTCTCCTGGACTCCTGCAGAGGAAGCCTGCATCTTGAGGTCTCATCCTCGCTACAAACAAGATGACACAGCTCCCCTGTCGTCTGTTTTTCCAACAAAATAAGGGGAATGGATGTGCAGCATTTTACATTATCAATGTGCAATATGGTCTTGGGATTGCAAGAGAAAGGTCAAAGACACACACTCACTGTTAGACTGCACACCGTCTTAATGCACCAAATCCGATGTCTTTCCGTAATGTGCAGTAACATAGAAACATAGAAAACCTACAGCATAATCCAGGCGCTTCGGCCCACAAAGCTTTGTCGAACATGTCTCTACCTTAGAACTACCTAGGCTTTAAGCCATAGCCTTCTATTTTTCTAAGCTACATGTAGCTATCCAGGAGTCTCTGAAAAGACCGTATCGTTTCCGCCTCCACCCCCGCTGCCAGCAGCCCATTCCACGCACTCACCACTCTGCGTTTAAAAAAAAACTCATCCCGACATCTCCACTGTACCTACTTCCAAGCACCTTAAAACTACGCCCTCTTGTGCTAGCCATTTCAGCCCTGTGGAAAAGCCTCTGACTATCCACACGATCAATGCCTCTCATCATCTTGTTTATCTCTATCAGGTCACCTCTCATTCTTCCATTGCTCCAAGGAGAAAAGGCCGAGTTCACTCAACCTATTCTCATAAGGCATGCTCCCCAATCCAGGCAACATCCTTGTAAATCTCCCCTGCACTCTTTCTATGGTTTCCAAGTCCTTCCTGCAGTGAGGCGACCAGAATTGAGCGCAGTACTCCAAGTGGGGTCTGACCAGGGTCCTATATAGCTGCAATATTACCTCTTGACTCTTAAACTCAATCCCACGATTGATGAAGCCCAATGCATCATATGCCTTCTTAACCACAGAGTTAACCTGTGTAGCAGCTTTGAGTGTCCTATGGACTTGGACCCCAAGATCCCTCTGATCCTCCGCACTGCCAAGAGTCTTACCATTAATGCTGTATTCTGCCATCATATTTGACCTACCAAAATGAACCACCTTACATTTATCTGGGTTGAACTCCATCTGCCACTTCTCAGCCCAGTTTTGCATCCTATTAATGTCCCGCTGTAACCTCTGACAGCCCTTCACACTATCCACAGCACCCCCCAACCTTTGTGTCATCAGCAGATTTACTAACCCATTCCTTCGCTTCCTCATCCAGGTCATTTATAAAAATCGCAGAGAGTAGGGGTCCCAGAACAGATCCCTGAGACACACCACTGGTCACTGGCCTCCATACAGAATATGACCTGTCGACAACCACTCTTTGCCTTCTGTGGGCAAACCAGTACTGGATCCACAAAACAATGTCCCCTTAGATCCCGTGCCTCCTTACTTTCTCAATAAGCCTTGCATGGGGTACCTTATTAAATGCCTTGCTAAAATCCTTATACACTACATCTACTGCTCTACCTTCATCAAGGTGTTTAGTCACATCCTCAAAAAGTCCAATCAGGCTTGTAAGGCACGACCTGTCTTTGACAAAAGCCATGCTGACTATTCCTAAAATCATATTATGCCAAATGTTCATAAATCCTGCTTCTCAGGATCTTCTCCATCAACTTATCAACCACTGAAGGAAGACTCACTGGCCTTTCATTTCCTGGGCTATTCCTACTTCCTTTCTTGAAGAAGGGAACAACATCCGCAACCCTCCAATCCTCCGGAACCTCTCCCGTCCCCATTGATGATGCAAAGATCATTGCCAGCGGCTCAGCAATCTCCTACCTCGCTTCCCACAGTAGCCTGGGGTACATCCTGTCCGATCCCGGTGACTTATCCAACTTGTTCCTTTCCAAAAGCTCCCACACTTCCTCTTACTTAATATCTACATGTTCAAGCTTTTCAGTCCGCTGCAAGTCATCGCTACAATCACCAAGATCTTTTTCCCTAGTGAATACTGAAGCAAAGTATTCATTAAGTACCTTCGCTGTTTCCTCCGGTTCCATACACACTTTTCCACTTTCATGCTTGATTGTTCCTATTCTCTCATATCTTATCCTCTTGCTCTTCACATACTTGTAGAATGCCTTGGGGTTTTCTTAGTCCTGTCTGCCAAGTCCTTCTCATGGCCCCTTCTTGCTCTCCTAATTTCCTTCTTAAGCTCCTTCCTGCTGGCCTTATAATCTTCTAGACTCCTATCATTACCTAGTTTTTGGAACCTTTCATAAGCTCTTCTTTTCTTCTTGACTAGATTTATAACAGCCTTTGTGCATCACGGATCTTGTACCCTACCATCATTTCAATTTCTCATTGGAACGTACCTATTCAGAACCCCACGCAAATATCCCCAGAACATTTGCCACATTTCTTCCGTACGTTTCCCTAAGAACATCTGTTTCCAAATTATGCTTCCAAGTTCCTGCCTGATAGCTTTATATTTCCCCTTACTTCAATTAAACGTTTCCCTAACTTGTCTGTTCCTATCCCTCTGCAATGTTATGGTAAAGGAGATAGAATTGTGATCACTGTCTCCAAAATGCTCTCCCACTGAGAGACCTGACACCTGACCAGGTTCATTTCCCAATATCAGATCAAGTGCAGCCTCTCCTCTTGTAGGCTTATCTACATATTGTGTCAAGAAACCTTCCTGAACACCCCTAACAAACTACCCCATCTAAACCCCTCACTCTAGGGAGATGCCACTCAATGTTTGGGAAATTACTATCTCCCACTGCAATGACCCTGTTATTATTATTCCTTTTCAGAATCTGTCTCCCTGTCTGCTTCTGGATATCCGTTACTATTGGGCGGTCGATAAAAAAAAACACCCAGTAGAGTTATTGACTCCTTTCTATTCTAAACTTCCTCCCACAGAGACCCCATAGACAACCCCTCCATGACTTCCTCCTTTTCTGCAGCCGTGACACTATCTCTGATCAACAGTGCCACGCCCCCAGCTCTTTTGCCTACCTCCCTAACCTTCCTGAAACATCTAAAGCCTGGCACTTGAAGTAGCCATTCCTGCCCCTGCACCATCCAAGTCTCTGTAATGGCCACAACATCATAGCTCTAAGCTCATCCGCCTTATTCATAATACTCCTGGTATTAAAATAGACACATCTCAAACCATCGGCCTGAGCGCCTATTGGCCTATTCTCCCTTTCGCACTGTCTCCAAGCTTTCTACACTTGTGAGCAAACCTCCCTTTCCTCCGTCACTTCAGTTTGGTTCCCACCCCACCTCCGTCACTGCAGTTCGGTTCCCACCCCCCCAGCAATTCTAGTTTAAGCTCTCCCCAGTAGCCTTAGCAAACTGTCCCACCAGGATATTGGTTCCCCTCGGATTCAAGTGCTACCCTTCTTTTTTGCACAGGTCACACCTTCCCCAGAAGAGGTCCCAATGATCCAGAAATCTGAATCCCTGCCCCCTGCTTTAATCCCTCAGCCACACATTTATCCTCCACCTTATTCTATTCCTATACTCACTGTCACGTGGCACAGGCAGTAATCCCAAGATTACTACCTTTGAGGTCTTGCTTCTCAACTTCTTTCCAAACTCCCTGTAGTCTGTTTTCAAGACCTCCTCCCTTTTCCTACCTATGTAGTTGGTACCAAATGTACCACACCTCTGGCTGTTCTCCTTCCTACTTCAAGATATCGTGGACGCGATCAGAAACATCCCGGACCCTGGCACCTGGGAGGTAAACTGCCATCTGCATTTCTTTCTTGCTTCAACAGAATCGCCTATCTGCCCCCTAACTATAGAGTCCCCTATCACTGCTGCCATCCTCTTCCTTTCCCTACCCTTCTGAGCCACAGGGCCAGACTCTGTGCCAGAGGTACCACCACTGTCACTTTCCCCAGCTAGACCGTACCCCCCCCAATCAGTACTCAAGCAGGAGTACTTATTGTTAAGGCGGACAGCCACTGGAGTACTCTCTAGTACCTGACCCTTCCCCTTCCCTCTCCTGACTGTTACCCACTTATCTGTCTCCCCAGGCCCCAGAGTGACTACCTGCCTATAGCTCCTCTCTATCACCGCCTCACTCTCCCTGACCAGATGAAGGTCATCGAGCTGCAACTCCAGTTCCCTAACCAGGTCCCAAAGGAGCTGCAGCTCAACATACCTGGTGCAGATGTGGTTGTCCGGGAGGCTGGGAGTCTCCAGGACTTCCCACATCTGACACCGAGCACAAAAAACCGGCCTCACACACGTACTTTCTGTCTTTATTTTAAACAGATAACCTACCTGGCCTCAACCTCTGATTGCTTAAGCCCTGTTGAGCCAAAGCCTTCCTACTCTGTCTCCCACTACTCCGTCACCCGCTCCTCTGACACCCGCTCTGTAAATCTGTCTTCCTTTTAAACTCTTCCCGCTGTTCTCACTGGCCGACCTCCATGTACTTGTGCAGTCATGCCCCGTTCAAACCACTGAAGAAATGAGTGCAGCTCCTTCAGGTCCACCTTCAACGAGCAGCTTGCTGATGGGGATAGATGTGCAGTACTTAAAGTTCTTAATGTCCATCATTGTCGTGCGATTATAAAAAAAGACAAAGACACATTTGTTTGGCCCCGGAGAGGCTACTGAGTCTGAACATGCTGCCACCTTACCAGAAGTATGCTCAGCACTGATTTCCTTACCCTCTATTTCCTTCTTAGTAAATATTGATGTAAAGCACTCATTAAGGGCCTCACCCACATCCTCTGCATCCAAGCAAATGTCCCCTGGTTTGTCCTTGAGTGGTCCTACCCTCTCCCTAGTTATCCTCTTGTTCTTGAGGTATGTACAGGTTTCCCCCGCCATCCGAAGGTAGAGCGTTCCTATGAAATGGTTCGTAAGCCAGAATGTTGTAAAGCGAAGAAGCAATTACCATTTATTTATATGGGAACATTTTGTGAGCGTTTTCAGACCCAAAAATAACTTACCAAATCATGCCAAATAACACATAAAACCTAAAATAACAGTAACATATAGTAAAAGCAGGAATGACATGATAAATACACAGCTTATATAAAGTAGAAATACTTTTCCACAATCATTGACTGAACTGTTCTCTGTAGCGAAAATCTCACGCAAGCGCTCTCGGCAAAAACATGGTGCAAGCACTCTCCAGTAACCTTTAAACTATGAAGCTGCCAAATCATACCAAATAACATGTAAAAATACACAGCTGATATAAAGTAGAAAATATATATGTACAGTGTAGTATCACTTACCGGAATTGGGAAAGCATGGAGCACACAGATGATGGTGTGTTAGACTGAGTCGTCGGAGTTTGGGTGGTGCAGTGGTCCCCACCCTCCGGGCAGCGAACCGATACCGATCTGCGAAGCGTGCAGGGGTCCAGTGGTAGCCGGGAGGCACACAGCACATCTTTAAGAAAAAAGCCGAAATTAACATGCTAATTAATTAGGTGCCGCCCAGCACGTAATTAATTAACATGTTTATTTTGGCTTTTTTTTTTAGAGATGCACTGTGTGTCTCCTGGCTACTGCTGCATTCTCTGCGAATCAGTATCTGTCTGCGACCTGGGTGTTGGGGTGGTGGGACACTGGGGTGTCATTTCGTCGTCTGTTTCTATTAGAGCAGGCAGCTCATCTTCTTCTATGACTGCCCGCCTCGATGTTGAAGGTCGAGGTTTGTCGTCTGCTGTGGCTGATGTGGAAGGCTTGCTTGACTGCTGAGCCTCGTGCATTTTTCTATCATACAGTTCTTTGTAAGCACTCAAACCATCTGCAAATATCCCCTAAACTGATGTACCCTTTCAAAATTAAATTCGTACTTTATCATTACTCATTTGGTTTTGATTGTTATCCTTTCATCTTCCAATTGCATCAGCTCTTCATCTATCAGTTCTTGTTCATAGGATGCCAAAACCTCTTCAACATCATCTTTGTCAGCTTCCACAAGCCAAACTCACTTAGTCCTTACTTTGTCCACCACGATCAAAATGCTTAATTCTGTCTAGTTTTATGCTAAGTGTAACACCCTTACGAGCTCTTTTAGGCTTTTCCGATACCATAGAAATCATCTTGCAAATGGCTGCTCACAGGCACATGTTTAAGCAATGCCGGTGAGAATGCCGTTCTGAATCCGGGGGAGAGCGGCTCCTCGGGGCACATGCTGTTTTTTATCGCGTGCTGCTTTTTTCGTAACAGTGAAAATACTTTCTGTTAGCGAAAACAGGGAACTAATGTAGGTCTTTCGTAACGGTGAGGTTTCGTAAAGCGAACGTTCGAAAAGCGGGGGACATCTGTATAAAAATGTCTTGCGTTTCCTTTTAATCCTACTTGCAAGGATATTTCATAGCCCCTCTTGGCTTTCCTAATTCTCTTGAGTTCTTTTCTGGCTTCTTTATAATCCTCAAGAGCTCTGTTTGATTCTAGCTTTCTCAGCTTGTGTTCTGTGCAGTTGGTCTTAAGTACCCTCCACATGTCAGATTTGGACTTGCCCACAAATGGCATTTCCCTAGTAACTCTCTCTGCTCCAATTTAATATTTTTTCCACAAGGTATAACGTAAAACTTGAATACTTGTGGTCACTGTTCCCTAACTGTTCATCCACTAAAAGGTCAGTCACCTGTCCAGGCTCAGTACTGAACCTGAGGTCCAGTACAGCACCTCCTCTTGTTGGATTATTTATAAAAGAACCCTTCTTGGATGCATCTAACAAATTCCGCCCCAACTAAACCTCTTGCACTCAGAAGGTAGGTCACATTTTTATGTGGGGAAATTGAAGTCCCCCATGACAAAACCCTATTGTTTTTACACCTTTCTTTAATCTCCCCGCATACCTGCTCCTGAATGTCCCAGTGGCTGCTGGGGAGTCTATAGTACAATCCCATCAGAGTGATTGCACCCTTTTTTTGATTTCTGCCCATATAGACAGTGGATGAGAACTCCATTATTTTCCCTCTGAGTGTAGATGCGATATTGTGCTTGATTAGTAGTGCAGCTCCCCCACTATCTTTTCTGGAACATTGAAACCCTGGAACGTTAAGCATCCATTCCTGTCTCCCTCTCACCTAAGTATCTGTAATGGCCACAATATCATAGTTCAATGTACTGATCCATGCTCGAAGTTCAACACCTGGTAAAGGTGTTATTATGGGTAACATAATAGTTCTAGCTGACTGTATAGTCGTCAAAGATTTCACCGTCAAAGGAGTGGACGCCGTCATCTGATTTCGATGGACAACCGAAGAAGAATACTTCTAGCATTAAAATACACACACTTCAAGCTGTCCATCCCATCATATTACTTTGCTCTTGCCAACTTTTACTGGCCCTGACATCTGCCTTCCTCTCCATCCCTCCACTTCCTCAGTTGGTGCTCTGGTTCCCACTCCCTTTGCAAAACTAGTTTAAACTCTTGTGAGTAGCACCAGTGAACTTCCGGGTCAGGATGTTGGTTCCCTTCCCGTTTAGGTGCAACCTGCCCCTCTTGTTCTGGTCACCCCTGCCCCAGAAAAGATTCCAATTACCTAAGAACCTGAAACTCCACCCCCATACCGGTTCCTCAGCCACTCATTCATCTGCACTATCACCTATTTCTGCTCTGACTAACATGTGGCACTGGGAGTAATCCAGAGATTACTACCTTCAAGGTCTTGCTCTTCAGCCTCTTTCCTAACTCCCTATGTTCACTGCACAGGACCTCCGCTCCCTTTCTACCTATGTCGTTGGTGCCATTGTGCACCTTGAGCCATCTGCTCATTCTCCCTCTTGAGAAAACTCTGCAACCTCTCTGAGCCATCCTTGATCCTAGTACCTGAGAGGCAATGCACCATCCTGGCTTCTTATTCGTGGCCACAGAATCTCCTGTTCATCCAGTAACTATTGAGTGTCCTATCTCTATCGTGCTACCTGACTTTACCCTCCCCTGCTGAGCCACAGATCTGTCCACAGTGCCACTGGCATGACGGCTGCTGCTGCCCTGATAGATCATCCCTTCCCACCCCCTCGTAGTATCCAAAGAGGTATACTGATTGCTGAGGGGAATGGCCACAGGGAACCCTGCACTAACTGCTTATTCTCCTTCCTTCTCCTGGTGGTCACCCTTTTATCATTTCAAGGCTGCGCCCTGGGTGTGACCGCCTCAGTAAAAATCTCACCTGATGTTTTTGGCCTCCGAGATGGTCCTGAGTACATCCAGCTCCAGTTCCTTGACCTTGTCAGTCAGGAGCTGAAGTTGGTACACTTCCTAAAGATGTCATCAGTTATGGTGCCATAAAGAATGAACAGATTATAGAATGTGAAATGTCAATAAAATGTTGGTTTGAAAGGTCAGATGTTGTTCTAATTGTAGAGGAGTTCAAAACTAGGTGCCATAAAATAAGCATTTCAAATTCAAGACTATATTCACAAACGGTGATATTGTGGAAGTCATTGGAATGGTTGAAATGTCAGTCCATTTAATGACTGGCTCGAAGTACAAGAACAATAGAAGGATATTAGAATGTGAAGAAGTAAGGTAGGAGAATTTTTCTGCCAGTCTGTTGGGCTGATGAAAGTCATTTAGCTGTCATGTAGATTCTGATATATTAAATTACATCTTCATTAGATATTTTGAAATGAAGACGTGTGAACTCATGTATTTACCATTATCACCTTTCATTTCAGAATCAGCGCATTCCTGCTGACATGATATTTTTACGGACATCAGAGAAAAGTGGTAAGCAATTTTCTGTGCTTTCTAGTAATGAGATTTTTAAAGGAGTTGCAGTTTACACAAGTAATGGTCAAAGCCATGAAGCATTGGTGATACATCAACATAGCTATTGCATATTTCTCATTGAAAATGTCTCCACTAACATTTAAAACTAACTACTCAAGTATTCTGAGTTAACTTGAACTCCTTTATTTTGATATGTAAATGACTGCTGTCAGAAGTACTGAATATTTTTTGGTATATTAAGTTTTTTTTCTGTTCTCCCCTTTCTGAAAGTGTGGTGAGAGTGCATATAATATATTAAAAAATCGAAATAAAAATGCTTGAGTCCATCTTTATGATCAGATTGTAAACTATTGCATTACTTACAGTTCCTTCTATAATTTTACAAGCATTTTTATGTTTCATTATGACATCCTACTGTGATTAAATAGTTGGTAGATTTGAGTTGGATGAATATACAATTCATAAGGATGTTTGCCAGGAGAATTTGCATTAACTGAAGTTTGAAGTACTTAGAATCAGAATCAGGGCTATTATCACCATCTTACACAATGTGAAATTTGTTGTTTTGCAGTAGTAATACAATGCAAAGGCATAAAATTACTGTATCTTACAAAATATATGGAACAAAAAGTCAGAAGCTGGAGGTAATCTTTTTAAACTTAAAAGCCAAAAGGCTAAAGTGGTAAAACACCATATTCTGTGTATAAATCAGTACTTTAAAATTCTTTAAAATTCCTGCTGAGCTGTTGTCCTTTAGCTTCTTGGGCATGAATTTGCCTGAATTTGCTTTGCAACTGATTCCTTGTGGATCTGGACATGAGCTTGTGTAGAGCAGATGAAAGGACTGGAAAATCTTGCTCAATGTTGAGTAGATACATCTTTGCTTCGTCACCAAATTATGTGTTCTTTTTCCAATTGTGGAGCAAAAAATTTTGCAGAATGATTGAATGCGATGAAAACCTCGAGGCTCTGACTATCTGTTGTTTAGTACTATGCTAAAAATCTGGAGAAGATAGGGACTCGTAACGAGTTATCATCACCAAAAATGTTTGGGGAAAGTTTCCAAAGTATTAAAAGCTTTAAATACTTTTGACAATTGATAATTGACAATTGTGTGAAGTGAAATTTTGCATGTATATCATAAAAATGAAAATTATTTTTGTGTTTGGACTATCAGCAGTTCAGTTTTCTCATTAAGCTTTTGAGACTTCGAGTTGTTTTTGGCATGATTGTTTTAAAGTTTGCTGGTAACTTCATTCAACTTCACTGACCCAATCACAGCACTGTTGCCACAACCTATGGGCTCACTTTCAAGGACTTTTCATCTCTTGTTCTTGATATTTATTGCTTGTTTGTTTGTTTATTTATTTATTTATTATTATTTCTCTTTTTATATTTGCAGTTTTCTTGCATATTTGGTGTTTTCCTATCTTGTTGGGTGTGTTTCTTTGTATTTACTGTGAATGCCTGCAAGAAAATGAATCTCAGGGTTGTATATGGTGACATATATGTATTTTGATAATAAATTTACTTTGAAGTTAGAACTGAAGGATAATTTTTGCTGTAGTTAAGATTCTTAAATCCATTGTGGAAAAAGCTGAAGGTTTCAACAATATATCCATTAGTCAAATGTTATTCATTTGGTAGTATCATTTAATGACCATTCATAAAGTCAATTTAACATTTGATTTGCTGTGTTGACCACTTTGTTGATACTAGCATTGCAGAAAGCTAATCATGTTTGACAGCATCTAGAGAAATTGATACGATGTTTACATTGGCTGTTGTTGGGCAACCATGCTCTTAATTTTATGCTGTGGACTCTGATTTCAATGTAGTTGCCATCTTACATGATCCCAATACGGCTATTGGCCCAGACCACTTGCAGTTATAGACTTGTGCAAAAGGTGTACAATATTATACTGTCATAGTAAGGTTATGGAAAAGAATGCATCCTCTTCAGTTGTATCTCTTTCCGATTTGTTTGAGAACAAATTCCATCTGATATAAGTTTTTAAAAGGCAGCAATGTAGATTTCTATAACAGACCTTTCACCAACCAGTTCAGGTCATTCCAAAGTACTTATTAAAACTCTGATCTTTAACCATAATCTGCCTAGCTGAGGCTTGGCTGTTGATCTATTAGCACTTAAAACTTGCTATATGAAAGTTGTTTACACCCAGTGAAACATTTGATATAGAAAATTTGTTGTGTATTTGCATACAATATACCAGAAATGGCATCACAATTATGACCTGATCATCTTTTCCAGTGATATTTCTGAAGGAATTAACATTAGTTGGGATGATGCCAATTAGTTCGGAGTAGTTGGGTTTATTTGGCAGGCAAAATTCAGTTAATTGCTTCATTTAACTAATTCTTCTTAAATATGTTGGCTTTGAGTAAATTGGTAATTTGTTTTATTGTTACATATACTGAGGTATAGTGAAAAAGTTGCACGCTGTTTATGCAGATCAATACATTACGATAGTGTATTTTGATAGTACAAGTTAAAACAAGAATGCAGAACAGTGTTACAGAGCAAGTATGGTGCAGCTAGACAGTAAGATACAAGGTCATAATGAGGTAGATTGGGGTTGAGTCCACGTTGTCATACTGGGAAATCGTTTAATAGTCATTTCACAGAAGGATAGAACTATATTCAAGCCTAGGGGCCTAGATGTTCATTCTTTCTTTTGTATCTTCTGCCTAGTGAGAGTAAGGAGAAGAATGTCCAGAGGGGTGGCATCTTTATTCATGCTAGCCACTTTACCGAGGTAGTGAGAAGTGTAGACAAAGTCCATAGAGAGGAAGCTAGTTTCCGTAATGTGCTGAGCTGCATCCACAACTCTTTACAGTTTCTTGTGATCATGTGTAGAGCAGTTGCCATAGCAAGCCATGAAGCATTTGAATAGAATGTGTTCAACGGTGCACTGATGAAAAATTGGTGAAGCTCGAGAGGGTATTGCCTGATCTGTTTAGTCTCCTAAGGAAGTAGAGGTGCTGATGATCTTTCTTAGCTGTTGTGTCTGTGTGGTTAGACCACGACAGGCTTTTTAGCATTCACTTCTAGGACCTTGAAACTTTCAACTCTTCACTTCTGCAATGTTGATGCAAATAGAAGCGTGCACCAAGCTTTTGTGAAGCTTTGCTAACGTTGAGGGAAGTGTTGTTCAAGTGAAGTCAAGTTTATTGTCATTTTGACCATAAGCTGCTGGTACAATACACAGTAGAAATGAAACAACATTCCTCCAGGGCCATGGTGCTACACGAAACAACACAAAACTACACTAGACTATGTGAGACAGCACAAGGCTACACTAGACTACGTAAAACAACATAAAAACTGCACTAGACTACAGACCTGCACAGGACCACATAAAGTGCACAAAACAGTGCAGGGCAGTACAATAATTAATAAACAAGACAATAGGCACAGTAGAGGACAAATTACAATATAATAACAAATGATGTAGATGTCAGTCTAGACTCTGAATATTGAGGAGTCTGATGGTTTGGGGGAAGAAACTGTTGCACAGGCTGGTCGTGAGAGCCCGAATGCTTTGGTACCTTTTGCCATATGGCAGGAGGGAGATGAGTTTGTGTGAGGGGTGCGTGGGGTCCTTCACAATACTGTTAGCTTTGCGGGTGTAGCGTGTGGTGTAAATGTTTGTAATAGCCGGAAGAGAGATCCCGATCTTCTCAGCTGACCTCAGTGTCTGCTGAAGGGTCTTGCGATCTGAGACGGTGCAATTCCCGAACCAGGCAGTGATGCAGCTGCTCAGGTTGCTCTCTGTAGAATGTGGTGAGGCTGGGGGGTGAGAGATGGACTTTTCTCATCCTTCGCAGAAAATAGAGACGCTGCTGGGCTTTCTTGGCTATGGAGCTGGTGTTGAGGGACCAGGTGAGATTCTCTGCCAGGTGAACACCAGGAAATTCGGTGCTCTTAACGATCTCAACGGAGGAGCCATCAATGTTCAGCAGAGTGTGGTCGCTCCATGCTCTCCTGAAGTCAACAACCATCTCTTTTGTTTCATTCACATTCAGAGACAGGTTGTTGGCTCTGCACCAGTCCATTAGCTGCTGCACCTCCTCTCTGTATGCTGACTTGTCGTTCTTGCTGATGAGACCCACCACGGTCGTGTCATCGACGAACTTGATGATGTGATTCAACCTGTGTATTGCTGCACAGTCATGGGTCAGCAGCGTGAACAGCGGTGGACTGAGCACACAGCCCTTGGGGGCCCCCATGCTCAGTGTGATGGTGTTGGAGATGCTGCTCCCGATTCGGACTGACTGAGGTTTCCCAGTCAGGAAGTCTAGGATCCAGTTGCAAAGGGAGGTGTTCAGGCCCAGCAGTTTCAGCTTTCCAGTCAGGTGCTGAGGAATGATTGTGTTGAATGCTGAACTGAGGTCTATGAACAGCATTCAAATGTATGTGTCTTTTTTTGTCCAGGTGGGTGAGGGCCAGGTGGAGGGTGGTGGCGATGGTGTTGTCTGTTGAGCGGTTGGGATGATAAGCGAACTGCAGGGGGTCCAGTGAGGGGACAGCAGGGTCTTTATGTGCCTCATGACGAACCTCTCGAAACATCTCACGATGACGGATGTGAGTGCAACGGGACGGTAGTCATTGAGGCAGGACACTGAAGACTTCTTCGGCATGTGGACGATGGTAGTGGCCTTGAAGCACGTTGGAATGAGGTGTTGAAGATGACAGTGAGAACATCTGCCAGCTGGTCTGCACATCCTCTGAGCACTCTGCCAGGAATATTGTCTGGTCCAGCAGCCTTCTGTGGGTTGGCCCTGCATAGAGTTTTCCTCACATCAGCCAGGGTAAGACGCAGCACCTGGTCATTGGGAGGAGGGGTGGTCTTCCATGGCGCCACGTCATTTTCCACCTCAAAATGAGCGTAGAAGTTATTCAAAGCATCTGGGAGGGAGGCATCACCAGCTAGGCGGGTGATGTTGTCCTGTAGTTGGTGATGTCCTGAAAGCCCTCCCACATGCGCCACGTGTCGCCGCTGTCCTGGAAGTGGCTGTGGATTCGCTGGGCGTGTGCACACTTTGCCTCTCTGATGGCCTGGGACAGCTTGTCCCTCGCTGTTGTTAAGGCTGCCTTGTCGCCTGCTTTGAAGGCAGAGTCACGGGTCCTCAGCAGCGTACGCACCTCCGCGGTCATCCATGGCTTCTGGTTAGAGCGTGTAGTGATGGTCTTGGACACAGTGACATCATCAATGCAGTTGCTGATGTAGCTAGTCACTGATGCTGTGTACTCCTCTGAACTGATAGAGTCGCCATCGGTTGCAGCCTCCTTGAACATGTGCCAGTCATTGTGCTCAAAGCAGTCTTGAAGAGCAGAGATGGCTCCTGCTGGCCAAGTTTTCACCTGCTTCAGAACTGGTCTGGAGCATCTGACGAGCGGTCTGTATGCTGGGATTAGCATAACAGAGATGTGGTCTGTGTAACCGAGGTGGGGGTGGGGCTCTGCCCAGTACATGTTAGGGATGTTTGTATAAACAAGGGCCAACGCATTCTCCCCTCTCGTTGCAAAGTCCACATACTGATGGAATTTGGGGGGCACTAACTTGAGCTTCGTGTAGTTAAAATCTCCGGCAACAATAAATCAGAACACTATATCAGAAGCTCTCTATCTCCTTCCAGTCATCTGACTCATTGTTGTTTGATAGTTGGTCCACAATGGTGGTGTCATCTGCAGACTTCTAGATGGAGTTAAAGTAGAATCTTGTCTCACATCAGAGTGTTTAGGGAGTAGAGTAGGGGGCTGAAGATGCGGCCTTGTGAGGCACCTATGTTGAAAATAATCATGGCAGAGTTTTTGCTGCCTATTCTTATTGATTGCACTTAAACAGAGCAAGTATTTTCTGGTATCTGCCAATCTAAATCCTAAATTGTGTTAAATTTTCAAAAATTAATTTTTACTACAGGTTGAGTACTCCTTATCCGAAATTCCAAAAAGCAAAAGCCTCCAAAATTTCAAATTTTTTTGAGCGCTGACATGGCGTCACAGATGGAATATTCCACGAAGCACTGGGAAAACTCTGAGGCAATGCGCAGGTCTTTACACACCACAGACAGTTCTAAGAAGTGACCACACTTATGTAATGAACAAAAGTTAATGAGAAATGAAAAATAAAAAAACACTGTATAAAACAAAAAATGAAGATCTCGAGTGTGTATTGAAAATGGATTCAGTGTCGGAATGAGCATATGCCACTTAACAGTATGCTGATCATGAAGCAAGCAAAGATCTATCACAAACTGAAAATTGAAGGTAATTGTGAATATTCAGCAGACTGGTTGCAGAAATTTAGGAAAAGACACATCATTAAATTTTTTAAAATTTGTAGTGATAAAGCATTTCCTGACCACAAAGCAGCAGAGAAATTCATTGAATTTGCCAAGATCATCGCTGATGAAAATCTAACACAATGAATAGCTGCAGCAGTACATGTGTGATGAACAAGTGTAAGACAAAGACTGCTTACTGATAGCATATAAATTCAGAATCAGAAATGATGGCGATCCCAAGCTATCTCATTACATATTCCAAAATCCGAAACATTTCTGGCATTTTGGTTATGGGGTACTAAACCCTATAGATAATTTATAAATTGGTTTTGTATTTACATTTTTATGGAACTTGGTATTTTTGTAATACAGGTCCCCCCTGAGTTGCAACAGAGTTCCATTCCTGTGAACTGTTTATAACCCAAGCAACACACATCAAAGTTGCTGGTGAACGCAGCAGGCCAGGCAGCGCCTCTGGGAAGAGGTACAGTCGACGTTTCGGGCCGAGACCCTTCGTCAGTACTAACTGAAGGAAGAGCTAGTAAGAGATTTGAAAGTAAGAGCTAGTAAGAGATTTCAAATCTCTTACTAGCTCTTCCTTCAGTTAGTCCTGACGAAGAGTCTCGGCCCGAAACGTCGACTGTACCTCTTCCCAGAGGCGCTGCCTGGCCTGCTGCGTTCACCAGCAACTTTGATGGGTGTTGCTTGAATTTCCAGCATCTGCAGAATTCCTCGTGTTTACATGTTTATAACCCATACAGTTTGCAAGTCAGAAGTGCAGCTGTTGGCAGTGCCCACACGGCAGAAGATGCTATAATAGCCGGCAAATCCATTCCGTTGGTCAGCCAGATACTGTACCTGCTTGTGTGTGCAGGGCCTCCATAGATTTTGGATTGTAACCTGCAGGAATAGTTGATGCCTCTTAATTTCAAACGAGAAAATCTGCAGATGCTGGAAATCAAACTAATCTGCACAAAATACCGGAGGAACTCAGGCCAGGAAAAGAGTAAACTGATACTTCGTGCCAAAACTCGGCCTGAAACGTTGACTGTTTATTCTTTTCCCTAGATGCTGCCTGGCCTGAGTTCCTCCAGAATTTTGTGAATACTGCTTCTTAATCTCAGTCTGTATGTGCTGCTTTAAAAAAATATTACTATGAAATGTCAAATCAATTAACTCTTGTTGCTGATTGGTGTACTTTATGTTCTTGATATATTTTGTTACCTTGAGACTAAGCACTTTGATTATTTTACTCTTAAGATTACTGTTACTATTTTAAGATGACTGTTCTTCATCCCCCAACTTTTTAAAGTAAAACTGGCACAGTTTGCTGCTCAAAAGTACTTATTTTACTTTTCAAAAGTAATTTGCAGCCACCTGCTAGCCTTTCTGTGTTCTTGAATGGTCTGTCTGTACACGATCCTAAAGAAAGTCCAAGTTCAGTGCTTTCTGAGCCATCTGTGAATCCATGGCAAATGGGAATGTGGAGAAACACAAGCAAACCCACAGTTATAAACAGCAATTCAGTATTAGAAAACAGATGTTTGTGGAATGGAAAGATTGACCTCTATAGTTTTATACTGGTGGCCATCTACCTTTTACTCCAGGGTATTTAAAATTCTGACTCCTTAAATCTCTGAATTTTAGCAAAATAGTTAAAATATTGAACTTACCATGTGGAGAAAAGAATTGCTGGCTATTAGAATGCCAGCATTTGTGTGTGGGTTTAGTTAATAATTACTGCATGTGTTCTGTTCAGCCGCTGTGTTCTGCTTTTGAAATACTCAGTCCAAATGAGTTTTATTTGCCACATTCAGCAAGAGAAATCTGTAATATTTTTTGTGTACTGTTCAAGTAAATAGAGCATATTTAAATCTGGCAGTAAGGAATAACATTTCATATTGAGTCAGCTACATTTTAATATCTAAGCTGATTAGTTGAACAAAACCATCAAAGGCCTTGTATAACAAGTCCATTATTGATTTTGAATTCTGAGCAATGTATTTACATGATTTAGCCAGAGTTTGTTTTGAAGATCTGAAATTGGTCAGCTTATTTTACCAGCATTTTCATGTCTCAAGTGTGATTGCAATGATCACATGACTTCACTAAGGATTATTTGACTGTCTTTATCTAGCAGTGCTACTAGGTTCCTGCCTTGTGAATCTTAAAAGTAGGAAAAATCATTTATTTTGAATTTAAGTGCATTTCACTTCATTGAAATTTAAAATGCAGAATATATTTTGAAGGCATTTTGATTGGTATGTTTTTAATGACCTGATCTCCAAAACAAAAGGCTTTGGCATCTGCATCACAACTGTGACTCGCGTTATTAGCAAAATTTCAGGAAAATGATGGAAAGATCAAATGAAAGGATGAGTGTGGTGAAGATAATTTTGCAAACTCTCACATTTGGCACAAACTTCATTGGTTCCTGGAGTAAAGGTTGGGGTGTTTGTTTTGATGGTACCTGTGTCAGTTTTGTTTTGTATAGTTATGGATATATTTTCTTCACAGCTTAAGTATAATTTGAGTTAGATTAATTAGTTAACCTACATATAGCAAATTAATTTTAAGGAAATTTGCATTATATATAATGCTTTTCATTACCTTAATGCCCATAACCTATCATCATAGTGTGGAAACAGCCTTTGCCCAAAACATAGACTGTTTATTTATCTCCATTGGTCCTGCCTGACTTACTGGGTTGCTCCAACATTTTGTGTGTGTGTCGCCATGGAAAGTGCCCCATAGCCCGGCTCGTCCATGATGTCTGTCTGAGCTAGTCTCATTTGCCTTCTATAGAGTTATTGAAGTGTAATCGTAGTTGTAAAATGGGGAAATAATCACAGTTTAGGGTCCTTCTGCTGCAAGGTGGGTGTGTGTGTGGGGAGGGAGGGTTGTGGGGAGTGGAGAAAGGATGGGTTGTAGCTGAGCCAGGTGGGGAAAAAATTGAAAGGGTGTTTCACTCCAGGGGTCACATGAGTGGCAATGCTGCTGTGTTTGGGGAAAAAGTGTTAACTCTACTGAATGTACTGACCAAATGACGCTAAGAATATTAAAAGAAAAATCCTATGCCCATCATATTATATTAAGGGTGCCAACAGTTCAACATTTTATTCAGAGCACAATAAAAGATGCTATGTTTAGCGCCTGATTTGTGTTGAATAAACCAAGTTATACCTTAACTGCTTTGTTGCAGTTAACCTCAATCTACCAATTCTGGAGCAAGAAATTAGCTCGATTTCTCTATGATCTCTAGCCAGGTGTACGTCTTAAGATTTGATTTTGATAGGCTGTGAACCTCACTAGCCTCTCAAAGTTCAGATTTGGTTTTGAGGAAGAAATAGTTTTGTCTCAATAACCGCTTAAAAGTGAACTTCAAGTGCTATTTTCACAAACTGATAAATTCATTAATTTGGACATGGACTTCAAAATAGATATCTGCAGCTAAGCCAAGTATTTTCTTTGGTGCATGACTGTCAGTGCTCTTGCATTTTTGCATGTTCTTATCCTTGTGCTGATGCTGTTTAAGATTCTGATACTAACAAGCTGTATTTGATCTTGCACAGGATTGTAAAAGGAAAATAAAACTATGGAGAAGGGGATAGGATGGGAATGTGCACTGGGGATGGATTGCTTTTCAATGAGATGGTGATCAGAGCAGAATTGAGTGTCAATATTAACCTGCGTATTATTTTTATTTCCCATCCTATTTAAACATTTTCAGTCAGTATGTCTAAATGACAATTGTTATGCAAAGAAAAGACCAAAAAAAATGAAGTTCATGTGATATTTTGCAATATGGCAATATTCGACTTATGATTGAAATTGCAATTGACAAACTGTAAAGAAATGTTATATAGTAAAATCTATTTTGTTTAATTATACTTGGTTTTTGTGCTTCTATTTTCCCTGTTTCAACTGGCACTGGCTTGGAGAGAATCCTGGCATATACTAGTGTGGTAATTTTCCTGCTTCCCAAGTCTACTAGCTAGGGTAGCTTTAATGAGAATTTAATGAACTTGAGAGCTGGTCTGATTTGGCAGCCACTTCATTGATGCAATGAAAATCATGTCTCTTCCCATTTCCTTCCCTGGACTAATAATACACAACTTCCATGTACTTTGCTTTCATACAGAATTGCACTTATTTATTTCCAAATAAACCGTGCCACTAAATCTCCTTCCAGCCTTGCCACAGTGTAACTAATTTCTTCTGCAATTTTTTTTTTAACTTGATGCACTCCTTAGATGCGTTTTTTGCTTTTCATCTCTACACCCTGTTAAGCATTCCACTTTTGTGTACTAATCCTGAATTCCCGGTTGGGTTTATTAGTGACCATTGTATTTATAATTCCTAATTCTGTTACCATCTACAAGTGTAAATGTCTGCTTCGACTTTTATAAATTCTTTATCAGGTCACCCTTTAGAACATGTTCAATATTCAAGCATTTGTAATTTATTCCCAAAATTCAACACTTCCAGTGCTTAGGGAAAACTATCCATTTTCGAAGGGGATAATTTATTCTATTTGAGTATCTGTAAATTTTGAACTCAAACATCCAAAAAGGGAAGGTGATGTTGTGAAAATGAAATTAATGCATGTACCTCATGCAGTATTAGAAGTATGCTTTCATTGTTTGAGCTACCAGAAATTATTCATACTTGGGATATGGGGATATTTAATTTGTATATAAAAACTTACAGGTTACTTGTGGAATGCTAAATGGCTCTTTCAGTTTGTTTTGCATATCATAGTCCTGGATGTAAAGTGCCTCTTGTTTATATTTGTTGAGCAGATTTTGAAAGAATAGTGATTGCATTGGCTGACGATTTGTTCAGTCATAGTAGCTTGTGAAACTAATGGTTTATCAAAGCATGTTTACGTATTTAAAAACCTTGACTTCATGTCTGGTGTATGTGGGACCATGTCTCAACTACTTGGTCTTAATCCACTTTTTAATGTCAGTAATTGCTTTTGGCTCTCAGCCTACCTCTTATTTAACCTTTTTTTCACTTCAACTCCTTTTTGGGATGGCCATAGGAGATTTAAACTGGGAACAACTTCAAAGATAACCTTTGATAGCCGAAAATATTATTACTAATGAAAATGAATATTAGCTAAAATTGTCACAATATGTGAACAGCAATGAGTAACCTAGAACTGTGAAGTGGTAGATTTTCTGCCAACACAATTGAGATACTAATCAACAATCTGAAATTACTGAACTTGATCAGGGCCACAAACAGTGACATAATTTGCCTCCAATTTACTTCTGAGCCCTGGAGGAGCTCCTTTCTCTTTTCCTGAGTGGATGCCTTGTAAATATACCATGAAAGTTAAATACAAATATGGTGCAACACCCACTGATGTGATGATACAGTCTAATAGTTAAAGCATTGAGCCTACAAATACTTAATATTTAAAGAATTGTGAAATAATGATCTTTAACAAAAAACTCAGCATATCTGGATTTTTATTAATCAGTTTTGTATTTATGTTTGAAAGGATTAAATGTTTATAATAAGATTGAGCTTTTGATTCGTGTAAAACTTTGTTTTTAAGCTGATTTCTTCTGTCCCAAGTTTAATATTGCTGAGCTTTCTTGTGACCCTTTACAGGATTACATTTTGTGTTGTACATTGCAGATTGCAGCATTTTAATAATGCTGTCAGAATTTAAAAATGTCTAGTCAATATAAGACTGCTTAAGCATATGCAATCTGATCAAGCTTGGATTTAAAGCATTTCTGCTGCTGTCAATAAGGAATTCTGATGAGTTCAGTAGGATCATATTGACTGTGTATTAATACATGGTATCCTATTGAGCCATCAGCTGATTGTTTAGAATGTAAATGAATCTGGTGAAAGAAACTAATGGATCCAGTGACTGATGGCTTAAATTCCAATTAATCAATTGCATCATCAGTTTCTTAATTCAGATCAAATATCTCGAGTGCACAAATTTATTTCGGTGGTATTTAAAGTGTGAGTTGCTTTGGAAGGAAGCTTCATCAATCACTTATAAGTGCCAATTTAAAAATGTTGACATTGTAGTTTGCGTGTTTAGTAATATTTATTATTAGAAACATACTGTGGATTTTTGTAATCATATCTCATGCCAAGCGTTTCTTATTTTCCATTTAAAATTTTCATGTATTTATTCTTTCGAACTGTATAAATGATTTAAGTACAAGTTGACGGTAAATGATCTGGTATTATATTTACAGAAGTCCACAGTCAAGTGTTCCATCTCTTTTGTTGGGTGCAATTTTGTATCCTAACATTTCAATGGGTTTTTGATTCTGAGTAGCAGCAGGCAGTCTGCTAATATTACAAGCCATTTTATTAACTGTTTATGACAGGTTCACGTGGACCCTTTATACATAACCTGTCAGTGCCTTTGCCAACTCTTGACACACTTTGTCCTATGTGACAGCTATATCTGTTGATCTTAACTTGATTGCCCTCAAACCCATCCGTACCTGACAGCCCTTGTCAATTATACAAAATAAAATCAAGTATTCATAAGTAGGATGTAATTGGATATTGGCAGACAGATTTAATAATTCAATTTTGCTGAGGCTAAACTGGTATTAATTGTAGCTAATGTTTGCCTTAGTAAAAAATTAATTGGAAACATTGCTTGAGAAGGAAGACAGACATCATTATTTCTGCCAATGAGAAAAGGAACAGGTCAGTTTTTGCGGTACTATATAGTATTAAGGAAATGTTATTGCTTTCTAATAAATTCAGCCAAATTTTGCATGTTATATATTGCATAACATCTTCCATGCTTCATAGAAAATCAAATATATTTAGCCTTGTATATTCAGGAAACAAATTACTAAGGACTTCTTCAGAAAGCGGGCAAGAAATTTGGATCCTTATTTCATGCATTTATTTCATAACCAGCATTTGTTTCATATCACTCTCCATTAATTGTACACAAGATTGTTTATGCAGTTCTGAGATCTATTTAATTACTGATACTTGCAGGGCAGCCAAACCTCAACTTTATCACCATCCTCACAAAATGAAATTTTCGGCAAGAGCCACCAGCTAGCAACTTGGTCTAGAAATCTTGGCCCAAAATGTCAGCTGTACTTTTTTCCATGGATGCTGTCTGGCCTGCTGAGGTCCTCCAACATTTTGTGTGTCTTGCTTGGTATCGTGAATCTGGTTGAGACTGCACAGGTAAACATGTTGATTAAAACATACAACATTTCTTAACCATGCATGTCCTCTGCCATTGCAAAGAGGACCACTAATTTTAAATTAAATTGTTGAAATGCAGTGGATTTGGCATGCAAAGTTAAGAATTTGATGTTCTGCTGACGACAGTTAACTGTGTATGTTCTATAGAACTAGGCTAAACTTTGTATTACACTGTATTCAGAATAAGCATGCAAATCCATTTTTCTTTGCTGACCATTTGCCGTAATCTGGGAGAAGGTTTTCAGCAACTATTTGCTGGGATAATGCAGAAGGTAATATCAAATGAGCTCAGTTCATTTTGAGAAATAATGTTTAGTTCAACCCAAATACAGTAAGTGTGAAATGGTTCATTTTGGTAGGTCAAATTTGAAGACAGAATATATTATTAATGGTCAGACTCTTGGCAGTGTGGAGGATCTGCAAGATGTTAGGATCCATGTCCACAGGACACTCAAAGCTGCTGCACAGGTTGATAGTGTTATTAAGAAGGTGTATGGTATGTTGGCATTCATCAATTGAGATTGAGTTCAAGAGCCATGAAGTAATGTTACAGATGTATAAGACCTTGGTCAGATCCCACTTGGAGTACTGTGTTCAGGTCTGGCCACTTAACTTACAGGAAGGATGTGGATGCTGTAGAGCAAGTGCAAAGGAGATTTGAAAGGATGTTGCCTTGATTGGAGGGCTAACCTAATGAGAACAGTTTGAGTGAACTTTTCTCTTTGAAGTGACGGAGGATGAAAAGTGTCCTGATGAGAGGTGTATAAGATAGTGAGGGGCATTGATCGTGTGGATAGCCAGAGGCATTTTCCCAGGGCATAGTTTTAAGGTGCTTGGAAATGGGTACCGACGGGATGTCGGGGTAAGTTTTCCACACACACAGTGGTGAGTGCGTGGAATGCACTGCCAGAGACGGTGGTGGAAGCGAATATAATACAGTCTTTTAAGAGTCTCTTAGATAGGTACACGGAGCTTCAAAAAATAGAGGGCTATGTGCTAGGGAAATTCTAGGCAGTTTCTAGAGTAGGTTACATGGTTGGCACAACATTGTGGGCCGAAAGGCCTGTAATATGCTGTAGATTTCAATGTTCTATGTTCCTTGATCTGTAGCTGTGAATTCATGTATTTTAGTAGTGGTGATTAAAAAAAAAAGTTTGATTAGAACTATGATTACACCAAAACTCTGTAATTGGGGTTTTCTCAAAATATTGCTTCAAATTATTAATACTTTTTTTTTGGTTAAAGTAGGCAAGCAAGCTAAATGAGACCAGCCATCATGTTGCACTATTGAAGGTGATCACCAGAGGCTCTAAATCTGATCAACTCAATTTTTAAATTCCCTGGACCATCATGTCTACTGAGGATGTTCCTGTGAAGAATGCTTAATTTTAATTTTGTGTGGAATACATACACCTTAGTATAAGTAATGGACTTTGTCTTTTTCAGAAATCACGTACACTATTTTTTGGCTGTGACAGCAATGCCCAAAGTTGTTATTACAGCAAACTGGTTTGCTTGTAGTGAGGGAAATTGATGCACTTCAGGCTTCAGTGATTGCTACAACTTGTGCAGATTTTCAGGAGGAAAAAAAGCTATTCATTTGCTTAATTTAAAATTGCTCTCTAAATGATATTCATCCATTCTGTCCCAGGGCAACAGTGTTGGCAGTATTATATGTTCATGCAGTTAGATCATCTTCTGGACTGGTGTTAGCAGCAAAAACTTTACATCAACATTTTGTGCATTTTGAGGTGCACGCCTTATGTGCAATGTTGAATGATAATCCCATTTTTTCCTCTGCCGAAATTATCTATCAATTTGCCTAGCTGCTTTTTAATTAGCATTTCCCTCAAAACATGTATTGTAATGCGCATTTATTTTGAAGTCCATTGCAGTACATTAGTTTATTTTTATGCTATAGATGCTAGCGGTTTCTAACAAGTTGCAATTATAACTGTTGCTTTTATGGTAAAGATTTGAAGAGATTCATTGGTCGGTAAGGACTCTAAACTTTGGTGATTTGCAAGCAAACACTGCAAGTTTTTTTAGGCAGTATAGTAGAAGATAGTAATTTTTACAAATAACTTGGAGGGATATGGTCATTATCCAGCTGTCTAGTATCTGATACAGTATTGTCCAGTAAGAGCAGACAGAGCACCAACTGGAATCTCTCTTTTCAGTTTTCAAAACCTGTAAGCTGAGTTATTGATAGAATTAACTGCTGAAGTAGGAGGAAATGCTTCTGACCAATACATACCATAGTCTGAGCTCTGTATTAAATGAATATCTGCACTGTCTACCATTCACAAGGGCCACAGAATGCTTAGTGGTCTTGAACTGCATTGATCTGTGTTATAATTCTGTATGAAATTGATGGATGAGCGCAGCCATTGACAAAAAGGGTAAAGATCACTTTGAAATGCCCCTTGTGAAATAGTGTGATGGAAAATAAATTGTTAAGGAGGATTTATGTTGGTAATAGTTCAGAGGAAAGAGTGTGGAAATACACTGACTTATGAGATGTTCAACATATGACTACCCGTAGATTTTAACAATAGAATATTTTTATGTTCATTTTCATATTCATAATATCTATACTGCAATAAAAACATGGCATTTGACGATAGCTGGTAATTGATTATTGTCTGCCATTAGTATCAGATGATTAGATTTTTAAAAACTTTCAATATCTACTGCAAGGAGGAGGAGAAGATGGCGGCGTGATGGCAGTGCGTGTGGCCTCTCCAGTGAATAATATCTGTAATCTGTCAAGTAGGGGACCGTGCACAATTCTGATTTGATGGAGACGGATGTGAGAGTATGGAGGAACATCTGGAAAACTTCTGAAATGCCCACTTTGCTGCTACTGCTACTGTGTGGTAACTGGAATCTCTGGAGCAGAAGGCCCCGAATCCTTGGCTTTGCTTGTTTCAGCGGCCGGGGCTAAGTCGAAGGCGTTCGGTAGAGGATAGCGCTCGGGAGGCTGTATCGGAGGGGCTGGTCAGAGGCTCGAAGTTTTAAGACGGACGGACTCAGTGTCGGCTGTGGTCGGCTGCTTCCAAGGCATCGGCAATTAGACGGTGCCTGGAGGTTTATGGCAGGGAGTTTCTCCCTTTTGCCGCCTGCTATCGGGGACTTGGGAGTCAATCGACTCTGGGACTTTGAGACTTTTTTTTTTACCGTGCCCATGGTTTGTTCTTCATCAAATTATGGTATTGCTTTGTACTGCTATAACTATATGTTATAATTATGTGGTTCTGTCAGTATTAGTCTTTGATTTGTCCTATTTTCTGTGATATCACTCCGGAGAAACATTGTATCATTTCTTAATGCATGTATGCATTTCTAAGTGACAATAAAAGAGGACTGAGTGTTCTCATAATCTAAAAAAAAGAAAAAAAAAGTAGATGCAACGGATATGTGGGATATAAAAGCATTTAAGTCTTTGTGGAGATAGGGTGCCATGGTAGTGTAGCTATTACAGCTCGGGGTGTCGGAATTTAGAGTTTGTAGGTCCCACCCATGAAGCACGGGTTTCCCCTGGGCAACTGGGTTTCCTCCCACAGTCCAAATATGTACCTGCTAGTCGGTTAATCGGTCATTGTAAATTGTCCTGTGATGAGGCTAGTGTTAATAGGTGGGTGGCTGGGTAGCGTGGCTTGATGTGCTGGAAGGGCCGATTCCACACGGTATCTCTAAATAAATTTTTTTTGAAATGACTGCGTAGCACATTAAACCTAGAAGAGCACAGCAGAGGATCTGGCCCTTGGGCCTGTGCCTGTGCCAAAGATAATGCTAAATTAAACTAAATATCTTCTGCAGTTAAGATGATCCATATCACTCCATTCTCTGCACATTCACATGTCTATCCAGAAGCTACTAAGTACAACTATTGTATCTGCTTGTACCACTACCTCTGGCAGCGCATTCCAGACACTTACCACAGTGCTTAAAAAATCAAAACTTGCCCCACATATCTTCTTTCAACTTTCCCCCTTTTCCTGTAACTGAATTATCTTCTCACATTTGACATTTGTACACGAGAACATATTCTGACTATCTATACAGCCAACGTCTCTCATAATATTAAACTTTTGTAGGATATTCCTGTAGCCTTCAGTGCTGCAGAGAAATCAACCCAAGTTTGCCCAGCTTCCCCATATAGCTCATATCCTCTAATCTAGCAACAGCCTGGTAAACTTCTGAAGCTGCACATACTGTGGTCTGCAGTCCATTATCCAGGATACAATGGAAGTGCTAGTCTTCATTGAATGGAGCTTTCCCCCCAGCAGTGAGGGCTGTATGGTATTGAAGGCACTTAAGAAATCAAAAAACATGATCCTCAGTGCTGCCCTGCTTATCCAGATGGGAGTCGGCTTTATTTGGCAGGTAGATGACAGCAGCATTGACTCTAGTGCGCTTCTGGTAGGTACACTGCAGAGGATCGAGGACTGATCTGACCAGGGGTCAGGGGTGATCGAGGACTAGTCTCTTTAGGGTCTTCATGATGTGTGAAGTCAGGGCCACTGGATGGTACTCATTCAAGACTTTCAGTTGCCCCTTCTTGGGTACTGGGACCACACATGATGTTTTCCACACAGTTGGGACCCTTTCCAGGCTGATTCTCAGATTGAAAATACACCACACAACTGCTCAGCATGTTCCTTCAGGAGCTTGGGGTTCACACCATCTGGTTCCAACGCTTTGCCATGTCTGAGTTTCCCCAGAGCCCTGATAACCGGTCACAAAACTTCCATAGTCAGTTATTACTTTCACGTAGTACAACAAGGATATCTTACTATTCTATGATACGGAGTTCTTGGTGAGATTATATCTGGAGTACAGTGTGAAGTTTTGGTCTCCTTGACTAAGAAAAGATGCATTTGCCATTAGGGAGTTCAATGAAGGTCTTAAGAATGATTTCCATGATGGCAGATTGGGCGTATGAGGCAAAATTATATCAAATAAAATTATATTTTCGAAAGGTTAGAAAATAAGTAATGAACTCATTGAAACATACAAATTTCTGACTTGACATGATGCATGCAGGTCAAATATTTCCCCATGGCAGAGAAAACTGATGTAGAACCAGCGGTCCTAGTCTTGGAACATGGAGAGTCTTCACTGAGGTTGGTTCACCTGTGAAATTCTTAACTACAGAAGGCTGTGGAAGCAAGTTTTCTCAATAAACTTAAGAAGGAAATAGTTTCTAGACACAAGGCATGAAGAGGTATGGTGAGATGGTGGGAATTTAATATTGAAACAGGATTAGCCATGATATGGAATGGTAGAGAAGTACATGTCCCTCTTTTACAGAAGTCTTTATAAAATTACATTTATTAATTCTTGAGTATTACACTCAAGTTATTGTCTGTTTGCTTTAACCACAGTTTTTGTTAAAATTCTAGCTATAACAGACTCAAAGGAGAGCTTCATTATAAGACCATAAGATATAGGAGCAGAATTAGGCCATTTGGCCCATTGAGTCTGCTCTGCCATTTAATCATGGCTGATCCATTTCCCTCTCAGCCCCAGTCTCCTGCTTTCTCCCTGTAACCCTTCATACCCTGACTAATCAAGAATCTATCAGCCTCTGCCTTCAGTGTACCCAGTGACTTGGCCTCCACAGCTGCCTGTGGCAAAGAATTCCAGAGATTCACCACTCTCTGGCTAAAGAAATTTCTCCAGTCTCCATTCCAAATAAATGTCCCTCTTTTTGGAGGCTGTGTCCTCTGTTCTTAGACTCCTTCGCCATAAGAATCATCTTCTCCATATCCACTCTATCGAGGCCATTCAATATTCAATAGATTTCAAAGGGATCCCAATTTTATCCTTCTGAATTCAAGTGAGTACTTGTGGAAAGGTTCTATCCATAGTTTTCTTGAACTATTGCATCTTTGGATGTTAAATTCTCTGTGATGTTCCATTCTTTTGTTTGTACCGTCAATAATATTGGCTTTTCCTTGTGGAAATGTATAATAGATTGTAACTTGTACCCACATTTTACGACTGTGCATGCAGCTTTTAAAGTCTACAAATAAAACATTTATTATGTTACCAGGCACAGTGGAAATACAGTTACTGAGCAAAGGCATGTATGCAAGCTTGTTGGAAACTGTATTGTGTGAAAATGCCACCTTCAGGTCAGATTTAGTTTCAGGTGCTTCTATCAACCATGTCCTTTCAGGCTGTTAGCTCACTAAGCTGCTAAATATACAGGCATTTATGAATAAAACATGTTGTTCTGCTAGACTTTACTTACATCAGGGTTCAGGTACTTAGATTGTGACACTGAATTTATCTGGACTAGGGCACCCAAACAAAATGTACTTGCTGGCAACTTGTCAGGCTGCCTTCTGCCATTCATTACACAGTAGTCTTGTCCTTTTTCTGTCATGCTGCTCTGCTTCTAGTGAGTTTTATATGGCATTTGTCATCCTGATCATATTGTATACATGTGTAAATATTTTTAAGAAATATGAAATCAGATAATTATTTTTGTTAGCTTAAATGCAGAAGTGCCATTCTTAAAAAAGCAGTCTCACTGTAGAAAACAGATAGACTTTAAAATTAACAGTTTGCTGTTCACTTTAAAATTTCTGCTTTTAATATAGTCTCCATTTCAAAATATAAACCATGTAATGAGAGGCTGATATATTAAGTGTCGGGATAATTCAGTTTATAAAGCAACAGCCAGCAGTAATTGCTATGGTGGACTGCATATCAGTAGCAGTACATGAAAGGTTTATGATGGTGCAGTATCAACTCTTTTCCCTAGATAAGCTAATGTAATGGTAATGAAATATGATTACCGCTTGTGTAACTAAGTAGGAACGTTATTATCCCTGTCAAAGTCAGCCTTTCATTGCTTGAATTGCCTGTAATATTGCCATGTTTTAGTTGACCGATTAAGTTACTTTAGATAAGTAATTCTTGAAAAGCTTCAGCATACAACTGTTATTGAACAGCTGGATGCTTATTAATAAATTAATTTGCCATGAAATTGCCATTCATCACAAAGTCCCTTCCACTTTTGATAGATGAATACATAAAAGTTGGAATTGATCATGTGTTTGTTAAATTAGCCATTGTAAACAGATTATTCACTTCAAGGAGGTGGTTGTTGAGGAAAGAGTAATATTGGGCACTTGAAAACTAGTTTTTCACTAGCTCTCGATCTTGTGTGACAGTTTTCTATTCTATTTTTGTTGTAGCAGTAGAATAGTATTGTATCATTGAGCTAACAACACTAGCTATATCAGCTCTGAATGATGAACTCAAAATGGATTGACTAAATTATGAGTTAAATGCTTTGATGCTTGATTAGGAGTCCTACCTTCATTTATTGGTTGTCCTGTTGCAGGATCTCAAACAGAACATCAACTTGTACGTTTTGCCTCTAGAGATGCTTCTTGAGGCACAGAGTTTGTTCCAGATTCCACTTAAGGAAAAACTCAGAATTTGGGCTGAAATTTTGCAGTACAACACCAGGGCTGATTTAGTGGTGACAATTAGCTTAGCTATTGTGCCAGGCTGTGCTGGAAAGCATAATGGAAACTAGCATGCTGATTATTGTAAAACACTTTGAACTACATTGTTTATATGAAAAGTGTTCCATAAAAAACATTATTACTCATGCACATAAGGCATGAGCATCCAATATATGCACAAGCACAGTTAAGTGTGAAAATTGCTGAGTTCAAGTAATGAGAAGCACTGCCTTTGTAAGCTGCGTATGAGTATATCAGACCAACAGACTAACTTTTCAAATGAATTGGCAAGGAAAATCCTGTATTGATATGGTAGGTATGGATTAAAGTTGCCCACACAAAGTTAAAGGAAGTTATTGTAATCAATGTGTGTCATGGTGAATATGTCTTTACCAAAGGAGGTGTAAAACGTTCCTCCCCTCCGCTAGCCTGCAGGTCACCATTGGCCAAGGTGTAGCACTGGTTTAACCCTCACCTATCAGGGTCACTTGAAACCATGGGAGTAGGTGGCGGATGATCATATGAGCAGCTGGTGCATATTACAACCTGGTTATGTGACCACTGATGCCAGTCAGACAATCTCTGAAGAATATTGATAATGGTAGGGGTTACTTGTCTTGTAAAGACAGTGTCCAGAAGAAGACAATAGCAAATCACTTCTGTAGAAAAATTTGCTAAGAACAATCATGGTATGGAAAGACCATGATCGCCTCCATTATACGACGCTGCACATAATTTTGATGATATTAATCAAAGTAATCCATTGAGCATGTGAAGTCTTAATTACTGCCAGGCACATCCACAAGCATGAGAAAATTAAATGAATAAATGAAACCTTAGTCCTTCAAAGTATAATTATTTTTGCAGATGGAAAGAATGTTTATTTTTCCCCATGTTTTGAGCTTTGCACTTGATGTGAAATTGAATTTGCTGTTCTAATTCAATTCCTGGTTCAGACTGTGCTGTTCAGTAATACTCTTTTGGTGTCTGATTGGATAAGATGGTGTACCATTGTTTGTAAATACTATCATCCAAAACAGGAAATATGTTGATGTGGATGTGCCAACAACTGATAAAGTAGTTGTTAGAAGTGCCTACAATTCAAAATCAGAGTAAGCCAGATTGATTATGGCCTCAACATAATTCACTCGCTGAACTTCCAACTACTTTCAGTATACTGGACCAAGATGGTAAATACCACAGCATTCACTGATCGCTGAAAGGGGAGAAAACTTGATTGCCCTCTGCATGTGAGAAAACTTGTAATGTTTAACTCTCCCAGGTGTTTGGCAGGAAAGCTCTTAAGACATTTATCAACTGTATCTTTTGTTTTAGTAAAGGGAGCAGGATAAGAGTACACAAGAACACAGGTAAAGAAATGTTTGCTCCTTTCCTCCCCCCACCCCCAAACTCCCTATCACCTCCTCCCACAAAACAATTAGGATTGAAGCTGCAAGGAGTATCCTTACTTTGTCAAACTCCACTCATTTTCCTTTGCAGTAACAGAGGGATTTTGAGGTGCAGGGGCAAAGATCCCTCATTGTTGCTGCACAAGTTGATAGGGTGGTACAGAGGTGTATATGCCTGCTTTCATTAGGGGATTGAGTTTAAGATGTGTGAGGTAATGTTGCAGCTCTGTGAAACTCTGGTTAGACCACACTTGGAATATTGTGTTCAGTTCTCGTTACTTCATTATAGGAAGGATATGGAAGCTTTCATGAGGGTGCAGAGGAGATTTACCAGGATGCTCCCAGAATTAGACAACATGTCTTATAAGGAAAGGTTAAGTCTGCTAGGGCTTTTCTTTGGAGTGATAAAGCATGAGAGGCAACTTGAAAGAGGTATATAAGCTTAAGAGAGGCCTAGATAGAGTGGACAGTCAGCACCAAAAGCAGCAAAGAACATTTGTTTAAGGTGAGTGGAGGGAAGTTTAGGGGAGATATTAAAGGTAGGACTTTTACACGGGGTGGTGGGTCCCTGGAACCCATTGCCAGAAGGCTAGTTTTTGATGAGTCTCCCTTAAGTTTAAAATTATCTACATCAGTCTTCAAGGGTGAGGTTCAATGTTTGTAAATTTAATTTTTCAGAGCCAGAAAGGTATTTATCAATACATGCAGTTTTTCCTGATAGTTCTAACCTAGTAATTTTTTTTTCATAAATTGTGGAGAAGAGATCATTGTCATGTTTCTATCGGCAGAAACTACCACAAGATTGCCCATGGAAGGGTAGGGTTTCACCAAAGCCACTTATGATTTTCAAGTTTAATTATGCTTCTGAGGCCACATGACATTGTATTAGCTTTATGATTTTGTAGAGGTTATCATCTCAATAATGGTGATCACGGAAAGTCTTCCCATAATTGTTGTGGAAGGCTTTTAGCTTTGCAGTGAATTTTGAAGAGAGTTTTAAAAGGGGGGGAATGAGGTGCACATTTTAGCTTCTAATTGCAAGTGACTTCATTGCTGCTATCAACAATAGCGTATTACAAGTTGATGCTTTTCAGAGAAGAGGGTGTGTTAGAGCAAGTTGTTTGTAGTCTGAACTAATGTCATACTAATACAGTTGGAGCAAATGTGTATTTAAATTACTGATGAAATGTCATTGACCTGAAATATTAGTTGTTCCTTTCTCCATACATGTTATTTAACCTGAGTATTTACAACAGTTACAAATTTATTTGCTATTTTGTTCATAATCAGCATTTTATGTTAAAATGTAAAATAATTTAATTCATAATTGTTTCCTATCTAGCCTCATATCATTTCCAATAAAGTAAGAGGAATCAACCTGGATGATTCACTTCTGAGTCTGTTTTTTCTTGTGGTTTTAATCACAATGAACAAAAAGACAGGTATTTCAATTCACTTGGATTTTTGAATCTGTCATTTTTATTATTGTAACTCAAGGAAGGGTGCACATTTTTCTAAATCCGAGTTCCTTTCAAAAATATTCACGAAAAACTGCTCTATCTAAGCATGGAATTTGAAACTCCTAATGCATCCCTCCACCCATCTCCTTCGATGCAAGGTAAAATGTGAAATTACAGAAATACTTTTATTTAAAGATAGATACTACATATGCATGTATGACTGGTTAGCATCTGGAAAGAAGAATAGTTTGCATTGATTCAGATCTGTTGAAGCGTGAACATTTGGAATATCATTTCTCCTATGGAGGCTAAGTAATTTGTTATGCCATTCCTACTTTATTTTCATTTCTGATGGTTTTGTACCTTCTGAAAATAAGAATCATTTGTAGTGTTAACTGATGTGAAGAACAGCAACAATATGCAAGGAAACTTGTACATAGTGAAGTGCTGACAAATTGAAATGTGATCGATTCTGCTTTTTGGGATAGAGTAAATTCAGACATGACGTTATTGAAAGTGTATTAAGAATATTGCTGTTTACAATGCATTGAAATCGTGGCTAAGATTTTCAATTTACAGAAACCATTATTTCAAATTTAGTATATTCCACAATGAAATTTACAGAGAACTCCCCAACATAACTAAAGTATACCTAAGAGTGCTTAATTTTTAAAATCCCTTCCTGGAGCATTGCTACATTTATTTTTGCCCTTTTGTTCCGTGTTGTAACAGTCATGATAATCTCAGGTTCTGACATTGCTTTGTTTGCTATTAGTAGAAAATAAACATGGCAAAAATGCTGGAATGTCGGGAGAAAATGCTATCAGTAAACTCATCTTTGTTTAGTGGTACTAATCACTTCAAATAGAAATAATAATTTTGCTGGTTAAAATCTGGTTAGAGTTTGAACTTTGTTAAAGATAGTTAACAATGAATTTCTGCTTTTCTACAACTGCATGGCTACTTTGAAAGCCATGTTAGTCCAATGAAGGGAACATATTGGAACATCTTCACAGTAATGAGAGAATTAGAAGAGTTTCCCCACACAAAATATAGCTCCCAGCAGGCATATCCCCTGTGAAGCAGTTTCATGCTTTTCAGAAAAGATTGTGGAATATGTGATCATGGCTTCTTTTGAATTTTGTGGGATTGAGATGTTCTGCTTTCTATTGAGATGTTAGTAATCCAACGCAGTTTGTTTGCTGAATACTGGATTTTTGCTGGATATATGTAACAACTGATATATTGAACTTTGCGCAGGTGAACTAAATGAAGTGCTGCTGCTGGTGTACTCGCTGCATTGTCATTGTTAGTTTTGTGTTAAAAACTATGGGCTGCTGTCAGAGTCATTCAGTTTATAGGAATGGTGTCTACTGCCACTTTGGCACATTTGAACAATGGTATCAATGAGCTATTGATATGAGTGCCAGTTGGCTCATTTGCATTGTGCTGCTTGAATGCCATTGATGTAGAACGTCACTTCATGATATCCACTGATTTGTGAATAGTTTGAGATGTGTTGGCTTTCTTCCACCATGCCTGCAGTTGTTCAAATGAGTTGAAGCTGATTGTACATTGAAGGCATGTTCGGTTTTACCATATTTCTGATGGGGGCAGGGGTCATAGTTTAGCAAAGTACCGTGTATCGTGAATGCAAGATTATGTGCATTTGCATGTTGACTTCAATACATGACTTGCCTTGTGTCAGGAGCCCATTTCTTTTCAATATGGGCTTGCGGTTTATCAGTATCCATTTTGAAGCAATTTAGTGAAGGAGTTGTGACGAAGGGGTTAGGACCTGAAATGTGAACTGTATCTCATTCCACAGATGCTGCCTGACCTATTGAATGTTTCCAGTATTTTCTGTTTTTATTGTTGAAGGTATTAATTCCCTTTTTTGTATAAAAGAGAACCTATGCTTTGCTGTCTTGCCAACACACACTGCTTTGTGGTAACATCCCAGTTTTTTTTCTCTGATTCATGAAGTGTTGATAATGTACAATAGTTTGGAAATAGTTTACCAGATTGCCTTTAGTTGCTGAGTTAAAATTTATGTCCTTTTTTTAAAAAAAAAATCATTTTTAAAAAAGTAAACTTATTTGTTTAGCCATTGGAGTTTGCATGTTGCACTATAAAGCAATCAATATTTAAGGCCACGTGTTCAGTATGATTGAAAGAATTTCTTAAGTAAGCTGCAAGTAGAGTTCTGATATGTTGTTTAAACCAGATCTGTCCATTAAATCCAAAAGAATTGTATCAAGAAGTGTCCACTGTGTAATGCACCTGGTTTTTCAGCAATTGATTCTTTTAGGAACAACTCTTCCACACCTTTAGTGAGTCTTTAGGTTAGCTGGGAGAATGTTAACTTGATATAATTCAATGTCTTCTGTACATTGTTGTCAGATTTGTTCATTTCTCTTTTGATATGCTTCTGCTTCATCAGCTGCTTCTGGATTCAGACATTTTTCTGCAATTAAGTGGAATGCTGGAACCTCAGTGATCTTATAAATATTTCTGAAAAGCTATAAAATTGTCTTTGTACATTTGGGGTTCAACAGTTTTTACCAGGTAAAGTTTGAAATTGACCCTAAGCAAGCTGAGATTGGGAAGCTTTTACTCAAGTACCTAATACTAATATAAGCAATTTAAATTTGGTTGATTAATGTGCTTCAAAGTCAAAAGTTGAGCAAAATACATGTATATACAGGTGCAATGACAAAACAAAAAGCAGTATCTCAGGCATATAGCATCATAGAAGCAGCATTCACAAAACAAATTAGACCATAAGATATAGGAGCACAATTAGGCCATTTGGTCCACTAAGTCTGCTCTGCCATTTCATCATGGCTGATCCAGTTTTCCTCTCAACCCCAATCTTCTGCCTTCTCCCTTTTTCCTTTCATGTCCTAACCAATCAGGAATCTATCAGCCTCTACCTTAAATATACATAAAGATTTGGCATCCATGGCTGCCTGTTCCACAGATTCGCCACTCTCTGGCTAAAGCACTTTCTCCTCAGCGCCATTCTAAAAGGATGTCCCTCTATCCTGAAGCTGTGTCTTCTGGTCTTAGACTGTCCCACCATAGAAAAGTCCTTTCCATATCCACTCTATCAAGGCTTTTCATCATTCAATAGGTTTCAATGAGGGTCAGCCCTCATTCTTCTGAATTCTAGTGAATATAGGCCCAGAGCCATCAAATGCTCTTCATATGACAAGCTATTCAATCCTGGAATCATTTTCATGAACCTCCTTTGAACCCTCTCCAATTTCAGCACATCCTTTCTTAGCTAAGGGGCCCAAACCTGCACACAGTACTCCAAGTGAGGCCACACCAGTGCTTTATATAAAGTCTCAACATGACATCCTTGCTTTGATATTCTAATCCTCTTGAAATGAATGATAACATTGCATTTGCCTTCCTCACCATAGACTCAATCTGGAAATTAACCTTTAGGGAATTTTGCACAAGGGCTCCCAAGTCCCTTTGTATCTGTATTTTTGTATTTTCTCTTCATTCAGAATATAGTCAACCCTTTCATTTCTTCTACCAAAGTGCAAGACCATACACTGCCTGACACTCTATTCCATCTGCCACTTCTTTGCCCATTCTTCAAATCCAGGGGCCCCCAACCTTTCGTGCACCGTGGACCGGTTTAATATTGACAATATTCTTGCAGACCTCGTGTGAGTTCAAGTTCAGCAGTGGGCGTGACAGAATGAGGAAAGGTGCAGCTGACTCATATCGGTTCATATCGCCAAATCGTATTGTTTCCTCGCGGCCCGGTGGTTGGGGACCACTGTTCTAATCTGTCCAAGTCCTTCTGCAACCTCTGTACTTCCTCAAACTACATGCCCTTCCACTTATCTTCATATCGTCTGCAAACTTTCCAACAAAGCCCACAGTTTCATCATGCAAAGCATTGACATATAACATGTGGTGTTCCATAGGGGTCTGTGATGGACTAATTCTTTTTATGTTATAGTCCATCACAGACCCCTATGGAACACCACAAGTCACCGGTGGCCAGCCAGAAAAGACTCCCTTTATTCCCACTCTGTCTCCTGCCAATCAGCCTCTGTGTTATCCATGCTAGAATCTTTCCTGTAATAGCATGGGCTTGTGAAACAGCCTCGTGTGGCACCTTGTCAAAGGCCTTCTGAAAATCTAAGTACACAACAGCAACTGATTCTCCTTTGTCTATCCTTGTTATTTCTTCAAAGAATTCCAACAGGTTTGACAAGCAAGTTATTTCCTTGAGAAAATCATGCTGACTGTGGCCTATTTTGTCACACGCCTTCAAATACTCTTAGGCCTCATCCTTAATTATTGACTCAAACATCTTCCCAACCACTGAGATCAGACTAATTGGCCTATAGTTTCCTTTCTTCTGCCTCTCTCCCTTCTTGAAGAATGGAGTGACATTTGCAATTTCCCATTCTTCTAGAACCATTCCAGAATCTAGTGATTCTTGAACGATCATTACTAATGCCTCCAAGATCTCTTCAGCCACCTCTTTCAGAACCTGGGGTGTACACCATCTGCTCCAGGTGACTTATCTACTTTCAGACCTTTCAGTTTCCCAAGAACCTTCTCTCTTGTTAGGGTAACTCCACGCATTTCATGCCCCCGACACCTAGAACTTCCCTCATACTGCTAATGTCTTCCACAGTGAAGACTGATGCAAAATACTTATTCAGTTTGTTTGCCATTTCATTGTCCCCTGTTACTACCTCTTCAGCATCATTTGCCTGCTGTCTGATATCCACTCTTGCCTCTCCTTTACACTTTGTATCTGAAGAAACTTTTGGTGTCCTCTTTAATATTATTGGCTAGCTTATTTTCATATTCCATCTTCACCCTAATTTTTTTTAGTTGCCTTCTGTTGGTTTTTAAGTTTTCCAGTCCTCTTAACTTACCACTAATATTTGCTCTATTATATGCTCTTCCATTGGCTTTTATGTTGGCTTTGACTTCTCTTGTTAGCCATGATTGTGTCATCTTTCCTTTAGAATACCTCTTCCTCTTTGGGATGTATACTATGTATCTGTGCCTTCTGAATTGCTTCCAGAAATTCCAACCATTGCTGCTCTGCTCTCATCCCTGCCAGCGATCTTTTCCAATCAATTTTGGCCCACTCCTCTCTCGTGCCTTTGTACTTCCCTGTATTCCACTGTAATACTGGTACACCTAACTTTTGCTTCTCCTTCTCAGATTTCAGGGTGAATTCGATCATATTATGATCACTTGCCTCTAAGGGTTCTTTTACCTTCAGCTCTCTAATCAATTTTGGTTCATTGCACAACACCCATCTAGAATAGCTGATCCTCTAGTGGACTCAACCACAAGCTGTTCTAAAAAGCCATCTCATAGGCACTCTAGAAATTCCCCGTCCTGTATTTCGGCACCAACCTGGTTTTCCCAATCTACCTGCATATTGAAGTCCCCTGTGACTATTGTAACATTGCCCTTTTGGCATGCGCTTTCTATCTCCCGTTGTAATTTGTAAGCCACATCCTACTGTTTGGGGGCCTGTATACAACTCCCGTCAGTTGCTTAGCACTCCGATAGTTCCTTAGCACTATCCACAATGATCCAACACCTGCTGACCCTATATCACCTCTTTCTAATGATCTGTTTCAGTTTTTACCAGCAGAGCAACACCACCCCCTCTGCCTTCCTGCCAGTCCTCTCCATACACTGTGTATTTTTGGATATTAAGCTCCCAGCTATAATCTTTCAGCCATGATTTACCCACAATATCATACCTGCCAATCTGCAACTGTGTTGTAAGATCATCAACCTTATTCCGTAAACTATGCGCATTCAAATACAACACCTTCAGACCTGTAATCATCCTTCTCAATGTTGTCCGCTTTTTACGTTGCAGCTCATCCTGTTGACTGCAATCTTGCTCTATCAGCAGCATCTCCTCACTGCACGTTGCCTCTGTTTGTAAGCCAGCTACCTATTCTTCAGTGCTGTTAGCTGCCTTTCCTATGATACTACTTGAATTGAAATATAGGCAGCTCAGGATACGAGTCGCACCATGTTCAACCTTCTGATTCCTAACTTTGTGTGTGGGCTTTCCAGCATCTGCCTCCCAGCCTCCCAACTAATTGTTCTGGTACTCTGGTTTCCTTCCCCCTGCAACTCTAGTTTAAACCCCACCATGTAGCATTAAACCTTCCCACTAGGGTATTAGTCCCCCTCCAGTTCAGGTGCAAACCGTCCCTTCTGCGCAGGTCCCTGCTTCCCTAAAAGGGGGTCCAATGATCCAAAAATCTTCTGCTCTCCGACACCAACTCCTTAGCCATGTATTAAACTGTATAATCTTTCTAGTTCTCGCTTCTCTAGCATCGACTTGGATAGCAATCCTGTGATCAAAATGCTGGTGGTCCTGCTGTTTAACTTAGCACCTAACTCCCTGAATTCCCTGTGCAGAACCTTGTCACATGTCCTACCCATGTTGTTGGTACTTACATGGACCACGACTTCTGGCTGTTCACCCTCCCACTTAAGAATGCTGAGGATTTGATCCGAGATATCCCAGACCCAGACACCTGGGAGGGAACATACCATCCAGGAATTTTGTTCTCGTCCATAGAGCCTCCCGTCTGTTCCCCTAACTAATGAATCCCCTATCACCACAGCTTGCCTCTTCTTCCCCCTTCCCTTCTGAGTCACAGAGGCAGATTCAGTGCCAGAGACCTGACAACTATGACTTCCCTCTGTTAGGTCATCCACTCCTCCCCCCCCCCCCCCCCCCTTCCCCGACAGTATCCAAAGTGTTATACCTTTTGTTGAGGGGCATGGCCACAGGGATCCTCTGTACTGGTTCCTTAACCACTTTCCCCTCCCTAATTGTCACCCAGTTTACTGCGTCCTGCACCATCACCCCCTCAGCCTCCCAAATAATCCTTAATGTGGTTTGTTGGAAGGTGCAGGTGGATGCACCTCTTGCAGTTGTAGTCGTCAGGGACACTGGAGGTCTCCCTGCTTTCCCACATTCTTCAAGAGGTACATTTCACTATACTACCTGGTATCTCTACTGTCCTAGCTGAGCAGATATAAAGAAGAGAAGGAAATAAACTTGAGCTGTTCTTTCCTTGGCTTTCTGTGCCTGAAACCTCTCTTCACAGAAACCTCGAAGAGCTAAAGCCTCAAGATCACCACTCTGACTGTGTCCACTCAGATGATGACTGCTGCGCTTGCCCCTACCTTCTTTTAGCTTGCTCTTCCTAATCAATCCGAAACACCGATTGACCGCTGGTCAAAGCTCTTTTTTGCTGCCCGACCCGCTGCTGCCTTTTATCCTCAGGCAGTGGACCTGATTGAAGTCTTGTCCTTTCCAAACTTTCGATGTCCGGATTATCTGCTGGTCAAAGCTCTCTTAACAAATTATAAAAATTCTATAAAAGTTTTATAAGAAATGAGACAATTACCAAAAGACAAATTCCATATTTATATCTGCACACACAATTCTGGAGGAACTTGCAGGTCAGCATGGTAGTATAATGCGTAGCACATTGCTTTATAGTACCAGCTACCCGGGTTCAATTCCTGCTGCTATGTGTAAGGCCTTTCTTTGTTTTTCTCCCTGTGACTGTGTGGGTTTCCTCCGGGTACAACAATTTCTTCCCACAGTCAAAAGGCGTACCAGTTGGTAGGTTAAGTGGTCATGGTAAATTGTCCTGTGATTATGCTAGGGTTAAATTGGGAGTTGCTGAGTGGTGTGGCTCAAAGGGCCGGAAGGACCTATTCTATCTCAATAAATAAATAGATATATGGAGGAAAATGAACATTCGCTATTTCTGGCCAAGACTCTTAATTATAATCAGGTTTATTGTCACTGACATTTTCTGGCAGTAGTGCAGTGCAGGCATAACAAATGACTATAAGTTATAATAAAACTAACGAGTACGAAAGAGTCCTGCATTCTTTGCCCTTTTGAACCTTGCCTCTGTGGTACAATTTAACTCTTTGCTCTGTCTGCATTTGTACCCATTCATTGTCTTGTCCTTCCTTACTTTCATGTTAACGCCCATTATCTTCTTGTAAACCTGCTAGCTCATCCTCAGTTCTATCATACTGGTTCTTATCCCCTGCATATTAGATTAAACTACTCCCAACAGCTCTAGTAAACCTGCCCACAAGAATATTCGTCCTCCTTGGATTCAAGTGCTACCCATCCCTTTTATACAGGTCACAGCTGCCCCTGAAGAGGTCCCAATTATCTAGAAATCAGAATCCCTGCATCCTGTTCCAATTCTTCAGCCGTGCATTTATCTGCCACCTCATTCTATTCCTATACTCACTGTCGCGTGGCTGGAGGGGAAAGATAAACAGAAGGTGATAGGAGAGGAGGGGGAGGGATGAAATAAAGAGCTGGGAAATTGATTAGTGAAAGAGATACAGGGCTGGAGAAGGGAGAGTCTGATAGGAGAGGACAGAAGGCCATGGAAGAAAGAAAAGGGAGGGAGGAGCATCAGAGGAAGGGGATAAGGTGAGAGAGGGAAAAGGAGATGAGGAATTTTTGGGGGGGGGGGATGTGGGGATGCATTGTCGGAAGTTTGAGAATTTGATGTTCATGCCATCAGGTTGGAGGCTACCTAGACGGGATATAAGGTGTTGTTCCTCCAATCTGAGTGTGACTTCATTGCGACAGTAGAGGCGGCAATGAATTGACATTTGGGAGTGGGAAGTAGATCTAAAATAGGTGGTCGAAGCCCTGTTGAGCCATTCTGACTCAGACCACTCCCACAATGACTGTTCCCATGATGACTGCTCCACTAGATGGTGGTACTCCTTTATGGAGACTGGATTTTTAAAGCTCTTCACTGGACCTGCGCGGGAATGCTTCAACTGCGCCTGCGCAACACTCCAACTAACCATTGGAGCTGTGCTTGGCCGCACAGTCATAAATGTTGTGATTGTGATCGAAGTCACCAGAGAAGCACTGAAGCTGGTGATATAGAAGTTTTTATTCAGCACAATAAGCAGGCATTCTCATGAAGACACTGTTGGTAGAGGCTCCCTGACCCAACATAACATCACATTTTTGTATGCTAAAGATCAAAGGTGACAACAGGACAATTCTCTAGAAACATTCATACTGCTTTTGAGTTACATATAAACACCTAGATCTTCACACCAACATTCAAGGCACCCTAAATTGAATGTTAATATCTGCTCTCTGAGCTGCATTCATGCATCTCAGATCAATGGGATGTTTCTTAGTTTCCAATCGACCCCAGTATGCAGCTCCAAGAATACCATTGTTCAGATCTACATTTTAAATTCAATCTACAATCCACTTTCAGAACTGAAGACTGATTGCTGTTGAAGATATTATTTGCTACGTTTTCATCACTCCAGAGTATGCCCTAACTGTGTAAACCAAATCGAGCTAGGGACCAAGCACATAGCCTTGTGCGCCTGTGCTGATGGAGGTTATGAGATGTTGCCAATCTGAACCGACTGGAGGCTATAAATGAAGTAATCGAGGATTCAATTGCACAAGGAAGTATTTGAGGCCAAGGTCTTGAAGTGTATTGATTAGTTTTGAGGGGATGATAGTATTGAATGCGGAGCTACAGTCGAGTAATAGCATCCAGATGTGCATCTTTGCTGTCCAGATGTTCCACGGTTGAGTGAAGAGCTAATGAAATGGCACTGTTGTGGACCTGTTGTGCCAGTAAGCAATTTGAAGCAGATCCAACTTGCTTCTCAGGCAGGAGTTGATGTATTTCATCACCAGCCTCTCAAAACACTTCACTGTGGATATAAGTGTAGTTGCATGATAGCCATTGAGAGAGGTTACAGTATCTTCTTTGGCACTGAGAATATACCTCAGACTGCCAAAGTGAGAGGTTCCATATCTCAGTGAACACTCTAGCCAGTTGATCAGTACAGGAATTTTGTACATGGTTGGGTACCCTGTCTGGACCGGATGGCTTTCTGTGGGTTCACCCTTTGGAAGGATGCTCGCATGTCGGCCTCAGAGACTGGATCAGCAGGGCCTTTGGAACTTCATGTTGGTTTCTTCATGTTTTGATGGTCAAAGCAAACATAGAAGCCATTGGGCTCATGGAAGCAAAGCTCAGTTGTCACTTATGTCGCTTAATTTTACGTTATAAGAAGTGATAGCATTCAAGCCCTGCCACAACTGTTGAGCATCCTTCATTGATCCAAGTTTAGTCTGGAATTGACATTTTGTCTGTGAGGTAGCATCCAGAAATAGGACCTGGACCTCTTGTAACTTTCTTGGTCACCAGGCTTGAATAGCTCTGATCTGACATTATGGTTGCTACAAGAAAGTGGCATGGCATGGTGGAGATCTTTGGATATTGCTGCCTTAAGGCAGTGCCTCCTAAAGATACTATTGATGTTAGGGAGGGATGTGCCCTTGAGTCCACTGGTTTCTGCAGCTTCTCAGATTACTTTGCATTCGATTTACCATACCGAACCAGGATGTAATCAGTTTGGATACTTTCTACAAGTTAGTGTTCTTTGATATTCATCAAATTGTTCTGATACAAACCAGGTACAGTAAGTACTTAATTGCAATACTAGCATTCCATGATTATTATGCAAAATATCATTAAAATTGATGAACTAGAAAAGCAGAAAGACCCGTGGATCTTCCACAACCATTCAATTAGTACAGGATGGAATTGTGTTTTATTATTTTCGATATAGTTTGAGAGATTGCAACCAAAGAAATGCTTACACTGTTGAGGATAATCAGAATTAAATGTTTATTTTTCAAGGCTCGTGTTTCATTCGTACTGATCAACTGGATGGTGAAACGGACTGGAAGCTTAGGATAGCTGTTTGTTGTACACAAAGATTGCCAGCATTGGGTGTAAGTATAATACTAATTTTATTTCCAGCTGTTAAAATGCTTTGTGACACAATGACACCAGTTTTATAAATAGTTTTATAAAATAGTTAGCTTCAGTTTTCTTCCTATATGCCAAATTATAGATTGACAATTGATTTTCTTAAGATGTTAACAGTACTGTGCAACTATATATTGGATTTTCTTAAACTGGTAAGGTTTCGAGCATGGCTATTGAATACATGTTGTTTAATTTTGTTGTGTCCAAAGAGTATTGCAGATTCGAAGTTTTCAGACTGAGTCAGGCGGATGTTGGCTGAGCAGAGCTAGTATTTTGCAGATATTGCTGCTGTGATTTTAGGGAAAAATGTTAGCCCAAATATTGAGGAGTTGTGACAGTGGAACAGTTAGCATTCACTGTGATTACCCCATGAAAGTTCCATGTTTGAATCTGGAAATCTTGGAAGTTGCTTTGAGTTATTTGTTAATAGCCAGTGGGATATGTTCCTCATAGAGACTATTTTGGGAGAAGAATTGTATCACAGATTTCTGTGTCTGCTCTGAAGCAATGCAAAGAGTATGTTCCCCTAGAATGGAGTGAACTGGTTGAGAGCAACTGGTAAGAATTTAATGGAATACCTAGATAGTTTAAAAACACATTTTTATACTTTGGCAAGATTTTTGACTTTGGCTTTCAAGAGTTTTGGATTTTTCCAACTTTCTTTAGATTTGAATGATGGTAACATTTATCCTGCGTGCCTTTTGTTCTTGATCCTTGCAAATATCATTTTATTTTTATTTTCTAAGAGTTAAGTCTTTGAAGTTTTCCTTAATTTGTGCTAGATATCCTTGAGTTACCACAAATCATGTACCTTTGAACGCATAGGGCCTTCACAGAGACAATCTTGCAATGTTGTATAGGCATAGTTGCCTGGGAAAATTCATATTTTACTTTCTTTTCAAGATCAGCAGCCAGCTAACCATGTTTAGCACTGATTTAAAAAAAAACTCCACCCTGAAGTATCTGCACACTTGAGCATCAGTGGTTCACTAAGCAGCCATTAGTTTGTATGTGGGCATCAACAATGTTACGAAATAATAAAATACATTGTTTTAAATTTGTTGACTGCCAAGATAGTAAATATAAAAGAATGGGCCTTTTAAAATTCAGAACTAATGTATGGACAGGTAGAAGAAGCATGTTCCTTGCCTGTATTGTTAATGAAAGATTACCATATGAAGGAAAGGGGGACTAATACTTGGAGATAAAGGAAATTAATCAGTATAATCTAAGAGGGTGTGACAAATCTTCTAAACCACCTCAAATCCAGGGCAGTTTATCGAAGCAGTTATCATTCTAAACTTGTACAGGGTCACTGTGGGCATGAGGAAAGGTTGAAGAAGGAAGCTTTAAAAAAAAAGCTTTCAAAGAAAGTGTTATAGTGAAGTGTAGAGGGAGAATACTACAGCTTGGGACCTTGGCAGCTGAAGGCTAATCTGCCATTGGAAGAACAATTAAATTCGGAGTGATCAATTCAAGGACCAGGAGGCAGTTGGTGATCAAAAGATAACTAACTTGAAGTAACCAGACCAGTTAATGTGTCATTAGTATTCTCGATCTTTAGCTGAAATACAAAAATGAAAATGGTATTCACAATGTAGAGCTTTCTTGCAAAACACATATGGCTAACTGATTAAAATCATGCATTAGAAGTATTTTATAGTCCAGCTGTTTGAAATTCCAGTTAATATGTGCTTGACAATCTGTACTGATAAGGAGCAATTTATCCTTCATTATGTTATCCAAAGCTGTATAATGGTGCAAACAAATCTGAAAGGGTAAATTCCTGCTGTACTTGCGAACCAAGAAGTCAAGTAATTGCTTATATTTTAAGAATGTAATTGCATTTCTACCATGCAAACAAATGTGTATATATGTGCAAATACTTGCTTCCATTAACTTCTTGATTATTTGTGTTGTTAAAATAGAAATTAATATCATAAATAACCAGCAGGATACATAATTTATTCCATGCTTGAGGCATCTGAATTATGTGATGCTGCGTTGCTGCTTATAAACGGCTTTTAAGTTATGCAAGCCATTGTAGCTCCAATGTGCCCACCTACTTACTTAGAAATTGTTTCCCACATTTTGAAATTTTTGGCAATGCAAAACTGTAACATACATTACCCATGAAGATTGAGCTGGGAAATAAAAAAAATCATTACTGCAGTGTTCAATCAGATAATTAATTGAATCTACTTGTAGTTCTATGTGAAGCTGTCTGAACTCACTCTTTTAAGAATTTGTCATTTTGCCATTACATAAATAGCAATTTTTCTAAAATTGCATTTTCTAAAATAAAAACAGCTTCCTGTCTGTAGGGTGGCTTTATTTTCAGAATTCTAGTGAACTGTTAAGAACTCTGTCCTCCTCAAGAAAGCATGGGTTTGCTTATGCTATTTCTCAAAGGCAGGTGAAGCTTGAATGCTGGGGACACAGATTTTGCAGATGCTGGAGATCTTGAGGAACACACAAAATGCTGGAAATGAATCTCCCATAGATACTACCTGGCCTGTTCCTCCTTTTTTTGCATGTGAAGCTTGAATGGGGATACAGACAGTGTTTTAACCCAAAATATTGACAATATCTTTCCTGCTGTAGATGCTACTCCACCTGCTGAGTTCCTCACACAGATTGTTTGAAGCCTGAATGGGACTTTGCATAAAAAAAACTGAATTGTGCTGTGAAGTGGTGATGGTTTTATTCAAAAAGTCATTTACAGACTAGAAAAGTTGGAACTACTCCTCTAGCTACTTATTCATAACTTACAGTAAAGTATTCATTGTTAACTCTACAGTCACCAACCCTACCTGTGATTTGAGAGACATTTAATGTGTAGGCACAACTAATAGGTTTAAGCATTCTTAGTAGTTAATGCTGTTTAACTAGATGCTTTAAGATAGGGAGATGAGGGTTCAAAGTACATTCAAAGCATGAGAAGTATTCTGTGTGCTTGAGCCAATTACTGATTGGTAATCTTATTAATTATGTAAATTTTGTGGAATAATGAAGACTTGAAGGTGTTTTACAATCAGGCACTTGCTCTTGAAACCATTTACTTTGTTATAAAATAGAACCACATCATAAAAACTTTTTAATAGAATGATACAGAGTTTAAAGTTCAAAGTAAAATTTATTATCCAAGTACACATACAGTACCATATATACCTTAATACTCATTTTTCTGCAGGCACTTGTAGGAAAATAAGTACAATGTAATTTATATAAAAAAAATTATACATAAAGACTGACAAGCAGCTAGTGTGCAGAAGATGATTAATTGTGGAAGTAAAAAAAATAGTACTGAGTTTTGAAGAGTTTTTGAAAGTAAATCTGTAGGTTACTGAATCAGTTTAGAGTAATGGTGAGTGAAGTTATCCACACTGGTTCAGAACCTGATGGTTGCAGGGTAATAACTGTTCCTGAACCTGTCGATTTGGGACCCAAAGCTTATGTACCTCCTGTCGGATGGAAGCAATGAGATGAGAACATGGCCTGGGTAGTGGGGTCTCTGACGATGAATGCTGCTTTCTTATGCCAGTGCTCCATGTAAATGTGTTTGATGGCAGCGCAAGAGTAGCCCTTGACACTCCAGGGTGCTATTTAGATTATTCTTACAATCTGAACCTTTGCTGTAGCTGTGCAGATTTGGGCTATTTAAGTGCTCACGTAGGTAGATTACAGATGTTAAAATTAGCCATCTTTCTTTGAGACAGATTGTTTTTCTTGCCTCTTTCCACATCCTACAAATTAGCTCAGATCTTTGTACCCTAATTGTTAAGAGAATTGGGTTTTCACCTGTCTTGACCTTATTTAATTTTGCATAACTCAGTTAAGTCTTTCCAGGTCCCCTTGTTTCTAAAGACTCCTATTTTGTTGGTCTCTGCTTATTATTATTATACAATCGTGGCAGCGTCCTTGTAAATTTCCTCAGTACCCTTTCATTGTCAGCATATGCTTCCTGTATTGTGGTAGACAAAAATGTATGCAGGATTTGAGCTCTAGCAGAATCTGTGTGTTCTTTGATAACCTCCAGCAGCCTAGAATTTTCTTCCTCAATATTAATCACACTGCCAGTTGTGATGTCATTTGCTGTTGTGGCCACTGCATTTAACTTTATCATAAATTTACATCACCGTGAAGCAAGCTATGTAATACTGAGCCTGCATATTTTCTGACTGGGGAGCTACACTCTATGTCCAGTTTATTAGGTACAGTACGTACCTAATAAAGATGCTCTTCTGCATACCACTGTTGGAACGTGTGATTATTTGAGTTACTGTCACCTTCGTGTCAGCTTGAACTAGTCTGGCTATTTTCCTGTGATCTCTCTCATTAAGAAGGTGATTTTGCTCACAGAACTGCCACACACTGGATGTTTTTGTTTATTGCATCATTCTCTGTAAATTCTAGATACCAGATCCCAGGAGATCAACAGTTTCTGAGATACTCAAACTGCCCCCTTCTGGCCCCAGAATAATTCCGTGGTCAAAGTCATGTGGATCACATTTCTATCCCTTTCTGATGTTTAGTCTGAACAACAACTAAATCTTTTGAAACACAAGAACATAAGAAGTAGGAGTAGGCCATCTGGCCCATCAAGCCTACTTCGGCATTCAGTAAGATCATCGCTGATCTGACCATGGACTCATCTCCACCTACCTGCCTTTTCCCCATAACCCTTAATTCCCTTACTATGCAAAAATTCTTGTCTTAAATATATTTACTGATGTAGCCTCCACTGCTCCATTGGGCAGAAAATTCCGCAAGTTCACCACTCTTTGGGAAAAGTAGTTCCTCTTGACTGTGTCTGCATGTTTTTATGCATTGAGTTACTGCCGCATGATTGGTTCATTAGATATTTGCATTAATAACAGGTGTACCAGTGTACCTAGTAAATTGTCTAGAGTATATATAATGCAGGCCTAGCAATGAGATTCCCTAGTTCTGTTTTCTAGTTCAACCTAAAGCACCTCATTTGATGTTTCTTATATTTCAGTCTACTAAGCTGCAGTAGTTTCCTTAACCAGTAATGTTACACCACCCTAAATCACCTGAAAACCCCTGTAACCAGGAAAGCTGAGCTGTGTTTTCTAACCTTCTTTAAGTCATTTGCTGGTAATACATGCAATCTTATTCCACATGTTATTGCTTTCAATTAATCACTTTTTATTTCCATGACACCATGCCTTAAAGTACACACATCTATTTCTTTAAAATATCTGAATATTTTAATGCTAACTTTGTGCTGTTAAAATCGCTGTCATTTGTGCTATATGAAAATTTAAAAATATCAAATAAAAATTTATGTTGACTAAAAATGACACTGCTTTTATATAGTCCTTTGGACCAGGAAAAATTCCAAGCCACTTCAGCCAAAAATAAGATGGATTGCTTCTGGCAGTCTGATATCAGTTCTCCAAATAGTGATGTGTAATTTGGAGAAATCAGTTGCTGCCAGAAACACTAAATGGAATATTATTACTCTTTAAGTATCGAAATCCAGCTCTGTCTTGTCGGTTCTTTCTGAAAGAACAGAAAAGGCAGAGTTCTGTTGGACATAATGTACAATGAGAGCATTGGCCAGCTCCTTACAGAGGTGGGTTGTAAAGTGAGGAGAGGCAGGAAAGCCAGCCTTCAATTGCTTATACATAAACAAAGATCACTCCTTCCCAAACAAACTTTTACATGTCATCTCTCTCAATCCATAGACTTTCTAGCTATACAAGTCTGAGAATTATCTTATGAGAGTTTAATCTATTTTTTTTCTAAAATCAAATTTGTTTGATAAATTGGACAGAATTTTGAATAATAATCTACATCACTATAATGTCAGCTGCCTTCCCTTTCCAGAAGAAGGTGATAACCACCTTTCTCCTCCCTCAATTGCAGTCCGTCTGCCAGATGGGTTTCAGAAAGAAGAGCTATGTCAATCTGGCATCTCCTCAGTTCTCTGACTATGATCACAGTTTTCCTCTCTAGTCAATCACTGATTGCGCTATCAGTGTGCACAGTCTAGGCCCCAAATGTCATATTTCTTTGTTTCTAACGGCATATGATGATCCCTCTTGATGCGGTAAACCAGTCAGAAGGTTAAGGCAGGCTATTTTTAGGGCACCTTTTCCAGCCGCTTCCGTAATGTAGAGTGGGTTCTAAATAGGGCTGCTCAGTCATGGGTGCAGCTGCTGAAATGCCGATTCTGCCTTAATCTAAGAGCCCAGAGACTGAATCAGTCAGGATTGGTTTGATGATAATGACATGTGATGGAATAACTTATCTCCAAGAAAAGGAAAGCTCTTTGTACTCGACAGAATGACATTGGCGGCAAGACCAAAAGAGAAGCTTAGTCCAGAGCCAAGGCAAATGCTCAGCACAGGGTGAGGGAGCTAAACAATTATTGATGTACTGAGAAAGCCCTAGAAATCCAGGTACTGGCAGACTTTTGTGAGACAAAAGGCTTCTTCAGTGCCTCCAAAGCAGTTGTAACCTCCAAATTAGTTCAGATTAAACCCCATGTTCAAAGGATAGGAAGGACTTGCTAAAGGATTGGAGGAATAGTAACAATCAATGGAGAGAGCACTTCCAAGGTTTTCTTAACCACAACAGCAATGCTGAACCAAAGGCTACTAACCAAATCCTGTAGAGATCTGTGAAGAAAGGCATTGGGGAACTTCATAGTCTGATGCCATCAAGAGTCTGAAATGCAACAAAGCCACTGGTCCTGTCAAGATCCCAGTAGAGATTGTCAAGGAAGGTGGACCAACCCTTCTACACCACATACATGCCTTCCTCCTGAAGGTCTGGGAAAAGGAACAACTGCCCTCAGAACTCAGGTTCTGATAATGACATTCAAGAAGGGAGACAAGGCAGATTGTGGCAATTACAGGGGCATCTCCCCCCGTCAACAATAAAGTGCTTGCACTTACTGAATCCTTGACACCGACTTCTATTATCTGCAGAAGTACTCCCTGAATTACAGTGTGGTTTCTGCCCCATCTAGAGATATCAGACGTGATCTTCACAGCATGCCAGTTACAGGAAAAGTGCTGTGAACAAAGACAACCCTTGCTCTTGGCCTTCATAGATTTGACAAAGGCATTTAATACAGTAGCTGCCAAGCTCTCTGGCATATACTATCAAGACATAGTTGTCTGATAAGTACTCATGAAAACTGAGGCTACTGCATGATGCCATGTCAACCACAGTGCTCAACAATAGTGGTGCTGAATCAGAACTCTTCACTGTTAAGACAGGAGTCAGAAGGGCTATATCATTGTGCCCTTACTATTTGTTATCTTTGTAGCTGCCATCCTACACCTCATTAGACAAGACCTGCTACAGGGAATCTGAATTGTGTATAGAATGGACAACAAGCTTTTCAGCCCTCAACTGGCTCAGGACCAAGAACAAGGGCAGCACCACCTCTATCTTGAAGCGTCAGTATGCGGATGACAACACCATCAGAGTACACTCCGACAAAAGACATCCAATGTATTCTGAACGCCCTTACCAAGGCATATAGAGCCCTGGGTCTTGTTTTGAGTAAAACAAAAGTCACAGATCCTATATCACCAACTTCCCAACCAGCCATTTATGTAGCCCATCAGAAAATAAAAGTTGAAAATATTGCACTTAAAAATATAGGTACTTTTCTCTATCTTACCAGCATTCCCTCTTCAAAAGCAGAGGTTGACTCAGAGATCAAAAGCCGACATTGACTTGGAGATCAACCACCACTTGAGTAGTGCTAGTGGAGTCTCTGCAAGATTAAGGAAAAAAGTATTTGAAGATCATGACCTACAGGTCCAAACAAAACATACTCTATAAAGCAGTCCATTACTGTATGGTGTTGAATCATGGGCCACCTAGAATAGACACACAAGCCCTGGAACAATACCACCAAAGATCCTAATGAAAGATTTTGAAGATCGTATAGAAGGACAGAGGCACTAACACCAGCGTACTGGAGGAGGCCAACATGAACAGCATTTCCACCACAATAAAGCAACACTAACTCTGATGGTTAGGTCATGTTATTCGGATGCCGAATGCCTAAACGGATCCTTTACTTTCAAGCTGGAGGAAGGTCAGTGAGCCCCCGGAGAGCAGAGGAAATGCTTCAAAGATGATATCAAATTCAGCTTGAAGAAATTCAACATTACATCTAAAAATTGGGAAGACAATATACTCAACAGATATACCTTTAAGAAATGCAAACAACAGGAATTCTGCAGATGCTGGAAATTCAAGCAACACACATAAAAGTTGCTTGTGAACGCAGCAGGCCAGGCAGCATCTCTAGGAAGAGGTGCAGTCGACGTTTCAGGCCGAGACCCTTCGTCAGGACTAACTGAAGGAAGAGCTAGTAACAGATTTGAGACGGGGAGGGGGAGATCCAAAATGATAGAAGACAGGAGGAGGAGGGATGGAGCCAAGAGCTGGACTGGTGATAGGCAAAAGGAATACGAGAGGATCATGGGACAGGAGCTCTGGGAAGAAAGACAAGGAGTGGGGAGGGGAGGGACCCAGAGGATGGGCAAGGGGTATATTCAGAGGGACAGAGGGAGAAAAAGGAGAGTGAGAGAAAGAATGTGTGTATAAAAATAAGTAACAGATGGGGTACGAGGGGTCCCTCTGAATATACCCCTTGCCCATCCTCTGTGTTCCCCCCCCCCCACTCCTTGTCTTTCTTCCCGGACCTCCTGTCCCATGATCCTCTCGTATTCCTTTTGCCTATCACCTGTCCAGCTCTTGGCTCCATCGCTCCCCCTCCTGTCTTCTCCTATCATTTTGGATCTCCCCCTCCCCCTCCCACTTTCAAATCTGTTACTAGCTCTTCCTTCAGTTAGTCCTGACGAAGGGTCTCGGCCTGAAATGTCGACTGCACCTCTTCCTAGAGATGCTGCCTGGCCTGCTGCATTCACCAGCAACTTTGATGTGTGTTACCTTCAAGAAATCTGTTCAAGAGGGAGCTGCAGTACATGAGAGCAATAGCTGTGAAAGGAGAGCATGAGTAGCCAAAAGACCTAATCACTAGCCACAACCACCATTTACTCATGTCCATACTGCTGCAGAATATGTGGATCCCAGAATGGCCTCTACAGCCACCTGAGGACCCACCAATAGACAACCCCTTAGGAGAACGTCTTACTCAAATCAAGTGATCTCAAGAATGAATTAACATCATTAAATTGTCTGTCCGAACCCATATGATGAAGAGAGGGGTTCTGAGACTCTCTTCACTTGAATGAGGAAATCACTAGAGAACAGAAATTATCTTTTAAAAAACATTAAATTGAAGTAACAGTTTAAATATTTTTATGTTTAAGTTATAATATTTCAACTTCAGTAACATAAAACAAAAATTAACACAATGCATGCTTTTTGCCTGCCAGAGATATTTTTACAATTCAAAGTTCAACTTTATTATCAAAGTACAGTACATGTATGTCAGCATATACAGCCCTGAGGTTCATTTTCTTGTGGGCATAGTCAATAAATCTAACAACCATAAAAGAAACAAGTGAAAGTCTGCTGATGCTGGAAATCCAAGCAAAGCAGAAAGTGCTGGAAGAACTCAGCAGGCCAGGTAGCATCTGTGGAAAAGAGTAAACTGTCAACATTTCGGGTCAAGACCCTGTGTTAGGACTGGAGAAAAAAGATGAGAAGTCAGAGTAAGAAGGTTGGGTGGAGGGAAGGAAGAAATGGAAAGTGGTAAGTGAAACCAAAAGGAGGGAGGAGTGAAGTATAGAGCTGGGAAGTCGATTGCCGAAAGAGGTAAACGGTTGGGTGGGGGAAATTTGATAGAGGACAGAAGGCCCTAGAAGAAAGGGAAGGGGGAGGAGCACCAGAGGGAGGTAATGGGCAGGCAAAGAGATATGGTGAGAGAGGGAAATGGGAATGGTGAAAGAGAGGGAGGGGGGCATTACCAGAAATGCGAGAAATCAATGTTCATGCCAACAGGTTGGGGGCTACCCAGATGGAATATAAGGTGTTGCTCCTCCAGCCTGAGTGTGGCCTCATTGCAGCAATAGAGGAGGCCGTGGACTGATAATAGCCTGATGTTTGAGAAGTGATAACTGTTCCTGAGCCTGGTGGTGTAAGACCTGCAGCTCCGGTACCACCCTCCTGATGGCAGCAGCGAGAAGAGCATGAACTGTGTGGTGGGGATACCTGATGATAGAAGCAAGCTGCTTTCCTGTGACAACGCTCCTTATAGATGTGCTCAATGGAGGTGAGGGCTTTGCCTGTGGTGACTGGGCGGCATCGTCTACTTTTCTATCTAAGGGCATTCATGTTTCCATACAAGACTGTAATGCAGCCAGTCAATATACTCTACACCACACGGCTATAGAAGTTTGTCAAAGTATTAGATGTCATGCTGAATCTTCGTAAACTTCTAAGGAAGTAGAGGCATTTCTGTGCTTTCTTTGTAATTGCAGTTTCATGCTGTGGCCAGGACAGGTCCTTTGAAATGATAACACTGAGAAATTTAAAGTTGCTGACTCTTGTTTAGTATAATGCCTCATTGGCTTTGACAATGAGCAAGCTCTGCCCACTGCTCTTTCTTCTGTCAAAGGAATCTGACCTGTCCAGGGGCCTGTCCTTATAACAACAATGCCTGAAGCTGTCTCACCACAGTGGCCAGTCTCTACCCCATTGCCAGCCTCCCAGATCTGGACTGCGAGAGTATGGTGTTCCTTCCTATCTAGCTTAGGTGGATGCAGGTAACTAGTACCTCAGCCCAGGGAGATTCATTGCTATATTTTGCATTCCATAGTTCAAATTTTTAAGCAGCTGGTTTGGATCATATTCCTTCTCCATTTGTTCTGAGGAAGGATCTTGAAATCCTGAAATGGTAGCTGCTTATTCCTCTCCATAGATGCTGCCTAACCTACTGAGTCCCTCAAACATTGTGTGTGTGTGTGTTACTCCTTCTCCATAAGGGTGCTATCTCCTACACTCCTCCCCCCCCCACCCCCACCCCCAGACCCACTTGGCTTGTCAGATATACTAATGCTTCCCATGAGTGATCACTGAAAGGTAGTACGTAGTGTCTTTTATGAATTGCTGTGCTCATTGTTACAGAACCTCTGATTAATGTTTCCATATCGAACACTGCTGTGTACATACATCTATTGATGCTTCTGGACACATCTTCAGTGATGTTCCTGGAATCATCGGGTGTTTCGAGTCTTTCAACATCATACAGCCTCTTCCAGGTGACCCAGCCGGGGCTGATCAGACCCCAGCTTGTGTCCAGATGGCTAGCTACTTATGACTCCATGGCTCCCCTCTTTTGAGCCACAGCCATCTTGAGGCCCTCTCTGCTGCATTGGTGGTACTGCGGATGGCTCTGCTCTTGAAAGATCAGATCAGAAATGAAGATTTGTTCCAGTTTGAAATACCCACTGAATCATTGTGAGCTCTTCTCAAAATAATTTGTTGATCTCTTCTGACGCTGATCATTCAATATCATGCCTGTTATAATATATATCCCATTGGTTTCACTTCCATAGGGATGCAATGATCATGAACGCAAGAAAATGGGAACAGGAGTGGATGATCAAACTGCTCAAGCCTGTCCCACCACTTAGTATGAATATGTGATCCATGCTGACCTCAACTCCTCCTCTGTGTCAGATTACCCACAAACCTCAATTCCTCAACCTTTCAAATATTGAACTATCTCCATCTTAATTTTGTCTGAGCTGGCCTTCATCACCTTCCAGTGATTGACTCCTCTCAGAGTACAGATTTATTATCTGTCACTTCTCTCCATTTTTACTGTAAAAATATATAATTGTGGCCTCCTATTTTATGTTAGCACCGTGTCTTTGCAAAGCTTTTTTTATTCCTATTGCTTCATTTGAATGTGGCATGCATTTGTATGCATCTTTAAAACCTTTACATTTAATATAATGGTTATTTCAGCACCCAATAAATGCATTGGTCATCAGCAATTTTGCGGGTATTTAGATTGTTTAGTATTTAACTTTGCTCTCTTGCCATTTCTTCATTATTCTCTAATCCTGGTGCACTCTGAAACACTACAAAGAAGAAAACATCTTTCATGACAGTCAGATTGATTAACAAAGCATGCAAACTTATTTGTAATGATACTATATTTGCAGTGCATATTCTGAGGCTAAAACTGTGCTGAAATTTCCAGGAATTTTATATTATTTGAAGTATAGTTGATATATTTCAGAACTGCAGAGAGTAAATTTTAAGTGTCTGTAAAATACAAACATTCTTTGTGTATTTCTTTGCACATTGCTGTTTTTTTAAATGAGCTCTGCTATATTTGAATTTTCTTAAAATTCTTTGCTATCCTTGTACAGTCACCTTAGCAGCTAGTTGTTACTCATGGAATGTCCTCCCACAATTTTGAAATGTAGACAGATACATTCCAGTTGAGAAGCTCTATGGAAGAATGTTTTATATTTAGCTTTTGACAATTTGACCACATTCAGTAAATTGGAAATCATGAATATTATTTTGAATTACAAGTACTTTAATATGCTGTGATGTGCAGAAATAACATAGCAGAATGATGAAGGCCTTTTTAATCATCATTTAAGTAAACCATTAACATGTTCATTAATATGTGACCTGATGTTATTTGAATGCAGTTAATATAGCTTTTCATAAATACCATAAATTGTGCATTGTTAGCCAATGAGTATTCATACCTTTGGTTAATTATGCAAGCGGTAGATTTGTATAAGTGGGCAGAAAAAAAAGGAGACTATGGCATATTTGTCACAAGGTCAGGATTAATATTGTTGATTTTCCTGAAAACTGCTTGACCACTTATTTTTCAACTTCAGGCAATCTTTTTGGTAATGAATACATACATTATTTTATGGTTTATGTGGTTTTTCAGTGCATAAAGAAGTTATTAACAATTACAGTTAAATTTGGATGATAATAAATCAAGAAAATGGTCAATTTCAAACATTTTTGTTGGAAAATGCTTCCTGCTTTATGCCAGAAGAAATAGAGAACGTAGCCATAATTTAACTAAGTGGCAAAATATTAATCCAGTTTCTGTGGCAGTTCAACTAAAATGGAGCTTAATTAAATTTCAAACTTAAAATCAACCCTTTGAAAATTGAATTTGGTCTTACTTCGAAAGCATCAGCAATGTTAATTGCTGTCTGAAATTATAGAGCCGTATATATCTAGAAGTGCAGCATCATTGAAGGTTGATGGTTTCTAAATTAAGATTAAAAAGTTAATAGGTTTGCATTTAGTTTCGATTGAATTGGGGTCACTTAAGAAATGGAAATGTGAGCATTTAGTAAATTTTAGTTATATGGCATTATTGGCAAAAAGATGTTTTTATAATAAACTATTAAGAAACATGATCCAAATTGTAGAAATTTAAATGTAAAATGATTACATGTTAACATGATGCTGTTGTAATTTTTAAGTTTATTTGGACTTGAACAAAATTTATATGATGTCACAAATGTGCATATAAAATTATAGTTATATCTTAAATGGTATTTTACTTGAAGGATTCAGGTGTTGTCTCAAGCCTTCATACTTAGAGAAACCTTGGGCTTTGTGCTGCATATTAATTCCATTTCAATTTCAATATAGTATAATTAATGCAAAATTGGAAGAGTGAGACTGACAAATTAGCTTGTCAGAAATGTATTAAGTTCATAAAAACTTTTCATAAGCAATCAACATTTAGACTCTGGAAGGATTAACTCTTGTTAATTTACAATTGTTAAACATGTTTTTATTTTCAATTCAATGACTCAGAAGTAATTTTTGCTTGTGCTGCAACTTTAATATTGAAAACTAAATAGTAGTACTCTTGGGTATTGAGAGACTTTTGAAAAGTAGGCCTTTTAAAATATTGTTTAAACTATTGTTTATTCCATGCCTCATAATGTTCATGTTGATTAATGTCACAATGTCTTGGGGTGTGTTTGTGAAGTATTGTGAAATTTCCTGAGGATGTGAATCGTTCAAAAGTAAATAAGTTGTATTTGTTCTTCAGGAGCTGGTAGCATTTAAATGAAATTCAAAGGTGATGCATTGATGCATTCCTTTTTATGCAATACTCCCAATTAAATTTGGCTCTCTGTTAAGGACAGGTAGAGCATATGAATGTCACTTATTCACTACACTAAATTAAAATCTTTCAAAATTATCCAACTTGAAATCTAAGATTGTACAGTTTATATAGCTTGGCTAAATTTCTTGAAGAAATGTTTCAATGTCAATTCACCTTCCCCAGTTGTCTAAATACAAGAAGTTCTGCAGATGCTGGAAATTCAGAGCAGCACACAGAAAAAATGCTGGAGCAACTCAGCAGATCAGGCAGCATCTATGAAAATGAATAAACTGTCAACGTTTTGGGCTAAGACCCTTCATCAGGACTGGCGAGGAAGGGGGAAGACCCCAGAATTAAAAGGTGAGGGGAGGTGAAAGGGAAAGGTAAAGGGCTGGAGAAGAAGGAATCTGATAGGAAAGGAGAGTGGACCATGGGAAAAAGTGAAGGAGGGGCACTGGGGGAGGTGATAGGTAGGCAAAGAGAAAAGGTAAGAGATCTGAGCAGGGAATAGAAGAGGGTAGGGGGAATGGGTAAAGAAAAAGAGGGAAAAAATGACTGCAAGGAGAAATTGATGTTCCTGCCATCATGTTGGAGGCTACCATCTTGGCAGAAGAGGCTGTGGGACTGATATGTCAGAATGGGAAGAGGAATTAAAATGGTTGGTCATCGAGAAATTCAGCTTTTGTCAGGTGGAGCAGAGGTGCTTCACAAAGCGGTCCCCAATTTACAGTTGCAAGAAAAAATTTGTGAACCCCTTGCAATTACTTGGTTTTCTGCATTAAGTACTCGTAAACTGTGGTCTGATCTTCATCTAAGTCACAATAACAGACAAACACAATCTAATAACACACAAACAATTGTACTACTTCCCTTCAATACCAAGTACACCATTTAAACAATCATAGTCTAGGTTCAAAAAGTGTGTGTACCTCTGGGGTAATACATTCTACAAAAGCTATTTGGAGTCAGGTGTTCCAGTCAATGAGATGAGATTGGAGATGTGGGTTGTTGAGGTGCCCTGCCCTATAAAAAGAACACACAAAGTCAGGTTACTTTCAGAGCCTGCTGTTCTCAAGAAAAATCTGTTCATGTGCACCATGCCGTGATCAAAACAACATTCAGAGGACCTTTGAAGAATAATTGTTGGGATACATGAAGCTGGAAAAGTCTACAAAAAAGCATTTCTGAAGGCCTGAGTGTTCATCAGTCCACAGTAAGAGAAATTGTCTAGAAATGGAGGAAATTCAGTACTGTTGCTACTCCCCGTAGGAGTGGATAGCCTGCAAAAGTCACACCAAGAACACAATGTGCAATGCTGAAGGAGGTGATAAAGAACCTAGGGATAACAGCAAAAGGCCTGCAGAAAATTCTGGAACTTGCTGAAGTCTCTGTTCATATGTCCACTATAAGAAAAAACACTGAACAGGAATGGTGTTCGTGGAAGGACACCACAGAGGAAACCACTACTCTCCAAAAATAAATTGCTGCATGTCTCAAGTTTGCAAAAGACCACTGAGATGTTCCACAATATTCTGTGGACTGATGAGACGAAAGTTGATCTTTTTGGCAGAAATGCACATTGCTTTGTTTGGAGGAAAAAGGGCACTGCACACCAACACCAAAATATCATCCCAACTGTGAAGTATGGTGGAAGGAGCATCATGGTTTGGGGCAAGGCATTATACGGGAGAATGTCAGGGTAGTGGTCCATCACCTGAATCCTAATAGAAGTTTGATGATGCAACAGGACAATGATCTGAAACAGGAGTAAATCAACAACAGAATGGTTTAAAAAGAAGAAAATTTGTGTTTTGGAATGGCCAAGTCAGAGTCCAGACCTTAACCCAATGGACAACACACATCAAAGTTGCTGGTGAACGCAGCAGGCCAGGCAGCATCTGTAGGAAGAGGTGCAGTCGACGTTTCAGGCCGAGACCCTTCGTCAGGACTAACTGAAGAAAGAGTGAGTAAGGGATTTGAAAGTTGGAGGGGGAGGGGGAGATCCAAAATGATAGGAGAAGACAGGAGGAGGAGGGATGGAGCCAAGAGCTGGACAGGTGATTGGCAAAAGGGGATACGAGAGGATCATGGGACAGGAGGTCCGGGAAGAAAGACAGGGGGGGGGGAACCCAGAGGATGGGCAAGAGGCATATTCAGAGGGACAGAGGGAGAAAAAGGAGAGTGAGAGAAAGAATGTGTGCATAAAAATAAGTAACAGATGGGGTACGAGGGGGAGGTGGGGCCTAGCGGAAGTTAGAGAAGTTGATGTTCATGCCATCAGGTTGGAGGCTACCCAGACGGAATATAAGGTGTTGTTCCTCCAACCTGAGTGTGGCTTCATCTTTACAGTAGAGGAGGCCGTGGATAGGCATGTCAGAATGGGAATGGGATGTGGAATTAAAATGTGTGGCCACTGGGAGATCCTGCTTTCTCTGGCGGACAGAGCGTAGATGTTCAGCAAAGCGGTCTCCCAGTCTGCGTCGGGTCTCGCCAATATATAAAAGGCCACATCGGGAGCACCGGACGCAGTATATCACCCCAGTCGACTCACAGGTGAAGTGTTGCCTCACCTGGAAGGACTGTTTGGGGCCCTGAATGGTGGTCAGGGAGGAAGTGTAAGGGCATGTGTAGCACTTGTTCCGCTTACAAGGATAAGTCCTTCCAGGTGAGGCAACACTTCACCTGTGAGTCGACTGGGGTGATATACTGCGTCTGGTGCTCCCGATGTGGCCTTTTATATATTGGCGAGACCCAACGCAGACTGGGAGACCGCTTTGCTGAACATCTACGCTCTGTCCGCCAGAGAAAGCAGGATCTCCCAGTGGCCACACATTTTAATTCCACATCCCATTCCCATTCTGACATGCCTATCCACGGCCTCCTCTACTGTAAAGATGAAGCCACACTCAGGTTGGAGGAACAACACCTTATATTCCGTCTGGGTAGCCTCCAACCTGATGGCATGAACATCGACTTCTCTAACTTCCGCTAGGCCCCACCTCCCCCTCGTACCCCATCTGTTACTTATTTTTATGCACACATTCTTTCTCTCACTCTCCTTTGTCCCTCTGAATATACCTCTTGCCCATCCTCTGGGTCCCCCCCCCCCCTTGTCTTTCTTCCTGGACCTCCTGTCCCATGATCCTCTCGTATCCCCTTTTGCCAATCACCTGTCCAGCTCTTGGCTCTATCCCTCCCCCTCCTGTCTTCTCCTATCATTTTGGATTTCCCCCTCCCCCTCCCCCTCCAACTTTCAAATCCCTTACTCACTCTTCCTTCAGTTAGTCCTGACGAAGGGTCTCGACCTGAAACGTCGACTGCACCTCTTCCTACAGATGCTGCCTGGCCTGCTGCGTTCACCAGCAACTTTGATGTGTGTTGCTTAACCCAATGGATGTTGGAGGCAAAGTTGATGAAATTGACGAGCTCAGCATGGGTGCATGAAGCAGCACCAATGCTGTTGTCAGTATAGCAGAGGAAGAGTTGGAGAGCATTACCAGGGAAGGCTTTGAGCCAACGTAGCCAAAGAAAAGGCAGGCATAGCTGGGGCCCATGCGGATGCCCATGACTACGCTTTGAGTTTGGAGAAAGTGGGAAGAGCTGAAGGAGAATTAATAGAGGACTAGTTTTGCCAGATGGAGGATGGTAGTAGTGGAGAGTCAAGAAAAAAAAGCAGAGAGCTGTAAGGTCTCCTTAATTTTCTGATAGAATTGTATACAGGCTGGATGTGCATGGTGAAAATGAGACTTGAAGTGTTGGGGGAATTGAAAGTTGTTCAGATTGAGAGCATGTGAAGTGTCATGGATGTAGGTGGGGTAAGGACTGAATTGAGTGGAATAAATGTCTAAATGTTTGAATAAAAAGTAAGTTTTTTTATATATCAGAAAACTTTATCTTATAAATGGCATTTTACCAAAACTATTTATGTATATGGAATGCCACCTACTGGGCTAATGTCAAAATGACATTAATGTATAGCACAGATACCGGGACACTAAAAGTTACAGCTTCATTACTGCATTAAAAACCACCCAAGTACATTTTGCATTGCTGATTTCTACCTGCGCATTTGCAGTTAATATTTAATTGTGGTTGGAAGATTAACTTTCTTTTTGAATGGCGAGTCCAGAGTACAAATCTACCTGTGTAGTGTTAGAAGTTGCTCAAACTCTGACACTGGTACATCTTGGAGACTGTGTTCTTGGGATTAAATTAGAGCTGCTTCCTGCATGATAACTTGACAGAATAGCAGTATTCGGTGCATGTACTTGTCAGTCATCTAAATTTGCATCAATATGACAATGTCATTAAGTTATCAGTGCCATCATATATTGGATATTGTAACTTTATATTTTGTGATGGCTGCAGTAAATCAGCCTGTAAAGTTTCAGAGGTTTACTTAAGAGGAGATGATACCTCTCAGGTTTTGTTATCATCCCAGGCCACTTAATGAGATCAGAGAATTAAAATTTCAACAAGTCATTTAAGATTGCTGTGCTGTGAGGACTATAAAACCCAGGTTAGGTTTCTTGTGGTTTCGCAGTCACTTCTGATGCAGCATTTTCTGGCACCTTGCCCAGTCTTGGGCACTGTCTTAAGCTTCTGTGATCAGGTGAATGTATTACTTGTTTCTGAGATCATTGTAATTGCAATGATTGGTTATGTGCTGATTTATATAAAAAAAATCTATACAGTGGCATTTACATTTAATTATTTTTATTGACCTAGAGTTCATTTTATGTCATGAAATGCCATGTTATGAATAAAGACAATTTAATGAGCATCGGTGGTGATTTTTGCCTTCTTCATGCACTGGCTTTCATAATTATTTAACAAGATTTGAGAGAACCCTACTTTCGTACTACTGATAAAAGGAAAAAGTGTGATGTGCCCCGAATTGTAACACTTAGCTAATTATTTTTTGTGTCTATAAATGTTCCACCAGGCTAAATATTGTTTATTTAATCCAAGTTCATTCTGCTGCACCCCTCCTTTCATGAAACAAATTGTGAGTCCCCGACATTGTAAAGTGGGACTTGTGTTGCTTTGTTAATGATGCTACTGTCTCTGGTCCTCATGTATCAAATCTTAGCTTGTCTATGACCATTAGATTGCCAAAATATTTCGTTGGATTTGATAATTTGCATTTCTGAAGCATGATTTGCTGCCTTGACAAGCTGCACTTTTAATGGAAATACTGACCTGGATTTTTCAAGTAAGTTGCAAGATAATATTGTTTGTTGCCTGCCTGGAAGACAGCTATCCACAAGGTACTAGAAATATTTATAATATTGGCTTCACCTTCTCTTGGGATTTCTGATGTTTATAGTCTGAACTACCAGACAGTTCAAAGAATTCTCACAGGTAGTTAAACCAGGAAGTAGAGTTCTAACCTTTCATCAATATTTTAGGACCAAGTAAATACAGTAAATAATATCAGTCAAACCTGAAACTGAACAGATTGTTTATCAGTAGTTATTGTTTAGTTCACTGCTAAAAGCTCAATTTAATCATACAACAAGGCATGGCAATTTTTGTTATCTTCAACAGCAAGAATAGTTTGCAAATCAATAAGGTTGTCATCAGTTCGCTGATTCTTGAATTGCTTGGTGAAGACTACTACAGCCAAAAAGGAGCAGCAACTTCTAAATTTCTACATCTAGCTATGCATTTGTGTGTGTCATCAGTTGTCAGATTTCTTTCATTGTAACTATGAGTGCTGAAAGCCTCAGTGTTATTGTCATTGCCATTACAATCATTTACATAATTGTACAGAAATTTCTTTCCTCTTCTCATTTCAACTGAATAGATTTTATTATTTGTCACCAAGACCCGACAGCCTTATTCAAAATCTGCTTAAAAAATCAAGCAACAAGACTTGATTTCCTGTACTGACCTCAGCTGAATTTCACAACATAAATATTATGCCTTTTCGTTTAACTTGAACCGATGATGTAAGAGGTACATTACAATTCCCAATTTCACGCAGCAAACTAGTAGAGTAAATGTGTTAGCAAAAATTGTTCTCCAGTTTGGATTCACAAACTCAAGCTGCCTGTCTATAAATTATAACATGGCAACAGGACCTTTGGCCTACTATGTTGGTGCTGGCTATCTACCACTCATTTACACTAGCCCTACATTAATCCTTTCTTTGTATTCTCTCACATTCTTAATAACCCTGGAGACATTCTACCACATACAAGGGGTAATTCAGAGGCCAATTAACCTATCAAACTGCATAAGTCGGAATGAGGAAGGAAATTGAACCACCTGCAGGAGAGTCTCATGGTCATAGGGACGATAAAGATTGATCCCAGGTCTGAAGATGCTGTGAGGAACTTCAATGGTTATAGCTACTACTAACGGTTACAACCATTTAAATGTCTCACAGCACCAGTATGGCGCAGTAATGTAGCAGTTAGAATAAGACCATAAGATATACAGTGGCATGCAAAAGTTTGGGCACCCCTGGTCAAAATTTCTGTTATTGTGAATAGCTAAGTGAGTAAAAGATGACCTGATATGCAAAAGGCATAAAGTTAAAGATAACACATTTCTTTAATATTTTAAGCAGGATTACTATTTTATTTCCATCTTTTACAGTTTCAAAATAACAAAAAAGGAAAAGGGCCCGAAACAAAAGTTTGGGCACCCTGCATGGTCAGTACTTAGTAACACCCCCTTTGGCAAGTATCACAGCTTGTAAACGCTTTTTGTAGCCAGCTAAGAGTCTTTCAATTCTTGTTTGGGGGATTTTTGCCCATTCTTCCTTGCAAAAGGCTTTTAGTTCTGTGAGATCCTTGGGCCGTCTTGCATGCACTGCTCTTTTGAGGTCTATCCACAGATCCTCGATGACGTTTAGGTCGGGAGACTGTGAGGGCCATGGTAAAACCTTCAGCTTGCGCCTCTTGAGGTAGTCCATTGTGGAGTTTGAGGTGTGTTTCAGATCATTATCCTGTTGTAGAAGCCATCCTCTTTTCATCTTCAGCTTTTTTATAGACGGTGTGATGTTTGCTTCCAGAATTTGCTGGTACCTAATTGAATTCATTCTTCCCTCTAACAATGAGGTGTTCCCTGTGCTACTGGCTGCAACTCAAACCCAGTGCATGATTGATCCCACCCCATGATTAACGGTTTGAGAGGTGTTCTTTTCATGAAATTCTGCACCCTTTTTTCTCCAAACATACCTTTGCTCATTGCGGCCTAAAGGTTCTATTTTACCTTCATTAGTCCACAGCATTTGTTTCCAAAATGCATCAGGCTTGTTTAGATGTTCCTTTGCAAACTTCTGACGCTGAATTTTGTGGTGAGGACACAGCAAAGGTTTTCTTCTGATGACTCTTCCATGAAGGTCATATTTGTGCAGGTGTCACTGCACAGTAGTAGAACAGTGCTCCACCACTCCAGGGTCTGCTAAATCTTCCTGAAGGTCTTTTGCAGTCAAACGGGGGTTTTGATTTGCCTTTCTAGCTATCCTACAAGCATTTCGCTAGGAAAGTTTTCTTGGTCTTCCAGACCTCAACTTGACCTCCACTGTTCCTGTTAACTGCCATTTCTTAATTACATTAAGAACTGACGAAACGGCTGCCTGAAAATGCTTTGCTATCTTTGCTTTGCTTTCTCACCAGCAACTCAACCCTCAGATTTTTGAATCTTCTCCGTTTAGAAAATAGTCTGTGCTTTTATTCCTTCTACCAAAGTGCATGACTGAACACTCCCCAACACTCTGTTCTATTTGCCACTTCTTCGTCCTTTCTCCTAATCTGTCCAACTCCTTCTGCAATGTCCTTGCCTTCTCAACACTACCGGCTCTTCCACCTATCTTCATCAATAACCATCAATCCTGTCATTCAAATCAATATAAAAAAAAATAAAGAAGTGGTCCCCACACCAACCCCTGTGAAACACTACAAGACACTGGCAGCCAATTCAGAAAAGGTTCCTTTTCTTCTCACTCTTTGCGTTCTGCCAATCAGCCAATGCTCTATCAATGTTCGTATCCTTCCTGTAATGCCATGTGCTCTTACATTGCTAACCAGCCTCGTGTGGCACCTTGTCAAAGGCCTTTTGAAAATCTTTTCTTAAAGAATTCCAGCAGATTTCACAGGCAAGACTTTCCTTAAGGGAACCATGCTGACTTTGGCTGATTTTATTATGTGCTTCCAAGTACCCTCACAGCTCATCCTTAACAATTGACTCCAACATCTTCCCAACCGCTGAGGTTAAACTAACTGACCTATTATAATTTCCTTTCTTCTGCTTCCCTCCCTTCTTGAAGAGTGGATCCTTTTCCTTAAGCTGTTATTAATTCTGGTTCATTGCACAACACCCAGTGCAGCATAGCTGATCCCTTAGTGGGCTCAACCATGAGCTGCTCTTAAAAAAAAACATCTTGTAGGCATTCTAGAAACTCTACCTGTTGGAACCCATCGCCAACCAGATTTACCCAATTTACCCCATGACCGTTATAACATTGCCCTTTTGGCTTACATTTTCTATCTCCTATTGTAACTTCTTGACCACGTCCTTACTACTGTTTTGGGGGAGGGGGGGTCTGTATACAACTCCCTTGCAGTTCCTTAGACCTATCCACATTGATTCAACACCTTCTGTCCGTATGTCACCTCTTTCTAATGATTTAATTTAATTTTTTTTTACACCAATAAAGCCACACCACCACCTCTGCCTTTCTACCTATCCTTTTGAGACGATGTGTACCCTTGGACATTAAACTCCCAGGTATAATCTTCTTTCAGCCATATTCATTGATGCCTACAACATTATACTTGCCCATTTGTAACTATGCTACAAGTTCATTGACCTTATTCTGTATACTACGCACATACAAGTGTAATACCTTTAGTCCTGTAATTACCTTTTTTGGTTTTGTCTGCCTTTTACAGTGTAGATCATCCTGTTGTTTGCAATTTTGCCCTATTATCAGCTTGTCTTGCCAGGAGCCTCACCGTACATTGTCTCTGTTTGTAAACCAATAACCTCATTTGCAGCATTATCACTCTGGTACCCACCCCCTGAAAAATTAGTTTAAACCCACTGAACAACCTGCCCACAAGGATTTTGGAGTCCTTTAAGTTCAGGTGTAACCCGTCTCTTTGGTAGAGGTCATCCAGAAGGGACCCCAATGATACACAAATCTGAACCCCTGCCCCCTGCACCAGTTCCTCAGCCATGCATTCACCTGCCAAATCATCTACTGTTACCCTCACTGGCACGTGGTTTGGGCAGCAATCCTGAGATTACTACCAGAGGTCCTGTTTCTCAGCTTTTTAACCTAGCTCCCTAAAATCGCAGATTAGGACCTCCTCACCATGCCTACCTATGTCATTCTGCCAATATGCACCAAGACTTCTGGCTCTCACCCTCGCCCTTGAGAATGCCATGCACACGATCAGAGACATACCTGAGCCTGGCACCAGGGAAGCAAAATACGATCTGGGTGTCTCTATCGTGCCCACAGAACCTCGTCTCTGTTCCTGTGATGAAGGAATCTCCTATCAACACTGTAGTCCCCTTCACCTCTCTGCTCTTCTGAGCCACAGGACCAAACTCAGTGCCAGAAACCCGGTCACTGTGGCTCCCCCTGATAGGTCCCCCCAGCAAATAGTATCTAAAGTCATATACTTATTGAGGGGAACAGCCACAGGTGTACTCTGCACTGGATGTGCATTTCCCCTCTTTCTCCTGACAGTCACTCAGTTACCTGTCTCCTGAAACCTCGGGGTAACTACCTCCCTGTAGCTCCAGTTTCTCACCACCTCATTCTCCTGTATGAATCCAGTTCCTTAATACGTTCTCTCAGGAGCTGCAACTTGGTGCACCTGGTGCAGATGTGTTCATCTGGGAGACTGGACGTCTCCCAGTCTCCCCCACATCCCACACACAGTACGAAACATTGCCTCTGGAGCTATTCTTACTATGTTATACATACTATAACAATGCCAGGTTCTTGAGTTCAGTTCCACTGCTGACTGTAAGAAATGTGTATGTTCTCCCTGTGATCATGTGGGATTCTTCTGGATGGTGTGTTTCAGGCACTGAAGACTTTGGATGTGACTGAAAGAGTAGTTGGCAGTGTACTCCCTCTCACTGAGGTTTAACAGTGGTGGAAGATGAGGCTTGTGTTGCTTGATCAATGATGGCCCTTAATTGGGTGGCTAAATGATATGTTATGTGTACCGGTGTGAGATATTGTGTAACAATTAAGGGATGAGTTCCTGGTGATTGATTCCATCGAGGGTCACTTGGTCAGGGGCCTGGGGCAATTCAGGATCTGAAGGGAGGGGCAAGAGAGCCTGGCAATAGTACAGGGCTTTAAGGTAGCATGGTGTATGTCTTCAGTCTAGCAGGGTATCAGAGGGTTGGGGCTGAGCCCTTGCGATCATGTGGAGGGACAGAAAGACCAAAAGGAAGTAATGATTGCCTTGTTTATCTCAATCCAGTATTTCAGTGTTAAAACATAATCGTCTCCAGAGTAATGGTTGCTTCTAGGACAAGTTGGTTTAAGTTACCCAACCCATCCCAAAAGGAGTGTTGCATTGGGAAACTGCGTCGGCTTGTGGAACTTGCATCAGATACTAAAGGATGAATCACTTCTGGAAGTGCCACAGTGACTAAAGTGATCTAAAAATGATGAACACCATGTTTTGGTCTAGGTCAATTACATTCATAATATTGAAATTTATGCAATTTTGCCACTTTTGAATGGGGTGTATTCTGATGCATATTTGAATTTATGAAAAATAAACACTTGTGATACCTAATTTTTCATTCCGTGAGATCTTAGAATAAACATAATGCTGCATAAGTAGGGTGCTTTTCAATCTGATATAGTACTTGGATAATAGAGCAAACTGCAATAGTTAAATGAGCAAGTCATGTATCTTTTCTTCTGAATTGGTTTGTGCATACTCTGCACTTCATGTTGCATGATTAAAGGTCATTAGTGGAAAATGCAAGACCAGTAAATGAGCATGAGGTTACTAGATTATTGACAAAAACAACAGCTTCAAAGGCAAAATTGCAAAAGTGAGCCACCTTCCTGGAACAGAAAATTGGTGTTTGCTGGAGGGGAAGTTCTTCCAATATATCTGTAAATTTTGTAGGACAATGTGATTGAAAATAACTATAGATGCTGGTAATGTGAATACAAATTTTATTGAAAGGTCTTTAACTTGAACTGTCTTTTTCCATAGATGCTGAGTTTTTCCAGTGTTTTCTGTTTGTATTGTAGTACAAATATTTGAGTTGCAGCAAAGCAACTAAATGTGGTTTTAGCATAACTTGTTAAATATAATTTTGGTCAAATTATTTTCACACCACATTACTCACCAATTGAAGAGTGTAGCTCAATTAAAACTTGTTGTCTTTGTAGTTCAAGGTTTTTTCTTTAACCTAAATTTGAGCAGGTTGACTAAGTATTATGCATCTGACCTCTAAATAGAAAGTGGACGCAACTCATTATTCAGCGAGACTAGTGATAATTTTTGGGTGCATTATTTACTTGGACTTCACTCCAGTAGTGCCCCTGATTCTACTCCCTTAGCTGCCCTTAATTGAGAATGTGGGATATAATTCCAGTACAAAAAAAGTGCTGTAGGAACTCAGCTGGTCAAGTCTGTGAGGGGAGAGGAGTTATCAATAGTTCAAGTCATGACCCTGCATCAGGGCTGCAAGTGGAGAGGGAAGATAGATATTATAAAGATGAAAGATTGGATGCTACAGGCTGGAAAGTGATAGGTGGACTCGGGGACTATGAGGATGACAGGCAGATGGAATCAGGGAGATGAGCAGGTATGTGATAGGTTACAAGTAAGCAAGGGAAAACAGTTGGAACCAGGTTGGGAAAGGGAAGAGTGAAGGTGGGCAGAGCTACTGGAATATGATTTCCTGGTAGTTAATAACATCCAGTACTTAAAATGAAGAGCCATTGTTCTTTTGTTAACTTGGACATTTGTAGATATATTGAATTTATTTGATTTCTTTTTCAACAGTCCTCAAAGCCTTGGTAGATTTCTGCTTAATTTTAAGTTGGTTGTTGAAATCCTACTTTCTGTATTTGCTAGGGATTGGAAAAACCCCAAATTTGTTTGGAAATTTGAGCTCCAGCTACTATAAATCAATTGCAACCCTCTATGCAGGTAGGGAGTGGTGAGCCGTGAGCACATTTAAAAAAAACACTACTCATTTTAGTTGGCACTAAATCATTGCATCTCCATTGCAAAGTTCTGGTACAAGGTACGATCTGGGCAACAAAGTTTTGAATTAGCTGAAGATCAGAACATGAATCCCAGGCAGGAGAGCATTGTAAAACTAAACTCCAGCAGAGAGTCACAGGCTTGGATGCAGAATTCAGTAGCAAGTGGGTGAAGGTATTGACAGCCAGGCTGTTTTTTTAATAGAGATAGAAAAGTAAGTCTTAGTGATGGATCATCTAAGAGCTCTGGACCCATGCAATATTCTTCACATCTTTAGATTATTGTATTGACTAGCTACAATTTTCTCAACATCCATTTACTCTTTAATAATGTTGAACCAATTTTATTTTACAACAGAATTCACTCACAATGAACCCTATTCTGAATTGCAAAAGCAATACCAGAATGAATTTTCAATGAATCCTGATACATGATGATTTAAAGTTATGGGGGGAAAAAAGGCATCTGGTTTATAATGGGATTTTGAGAACAAATTTTGGAAGAATAGGTGTCTGGCTTCATGAACAATAAAATTAGTCCCTCAGAGAGAAATCGACAAATAATGTTTTTTGAATATTAGATGATATAGGCATCGAACAGGAAGGTGAAGTTGAGGTAAATAAACTATTACGTGAATGAAATTTTAAAGAGTCATGAAATCTCCTTTGCTGTCTAGAAGCGAGGTAGCTAAACAACATATCTTTGAAAATCTTATCTTTTTGAGTTAGCATATGTGACAGCTTTTTCCGCCATTTTCTGCTCCAGCTGCTATGACTGCACTGTCTCTGGCCTTCAGTCATCCTTCATTTCCTTGTTGAATGGCTGAAATGAATCAAAATGGTTTGAATTCAAGGATGGGGGTGTAGTTAGGGGAATAGACACAACTCTGTTGTAAGGAATGAGAGTCCTGAAGACTGTGTTGCTTGCCTGGTGACAGGGCTTGGAACATCCATCTGACCTGCAGTTGAATTTGGACTGGAAGTGGAAAGATCCAGATGTCGTGATCCATGTAGGTGCCGATGACATAAGAACAAAGAAAGAGATTCTACTGAAAGACCTTGATCAGCAAGAGAATTGATTAAAATACAGCACCAAATAATAATCTCTGCATTGTTACCTAAACTGTATGCAAAGTTAATAAGATCAGAAAGTTAAAAGCATGGCTTAAAGATCAGCTTGGGAGAAGTGGGTTTGAATTTGTGGGACATTGTACTAGTATTGGGGAAGAAGGGAGCTGTTCCAATGAATGGCCTCTACTTTAACCATGCTGGGACCAGGATCCTGCAAATTGCATAACTAGGGCTGTGGATAGGACTTCTAATTAAATAATAGAAAGTGGGTTCAGTAGCTTAGAAAAATATGGATAATTTAAAATGCAAGAGGAGCGCAGGAGAAGTTACTGAAGTCTCTAGAATGATAAGGCAAAAGTTTAGAAAGGGTTAAGAATTTAACTTTAGGGAACATGGAAACAAATTTGATAAGGGTGGTGAGTGTAGGAATGAATTTGTATTTGAATGCATGCAGTTTACAAAATAAGGTAGATGAACTTATAGCGCAGCTAGAAATTTGCAGGTATGATATGGGCATCAGAGTTGTAGTTGAAAGAAGAACACAGCTGAAAGCTAAGCGTCCAAGGATACGCATCCCATCAAAAAGACAAGCAGGTGGGAGGGAGGTGGGGTAGCTTTGGTGGTTTAAAAAAAAAATGAAACTAAGTTCTTAGAAAGAAGTGACATGGGCTGAGAAGATGTAGAATCCTTGTGGGTAGAGGTAAGAAAAGTCAAAGGTAAAATGACCTTAATGCGAGTTATATGCAGGTCTCAGAATAGTAGCCAGGATGTAGGGTACAACTTACAATAGGAGATAGAGTTGGCAGTTAAATGGGAATGTTGCAATGGTCAGTGGAGGATTTCAGGATGCAGGTAGATTGTGGAAAATTAGGTTGGTGCTGGATCTTAAGAAAGGGGAATTGTAGACTACCTATAAGATTCTTTTAAGAGTAGCTTGTGGCCAAGCCCATTAGGGAAAAGGCAATTCTGGATTTAGTATTGTGTATTGAACCAGATTTGATTTTAGAGATTAAGGTAAAAGAATCTTGGGGAGATAATGATCATAATATGATAGAATTCACCCTGCAATTTAAGAGGAAGAAGCAACAAACACATCTATTGGTATCACAGTTGAGTATCTATCTATCTATCCAAAAGTAACTTAGAGGCATGAAAAAGGAGTTGGCCAAAGTTGGAAGCTGACATCAGCAGGGATGACAGAGGAACAGCAATGGCTGGGGTTTCTGCAATAAATTCGAATTCGCAGGATCAGTTCACCACAAAAGACAAGTATTCTAAAGGGAAAATGAGACATCTGCAGCTGACAAGGGAAGTCAGACAGCATAAAATATGGCAAAAATTAGTGAGAAACCTGAGCAAAGGAGCTAAAATAGCAAAGAGAGAAAAACTGAGATATGAACATAAGCTAGGCAATAATATAAGAGGATACAAAAGGTTTTCAGATATATAAAGAGTAACAGAGGTGAGAGTGGACATTGGACCCTTGGAAAATAATAGTTCTTTTTGAACTACTTTATTTTTTATATATTATTGTAATTTATAATTTTTAATTATCGCTCTGTACTGCCATAAAATTTCACAACATACCGTATGTCAGTGACATTAAATCTGATTCTGATAAGAAATGCAAAACAAGTTCTTCATCACACCCTCGTAATTTGTGGACTCTCAAGTTCTAGAGAAACTAGCTTAACTCCATGAAACACAAACACGAGGAATTCTGCAGATGCTGGAAATTCAAGCCACACACATCAAAGTTGCTGGTGAACGCAGCAGGCCAGGCAGCATCTCCAGGAAGAGGTACAGTCGACGTTTTGGGCCAAGACCCTTCGTCAGGACTAACTGATCTCCCCCTCCCCCTCCCACTTTCAAATCTCTTATTAGCTCTTCCTTCAGTTAGTCCTGACGAAGGGTCTCGGCCCAAAACGTCGACTGTACTTCTTCTTAGAGATGCTGCCTGGCCTGCTGCGTTCACCAGCAACTTTGATATATGTGTCTTAAATCCATGAAAGACCAGTTATCTCACTTCCATTGTCATGACTGCGATCAACCATGTCTTAACTGACTGAGCACCAGAGCCGGGATATTCCTCAAAATGTATTTGTGATAGATAAGTGTATGCCATTATCCAATGCAGCATCAAGAAATTACTGTCCTCACAAGCTCTGACTGTCACAGAAATTAACATGCATTTTTGTAGCTAATAACTTGCTTTCATAGACTAGTTACTTGTGGGGGGATGTCAACTGCAGGTTTTTGCTTTGGGAAGAAAATAGGGCATCAAAATAATGTTAATAAAAGCACATAGTTCTCAATTTTATTGACAGGCCTGATCACTTTCTGAAATATACAGTTGTTACGTTCCCAAAAAATATATTTTGATAAACAAGAGTTGAAACTTTTCAGATTAACAGATTTCATTTTGAAAAGGAAATATGGCAGTATATAGATTTATAGATCACAGAAACAGGCCCACTCATCCAAGACAACCAAGTCTAATGAAAGCTAGTCCCATTTGGCTCATATCTGAAGAATCAAATGAAACTACAAAAAGTTGTAGACTTAGTCAGCTCCATCATGGGTACTAGCCTTTGTAGTATCCAAGACATCTTCGAGGAGCAGTGCCTCGGAAAGGCAGTGTCTGTTATTAAGGACATGCCCATCACCCAGGGCATGCCCTCTTCTCATTGTTACTGTCAGGATGGAGGCATACGCTCAGCGATTCAGGAACAGCTGCTTCTCTGCCATACGATTCCTAAATGGACATTGAACTTGTGAACACTACCTCACTTTTTTGAGTTATTTCTGTTTTTGCACGATTTTTAATTTAGCTATTTAATATACATATATATACTTAAAGTAATTGATTTATTTTTCAGATATTGTTATGTTTTGCATTGTACTGCTGTCACTAAGTTAACAAATTTTATGACATAAGCTGGTGATATTAAACCCGATTCTAATTCTGATATCCCTCTAAATCTTTTCTATCCATGTGTCTGTCTAAATGTCTTGTAAACCTTGCGACTGTATTCACTGCTACAATCATCTTCTGGCAGCTCATTCTAAACACTGCTCCGTGAGGAAAATGTTTCCACATAGGTCCCTTTTACATATTTCCCCTTTCATCCTGTATCTTTGTTCTCTAGTTTTAGACTCCCCCTACTCTGGAAAGTAATAAGGGTGTCAAAGATTATGGGGAGAAAGCAGGATAATTGAGTTGACAGGAATTTTAAATCAGCCATGATGGAATGGCAGAGCAGACCAGATAGGTTGATTAGCTAATTCTGCTCCTATGTCCAGTGGTCATATGATCTCATTGAAATGTCAAAATGTTCAGATTAGACATACGATTTCCTGTGGAGGAATACAGAATGAAGTGTATTACCTTTGAAATGGTGATCTGCAACTTTCAACTGTTGCAATCTTGAAGTGAAGCTGTTCCCATGATATTAATGAGGAGACATGACGATGGAAGAAGATGGAGCTCCAAGAATATCCCTGTCCCCACCCCCAACATCCACAGAGCATACAGTACTGCAGCATGCAACAAGACATTCAGCCCATGATGTGGTGCTGATCTGAGTGTCCATTTATACTAAATGTCATCTTCCAGTTTGTCATCCCTGTCCTTCCATTATATTCATGTGTCTGTCTAAAAGCCCCTTGAACTCCTGAATTCTGAAGGAAGGCAGTTTTTTTAAAAAAACTTCTTTGAGTGCAAGAAGGACGAGACTGCGCAGGCGCGTGACGTCAACAGGACAGCGTGGAGAATTTAAAAAGGAGACCACCCTATACAGCGGGCAGCGGAGTGAGTGGGAGTGGAGTGTAGGGCCTTGGCGGTAAACAGGATGAGGCGAGAGCGAAGCACCAACTCTGTCCCCCCCCCCCGGCTAATCGGCCCGGACGGACAGGAACAGCAGGGCTCTCACAGCTAACGGTACAAGCTACCGGTTTAAAAAGTTCGTCTGTTTGGTAAGGTAAGTGGGTGAGTAGACTTATTTTTCCTGTTTCATTCCTGTAGAATTAGATAGCATGCCTGCAGGGTTAGTGCTTTGTTCAGGGCGTCAGATGTGAGAATCCTGGGAGACCTCCAGTCTCCCTGATGGCCACATCTGCACCAGGTGCACCGAGATACAGCTCCTCAGAGACCGTGTTAGGGATCTGGAGCTGCAGCTTGATGACCTACTGCTTATCAGGGAAAGTGAAGAGATGATTTTCAGGAGCTTCAGGGAGGTAGTCATCCGTAGGCTACAGGGGCCAGAAAACTGGGTCACTGTCAAGAGAGGGAAGGGAAATGCCTGGATAGTGGAGAGCACACCTGTGGCTGTCTCCCTCAGCAACAGATATCTTGTTCTGGATGCTGTTGAGGGGGATGACCTGACAGGGGATGCCCACGGTGACTGGGTCTCTGGCACTGAGCCTGGCGCTGTTGTGCAGGAGAGAAGGAGGGAGATGGGAAATGCGGTAATCGTAAGGGATTTCATAGTCAGGGGAACGGACAGGAGATTCTGTGAGCCTGATAGAGATACCCGCATGGTGTGTTGCCTCCCAGGTGCCAGGGAACGGGATGTCTTGGATCGGGTCCTGAATATTCTGAAGGGGGAGGGTGAGCAGCCAGTTGTCTTGGTACATGTTGGAACCAATGACATAGGTAGGACAAAGGAGGAGGTCCTGAGGAGAGATTTCCAGGAGTTAGGAAGGAAGCTGAGAAGCAGGACCTCCAGGGTAGTGATCTCAGGATTGCTACCTGTGCCACGTGCTGGCGAGGGCAAGAATAGTGGGATCAGGCAGATGAATGCGTGGCTGAGAGACTGGTGCAGGGGGCAGGGCTTCAGATTCTTGGTTAATTGGGATCTCTTCTGGGGGAAGTATGAACTGTTCAAAAAGGACAGGTTACACCTGAACCCGAAGGGGACCAATATCCTGGCAGGAAAGTTTAATAGAGCTGTTAGGGAGGGTTTAAGCTAATTTGACAGGGGGATGGGAACCGGAATGACAGAGTGGAGGAAGGAGAAAACAGAAATAAATCTAAGATAGTGAGCAGTAAAGATGTCAGGAAAGACAGGCAGGAGATTCTGCAGGGAGCGCTCATGGAGTGAGGTCGTCACTTTGGCTTCGCTCCATTCCCGTTATCCTTTTTTTTAACCTATGATCTCCTTGATCTAATCAACTTTAAGTACACCAGAAGATTTACTTTATCTTCTTGATTTACTGATTAATTGATTTCCTTTTGTCAACTGTAACTCTCGAGCTTAGAGAAATGAGTACGAGATCTAGAACTAAAGATGGGAAAGACGCTGATGGGAACGGAGGAAAGAAGAAAGGCGATTCCAAACAAACAGAATTAACTTACGAAGTTATGGAGGAAATGTTTGAGCAGCATCGGATAAAACTATCTGAAAGTTTAACTGCTCAATTTGAACAACATCGTCAAAGCCTCAATGAAGATTTAAAATCAATCACGGACTCTTTGAAATCCCTAGATCCTGATGTTCAAAAACACGATGCAAAAATTTCTGAACTGGATACTAAATCTCAGAAGACGGATACAAAAGTTGAGATCTTAGAGAAGAATCTAGCTTCGACTACTAAACAACTCCAACAACTTAAATCCAAAGTTATTGATCTTGAGAATCGATCGAGAAGACAAAACTTACGTTTAATTGGCTTACCCGAGGATGTTGAGGTTGGAGACCCTGCAATATTCTTTGCTCAACTTTTAAAGGATTCGTTCGGTTCAGTTTTTCCCAACGATCCTCCATTGCTCGACTGCGCCCATCGTATACCGTGGATAAAGTCGGCAGCGGCTGTTTCCAAACCCAGACCAGTTATTCTTCGTTTTCATTATGTCAATGTTAAAGAACAGCTTCTCCAGACTGCTCGTCGACAAGGGATGATCAAGTATCGCCAGCATTCCTTCAGGATAGTTCAAGATTACAGTCCTGAAGTGATGAAGGAACGACTGACTTTTAAACCTCTAATGTCGGAATGCTATCAAAAAAAATCTCAAACCGGCACTATTGTACCCTGCACGTCTCAGAATCTCTCTTCCCGATGGAAATCGTCGTGTCTTCCACTCTACAACTGCCGCTCGGAGCTTTTTGGATGATAATTTCCCATTTGATACAGACACCCTCTCTTAATCTGTGTCGGGTGCTTCCAGCACCAATTTTTTTTCTTTCTGGTGCTTTTTTAAAATAAACCTTTTACTACTGTGCGATGAAGGTTTTTCATAAGTCCAAGATTTTTGTTCTTTGTTTATTACTATAGTTGTTATTTTATGACTTATATAGAATACTTATCTCCTATGAATAACATCATTTTCCTTTAGTTAACCTTTTGTTTTAACTTTTCCTTTTTCGTTATCATTAATGATCTGATCCGACGATCATTTTTAGTTAATATGTTTCCTATTTTTGGTTTTTGCATAATAAAATGGTGACTTGTCTTTCTTTTTGTATAACCTCCTTTGTTTTTTCTCGGGACGCCATGTGCTTATGCTTCTTCCTCCCATAATCCTTTTGGAAGCAATTTTTTACTCGTCTATAACTAATTATACGTATTGACTAAGTTTTTTTTAATTTCATATATTTTAGTAATTTTTACTATGTAGATTAATTATTATACTGGTTATTTTTTACATATATTAGTCTCTGGCAGGTCACCTATTTAACATATATTTTTGGAGTTGCCCCTGTGGAAAGGGGGTTAGAATTAGTTTTAGTTAGAGCTTTCTTCAGCCTTCTTTGGCTTAGTTCGGGGTTCTTGGGGTTGGGGGATGGGATAGTCTTTTTCTTTTCTAATTTTTTTCTATTGGGCTGATTCAGAACTACAAAGATGTCTGCAGTGTCGAGATTTCCGGTTCGTCTCTAATCATGTATTCCTCTTCCGATTTCATGAGCTCACATTATGGTTAACCCCTTACTCACCAAAGGGTTAATTCTCAATTATGGCTCATACTATTAATTTTGTCTCTTGGAATACAAATGGTTTAAACCATCCAATAAAATGGAAAAAGGTTTTCAAAGTGTTCCAAAGACTGAATGCTCATATTATTTTTGCACAAGAGACTCATGTAAGGAAAGAGGACAATCAACGCTTTAAGTTTTGGAAAGATCAACAATACCACTCAAATGCTCAAGCCAAAATTAAAGACGTTTCAATTTTTATTGATCCTTCAATTACATTTATTCATCAAGACATTATTTCAGATCCTAATGGCAGATTTCTGTTAATTACTGGGGTACTTTTTAATAAAAAGGTCGCTATGGTTATTGTTTACGCTCCGAATGTGGATTATCCTGAATTTTTTAAACACTTATTCACTTCCTTTCCTAACTTAAACGAGTATATGTTGATAATGGGTGGTGATTTTAATTTATGTTTGAATCCCATGTTGGACAGATCCATAGCTAGTCCGGCTTTACCGAATAAGTCGACTACTATTATTAACTCTTTTATGTTGGATTCTGGGATTTCAGAAATTTGGAGATTTCTACATCCAAATGATAAGGAATTCTCCTTTTTTTCACATGTTCATCGTTCTTTTTCCCGAATTGATTATTTCTTGGTTGACTCTCGTTTGATTCCATATGTAGTTGATTGTAATTATGACAGTATTGTTATTTCAGATCATGCTCCAATGAAACTTTCCATCAAGTTAATGGACACCTCTTGTACTGGCAGACAATGGCGATTTAACCCTATTTTGCTTCAAGATCAGGACTTTGTCAAATTTATAAAGGAGCAGATTGATTTCTTCTTTTCAACTAAGACTACAGAAGAAGTTTCCAATGGAACTGTTTGGGACGCCTTTAAAGCTTATATCCGTGGTCAGATTATTTCCTATTCGGCTGGTTTGAAAAGACGTGTGAACAATGAAATACTTTTGTTGGTTGATAAAATTAAAGAAGTTGATAAAAAATATGCTATTTCTCCCAGTAAGGAGCTGTACAAACACAGAGTTGAACTCCAATTGGAACATAGCTTATTATTAACATCCTCGATCGAGAATCAATTAATGAGAACTAGAAGAGATTTTTATATTCATAGCGATAAATCGGGTAAATTACTGGCCAACCAATTGAAATTTGATTTGGTTAAACGTCAAATTACTAAGATTCGCAAACAGGGTGATATTTTCACAGTTGATCATGTTGGGATAAACCAAACCTTTCAAGAATTTTATACCTCTTTATATCACTCTGATTTTCCTCATGATTCTAATTTCATGCATGATTTTTTAGGTAAATTGAGTTTTCCGAAATTATCAACCAAAGAGTCCCTATCATTAGAAACTTCCATTTCAGAGGAAGAAATGATAACTGCAATCTCATCATTGAATTCCGGTAAAGCACCCGGTCCGGATGGGTTTACAGTGGAATTTTTAAAATTTTTCTCCTCCATTCATTCTTCTAAGTTGTCTAGAATATTCAAGGAAGCAATCAGTTTAGGTAAATTACCACAATCGTTTTACGAAGCCTCTATTTCCTTAATTCTTAAAAAGAATAAAGATCCTACTGATTGTGCATCATACAGACCGATATCTCTTCTGAATGTAGACTCTAAAATTTTTTCAAAAATTCTAGCAATTAGATAGGAGAAGGTGTTACCTCAAATTATTTTTATGGATCAAACCGGATTTATTAAAAATCGCTATTCATCCTTTAATATTAGGAGGTTAATGAATATTGTTTATACCCCCTCATTTACTACCCCGGAATGTATTATCTCTTTAGATGCTGAGAAAGCCTTTGACAGAGTTGAATGGCCTTATTTATTTAATGTTCTTGAGAAATTTAATTTTAATTTGACATTTATATCTTGGATTAAATTGTTATGTTACTCTCCGGTAGCCTCAGTTTGTACAAATAATTATAGATCTCCTTTTTTTCGTCTTTTTCGTGGCACTAGGCAAGGTTGCCCTCTTCGTCCTTTACTATTTAATATTGCTCTTGAACCTTTAGCAATTGCTATTCATGACTCGCCAAATATTGTTGGTATTACCCGTGGAAACGAAATACATGAATTATCATTATATGCAGATGATTTGTTGTTATACATCTCTAACCCAGAGAAGTCAATTCCTGCTATCTTAGATCTGTTAGCTCAATTTAGTAACTTTTCTGGTTACAAATTGAATCTTAATAAGAGTGAATTATTCCCTTTAAATAAGCATGTACCTACTTATGGACGTTTACCATTTAAATTGGTTACTGATTCATTTATATATTTAGGGATAACAATTACGAAAAAATATAAAGATTTATTTAAAGCTAATTTTTTTTTACCTTTAATTGATCAGATTAAACTTTTATTTACCAAATGGTCGCCAATCTCTTTGTCTTTGATTGGTCGGATTAATGCTATTAAGATGATCATTTTGCCCAAATTTTTGTATATATTCCAATCGGTTTCAATTTTCATCCCAAAATCTTTTTTTGATAACGTAGATTCAAAAATTTCCTCATATATTTGGCAGAATAAAAATCCTAGGTTAGGTAAAAGGTATCTACAGAAATCTGAAAGGTGGGGGGGCTCACCCTCCGGAATTTTAGATTTTATTACTGGGCAATTAATATTCGATATTTAAAATTTTGGTTACGAGATTTGGACGTATCTTTAAACCCTCATTGGGTAAATCTTGAATCTAATTCATTACAAGGGTTTTCCTTGGGTTCGGTTTTAGGAACTTCACTTCCTTTTACTTCTTTTAAATCATATAAACAAATGAATAACCCAATAGTTAAGCATACTTTACATATATGGTTTCAATTCCAAAGATTTTTTGTGTTTAATCAATTTATTCTAGCAAGTCCCATTATATCAAATTTTCTTTTTCAACCTTCCACGATGGATCAAGCTTACTTTGATTGGAAAACAAAAGGTATAATATCTTGTCGCGATTTATTTTTGGATAATTGTTTTATGTCTTTTGATCAACTCTCTAATAAATATAATTTACCCAGATCTCACTTTTTTAGATATTTACAGATTAGAAACTTTTTAATTACTGTTTCCCCTAATTTTCCACACCCATATCCAATGGACATTTTGGAAAAAACCTTAGATTTAAATCTCCCTCAGAAAAGTGTAGTAGCAATTATATATAATATAATTATGAATTTATGTCCTGATGCTTCTAATAAAATTAAAGCTGACTGGGAAAGAGAACTTGAGATTAATATACCGACTGAAAAATGGGGAAAAATTCTTCAGTTGGTGAATTCATCCTCTGTATGTGCTAAGCATAGGTTGATACAGTTTAAAGTAGTGCACAGGGCTCATATGTCCAAAGATAAACTATCTCGTTATTACTCTTATATTAATCCAATGTGTGACAGATGTCATTTCGAGATAGCTTCTTTAACCCACATGTTTTGGTCATGTCCCTTGTTGGAGAAATATTGGAAAGATATTTTTGATATCATTTCAACGGTCCTAAACATAGACTTACAACCTCATCCAATTACTGCTATCTTTGGACTACCAATGATAGACTTAAATAATTTAACCTCTTCATCACGAAGGATGATTGCATTTCTTACTTTAATGGCTAGAAGGACCACTTTGTTGAATTGGAAAGAGATTAACCCTCCTAAGGTATTTCATTGGTTTTCACAAACTATGGTGTGTTTGAATTTGGAGAAAATTAGAAGTGCAGCTTATGACCCTTCCATTAAGTTTGAAAAAACTTGGAGGCCATTCATTCAGCATTTTCACTTGATGTAATTTGATCATTTCCAAACTTGTTTTATCTCTCTGTACTGTTGTTGGAGGGGAATGGAGTCGTCGACAGTAAGGTTTTCTTCTTTTCCATTTTTAAGTTGTTAGTTTTGCCCAGGTCTTTTAGTTTAGTTGATTAATTTTGTTTTTCTTTAGGAATGGGGTTTTTTTTTTTTTTTTTCTTTTTCATGATTTTTTTGCAGTTTTTTTTTTGCTTTGTATTATCCGTTGTCAGTTCTACATGATTGGGAGGTTTGTTAACTTACACTATTTGATTTTACAATTACTTTTCCTAAGTGTAACAATATATCTCCTACTATTTGTATTATTGCTATGTTTTGTTTCTATACTTCAAAATTAATAAAAAGATTGAAAAAGAAAGACAGGCAGGTGATGGAGCAAATTTGTAGCCATTGGGATGAGTTGCAGTGCAATAAAGTTGCAGTGAAATCAAAGCGAAAATTATCAAATACTGGTCTTAAGGTGTTATACTTAAATGCATGCAGCATAAGGAATAAGGTGGATGATCTTGTCGTACAGCTACAAATTGGCAGGTATGATATTGTGGCCATCGCTGAGACGTGGCTAAAGGATGCATGTCTCTGGGAGCTGAACGTCCAAGGATACACGGTGTATCGGAAGGATAGGAAGGTAGGCAGGCAGAGGGGGAGGCGTGGCTTTATTGGTAAGAAATGATATTAAATCATTAGAAAGAGGTGATATAGGATTGGAAGGTGCAGAATCTTTATGGGTTGAGCTAAGAAATTGCAAGGGTAAAAGGACCCTGATGGCAGTTATTTATAGGCCTCCAAACAGCTGTGGTGATGTGGACTACAAATTACAACAGGAAATAGAAAAGGCTTGTCAGAAGGGCAGTGTTATGATAATTGTGGGGGATTTTAACATGCGAGTGGATTGGGAAGATCAGATTGACACTGGATCTCAAGAGAGAATTTGTAGAATGTCTGCAAGATGGCTTTTTAGAACAGGTTGTTGAGCCCACTAGGGGATCGGCTGTACTGGGTTGGGTATTGTGTAATGAACCGGAGGTGATTAGAGAGATTGAGGTGAAGGAACCCTTAGGAGGCAGTGATCATAACATGATTGAGTTCACTGTGACATTTGAAAAAGAGAAGCTGAAATCTGATGTGTCGGTGTTTCAGTGGAGTAAAGGAAATTACAGTGGCATGAGAGAGGAACTGGCCAAAGTTGACTGGAAAGGGACACTGACGGGAAAGACGGCAAAGCAGCAGTGGCTGAAGTTTATGCGAGAAGTGAGGAAAGTGCAAGACAGGTATATTCCAGCAAAGAAGGAATTTTTGAATGGAAAAAGGATGCAACCGTGGTTGACAAGAGAAGTCAAAGCCAAAGTTAAAGCAAGGGAGAGGGCATACAAGGTAGCAAAAATTAGTGGGAAGACAGAGGATTAGGAAGTTTTTAAAACCTTACAAAAGGAAACTAAGAAGGTCATTAAGAGAGAAAAGATTAACTATGAAAGGAAGCTAGCAAATAATATCAAAGAGGATACTAAAAACTTTTCCAAGTATATAAAGAGTAAAAGACAGGTGAAAGTAGATATAGGACCGACAGAAAATTATGCTGGAGAAATTGTAATGGGAGATAAGGAGATGGCAGAGGAACTGAACGAGTATTTTGCATCAGTCTTCACTCAGGAAGACATCAGCAGTATACCGGACACTCAAGGGTGGCAGGGAAGAGAAGTGTGTGCAGTCACAATTATGACAGAGGCAGCACTCAGGAAGCTGAATGGTCTAAAGGTAGATAAATCTCCTGGACCAGACGGAATGCACCCGCGTGTTCTGAAGGAAGTAGCTGTGGAGATTGCGGAGGCATTAGCGATGATCTTTCAAGAGTTGATAGATTCTGGCATGGTTCCGGAGGACTGGAAGATTGCAAATGTCACTCTGCTATTTATCAAGGGGGCAAGGAAGCAAAAAGGAAATTATAGACCTGTTAGCTTGACATCGGTGGTTGGGAAGTTGTTGGAGTCAATTGTCAGGGATGAGGTTACAGAGTAGAGGCATATGACAAGATAGACAGAACTCAACATGGATTCCTGAAAGGAAAATCCTGCCTGACAAACCTATTACAATTTTTTGAGGAAATTACCAGTAGGCTAGACAAGGGAGATGTAGTGGATGTTGTATATTTGGATTTTCAGAAGGCCTTTGACAAGGTGCTACTTAACAAGATAAGAGCCCATGGAATTACGGGAAAGTTACATACGTGGATAGAGAGTTGGCTGATTGGCAGGAAAGAGAGAGTGGGAATAAAGGGATCCTATTCTGGTTGACTGCCGGTTACCAGTGGTGTTCCACAGGGGTCCGTGTTGGGGCTGCTTCTTTTTACATTGTACATCAACGATTTGGATTATGGAATAGTTGGCTTTGTGGCTAAGTTTGCTGACGATACGAAGATAGGTGGAAGGGCCAGTAGTGCTGAGGAAACGGAGAGTCTGCAGAGAGACTTGGATAGATTGGAAGAATGGGCAAAGAAGTGGCAAATGAAGTACAATGTTGGAAAGTGTATGGTTATGCACTTTGGCAGAAGTAATAAATGGGCAGACTATTATTTAAATGGGGAAAGAATTCAAGGTTCTGAGATGCAACGGGGCTTGGGAGTCCTTGTACAGGATACCCTTAAGGTTAACCTCCAGGTTGAGTCGGTAGTGAAGAAGGCGAATGCAATGTTGGCATTCATTTCTAGAGGAATAGAGTATAGGATCAGGGATGTGATGTTGAGGCTCCATAAAGCGCTGGTGAGACCTCACTTGGAGTACTGTGGGCAGTTTTGGTCTCCTTATTTAAGAAAGGATGTGCTGATGTTGAAGAAGGTACAGAGAAGATTCACTAGAATGATTCCGGAAATGAGAGGGTTAACATATGAGGGACGTTTGTCCGCTCTTTTCGAAGAATGAGGGGGGACCTTATAGAAACATTTCGAATGTTGAAAGGCACGGACAGAGTGGATGAGGCAAAGTTGTTTCCCATGATGGGGGAGTCTAGTACGAGAGGGCATGACTTAAGGATTGAAGGGTGCCCATTCAGAACAGAAATGTGAAGAAATTTTTTTTAGCCAGAGGGTGGTGAACCTATGAAATTTGTTGCCATGGGCAGTGGAGGCCAAGTCATTGGGTGTATTTAAGGCAGAGATTGATAGGTATCTGAGTAGCCAGGGCATCAAAGGTTATGGTGAGAAGGCAGGGTAGTGGGACTAAATGAAAGAATGGATCTGCTCATGATAAAATGGCGGAGCAGACTCGATGGGCTGAATGGCCGACTTCTGCTCCTTTGTCTTATGGTCTTATGGTCTAAACATCAGATTGTCTGCTTCCATTACTAAGTCTGGTAACATATTCCACATACCTCCACTCTGTGTTTAAATAAAATGTTGATCCTCACATTGACAAGGATGTAGAATGTCAGTCCAAAAGATGAAAGATTTGCAGCTGTATTCAGCCAAAAGTTATAAATTTCATTTTGGTACTCTCCCAGGATCCTTACTGTTATGGAAAAAAAATCTGCCAATTCAGTTCACCCCACATATCACAAGTAGCTGCGAGCACCGAATAATGAAAAGCCTATGGGACCAGACTGCGGCAAGAAAATGTGTCCCCAAATCAACCGTGCCTCCAGCTAAGCTGTGTAGATTGACATTGATACGCCAACAAGGGAAGTTGTTTTGGTATGTAGCATTCCTAGAAAGAACAAATCCAATCAGGTTATTACCACCTAATTAGTCTATACTCAACCATCAGCAAAGCAATGGGAGAGTCATCATAATGATTATGAATCCGTAACCTGTTCACCAATGGCCCATATGAGATATGCCAGGACCACTGGGTTCCAGACTGCAGTGCAACCTCAGTGCTAACTGTGTTGCAAAGCAAAGAGTCCAAGTGACAGTCCATAAAGTGAAAGTAGCTTTAGAGTTACACATCAAGGAGCTCTGATAAAAACTGAAGCCAGTGGGTATCAGTGGAAAAACATTCCAATGGCTGAAGTCATATGGAAGATAATCTAGTGGTCAGTGGTTAACCAGTCTGGCGTGAGGCCTGTTGTACCATACCATTTGGAAGGATATGCTCATGGAGGTAGTGTCTGACACAAAATGAGGCTGCAGATTCCCCATTGTGATTGAGAGGAACTAGCTAACAGAATTGTGATATTAAGTTTAGAGCTTTGTTTGTGAAGTCCAAAGATTAACTAGCTCCAAGGCTGCAAAATCTTAGCATCCCTAAGTGGAACCCTATAAAATCCACATGCTTGTTAACTGTAGTGTTAATCCTATTATTGATGCCATAATCGGGATTAATGCAAATATGGCATATTCTAGAGACCCATGTTTAAAGTGAGACAATTACGTGTACATTGTTAGCCATTTGAACCTGTCCCAGTGATCACAGTTCTTGACTTTCTATTATGTAGTTTGTAATCCAATTTATGATATTCCCCTTTACTCTGAAATCATTTCCTTAAGCTGCAAGTCTCTTGCTTATTATCCCATTTACGTTCTGAATGTCGTGTTAATCTCTTCCATCAATTCCATTATAGTTTCAAAGAATTTTTGTAAATTTCTTGGCTATAACCTGGCTTTCATGAATTTGGATTAGAAGAATTATTGCCTTTTGCTTTAAAAAAAAATGTTGAATAGTTTCCTTTACACACTAATTTGATCCTTCCCTTCTGCACCTGAAGCAAATAAATATTGAAATTTGAAGATCAAGTAGCTCGTTCAAAAATTTAGAAACAATATCTGAATTTAATAAGGCGTACAAAAAAGTCAACTGCAGTTTTGCTTCTACTTATGGAAGTCATTTTGGATAAATTGGATTCTATTCCCATAAAAACATTAGAGTACTTCACTTCTCAGAGTGGTTTACTAATTTATTTTCACAATAAACTTAAAAGATCTTGTAAATTATCCACCTAACAGAAATGGTATACTATGATTTTCCTTCTTTGAAGGCAAAAAATTAAAGCACATCCTCCTTTCTTTCCCTTATCAGTATGTCTTATACTAGAAGTGATCCCAAAACTTTGTCACTGAATACTCAAAAGATTTGGGGAAATTTAACTGTGCATGATCACTATATTTCTGTACCCAGTGGGGAAAAATGGCACATCTGCTACAAATGCATGAATTAAAACATAATTTAAAAGATACTTCAATTAAATTGATCATGCATTATTAAGAGATTATTTGGGAAAATTACAGGAGGACTGTTAGAAATAGTTGTTTACCTAAATTGTTTTCATTTTAGGCCTCGATGGTTAAGATATATTTTCTCAAAGATTAGCTCACTGTAAGCTTTATTATTATAGTTAGAACAATGAAGCAGTATCTTGGATTTATCTTGAAACCATCAATTTTTTAAAGAATCCATAAAAACTGCTGTGCCTCATTATGTGTTAAGCTTAAGGATAACAAAATAGGTGAATATTTTAAGTTTTAAAAAAACTAGTTCCATTCATGTAAGATATACTTCAACTTAAAAATTTGGATGAACTAATTTCTGCAAAAATTGAGGAAATTTTGTACTGTGCAAATATTGTGCAAACTTTGCAATTTGAATTGGAGACTGCTATGTGTTTTCAGCAATCACAGGGGAAGGCACTTTAAATTAGATGAGGCATTTGTTCTTTTAATTGCGTCCCTATACATGTAATCAAAAATCTAAGTTGATGATCCAGTACTTTATTAAGGCACCACTATATTGTCAGAGATTCCATCTTACAGATAAGTCATTAAACCTCGTGTGCATGTGCGTTACTTGGGCGAAGATATAATCAGGTCTGCCTTTATCAAAATGACTGACTTACCATAGCCTTCTTCCTTTTGTGCAACAAAATGAAGTATATTGTGCGAAAGGAATTAGTTGGGCTAATAGGAAAATAGTTTATAACTTTAGTCTAACTCCCAAGAACAACTTTGGAAAAAACCTATCTTTTGTACTGACTTCATAAACTTTTTAATGCTTGGGAGTTGAGGCCAAAAACATAATGTTTAAGAGCCTGCAAAGTGGCTGGAAATTCCAATGAGGCATTTCTGAACTTATTAGAATAGACACGGACGAGACCTTTGTATAGGCAGGGCTAAACCCAGGAGATGTACTCAAAGGACTTATTGTACTTATTGCAGAGTTCAGTTGGGGTAGAATGATCTTTGCAGAAATCACTGTACAAACAGAACAGGATATGTTTTCTTACATAAGTGATTATTTTTGAGATAAATAGTTTGAATATGAAAAAGATTACGTTGAATACCTACACTAAGACGTTAATCACAATCCTGCACGGCTAAGCAGATAGGTAGTGTGAAATAATGCAGCTGACTACTTTAAATCAGGTCTGATCCAAGAGCAGTTCAGTTGCAGAATCAAGTTGCTTTGTGACATAAACAATTCCATAAACAAGAGGAAATTGTATTCAGATTGACAAAGCCAGATAATGTGATTAATGAAGTCAGATTATGTGATTGATGGAAGAGATGGTATTTAGATAAGTATGACATTAAGGAAAAACCTAGCAAGGATGCAACTTGTAAGGAGATGGAAATGCATTTATTTGCTACTTTTTGTAGTGCCACCAAATCATTGACATGCAGTGACTATTGTATTGGAGGAATCATGGCACCTATCATTTTGTAGCAAGATTTTGGTCACCCTGTTCGTATGAAAGATGTTATTAAACTGTAAAGAGTATAGAAATAATTAGCAAACACGAAATCTGCAGATGCTGGAAATTCAAGCAACACACACAAAATGCTGGTGGAACGCAGCAGGCCAGGCAGCACCTATAGGAAGAAGTACAGTCGATGTTTCGGGCCGAGACCCCCGAAACGTCAACTGTACTTCTTCCTAGAAATAATTAGCTAGTGTGTTTCCAGAAATGAAGGGACTGAGTAATTCAGAGTGATTGGATGGCTTGATCCATTGGAGTGTATGGGAATAAGTGGCAATCTTTATAGAGGTGTATAAACTCATGAAGGGCATATATAGGGTGAACGTACTCAGTCTCTTTTTCCAAGGTTGAGGAATCAAGAACTAGAGGGCATAGGTTCAGGTGAGAAGACAATGATTTAATAGAAACACAAGGAGCAACTATTTTTATATAAAGGGTAATTATGTATATGAAAGGAGCTCCCAGAGGAAGTGGTTGATGCAGATACAATAATAAATTTTAAAAGACAGCTGGGCAGGTACAAGGATAGGAAAAGTTTAGAAGGATATGGACTAAACTTGAACATATGGGACAAGCTTGGATGGGTGTCTTGGTTGGCATGAACTATTTGGGTTGAGGAGCTTGTTTCTGTGTTGTGTGACTATTTCAAATAGCAATGACGCAAACAAACAAAAAAAAGATTGTTTCCTTATGGTGTAGCTGAAGATAGAACCAGATTTCTGGAGAATTCTGTACTAATCTGAGTATCATTATACTATTATCAATGTTTATTTGAATATCAAAAATATGCGGCAACCTTAAGTTGGAAGTCTCGTGTGCAGGGTGATACATAGCAATACTCATGCAGCATTTCATTGGCTTATCAGTCAATTCTATTTGCTTAAGTCCAGGAGGGAGCTTCTTTACCAATATCAATACAATTAAATTTGTTGGAAAAAAACTTCGCTCGCAACTGTGCCCTGAGGATGGAAATGTGCTAGGAATGAAGATTGTAATATTGAGATGCAGCTTGGCAGGAGATCACATTTGTCTTATGCTGGAGGGGCAGTAAGATGTCATTGACTTCCTATTTTAATAAAGTTATGTCGAACAGCTCCAGTGGATCTGCAGACATTACAAGCAAAATTCACTGAAGAAAGCTGGCAGAAATAAAAAAAAGTGTGTTCCAAAAGCTTGTGAAAAGAGGAAGAATCAAGAAATGAAACCTTATATAATAGGTCAGTTGCAAAAATACAAATTAGTTACAGGCATAGGCCACTCATTCCTGTGCCAGCTCTGTGTGTAATAAGATGTTGGCTAATCTGAATGCAACCTCTCCTGCATTACTATCTATCCATGGTAAATTTTTGTCCGTATTTCTATAATCTATTTACCTTTATATTCTATAACCTTTGTTAAAATATTCAAAGATTCTGCTTCCTCTTCTCTTAAGTAAGACCATTTTAAACCCTTTAAGAACGATTTATCTCATTCTTAAATGGATAGCTCTGTATTTTTAAACTGGCCCTCTAGTTTTAGATTCTCCCACAAAAGAAAGTTCCTCTCCACAGACCTTGCGTTAGAGAGGAAGTTTCCTTTTCTGTCTCACTGTTCTAAAATACAGTGGATAGAGGCTTAGTGTGTCCAACCTCCCCACTTTCTTTACAACCCCTCCCCCACCCAAAACATTGCTATCCCACAGTTTCAGGTAATTGATAATCCAGTAAATTATTTCTGATACTTCAACATTTTAAATAATGAGATGAATGCTTCATTCTGGATGGTCTAGTGAATAGCAGGTCCCTGGCAATGATTTTTGTACCTTCTTTGGCCATGAGTAGAATACAGAAAAACTAGCAGATGCCTGATATCAAACAAGAGAAAATCTGCAGATGCTGGAAATCCAAGAAACGCACACAAAATACTGAAGAAGCTCAGCAGGCTGCATTCCTCCAACATTTTGTGTGAGGTTCCGAATATTGCCAAGAAAATCTCCTTGGACGTGCCAGGAAATTATAAGCCAGTGAGCCTAACAGAAATGGTGGGAAAGCGACTGGAAAGGATTCTGAGATACTGGATCTCTCTGCATGTGGAAAGTCAAGGACAAATAAGGGGTAATCATGATACTGTCTCACAAATTTGATTGACAAGGGCAGGACAGTTGATGATGTCTACTTGGACTTTAGTGAGGCTTTGATAAGGTTCCTAATTGGTAGGTAATTCTGGAAGGTTAGATTACGAGGAATTAAATGTGTGCTTACCCAATTGGATATAAAATTAGCTTGATGGGAAGAGACTAGATGGTGGATTGATGATTTTGGTAGATTCTGCCCAAGTTTAGACCAGGCAGCAGTTGTTGATTTATGATAAGACTTTACTGCAACCATGGTTTCAAATGGCATTGATGGTAACTGGCTTGGTTTTTCAGATTTCAGGCCTGTGACCTGGTTTTGTGCCACAGATCATCTGTGCTGGATTCACTGTTTGTCATGAAAGTTAATAATTTGGACGAGAATGTAAGTGGTATGATTAGTAAGCTTGTGAAAACACCAGAAGTTGATGCTTTAGTCTACAGTGCAGAAAGTTGTTTAGGGCTTCAACAGGATCTTGAACAACAGGGAAAGTGGGCAGAGAATTGCAGATAGAATTTTAGTCTGACAAACGCAAACTGCATCTTTTTTGGGAAGTTAAACCCGGATAGGACAAATGCAGTGAATGACAGGGCCTTGGGATGTGTTATTGAACGGTGTGCTTGGGGTGCAAGCACATGGTTCCTTGGAAGTAATAGACAAGATCGGGAAGAAGGCACATGGCACATCTACCTTCATTGGATAGGACATAAAGCTGGTGGAAGCAGATCAATGCAGAGCTGTGTATGCAAGTATAGGAAGCATAAGTGTGAATCAGATGAATAGTTGGCTGAGAGAAAGCAAAATGAGAAAAATTTGTTTCTCATAACTTGGCTTGTCCGGTCTAATATTCCTGGTCAACATCATTACCACTCCAGAAAGCACCTTGACATATTGTGCTGTTATGATTTTTAAATTGTTATCATGATTTTGAAAATGAAACAAATAAACTTACCTGTAAGCAAACTTGCAAACTCATTAATGGAAGTTTTTTTGTTTAAAAGAATGTGTATATTGGTAGTAAAGAGCAATCCAATTGACTAAAGTCAACGAAAATAGCAAGAAAGGATTATCTGACATATTTTTAATAGACCAAGAGCACTTTACCTCCATCTGTTCAATCCATTGAAGGATAGCTATATTTACTACTTTACAGCCAGTAATAATCCTGCAAATTCTCGGGAATATTCATTTGGACTTTCTCACTCTTCTGAATTTGATGCACACCTGTTCTGTACATGTTTTCTCCTTCCTTACAACCTTAACTATTACCTCTGGGATATTCAGTCCTCTTTTGAAGTAAGTTGATAAGTCCTCATTGAAGATTCACCTCCCCCCGCCCGCCCCAAGTTCCCTCTGACCGGAGAAAAAGCTTGTCTTCTCATGAGGTTGAAAATATTTAATCTTTTTAAATTAAAAGGTTCATTGTCAAATTGAATTATCTGTATTCATTTGCAAGTTACATATTTCTCTATATTTTTACTAAAATTTAGTTCACTTTAAATCTTCCTTTCCCCATTAAAATATATTTTTCTTTAATTATTTAATCATGTAATTTTGAATACTGAACCTATCCTTTGTCTCCAATTTTCACATGACATCAGTGTCTTAATTAGTATGGGGATCTATCAAAGTCTAGATCAAAATAATTTGTAACTTTCCATGAATGCTGTTCAACCATGTGGGAAATATATCCTTATATTTGTTTAGTCGTATTTTTAATGCCATCATGTTGATGGAATACTTTTTGTGAAGGACGCTGTCAGCTAAACCTCTTACCATATTTGGGCGGCTATGTATTGTGATCATGATTTTCTTGTATGGATATGCACACCCATATATTGCAACATCGAAATATGAAGTATTGCTCAAGGTTTGCTTCGTTCATATATGCTAATTACTTCACATTTCCAACCTTTGAATTCTTGACATCGTTGAGTTTTTTGTCCTTTCACGAGTCAGATGATTTTTTTTATGTAACATGATTTCTATAAATTATATGTATATAGACTAGTTTACAAGGGATAATTAACATGACCTTCGCATTCAATCATACAGAATAAAAGCAGTTAAAAGGCATTTGTCAAATGCTTGGTAATACTAAGTATGAGAGCTGTTGGTTTAATTGATGAATAATGAAATGTAAAACTGTTTCCAGCTTTACTGAAAGCTTTTCACTTTCATTGATTTTATAATATGACAAACTAATTGAAATTGTGTAATGAGATGTTTTAAGTAATTCTGCAAAATCATCGTATTGTTAGTTATTCATTTCATTTGTCATTCTCAGCCCTTCTTAAAATTCCAATAGATCCATTATTTGTATTTAAACATGTTTAAACTGAAGCATGAGACAGAACTTTTCTAAAATTTAAGTAGAGGAAAACCTCTTTGCTGATACAGCTGTAATTTTTACACAAACATTTTCTTTTAAAAATACTTCACTTTCTAATGCGTTCTTTTATCTGTGATTTGTAAAGTGATTTAATGCACTGTATTATTCAGTGCTAATTTTAAAGCACTGAAATCATGATACAAAGGCACACTGTTCTCCAGGAATAATATTTTTGGCCTTGAATGGAACACGTTTTTATACATATAAATGAAAAACATTGTCATTTCTGAAAAGGTATTTTAAGACAAAATACATCAGAGCCTTAATTTTACCTTTCCTCCATTTGAATAGGGGCACTTTTTCATTTTTGACTCTCTGCCCTGTTTAATTTACAGGATCTTTTTACAATCAGTGCCCATGTTTATGCTCAGAAGCCACAAATGGATATTCATACTTTTGAAGGGACCTTCACACGGGTGAGTTGAAATATCTTGAAGCTTTATGGGTAATTTGCTTAAGAAACCGGAAGCTTAAACCCAATGATGTGTAATTCTAAATATTTGTTTTTAAGTAATTAGCATTCCATTACAATAAATTTAGAGACTCAAGTTACAGCTGTTAATTTTCGAATATTGTGTTTTCTTTGCCACTGACATTGCCTTCAGCAATTAGAAGTAAAGGAAAAGCTGCTGTTGCTAGGAAAACTCACAGATGTTAATGTTCAATGCAAGGTTGTTTCTTTTCAGATTGTTATTCATTAAACTTTTGCAGTGAGGGGGAAAAAATAAACCAAAAACAGTTTGACTAATGTAACTTTACAGAGTTAAGCATGAATGAACTGTCATCGGCTAAATAATTACTGACCGATTTCCAGCAAAAGCACCAACAATTTTGAGTTTGTATTTATAGCAGATTACCAGTGACTGAAAACGTGTCTGCAGAGAAAGCAATATCACAAAGACTATCATTGTTTATTGGCTCCATTCTTGGCCACACACTAGGCTTAGCACGACAGCATTTCCTGTTCTGATTTATTCTTTATCCTCTATAATTTGTATATATTTTTGGACAGGTTAACTCCTTTTTTCCCTTGATTATATCCAGTATTTGATTTTATAATGAATACTGTGTAAATTCCATTTATATCTAATGGTTATATTTCTCAAAATCTTAAAAGTTGAATAATACCTCATGATTTTGCCCTCAACTATGGCAACCTGATCCCTTCTTGGTGTAATACGTTTCCAGCATTGGCATATCTTTTGTATGGTAATAAAGTACAGAAATAGATTTATTATTTTACTTCAATAAGCAATATTTTAACACACGCGGTTACATAGATAAGTTATTTCAAAGTAAATTTTATTTTTCATATTACTTTTTTAAAAAGTTAACAGTTCTGGCTGCAGTGAATCACATTGTCGTTGGCTTACAACAAAGCAAGAACATTACTTAAGATGTATGAATTTAGAGACTACCATAATTTATAGACTAATTCCAGATTTAACTGTTAGATGGTTTAATTTTGGTTTTCAGATGTCCATAATGTGTTATTACTGTAACTTGAAAAGTTGGTTTAAAATGAGAATTTATTATATAGGCTGGTGTGATTACAATGAAAGCTAATTTTGAAAATAAGCTTGCAGCTCTTGAAGTAATGAGGACGATGGCAACGCTTCATTGATGTTTGAAAAAAATCATTTTCGAAAATCCATCTTCATGTTTGATTAGTTCATATACCACAAAAGTTGAATAATATTCAAATGATTTTGCTAAAATGCAAATAAAAATCCTATTACCTTCTGAAAGTTTTAAATTTTAGACTTTGGACTACATTCATCAGTAATTGTGTTCCTCTGTTTATGGAATTTTTACTTATGAAACTGATTGAAGAGAAAGGCATAATTTGATTAAAATGTGAAATTACTTTGCAACAAGTTAGTTTTGCAGAATAAGGGAGATGCTGTAACCTGGGGAGAAAAACAAGCAGCTGAAGCAACCAAGCGGGTTGAGGAGTATCTGTAGAGTAGGGAAGAAATGAACATTTCAGGTTGAGACCCTGCATTATGTTAATGCACTATCTCGTCCTGAAACATCAATTCCCCTCTTCAGCTCAAACCCCACCCACCCTTTAGACACTGCTTGACCCATTACGATTCTCCAGCATTTTGTTTTCTAGTAAAGTTTTGCATGTTTAGTGATGCACTAAATCACTTGGGTTTACTGTTGTATTTTATTTGTTGAATCAGTGTGCACAGTAGTCTTACACACTTTTCTATAATGTTTTAAAAGTACTGTTAAAAAGAGCTGCCTCAATATTCAACCAAAGAATTTTGATTTTGTAATTAAACATTAACAAATGTATATTCAAGATTTCAGAGTTTTGTCTATTAGTTATGACTTCGGGTGGCATTGTTGCACAACTAGTCGAACTGTTACTTGGCACCAGTGACCCAGGTTCGATCCTCCTCTCTGTTCCTGTCTGTGTTATGCTTCTGTGTTCGCCCTGTGATCAAATGGATTTCCTCTAAATACTTAAAAATTTTTCACAATATCCCAAAAATGTGCCAATTGATAGTTTAATTGGCCACTGCAATTTGCCCTTGGTGTGCAGATTAGTGTTAGAACCTAGGGAAAATTTTATGGGGAGAATTAGTTAAAAGAAAAATTATTGTGGAATTGCTCTTTGAACCTGTGTCAGATCAGTGGGATGAAACGGCCTTGGGTATCATAACAAAATATAGAAATACTTATAAATTATTAACTTACGAGGAATCAGTGCATGTAACACAAATTTATGCTTCATAAAAAAAAGCAGAGGATTGTATTTTTAAAAAGTCATAGACTACAAGTTTAAGTGGCTTTAATGACGGAAATGCTGAATAAATTCAGTTGCTTTTGAGAAATATATTTGTAAATTTTCTCTAATTCATTATTTCCTTCAATTGTATTTGTGTTTTCAGTGTAGAAAACAGAGTTCAGCCTAAATTTATTGGCCTCAATCTTGTGATTTGTGTACTACCACTATCAAAATGTAATATTCTAAAGCCAACCTTTGTGCAAGATAATTTAAATACTTTATTGCATATCAAATTGTATGTGATTTTTTTTCCACTGTAACTTTGTTCCTGGAGCCAAAAAACATTGTTTACCTCCAGGTAAATTTGCAGACAAATTACAAAGTTATGAAATGCAACTTTTGTTTCAGTGAAGGGAATGATAGAAGTCTGTTTGGACACAGCATGCTCCTGGAAGTGCTAATAGTGCAAGCAACTAAATTATCTGAATTCAGTGATACTACTCAAGATGAATATTGGCCAGGATGTTGCTCTTCAAGTAATATTGTTGCATCTACTTGAAAGAGTAGATGGGATTGTTACATACCTCATGGGTATCTTGTGACTATCTTATGAGCATGAAGTAATGGTCTCGTGGAGGTCACATGATGTAATTTTCCCCGCCAGTGTGAGGTTACGTGAAGACATGTTCACCATGTGTATAAAAGGGAGACCCCTGTGGTGACGCAGTTAGTTTTTTTCCAGTTGAGTTTTAAATTTAGTTCGTTATTTAATTCATCAGATACTCCGTTATGCTGCGTATTCGTCTTATGACGCAGTTTCGTTTTAAAGTGGAGTTCTACTTTCTATTGTAAGTAGTATTGGAGAGTGAAGACCTTATCGAAATACAGGAATTCACCGAGTTGAGTAAAGCTGATATATTGGTTGACGGTTTTGGAGAGGATCAACCTTTATTGAATCTTTGTTCAAGAAAGAGTGACCTGCATGAGATATCCTCTGCTAAAGCAGGAAGGATTACGTGGTGTGTAATCTTCAGAGGAAAAGGTCAGTTCCTTTAAATCGTTTTATTTCCATCGTCGTGAGTCCTGCAGACAAGGCAGGTTCCGGCGGGGATCAGCAGTAACGTCACGTCTTCGAGGAATTCTTTACCTCAGGAAAGTCTCTCCTAATTGACTGTATAAATCTCGTGGACTTTCGAATTTACCATTCTAAGGACTGTGTTTGAATTTACCACTATAAGAACTGTTTTGGCATTTACCCTTTTAAGAACTGTTCCAGAATTGCCATATAGCAGTTAACTTCTGGTTAAGTTAGTCGTTAAAATACATTTTGCTATTTTTGAGCAGAGTTTAATAAATGTTTGTTTTTATAAAATCTGACTCAATTCTATATTCATTGTTGCCGGTCACGTGACAGGATATTGGCTCAAACTCATTGCAAAACATAGCCCCCCTAGCAGTGCAGCACTCTCAGTACTGTATTGTCAATACAAATTAAGGAAGAGTTTCAGGACTTGAACATGCATTTTCAGACCCTGGGGTAATGGTGTTGCCAGAAAGATCTTTGCAAGCAGCAACTAGATTTTTAAGAAACACCTTAAGTCATATGTAAATTGTTTAGTTTAGAGACGAGTTGGACTTCACCAGCATAAGCTATGATATTGATGAAAAGGATGCTATGTTCATTAAATAGTTACATTAGAAATAGTTACATCAGTAATCTTTATCAGTGTGACCCTTAAAATTGCCTGACTATTAGACACCATTTAGAATTTATAATCTATATTCAGTGATGGAAAAGAAGTGATCCTTAGTGGTCATTTATTGAATTACTGTGCTGGTGAGCTGCATCATTACAAATTGTTAGTAAGATTTTATAATGTTAGTCATTTTTTAATTGTAAACACTACATCTCTAGCAGTGTTTCAGTAATTTAAGAAAGTTCCAGTTCTAGGGTCATTGTTTCAGTTTTGTACAAACTGTGGCTTTTTTTTTAAAGAAACATAGAAGTTGGCTGGAGCAGATCATTCCTTCAAGCATGTACTGTTGTCCATAACAATGATCATCAATGCTTTCTTCCTGTATCTTTAGATGCTTTTAAGCTTTAGATTTTACTACTTTTTGAATATTTAATGATTTGGTTTCTTGTAGTGGTTTTTTTTAACAGATTTTTTTTGTTCTTTGTGTGAAGGAATTTTTCCATTCATGTCTTTTATGGTTTCCTTCAACAATGTCTCCTAATCAGAATCAGAATCGCGTTTAATATCATCGACATATGTCGTGAAATTTGTTAACTTAGCCACACCAGTACAACGAAATACATGATAAATATAGAGGAAAAATCTGAATTGCATTAACTATATATGTATGTCTGTTAAATAGTTAAGTTAAAATAGTGCAAAAAAAACCCAAAAAAAAACTGAGGTAAGGTTCATGAGTTTGATGTACATTTAGATATTGGCAGAGGAGAAGAAGCTGTCCTGAATCGCTGAGCATGTGCCTCCAGGTTTCTGTACCCCTTTCCCGATGGTAACTATGAGAAGAGGGCATGTCCTGGATGGTGGGGATCCTTAATGATGGATGCTGCCTTCCTAAGGCACCGCTCCTTGAAAATGTCTTAGATGCTATGCAGACTAGTACCCATGATGGAACTGACTAACTTTGCAAGTTTCTTTAACTTACTTCGATCTTGTGCAGTAGCCCCTCCCCTCCCCCCCATACCAGACAGTGATGTAGCCAGTCAGAATGTTCTCCATGGTACATTTGTGGAAGTTTCAGTTGACAAACCAAATCTCCTCAAACTCCGAATGAAGTATAGCCACTGTCTTGCCTTCTTTACAGCTGCATCAATATGTTATCAATATCATTATCCTAGTCCTGGATTCCTCTATCTTCCTGCAGCTATTTTGTCCAGTTCTAATAGAATTTTTCAGTTTCCTTAAGTCCCTCACCATTGTTCTAATCTCTAGTGAGTATAAGCCTAATTGACCCCAATTTCTCTGGCCATTCTCTGGCAATCTGGTGAACTTTTTCTAGCACTCCCTCCACAGTGAGAATATCCATCCTTTGGTCAGGGCAAAAACTGTACATAGTACTTAAGGTTTCTTCTCAAAACCCTTCCTGTTCCTTTATGTGAATTGTCTTGGCATGAAGGCCAGCATACTATTTGGCATCTTTAACTGTCACCTGTACTTTCTTTCATCAATGGGTGCATATCTATCTCATTATGATCTCCCACTTTCCATATTTATCACTGTTTAGATGGTCACCTTTTTTAGTTTTGCCTCCAAAGTAATAAACTTAGCTTTATCTACATTGTACTGCATCTACCATGCCTTTGCTCTCTCCTTCAACTGGTCCAAAATCACTCGAGATCTTGGCATTTATCTAATAGCTTGTGTTCTCATCTTGCTTTATGTTATCTGCAGACTTGGATTTATTGACTTTAACTCCCTCATCTAAATCATTTATCGAAGTCATTAGCTTTGAAGGAATGGTCTTGGGGTCAGCAGGGGAAGTTAAGGGTCAGGCTGAAGTTTATGGAGAAGGTTGAGGGGGAGTTGGAGGTCAGGAGCAGTAAGTGTTATGGGGCAGATGGGTCCAGGTTGGAGCTCTCCGTGGTAGGAAGCCAGTCATCTCTGGGTGGATGTTGGGTCTGCAGGCATTGAGGATAAAGACCATCAATCCCTGTGGATGAGGGTGGGTGATCCGCAGAATGGTGAATCCTGAGATTGGAGGTACATGGCGGGCAGGAGGCAGGTTCAGTGGCATTCCCACCCCCAAGCTGGCAAGTCCCATGGACAGAGATCTGTATGAGTCCAGAGTTTGAGAATTGGAATTCAAAATCCCATGATTGACAAGTCCTGGAGTGGATACTGTTATGGGTCCACAGTTTCGATTCCTGTGGATGTCACATGATACTAGTTTCATTTACTAAGTGTGATGTATCTGTAGTCTTGTTTTGCTGGAAGCTTGTAGTTTCAATTCCTGGGGGCGCCACGTGGTTTACTGGGAATCCATGACTTTGTTTCTATGAGAGTCACATGATGACATTTCCCGGATGGTATAAAAGAGTTGCAGTCGTTTAGTGGGCAGTCGCTCATTAGGGAGTTGCTCAGCAAGGAGTCATTAAGGAATCGACGGGGAAGGGAAAGTGAGAGTGAAGATTGCAGGCTTCGAATGAACCCAAGGGATTGGGTTAGCCGACAGCACTCTGCATTTCGAATGTCACTGACATTTCGTATAATCCATACGTGGATTGTGGCACAGACTTCTGGTTAAGCCCTGCATGGTCTCGGGTGTTGTGTGCTGACCATTTCAGTGAAAGGGACATTCCCTGTTAGTTACTCTGTGAAATCTCGCTCTTCTTGGACTGTTTGGAAAGGGTACTCTGCAGTTGCAAACTCCAGTAACTGTTTCTTCAAGATCGCCCCTTCACCGTATTGTGAATCTCCAAGATCGTCTCTTCGTTGCATCGTGAATATACAAGTCTCTCCTCTCACATATTTCATGAATCACCTGGACTTTCTAAGCTACCACTCTAAGACTGTGCTTGAGTAAGACTTTGTTAAGAATTGTATCTAAGTTTGACTGTTTGGGAATTATAGACGCATAATGCCGTTAACTTAGAAGCATAGAAAATAGGTGCAGGAGTAGGCCATTTGGCCCTTTGAGCCTGCACTGCCATTCAGTATGATCATGGCTGATCATCCAACTCAGAACCCTACAGAAACATACAAAATAGGAACATAGAAACATAGAAAACTTAAACTTCTGTTTAAGTTAGTCATTTGTTTAATTTTATATATTTCTGCATAAATGTCAATAAATTCAGTTGTTTTGCTGTAATTCCCCGACTCCATTCTACATATATTGTTGCTGATCCGTAACAATACTGAAGCCCAAAGCCTAAAGTTCGCAGACCAAAGTTGGCATGTCCTTGAAGTCAGAGGCCCGATGTCTGTGAGTCTGAGAGTCCGGGGCCAAGGACTCTGGAGGTGGCCTGTCCTAGGGCTGGAGGTCACTCTGTGTTTGTGAATGGTGGTGAGGGGGAGGGTAGAGAGGAAAGGGTTTGTTATGTTGCTGCTGCTGCTTGTGTTCTTCTCCTGAACATTGTAGGCATGCTGTGTTGGTATCAAAATGTGGCGATGGTTGTGGGCTGCCGTCGGCCCTTTTTTAGGTTGTGTTGGTTGTTAATGCAAATGACACATTTCACTGTGTTTCAATGTACACATGATAAATAAATGAATCTGAACATGAGATTATGTAGATGCTGTAAATCCAGAGTAACACACACACAAAAAATGTTGGAGGAACTCAGCAGGTCAGCATCTATGAAAATGAATAAACAGTTGACATTTTGGGCCGAGACCCTTCATCAGAAATGGAAAGGAAGGGGGAAGAGCCAAAATAAGGCGAAGGAGTACAAACTGGAAGGTCATAGGTGAAACCAGGTGTATGGGGGAGGGGGATGAAGTAAGCAGTTGGGAGGTGATGGGTAGAAAAGGTAAGAGGCTGAAAAAGGAGGAATCTGGTATGAGAGGAAAGTTGACCATGGAAGAAGGGGAAGGAGTGGCACCAGAGGGAGGTGATAGGCAGGTGAGGAGAAGAAAGAGGGGAGGCAGAGTGGGGAATTAAAGGTGAGGGGGGAAATTACCGGAAGTTAGAGTAATCAGTGTTCATGCCATCAGGTTCCAGCTACCCAGAGAAAATATGAGGAGTTGCTCCTTCAACCTGAGGATGGCCTCATTATGACCATGGACCAACATGTCAGAATGGGAATGTGGATTGCAATTGAAATGGATGGCCACCAGGATATCCAACCTTTTACAGGTGGAGCAAAGGTGCTTGACCAAGTGCTCCCCTAATCTACATGGGGCCTCACCAATGTAGGGAAGGCTGCATCTGGAGAGCCAGATATAGTAGACGAGGTCCTGCAAGGGAGATTGCCTTTTTCTGATACTCAATTATTCCTATTTTTTTGTAAGCTAACGTTCAGCAAACTTTTCCTGTTGTGTTTTTGTTTTGCATCCAGCACGAATAAACAATTATTTAAAGAAATTATTGAATGAACTCTTTACTCACTCCTTTAATTTGGTTTCTTCGATATATGGTCATAGTCATACTTTATTGATCCCGGGGGAATATGGTTTTCGTTACAGTTGCACAATAAATAATTAAATAATAATATGTAAATTATGCCAGGAAATAAGTCCAAGACCAGCCTATTGGCTCAGGGTGTCTGACCCTCCAAGGCAGGAGTTGTAAAGTTTGATGGCCACAGGCAGGAATGACTTCCTATGATGCTCTGTGTTGCATCTCGGTGGAATGAGTCGCTGGCTGAGTGTACTTCTGTGCCCAACTAGTACATTATGTAGTGGATGGGAGACATTGTCCAAGATGGCATGCAACTTGGACAGCATCCTCTTTTCAGACACCACCGCCAGAGAGTCCAGTTCCATCCCCACAACATCACTGGCCTTACGAATGAATTTGTTGATTCTGTTGCTGTCTACTACCCTCAGCCTGCTGCCCCAGCACACATCAGCAAACATGATAGCACTGGCCACCACAGACTCGTAGAACATCCTCAGCATCGTCCGGCAGATGTTAAAAGGACCTTGGTCTCCTCAGGAAATAGAGATGGCTCTGTCCCTTCTTGTAGACAGCCTCAGTGTTCTTTGACCAGTCCAGTTTATTGTCAACTCGTATCCCCAGGTATTTGTAATCATCCACCATGTCCATACTGACCCCCTGGATGGAAACAGGGGTCACCGGTACCTTAGTTCTCCTCAGGTCTACCACCAGCTCCTTAGTCTTTTTCATATTGCGCTGCAGATAATTCTGCTCACACCATGTGACAAGGTTTCCTACCGTAGCCCTGTATGACAGACAATTCACACCTTATCACTTCTTAGTTTCCTTTGGATACATGACCCAAAATTTTGAATTAATTTTCTTTCCCTCCATCTTAATGAAGAATTGTATCACAGAACATTTTTTATGTTGCAGCCACTCTTCCTCAAAAAGCCCCCTCAACAAGATTATCAGTTTTTATGTGATTTTTAAAAAATATTTTAAAGTAGTATTTTTCTTCATTAGTGGAGGGAAGGATCAAATTGGTAGAAGTTTGCTGTCTCCTAGACTTGAGGAGAAGAGTTCAGTTTTGATTCATACCCTCATTTCTGTTTGTGATGAGCTGAAAGAGCCTTTGTATTAATCGTGGTTTTCATGGGTTCATTGTCCATTCAGAAATCTGATGGTGGAGGGATAGAAGCTGTTCCTGAAACATTGGAGTGTGTCGTCAGGTTCCTGTACCACCAGTGAGAAGAGAGCATGTTCTAGGTGATGAGGGGTCATTAATAATGGATTCTGCCTTTTTGAGGCATAACCTTTTGAGGGTGTCCCGAATGCTGGATTCCCTCTCCATTCCAAATGGTAAAGTAATTAGTTAGAATGCTCTACATGATACATCTGCAGAAATTTGCGAGGGTCTTTGGTGACATATCAGTTCTCAAGCTCCTAATGAAATACAGCTGCTGTTATATCGCCTTTGTAATTAAATAAATATGCTGGACCCAGGATAGATCCTCAGAGTTGTTGACACCCAGGAACTTGAAACTGCTCTCCAAGACTGCGCAGGCATGTGACGTCAGCCAGTAGAGCACGCAAGGTTTAAAAAGGCAAGGAATCTTCAACAGTTTTTGATTCAGAGCAAGAAGGCTGCGAGTGAACGGCTGATTTTCAGAGCGAAGGCAGTTCTTACCACTCGGGGTAAAAGAGAGGCAAGATTGCGCAGGCACGTGACGTCAGCCAGTAGAGCGCGAAAGGTTTACAAAGAACGCCATATCCAGCGGGCAGCAGAGTGATAGAGCTTTGGCTCAATGGGCTTAGGCGATAACAGGACGAGGCGAGGTAGGTTTACTGGTGTTATTTGCGGAAAGGAGGAAGTATGAGTGTGAGGCCAGTTTTCTGTGCTTGTTGTCAGATATGGGAGGTCCTGGAGTTTCCCAGCCTCACGGACAGCCATATCTGCACCCAGTGTGTCGAGCTACAGCTCCTAAGGGACTGAGTTAGGGAACTGGAGATGCAGCACAATGACCTTTGCCTGGTCAGGGAGAGCGAGGAAATGATAGAAAGGAGATGGTCACACTGGGGCCACGGCAGACAGACAAGTGAGTCACAGGGAAGAGTCAGGTATTAGAGAATACCCCTGTGGTTGTACTCCTTGATAATAAGTACTCCTGTTTGAGTACTGTTTTGTGGGAGGGGGGACACAGCCTGCCTGGGGGAAGTGATAGTGGCCGTGCCTCTGGCACAGTGTCTGACCCTGTGGCTCAGAAGGGTAGGGAAAGGAAGAGGAAGGCCGTAGAGATAGGGGAATAGTAGTCAGGGGGTCAGACAGGCAATTCTGTGGACGCAGGAAAGAAACTTGGAAGGTAGTTTGCCTCCCAGGTGCCAGGGTCTGGATGTTTCAGATCGCGTCCAAGATATCCTGCAGTGGGAGGGAGAACAGCCAGAGGTCGTGGTACATACTGGTACCAATGACATGGGTAAGAAAAGGGAAGAGGTCCTGAAAACAGACTACAGGGAGTTAGAAAAGAAGTTGAAAAACAGGACCTCAAAGGTAGTAATCTCGGGATTACTGCCTGTGCCATGTGACAGTGAGAATAGGAATAGAATGAGGTGGAGGATAAAAGCGTGGCTGAGGGATGGGAGCAGGGGATAGGGATTCAGATTTCTGGATCATTGGGACTTCTTTACGGGCAGGTGTGACCTGTACAAAAAGAACGGGTTGCACTTGAATCCCAGGGGAACCAATATCCTGGCGGGGAGGTTTGCTAAGGCTACTGGGGAGAGTTTAAACTAGAATTGTTGGGGTGTGGGAGTTGAACTGAAGAGACTGGGGAAGAGCAGCTTGGCTCACAAATAGAGAAAGCTTGTAGACAGTGCGAGAGGGAGGATGGGCAGGTGATAGAGAAGGGATGCGCTCAAACCGAAGGTTTGAGATGCGTCTACTTTAACGCAAGGAGTGTTGTGAACAAAGCGGATGAGCTTAGAGCGTGGATCAATACTTGGAGATATGATGCGGTGGCCATTACAGAGACTTGGATGGCTCAGGGACAGGAATGGTTACTTGAAGTGCCGGGTTTTAGATGTTTCAGAAAGGACAGCGAGGGAGGCAAAAGAGGTGAGGGCGTGGCACTGTTGATCAGAGATAGTGTCACGGCTGCAGAAAAGCTGAACGCCATGGGGAGATTGTCTACGGAGTCTCTGTGGGTGGAGGCTAGGAACAGGAAGGGGTCAATAACTTTACTGGGTGTTTTTTTATAGACTGCCCAATAGTAACAGGGATATCGAAAGCCGATAGGGAAACAGATCCTGGAAAGGTGTAATAATAACAGAGTTGTGATGGGAGATTTTAATTTCCCAAATATCGATTGGCATCTCCCTAGAGCAAGTGGTTTAGATGGGGTGGAGTTTGTAGGTGTGTTCAGGAAGGTTTCTTGACACAATATGTAGATAACCCTACAAGAGGAGAGAGGCTGCACTTCATTTGGAATTGGGAAATGAACATGGTCAGGTGTCAGATCTCACAGTGGGAGAGCATTTTGGAGATAGTGATCATAACTCTATCTCCTTTACAATAGCATTGGAGAGAGATAGGAACAGACAAGTTAGAAAGCGTTTAATTGGAGTAAGGGGAATTATGAGGCTATCAGGCATGAAATTGGAAGCAGATGTTCTCAGGGAAAAGTACAGAAGAAATGTGGTAAATGTTCAGGGGATATTTGTGTGAAGTTCTGCACAGGTATGTTCCAATGAGACAGGGAAGTTATGGTAGGGTACAGGAACCGTGGTGTACAAAGGCTGTAATAAATCTAGTCATGAAGAAAAGAAAAGCTTACAGAAGGTTCAGAGAGCTAGGTAATGTTAGAGATCTAGAAGATTATAAGGCTAACAGGAAGGAGCTTAAGAAGGAAATTAGGAGAGCCAGAAGGGGCCATGAGAAGGCCTTGGCGGGAGGATTAAGGAAAACCCCAAGGCATTCTACAAGTATGTGAAGAGCAAGAGGATAAGATGTGATAGAATAGGACCTATCAAGTGTGACAGTGGGAAAGTATGTATGGAACCGGAGGAAATAGCAGAGGTACTTAATGAATACTTTACTTTAGTATTCACCTTGGAAAAAGTTCTTGGTGATTGTAGTGCTGGCTTGCAGCAGACTAAAAAGCTTGAACATGTAGCTATTAAGAAAGAGGATGTGCTGGAGCTTTTGGAAAGCATCAAGTTGGATAAGTCGCTGGGACCTGATGAGATGTACCCCAGGCTACTGTGGGAGGCCAGGGAGGAGATTGCTGAACCTCTGGTGATGATCTTTGCATCATCAGTGGTGACGGGAGAGGTTCTGGAGGATTGAAGGGTTGCGGATGTTGTTCCTTTATTCAAGAAAGGGAGTACAAATAGCCCAGGAAATTATAGACCAGTGAGTCTTACCTCAGTGATTGGTAAGTTGATGGAGAAGATCCTGAGAGGCAGGATTTATGAACATTTGGAGAGGTGTGATATGATTAGGAATAGTCAGTATGGCTTTGTCAAGGGCAGGTTGTGCTTTACAAGCCTGATTGAATTTTTTGAGGATGTGACTAAACACATTGATGAAGGAAGAGCAGTAGATGTATATGGATTTCAGCAAGGCATTTGATCAGGTACCCCATGCAAGGCTTATTGAGAAAATAAGGAGGCATGGGATCAAAGGAGACATTGTGTTATGGATCCAGAACTGGTTTGCCCACAGAAGGCAAAGAGTGGTTGTTAGACAGGTCATATTCTGCATGGAGGTCGGTCACCAGTGGTGTGCCACAGGGATCTGTTCTGGAACCCTTACTCTTTGTGATTTTTATAAATGAACTGGATGAGGAAGTGGAGGGATGGGTTAGTAAGTTTGCTGATGACACAAAGATTGGAAGTGTTCTGGACTGGTCTAAGAACACTGAGGCTGTCTACAAGAAGGGTCAGAGCCGTCTCTATTTCCTGAGGAGACTGAGGTCCTTTAACATCTGCCGGACGATGCTGAGGATGTTCTATGAGTCTGTGGTGGCCAGTGCTATCATGTTTGCTGTTGTGTGCTGGGGCAGCAGGCTGAGGGTAGCAGACACCAACAGAATCAACAAACTCATTCGTAAGGCCAGTGATGTTGTAGGGATGGAACTGGACTCTCTCACAGTGGTGTCTGAAAAAAGGATGCTGTCTAAGTTGCATGCCATCGTGGTCAATGTCTCCCATCCACTACATAATGTACTGAGTGGGCACAGGAGTACATTCAGCCAGAGACTCATTCCACCGAGATGCAGCACAGAGCAACATAGGAAGTCATTCCTGCCTGTGGCCATCAAATTTTACAACTCCTCCCTTGGAGGGTCAGACACCCTGAGCCGATAGGGTGGTCCTGGACTTATTTCATAATTTGGAGCGACGGAGGATGAGAAGTGACCTGATAGAGGTGCATAAGATGATGAGAGGCATTGATCGTGTGGATAGTCAGAGGCTTTTTCCCAGGACTGAAATGGTTGCCACAAGAGGACACAGGTTTAAAGTGCTGGGGAGTAGGAACAAAGGAGATGTCAGGGGTAAGTTTTGTGGTGAGTGCAATGGGCTGCTGGCAAGGGCGTTGGAGGCGGATACAATGGAGTGTTTTAAGAGACTTTTGGATAGTACATGGAGCTTAGAAAAACAGAGGGCTATAGATAAGCCTAGTAATTTCTAGGGTTGGGACATGTTCGGCACAACTTTGTATTGTGCTGTAGGTTTTCTATGTTTCTGTGACTTCATAAAGTCCACAGTCAATTCCTTGGTCTTACTGATGTTGGTTTTTTGCTGTGACACCTCTCAAACTGCTGATCGATCTTTTTCCTGTGTGCTGCCTCATCACCATCTGAAATTCTGTCATCGTCAAATTTATAGATGGCATTCGAGCTATTGAGCACAGTGGTGGGTATCGAGAGAGTAGAGCAGTGGGATATACATGTATCCTTGAGGTGTGCCAGTGTTGAGTGACAGCAAGGATAAGATGTTATTTTTGATCTCCTGATGAGGAAGTCAAAGATCCAGTTGCAGAAGGAGGGATAGAGAATCCAGGCTTTGGAGCTCATTCAGTAGAACTGAGGGTATGATTGTGTTGAATGTTGAGCTGTAGACAATATACTGCAGCCTGGCATAGGTATTGCTTTTGTCCTGGTGATCCATGCCTAAGTGGAGAGCCAGTGAGATTGCATCCACTGTAGATCTATTGTGGCGATAGGGAAATTGCAGTGAGTCCAAGTCCTGAGGCAGGAGTTGATGCTAGCCATGACCAACCTCTGAAAGCACTTCGTCATAAAGGATGTCAGTACTACTGGGCAATAGTCTTTGAGGTAGTTCAACCTGCTGTTGGGTACATGTATGATTGTTGCCCCTTTGAAGCAGTTGGAAACCTTTGAATGAAGCTGTGAGAAATTAAACAGTCCTGCCAGTTGGTTGGCACAGGTTGAAATGAAATGAAATATCTTTATTGTCATTGCATAGTACAATTTGTCATGCACCAATACTGCGAAAATGAGTTTGCAACTCTCATACTAAATGCTATAAAACAACAAATAAAATAAATAAACAATAAATAAAGTCAAGTAACCAGCCAGTACAAGAAATGTCCAGCAGTACAAAAGCGCAACTCAGATGCATGACAGCCGTAAAACCAGTATTAAAGTAGTAATATAACAAATTTGTGGATGATGCTTGATCGATTGGTTCAGAGCAATTATATCTCTGGGAGAAAAGCTATTTTTCAGTCTGGAAGTGCGGGCATAGCAAATCTTATAACGTCTGCCAAATGGAAGAAGTTCAAACAGATGATTGCATGGGTGTGTATTGTCCTTACAGATGCTTGTAGCTTTCCATAGGCAGTGTGACGACAAACCAAGTTATCAGAAGATTGATGCTAATGAGAGAGAGATAAGGGAGACAATGGAGAAATGTTCAAAATGTTAATGAGAGAGGAGAGAAAGATAACGGAAAAGAAGCACAATTCAGTATATTGACAGACCGGTTGCTTTGAACCTGAACTGTTTGAAGTTTGATGGACAGGCGATACCCCAGCAGGGGGATAAAAAGAACAGGTTCGCTAAGGCACGGGACACACCACAAGATCACGAGATAACGAGACCCCTGGAAAGAGTGGTGTGCCCCCACAAGTGGTGGGAGTTTGGAGGTCTGGTTCGCAGGAACCGACCATAGGCTCACAGGGTGTAAACGTACGATCGGTGGGAACCTGGTGTGTGTGTCCGCCCTTGCCTGGGTGCCAGGTTCACCGCGGAAGAATGGTCATATTTGGAACGGAGGGGTCACAGTCGGTGACCACAGTGGGATAGAAGACATAAAAGGGTCCGCCCGAAACCACCTGTGAACATCAAAGGTCTGCGTAAATCAAATTTGCATCTCTCTCTCTCTCTCCCCCTCCCAACGGCACAACAGCGATTACTGTGAACTGTACTAAGCTGAACTGAACTCTACGTCACTTGAGACTGATTATTTTACGCCTAGACTGTGATAGAGCTTGGTTGATTCCTATTGCCTTAGTTCTGTGTACATGTGTGTTTTATCATTGCTAACCTGTTGCATTTATATCCTTACGATTAGAGTACTGTGTTACTTATTTCTTTAATAAAACTTTATTAGTTTCCAGTAATCCAGACTCCAACTAGTGGTCCATTTCTGCTGGTTTGGCAACCCAGTTACGGGGTACGTAACAGCAGTGAGAGCTGTAGATGTCCTCCAGGGCTGGGAGCTGTGTCCTGCTGATCTTCTGTGTGCTAGAGACGACATGCTGAAGTGTTTTCCTATCAGCTGCTGTACAGCTGAGTACCACACAGAGATGCAGTATGTTAAGGTGCTCTCTATGGTGCAGCGGTAAAAGGTCACCAGCACCTGTTCAGGTAGACCAGCTTTCTTCAACGTCCTGAGGAAAAACAAGCATTGTGAAGGGTTCACTGTCTTGAATGATGTTCTGGCATCAGCCTCTGAGAATGTCATAAGCTAGATTGAACTGAACTGAACTGAATATGCCTCGTACGATGATCTGTGGTTTGGTGTTTTGCGTATGCTCTGCATTTTTCCCTCATTTTTGCCGCTTGGGTGATTTGTTTTTTTTCCCCACGTTGGGAGTTTGATGTTTTTCTTTGAATAGGTTCCATGATTTTCTTTCTTTGTTTTGTGGCTGTCTGTGTGAAGTTGATTCTCAGGGTTGTATTCTACATACATACTTTGACAGAGATTGCAAGGTCACCACATGTTGCCTCCTTTCCAAAGCATGCATAAAAGGTGTTGAGCTCATCTGAGAGAGAAGTATCACAGCCATTCATGGTGTTAGTTTTCACTTTGTAGTAAGTAAATAATGGCCTACAAACCCTATCAGAGCTGACTTGCATCTGATTCTGTCTCTAATCTCAATTAGAATTGTTTTATCGCCTTTAAAATAGCCTTCCATAGGTTATACCTGGACTCCTTGTATAGTTCTGGATCACTGGTCTTAAATGCCACAGATATAGCCCGCAGAAGACTACAATTCTCCTCGTTCATCATGGCTTTTGGTTTGTGTCCAGGTATGTGGGCACGTGGCCAAATGGTTAAGGCGTTCGTCTAGTGATCTGATAGTAGCCAGTTCGAGCTTTAGCTGAGGCAGCGTGTTGTGTTCTTGAGCAAGGCACTTAACCTCACATTGCTCTATGTCTGTGTGAGGAGTGGCGTGCCACACAATCTTTTGTTCTGCGCCTTGTAAGGCATGAAAATGCCCGACACTGGCCTGTTAGGCCTGAGTTGACGATCCCTCCCTCCTTTTGTGTGGGCACGTGGCCAAGTGGCTAAGGCATTCGTCTTGTGATCTGAAGGTCGCCAGTTCCAGCCTTAGCTGAGGCAGCGTGTTGTGTCCTTGAGGAAAGCACTTAACCACACATTGCTCTGTCTGTGTGAGGAGTGGCGCGCCACACAGTCTTTCGTTCCACGCCTTGTAAGGTATGTAAATGCCCGCCGCTGGCCTCTTAGGCCTGAGTCGACGATCCCTCCCTCCCTCCCTCCTCCCCCTTTGGTTTGTGTATGTCCAGTATGTTCTCGAAGGCACCCACTCATCCACAGAGGTCAGTGACAATTGTGGTGTATTTGTTGAGACATGAAGATGAATCCCTAAATATTGTCCTGTCTGTTGACTTAAAGCAGTCTTGTAAGTGCTCCTTCAGGTCCATTCACCATACCTTCTTGGTCCTCACCATTGATGCTGCGGTCTTTAGTCACTGCTTTTAGACTGGGAGTAGAATTACAACCAAATGATCAGATTTTCCAAAGTGTGTGTGGGATGGCACAGTAAATGTTCTTGATGGCAGTATAACAGTGGTCAAGTGTGTTAGCTCCTCTGGTTCCAAAGGTATTGATGGTAGATGTGCAGAGACTTTTTCAAGCTGGCCTGGTTGAAATGTCCCAAAATGACAGGGAAGGCATCAGGGTGCACAATTTTGTGCCTGTTGATTACATTACTCAGCTCCTCCAGTGCCTGCCTGATGTTGGCCTGAGGTGGAATGTTTCGCTACCAGTACGATGGTGGAAAACTTCCTCAGGAGATAAAATGGACGACATTTGACCACTATGTGTTCCAGGTCAGGTGAGCAGGACTGAGACAAAACTGCCATATTTTTGAGTTAATCATAAAGTATACTCCACCTCATCTGCCTTTAAAAGTCAGTTGCCTTGTCATTGTGGAGAATCTTGAAGCCATTGAGCTGCAGTGCTGCATTTGAAATGGCGGGGAATACCATGTTTTCATGAAATGGAACACATATGTCCCCTCTGGAACAGCAATCTTGTTCTGAGGTCTTCAATTTTATTTTTCAGAGACTTCATTCACCATCAGGATAGTCGGGAGTGGGGGCGTAAAGCCTTTGCATTTCAAGCGTACTTGCAGACTGACATGCTGTCCCCGCTTCTGTTTTCTTAAAGGGGAACTGCACTTGCAACCTGAGTCTGCCATCCAAGGTTTGTTGGTTTTGAGTATTGATAGATTCTCAATATTTGTAGTCAGGTGAAATTCCAGCTGTCAAATAAAAACAGAAACTGTTGGACATACTCAACAGGCCAGGTTGTATCTACAGGAAGGATTTGATTCATATATCAGAGCAAAGACCCTTCTTCAGAATAGGCGTTAATGTATCTTGATCTGCTTTGTCGAGCACCTTCGGAAGAAATTCAGAGGTGATGCATTCTTTCATTTTTGTTGTAAGCTATGGCACCCTTCATGTCAATCTTGACCCTTCATTTATTGGTTTATAGATTCTGGTACGATGTAGGCCTGTTGGTTCTCGGACTTTTGTGTCAAATGTGTGGAAGGGTGCCAGCTTTGTGCAGTTTTTAGGAAGCCGTTTGTCGATGTAGGGTCCTAGCAAAGCAAATCCAACCATGATTTCATTTTTAAAATAGTTAATGAGATTTCTCTAGCTTATAGTCATTGGGATTTTATTCTCTTGTTTTACGTCTCCACATGAAGTGTCTTATTGATACAGTCTTACTCCATCTGAGTGTCGAAGTGGTTTTAGAACACCAATCACTTTTGGAGGACCTCAAACAGTGTAGTTCTTCCTTTAACATGTGCTTTTCTTCCTATTATATGCAGGCAGTTTGTATCAATACCCACACTTCCTTGATTTTTACTGTGTTCTAGAGTATTCTTTAAACTTTTTCTGTAGCATCACCCATTACTCATACTATTTTATGTGGGTATAAAGTAAAACAAATGGGCCTGCACAGCCAACAAACAAGGATACCTTCTTGATAGATGACTATTAAAATTGAAATGCAATTAGCACCCAAGAACTATTGAAATGATTTTGGAAGTGCATTGAAATTTATACACAGAATGCTGCTTGCCATGCAATACCTTGTGACAGTTTGCTTAAAAGCCTGCAAAACTTTCCCATGTAGAAGAGCATGTGAATCTTAATTTAAATATGTATTCATTTTATTACTGCTGCACAGTTTTAATTTTTATAATATTTTCTAGAAGCTTTAGGTCATCACAAAGACGGGAAGCTTCTTTGCACAATTATTAGTCAGGTCCTAGTTGAACCTGTGAGTAATTTTAAGAGTAAAACAAAGCTGTTCAGAGTGAAAATTTATAACAATAACAGTAAAGTTTTTGAGAGAATATTGGTATTCTAACTGCTACATGTGCTTTTATCTAGCTTTGATCAAACGACAAGATGCATTTGACATGTCACCACATTTAAGAAGTTAACAATGATCTAAATTTTAGAACAGCTTAATCTCAAGTGCTTTCAATAAATCTGTAGAATGTGCTTAGTTTAATCTTGATGTAGCAAATACTCTGTTGCTAAAAACTGACGTTGCTTTAACGTGAGGTCAGCCAACTTAAATATTTAGACAGCACTAAGAGTGGATGACATGCTGGAAAAGCTCATGGGTTGCAGTGATAATTGTAAGGGTTACTGGTTGTTCTTAACACCATGTTATGGTTTTAATTTAAATAGTGTTGTAACAGATGCAGTTGTATAGGACGAAGCTGCAATTTATGGATAAGCATCTGAAGTATCTGTTTCAAATGGCATTCATTTTGGATTAGTGTTAAATATTATAATTACAAACCTCATTTCTAGAAAAGTTGGGATATTTTCTAAAATGCAATAAAAACAAAAATCTGTGATATGTTAATTCACGTGAACCTTTATTTAACTGACAAAAGTACAAAGAAAAGATTTTCAATAGTTCTACTGACCAACTTAATTGTATTTTGTAAACATACACAAATTTAGAATTTGATGGCTGCAACACACTCAACGAAGTTGGGACAGAGGCATGTTTACCATTGTGTTACATCACCTTTCCTTTTAATAACACTTTTTAATTGTTTTGGAACTGAGGATGCTAATTGTAGTAGATTTGCAATTGGAAATTTTGTCCATTCTTGCTTGATATAAGACTTCAGCTGCTCAACAGTCCGTGGTCTCCGATGTCTGATTCTCCTCTTCATGATGCGCCATACATTTTCAATAGGAGATAGATCTGGACTGGCAGCAGGCCAGTCAAGCACACGCACTCTGTGTTTACAAAGCCACGCTGTTGTAGCCCGTGCAGAATGTGATCTGGCATTGTCCTGCTGAAATAAGCATGGACGTCCTGGGAAGAGACGTCGCCTTGATGGTAACATATGTCTCTCTAAAATCCTGATATACACCTCAGAGTCAATGGTACCTTCACATACATGCAACTTACCCATGCCGTGGGCACTGATGCACCCTCATACCATCACAGGTGCTGGCTTTTGCACCTTTCGCTGATAACAATCTGGATGATCGTTTTCATCTTTGGCGCGGAGAACTCGACGCCTGTTTTTTTCGAAAACTAGCTGAAACGTGGACTCACGTTCCACAGTCTTTCGGTCCATCTGAGATGAGCTCGGGCCCAGAGAACTCGCCAGCATTTCTGCATAGAGTTGATGTATGGCTTCCTCCTTGCGTAATACAGTTTCAAGTTGCATTTCTGGATGCAGCGACGGACTGTGTTGAGTGACAATGGTTTTTCAAAGTACTCCCGAGCCCAGGTGGCTATAATTGTCACAGTAGCATGACGGTTTCTTAGGCAGTGCCGCCTGAGGGCTCGAAGATCACGCACATTCAACAGTGGTTTCCGACCTTGCCCTTTACGCACTGAGATGTCTCTGAATTCACTGAATCTTTTTACAATATTATGTGCTGTAGATGTTGAAAGACCTAAATTCTCTGCAATCTTGTGTCGAGAAATGTTCCTTTTGAACTGACTAACAATTCTTTCAGGAATTTTGGCACAAAAGGGTGAGCCACGACCCATCCTTGCTTGCAAAGACTGAGCCTTTGGATGCTACTTTTATACCCAGTCATGATACCTCACCTGCTACTAATTAGCCTGCTTAATGTGGAGTCTTCCAAACCGGTGTTACTTGAATATTCTGTGCACGTTTCAATCTTATTTTAACTCTGTCCCAACTTTTGTTGAGTGTGTTGCAGCCATCAAGTTCTAAATTTGTGTATATTTACAAAACACAATTAAGTTGGTCAGTAAAATTATAGAAAATCTTTTCTTTGTACTTTTGTCAGTTAAATAAAGGTTCACGTGAATTAACATATCACAGATTTTTGTTTTTATTGCATTTTGGAAAATATCCCAACTTTTCTGGAAATTGGGTTTGTATATAACATGGTTTGCTCCATTATGCAGAGTAGTGTACTCTTGGTGAACTTTGTACAGACTTTCAGGAAGGTCAATTATGCAAATAGCATAAGTTGTTCAAGCTTTGGATTCTGTGTCTTGATCTGTGTGGATCTCAGAATGACTATCAGTCCCATCACTTTTGTAAGTTATGTTTGCAGGTAGGGAAAACTGAATTCTTGGAGATTTTTGGCAGCAATGTTAATGTCAAAACTTTGTGGAGGAAAAAGAAATTGCATTTTCAAAATGGTAGGTTGTAAGATCTATTTTAATAGTAGAGAAGGTGAAGTTAATTTCATATTGTAGGGTCTGTTACCTGCTAATGGTAGTCAAAGGAGTTGGATGATGTACAGTCCAGCCATATTGCAAGAGTTTAGAGGTCTATGGAATTAGAGGTGGAGAGAACTAAGTCTTTTGTAGACTATGACGGGGAACTTGAACCTACAGTTCTGAATGTTGCCCACTAAACCATGCCTCACACTTTCCTTGGAACTTCAAAATCACTTAAAACAAATACACTATTTAGAATAAAGTAATGCACATGTTTTCTGTCTTTATTAGCTATGGAAAGACAATGTGGTGATTTGGGAACACTGCACCCAAGTCTTTTTCAATACTAACTTGCTCACTAACTTGTTCCTTGTTATGTAGCCAAAATCATAGAGCTCCCTATTCAAAACTGACTTCATTGATTTAAGACGACTTTCCACTGTAACTTAAGGGCAACTGAGCACACAAATAAATGGACATTGCCAGCATTTTTACACCCTACAATATATAGGCAAGAAATTCTAGACCAGCTCAGCTCAGAAATGCATAACTCTAAATCTGAAGAAATAAATGCAACATCAATATTTGAGAGATGTTCTGATTCCAAACATGAAGCAAAGCCCTGATGGGTGGCCAATTTCTCTAACTTGGTCACAAATTAGTAAACTGCAAGTTGTGCTTGAGATATATATTCATTTGAGATCTGTTCTGATTGAGAGCACCTTAATGGAGCTTCTGTGCGGAAGAGCTGTTTGTTTACACTGAAGTGACCATCTATATACTACTAAAACTCTCATGCTCTGTCTGTCTGTCTGTCTGTCTGTGACCTCCAATTAGCACAAACAGTGCATTATAGCCCACTTTTTCAGCTAAATCAAATTAAAATGTGCTAACTTACAGAATGCAGGCACGCTTCAGGGTTATATATTCATATAAAATGGCTCATTTGCCAAAAATCAACAGGCTGCCTTTCACCCGAGACCCGATCGGCCATCATGGAAATTGGGATGCCACAAACGGATGCATGCGCACGGCCAGCTTCAGCAGCGCCTCACGGTGCTCACAGTGTAGCTTCCACCTTCCATGGAGACCGCAATGCCACACCACTATGCATGCGCACGGCCAGCCTCAGCAGCGCCTTACCATGCTCACAGAGCTGCTTCCACCTTCCATGGAGACCGCGACGCCACAGCCCGACGCATGTGCACGGCCAGCCTCAGCAGCCTGGAAGCCTTGGTGTTACTGCTTCCTATCTTCTGTCAAGCATTAGGGTAAAAATATATGGATAGCCTAATTATGCCACGTGGAAAGAGAAGGTGGACATTATGGTCAAGAGATGATGCCAAACGTCGTTGGGAAGCGGCAAGGAGAGGGAGAGAACAACAATCGGATGAGGCCAGGGCCACACGACTCCAGGATCAAAGAGTCAGGACAAAAAAGATGAGAGAAGATGAGACAGGGGGGGAACAGGCATGCATGTCTCCAAAATAGCAACAATAGGCACAAACAGAGGAGAGAACAAGAATCCGATCAGGCCAGGGCCGCAAGGCTGCAGGATCAGAGAGAAAGAGCAAATGGTAGAAGAGATGAAAGATGAAAGGGCTGCGCATCTCCAGAATGACAAAAACAGGCAGAGGAGGAGGAGAGAGGAAGAGACAGAGAAGAAAAGGAAAGATCAACTCGAGAATATGCGACATGGAGTAATTATTGCGAGAGTTGCTGAAGATGACAATGGCCGCTTTCGACGACAATACCTCGACAGAGAAAGAGCAAGGCAAAATGCACGACTCGCATGCTGTCACATTTCTGCTGATGTCGGTTCGATGACCAGAGTATGCCCTCACTGTCGTGCCTTCCTATTCACTGGAGAAACCGCACATTTCTGCTGTATGAAGGGAAAGGTCAGGATAGGCAATTTGCAGCCTCTACCTAATGAACTCAATTTGTACAGCAATGATGAACCTATTGCAAACGAGTTCAGGAAGAACATCAGACAATACAATTGCCTCTTCCAAATGAAATCCTTTGATGCCAAAGAAGTCATTCCAACTACGAATCGATGGAATCCTTCTGTGGTTATTCAAGGCCAAATCCATCATTACATAGGACATTTAACTCCAGACCCGACCCAGCCAGCCCGATTCCTTCAAATTTACTACATGGATATTTAATGATCATTCTGGTCACATATTTGTCTTTCTATGCATCTTCCTTCTTTAATAACCTGTTTTTCTTCTTTAGTTTCCAAATCAAAGAGATAGCAGTAGCATTCAGGAAAATTTAATGTCCATTCTGGTCACATCAGACTGCACTACCCTTCTCTCAAAGGGTGCCCCAATGGGTCACCCCGTTGTCTAGTTAGTATTAAAAAGAAATGAAATGGTGTCAACTCGGGCATTTCTCTTAAATTGAAAAAGTAAGCTTTTTTTTAAAGAAAAACTTTCTTTTGAGGACAGTGGCAAGGAGTTTTTCTGTTTAATTACTTGTTGAAAATTGCATAATATGTTTTGCAGTTACATTGCCTTTAGTGGAGTGAACAGGTGCAATCCAGGTGCAAATGTATTCTGAAATAATCAGAATCAGGTTTAACATCACAGGCTTATGTCATGAAAGTTGTTAACTTAGTGGCAACAGTACAATGCAATCCATGATAAATAGAGAAAAAATAATTACAGTAAGTTTATATGTATACTAAATAGTTCAGTAGCGTCTAGCACATTTAGTACGGCCTGATGGTCCGATTTTCTGAAGTGAGGTCATGGGACGGAACGGTAGGCATCCTTGACTGCTATGTAGCAGTGGTCAAGTATACTTGGGCCTCTAGTGGGGCAGGAGACATGTTGGTATAACTTTGGCGGGCGCCTTTCTGAGGTTGGCCTGGTTAAAGTCTCCAGCTGTAATGAGCAAAGCCTCCGGATACCTGATCTCAAGTTCACTGATGTTGGCATACAGTATGTTCAGAGCACACTCCACATCTGCCTGGCGGGGGGGAATGTAGACTGCTGTCAGTATGAATGAGGTGAATTCCTGTGGCAGATAGTAGGGACAACACTTCACCGACAGGTGTTTCAGGTCCGGGCTGCAGGAGCTTGTCAGTGCCACTGTATCCGAGCTCCGCTTAGTGTTGATCAGTAGGCAGACACCACCTCCCCTTGTCTTGCCCGAAGACGCCGTGCGGTCCATCCAATGGATCGAAAATCTTTCCGGTTGGATGGCACAGTCGGGGGTGGCAGGGGAGAGCCAGGTCTCAGTGAAACAGAATACACAGCAGTTCTGCATCTCCCTGCAGTAGCTGAGTCTCCCTTTAAGATCATCCACCTTGTTCTCTATGGCTTGCACATACACTAGTAGATTGGTGGGCATAGGGACCCTGAAGCCCCTCAGCTTCAATCTGACCAGCAGCCCAGCTCTTTTCCCACACTTCCTCGATAAATAGTGCATCTTTCCAGGTTTCCATCAATGCAGTGTGTTTTCTTGTCAGCTCTTTGAGGTTGGTGGACGCGGCGTCGGGTGCTCTGGGTCGGGCTGAGTGACAGAGGAGGCTCTGCTGCCGCTTGCAGCTGCCGGGGGCCCGGGCTGTCGATTGGGTTGGGCCCCGAAGTCGACACTTAATCCCGGAGGGCCGGGCTCCTGGCTGAAACAAGTCCACGAGCTGAGTCACGGTTGCAGAGGCGTCCGCTCCAGCCGAGCCTCGGGCTCGATTTCCGAGGTCGGTGGCCGAGGCCTCACTTCCGGCAACTGTGGATGTCCACCAACGGGGCTTTACAATGATCACTCCGGGGAAGTATCTGGGGGCCCCTTGAGGTCTCCGACATCACTTCTGTTTAGTTGTCTGCTCTGAGAAGTGCTGGTTGGAATGGGCCACGTCTCCAAGTGCTCCTGCACGGTAGCAGGCTGTGGGTCTCCGAGAATGTGGTGGGCCTCAGACCAGGCCTCGCTGGTCGGGTCCAGGTGCGGTCCAGAGGTGAAGAAGCAGTTCTGGCACGGTGATCTCCAGCTTGGGTCAGTAGCTTCGCCAGGGTGTTGTTGATCTTGCTAGATGTAGCAGATTGGAGGTTTAGAAGGCTTTCTCAGGTATAGGATAGTGTAGAGGGCAGTTTGCTCGGGAGAGCACATGCAGAGTCGCCAGATACCGGCGCCATCTTGACCTCAGATGGCGTCCCGGGACGGGTTCTCCAGGCCTGTGCAAGCGAGCAAGCTGGAGTGTTTGCTGACATCTTCAACTGCTCCTTGCTTCAGTCTAAGATCCCCTCATGTTTTAAGAAGGCAACGATAATCCCAGTGCCGAAGAAGAGCAAGGTGGCATGCCTGAATGACTATCGACCTATGGCTCTGACATCAATTGCTATGAAGTGCTTCGAGCGATTGGTTATGGCACACATCAATCACAGCCTACCGGTCAACCTCGACACTTTGTAATTCGCCTGCCAGAGCAACAGGTCAACAACAGATGCCATCTCTCTGGCCCTACATTCCTCCTTAGAACACCTGGAGAATAAAGACGCATACGTAAGGCTCCTTTTCATTGACTACAGCTCTGCCTTTAATACCATCATTCCAAATAAACTGATTCCTAAGCTCCAGAACCTGGGCCTTAGCACTCAGATCTGCAGCTGGATCTTCAACTTCCTCACAGACAGGACGCAGGCTGTAAAAAATAGGGGACAAGCTCTCCTCTACAATCACTCTGAGCACTGGTGCCCCACAAGGCTGTGTACTCAGCCCCCTGTTGTACTCACTGTACACCCATGATTGTGTAGCTAAGTTTCCATCGAACTCAGTATGTAAGTTTGCTGATGACACCACAATTGTTGGATGTATCTCGGGTAATGATGAGTTTGAGTACAGAGAGGAAATTAAGAACCTGGTGGCATGGTGCGAAGACAATAACTTATCCCTCAATGTCAGCAAGACGAAGGAATTGGTTGTTGACTTCAGAAGGAGTAGCGGACCGCACGACCTAATTTACATCGGTGGTGCGCAAGCGGAACAGGTCGAAAGCTTTAAGTTCCTCGGGGTCAATATCCCAGGTGACCTGACTTGGTCCAACCAAGCAGAGTCCACTGCCAAGAAGGCCCACCAACGCCTTTACTTCCTGAGAAAGCTAAAGAAATTTGGCCTGTCTCCTAAAACACTCACTAATTTTTATAGATGCACTGTAGAAAGCATTCTTCTACGGTGCATCACAACCTGGTATGGAAGTTGTCCTGTCCAAGACTGGAAGAAGCTGCAGAAGATCGTGAACACGGCCCAGCACATCACACAAACCAATCTTCCATCCTTGGACTCTCTTTACACCGCATGCTGTTGGAGCAGTGCTGCCAGGATAATCAAGGACATGACCCACCCAGCCAACACACTTTTCGTCTCTCTTCCCTTTGGGAGTAGGCTCAGGAGCTTGAAGACTCATGCGGCCAGATTTGGGAACAGCTTCTTTCCAACTGTGATAAGACTGCTGAACAGATCCTGACCCGAACCTGGGCCGTACCCTCCAAATATCTGGACCTGCCTCTTGGTTTTTTTGCACTACCTTACTTTCCCTTTTCTATTTTCTATTTATGATTTATAATTTAAATTTTTAATATTTACTATTGATATGTACTCCAGGGAGCGCGAAGCACAGAATCAAATATTGCTGTGATGATTATACGTTCTAGTATCAATTGTTTGGCAACAATAAAGTAAGGTAAATAGTTAAGTTAATAATAGAAATAATTGGAAAGAAATTGAGGTAGTTTCCATGGGTTCACTGTCCATTTAGAAATTGGGTGGTAGAGGAGAAGAAACTGTTCCTGAATTGCTGAATGTGTACCTTCAGACTTCTGTCTCTCCTTCCTGATGGTAATGATTTGAAGACGACATGTCTTGAGTGATGGGTGACCTTAATAATTGACGTGACTTTCTGCGACACCGCTCCTTGATGAAGTCTTGGATACTATGGAAGCTAGTACCCGTGATGGAGCTGACTCATTTTACAACTTTCTATAGCTCCTTTCAATCCTGTGCAGTAGCCCTCCTCCCATACTAGATGCTGATGCAGCCTGTTAGAATGCTGTCTATGGTACATCTGTAGAAGCTTTCAGAATCCATTTCTAGTCCTATCAAGTGCTTTTCTTCAGTGGCGTTTATGAGTAATATCTTGTGTGAACGGCAGAACTGCTATTCGGGGAAATTTGGGGGATGTTGAAGTTTTAAAAGTCAGCAGAGGGGTTTTGTGTCAGTGAGTTTTGTTCAGTGTCACTTGTTTTCAAAGGAAACAATTTCTGATTTTCTGTTCAAGGGTGTGCTCTTGTGTTTATAAAATATGAATAGCTGGATAAATGTTCAAAATTTCATTCATTTTGATGTCCAGACAATTAAGGCCTTTTATTGAGCAACACTGGTGAAGTTGTCCATTTTTTAATTGTACTAGTCTAGTAAATGGTCATTAGCTGAATTTCAGTGTCTGTATTGTAGAAAGCACTGAGACCACAATTTTGCCATTGAGGTCAAAATGGAAATTCTCTGAGGTCTCGTACTGCTCCTCATTTTATCATCGAGCCTACTCTTCATTACCAGTAACTGATGTGTAATAATTCATGTTTTGTAATGAACAATGTATCTTGAACTAATTAAGGCACTTTGTGGCATCCCTTGCCAACTGTTTGCTGTAGGAGTATTCTATGATTGCAAATTTCTACAGTGATAATAATGATGCTGCATTACAATGATAACACAAGAAAACACAAAAAATCTTCCTATAAAATAACATCAAGTCTCCCTGAATGTTTCATTCCATGTGTATCTGGGCCTCACAAAGGCAACAATTACACCAGCGTCTAAGCGTAGTGTGAGATGCCTTAATGACTAGCGCCCAGTAGCGCTCACATCTACGCTGATGAAATGCTTTAGAGGTTGGTCATGGCTGGAATGAACTCCTGCCTCAGGCAAGGACCTGGACCCACTACAATTTATCTATCACCACAATAGGTCTACGGCATATGCAATCTCAATGGCTTTTCACATGGCCTTAGATCACCTGGATAATACAAACACCTATTCAGGATGATGTTCATTGACTATAGCTCAGGGTCTTACACCATTATTCCCACAATCCTGATCAATAAGATACAGAACTTGGGCCTCTGTACCTCACTCTGCAATTGCAGTCTTGATTTCCTAACCGGAAAACCACAATGTGCGGATTGGTGATAATATCTCTTCCTTGCTGATGAACAGCACTGGCGCACCTCAGGGATGTGTGCTAGTCACCGCTCAGCTCTCTTTATACCCATGACTGGCATATATCGTGAGATTTGTTTTGCGGCAGTAATACATTGCAACACATAATAAAACTATCAATGACAATAAGTATATATAAATAAGCACATGGGCATGGGCCAAACGAAGAAAATCGGTGACACAGCAGAAAGTGCATCATTGGTTCTGTGCAATTGAATTCCTCCCGTGTTCTGTAGCCTTTTGCAGTAAAAAAAAAGTCCACACATGTTGTAATCCAATGATGCCAGGAAGTGGCCTGCTCTTTTTAATCTGTTTATGAACTTTAAGCATTGTTGGCAAAGAAATAATTTGTATTAAGCTGATTTTTTTTGCACAAACGCAAAATATATTTACATTTATTTCTTTGCAGGAAGATAGTGACCCTTCAATCCATGAAAGTCTGGGTGCAGAAAATACACTCTGGGCCAGCACAGTAGTAGCTTCTGGTGAGTATCATATTTGGTTATTCATGCTTTGTGACTTGGAACAAAACTCCTTGAAGTTTATGGTTTTGCTTCTGAAGTAAAATACATAAAAGAGTTTATGAACTTAAAGCAATTAAATGGTTATGAATTTATAGGCATTCTATTAGTTCTCAACCAGTTTACAGAGAACCTTTTCTCTTTACTTATACAAAACTTTGAATTTAGAAAATGAATCAAGGACTTTGTAGTAATTTTAAAGGAAGGCATTTAGCAAAACTAATTCTGAAAGCAACTTAAAGCTATATAAATAACCCCTTAAAGTGAAAAATTGATGAATATTAGTGCTTTTCTTATCATGAGAATTATGATGCACCAGATGTAGAATGATTTATACATTGTGGATATAATGCACTATTCAAATATTTCTGTAATTAAACTGTAGATGTAAGTGTTACAGATTTTTAAGCAGTCTCATCAGGAAAGTGGAGCTTTAAGGGCCCAGCAAAGTCAAAGCAAGGCTTATTATAACATGCTTATCTCCTTATGTCACAGTTTTCCAGGATTGAGGAGAAACCAATGCAAAATGCTCAAGTCCCAGGATTTACCAAATCAATATTGAACTGCTTTCGTGGGGTTATTCCCTTGAAGAGGCATTAGCAATTGGTTTGCATAAATTCCTCAAGTTTGTCCTGAGTTTTATTCAGCATTCACTTGTAGTTTAACATTGTTTTTTGAAATCTGTGTGTATCTTTGCTCTTCCCTTCCTCTGTACCCATTTCCAACCTGGTAAGGTGACTCTGACAGCACTTCCCAAATCCATTATCTGTGCCACTAAAAAGGATGTACAGAAGGTGCATACAAATGTCACGAACTGCCAGTGGCCCTCCAAGCTGGCACTCCATTCTGACTTGGAAATTCATTAATGTTACTTTAGATGATTGCTCATCTTGGGGCTGAAAATTACACAAAGCTTACAGAGACTATTCAATTTAATACATCTGTCAGATAGAGCAATGCGTTCAATACTAATGAATTGAGATTGTGGTGATGGCATAAGGTGGTAGTTTTTATTTCCCAAGTTTTCAATTGAAGGAAATTTTTGACATTAAGAAGCCATTGCTAGAAATACTTTGATCAGGTAAAATCTGCAAAAAAGATATTTCATTACGACCAAGTGAGAGAAACAAGATTCTGCAGATGTTAGAAATCTTTGAGCGATAAGCACACACAAAATGCTGGAGGAACTCAGGTCTGCAAGTGCTGAGCTTAGAGGAATGTACTCAGTGGCCACTTTATTAGGCACAGCTGTACACCTGCTCGTTGACATAAATGTCTAATCATCCAATCACGTGGCAGTAACTCAATGTAAAAAGAATGCAGACATAGTCAAGAGGTTATGACCAAACATCAGAGTGGGGAAGAAATATGATCAAAATGACTTTGTCTGTGGAATGATTGTTGGTGGTGCCAGTCAGGATCGTTCGAGTACCTCTGAAACTGCTGATCTCTTGGGATTTTCACACACAACCGTCTCTACAGAGAATGGTGCAAAAAAAAAAAAATGAGTGGCAGTTCTGTGGGTGAAATAGCCTTGCTAATGTGAGAGGTCAGAAGAACAGTCAGACTGGTTCAAGCCGATTGGAAAGTGGCAGTAACTCAAATCACCACACATTACAACAGTGGTGTGCACAAGAGCATCTCTGAATACACAGCATGGTGAACCTTGAAGTGACTAGGCTACAGCAGCAAAAGATGCTAAACAGGTGCTACACCTTGTCCAAGGGTGACATGCAGTCTAGGAGCGCCTTACACCTCCTTTGGTAGAGATGCATCTCCACCCCACTACCCTCAGATGAGGCATCTTAATATCAATTGAGCATCATTTAAATGCCCCAGCTTACCTGAGTGTTGTTGCTGACCAGGTACATCCCTTTATGGCAACGGTCTACCCACCTTCTAATGACTTCCTCCAACAGGGTAACACACCATGTCACAAAACACATCTCATCTCTAGCTGGTTCCACGAATGTGACAATGAATTCATTGTACTTCAATGGCCTTCACAGTCACCAGATCTCAATCCAATAGAGCACCTTTGGGATGTGGTGGAATGAGAGATTTGCAGCATGAATGTGAACCAACAAATCTGCAGCAGCTGTGTGATTCTATCTTGTCAACGTGGACCAGAATCTTGAAGCAATTCACGCTGTTCTGGAGGCAAAGGGAGGAGGACGTTCCTACCCAGTAATAGAAAGGTGCTTTTAATAAAGTGGCTGCTGAGTGTACCAAGTACAAAAAAAATTAGTGAGAAAATAAGGAAAAGGAATGTCATGGGGTATAAGGCAGGAGAAATTTAAATGACAGATATCATGGTTCAAAATAAAGGGGCAAATAACAGAAGATTTATTGCTTTTTGCAAACAGGCATGGTGTAGTTATTCATGAACACCACTGAAATTCCATTGAATGTGCCAGTGCTATATCTTTGTATCACTTCAAACTTCCTGGATGAACTCAGTGCATGAAACAGTATCTGTGGAGGCAAAGGATTGTCAGTGTTTTCCAGAACTGAGAGTGCAAAAGGATGAATAAAGAAGTGAGAGAGAGGGATGCAACCGGTTTTGGATGTAACCAGGTGCTTGGTAAAAACATGGTTGAAGAGTAGAATAATAGAAACCACTAATGGAGAGCAGTCAGAGGAATTCACGGAACTCTTATCAATTAAAGGAAGAAAGCACCTTCAAAGTTGGCACACTGTGAAGAAACTTCACAATAGTGCAACAAAATGGAGACTTGACACTGCGGGTGGTGGAATTAGGTGCAAAAAACCCCCCAAAAAACTGCTGGAGGAAATCAAAAAGTCAAGGAAAGGGACAGTCAGTGATTTAGGTCAAGACCCTGCATCATGGCTGAGAATGTGGTGGGGAGAAACCTGCTGTTTGTTATTCGAATAGTTGTCTGTTTTTCCGAAGTGAAAGGGAGATAATAATTTACCTAGATTTTCAGCTGTGAGATTTTAAAGTTAATTATTGGTGCAAGGCCTCAAAATCTAGGCCTTGTTCATGAAATTGCTGTAAAATCCCTGAGATTCATGTACATAATTAGCAAAGAAATTTCAAGACCTGTGGTTTGAGTGGTAAGAACTACCATGACTTTTTACAATAACAACTGTCCAGGGCTTGAAAGCTTCAACCTATTCTTACTCTTCATTTCCCTTAATTTGCAGAGTACAGAAACTAATTATGGAGATTGGGATACCACTCACTTGTTAAAATGTTATATGGTAGAGCAGTAGATTTGAGCATTGGAATACCGAATTTCTTTAACCTTTAACTTATTCACGACCTAAAATCATTTTTTATTGTATCCAATCTATTTTGTGCCTCTGAACTCAGATGTTGTCATTATTCCAGTTGCAGAGACTGCCTTGTCTTAACAATGTGGCCATTGTTAAGTGTATTTTCTCTGTATCTGAAAGGCATATTCTGCATCCATTTCTAAACAGTTTGCCTCTGCCATGTTACTTTCAAAGTACAGGGGATCTTAGTGTAAGTCCAGCAAACTTAAGTTGTGAATTATTGTGGCTTTTCAGAAAATAACAAATAGGAAAATGCTGTGGAAGGGAGCTATCAGCTGAAGGGTAACTTAGTCTCTCAATCAACTCTTCTGAAGAAATCCAATTACCCTGCAGAAACTTGCACTATTTAAGACAAAGCAGTCTGCTTGCTTATCCCTCCAAACATTCACAGCCTTGCGACTGATGCAGTGTACTGTATATTATCAGCAAAGCGCAGCAACTCATCAAATGTGTTAATGTGGTACCGTTCAGACCATGACCTCTTCTGGCTAGGAGGGCAGAAAGTAAGATGTACGTGGGAACAGCTGCACTGGCAACTTCCCTTTCAAGGTTGAGCATCATTTGAACCTGCAAATACTGCACCAACACCCCATCTAAACCTTGGATCTCCTTGCAACACTGCAACAATTTAAGGAAGAACCTCCCCAGTACAGACCTGGGCAATAAATATTGGTGTCACTAACAATGACCACTTCCTGCAAGTGGACGAATAATAAGCTCAAGGTAATAGTTGGTTTAGGAAGGTCAGATAAGAAGGCATTGGAATAACTAGATTTGGAAAAGTGTGGACTAGAATTTCAGCAACGTTTCACTTGAATAGAGGGAGGAGGTAGAGGCAATTGTAGCAGCAGTGGTTGTATGTTTGGAGTTGGAAGGAGTCCTCGTAAGCTGAAAATTTAAATGAGCCATTCTCATTTTGTAGATTTTTTTTACTTCCTGATGGAGCATATAAAAAACCTTTCTTCAATTTTCCTGCCTGTTCACAACATTTTGTGTTTTTATTTAAAATAGAATTGCTCAATGACTGGGAGCCAATTTAATTCCAAAAACACATGAAGTGGTAGATAATTGGGCAGCATGTGAATGCTGTCTCAGAGGCTGAAATCTAAGCTTCTTTCAAGATGGTGAACCCTCACAAGGTAAAGGTCCTGAAGGTGTACCTGGCTGTATATTGAGAACCTGTGCCTCCCAAATGGCTAGAATATTCCAAGACATCTTCAACCTTTCATTCCTGTAATCTGAGGTTATTGCCTGCTTCCACAGGGCAGTGATCTTTCCAGTACCCAAGAATTGCAGTGCCAGCTGCCTCAATGACTTGTGACCAATACCTCTCAGATCTACTATAATCAAGTGCTTTGAGTTGGTTGATAGCTGGAATTAACCCCTGCCTGAACAAGAACCTGAACCCACTGCAATTCACCTATTGCTATAACATGTCTGCAGCAGACACTTTATTGGCTTCCGCTCTCCCACGCTTCAAAACCTGGGTCTCTATCTCACATTGCAACTTGCTTATTGGGAGACAACAGTCAGCGTGGAGTGGTAATAATGTTTCCTCTTTGCAGATTATCAACAAAGACATACTGCAAGGAGGCAGGTTTATCCCACTGCTGTACTGTTTCTACATTAATGACCTTGTGGCTAAGCACAGCTCGAGCACCATCTATAAATTTAATGATGATTACCACTATTGTTGGTAGAACATCAGATAGCAATAAGGAGACTTACAGGACTGAGGTTGGCTGAGGTTCAGAGATGTCACAACTGCAACCTTGCATTCTGTAGCAGGGTCAAGGACTTGAGGAAGGAGAATTTGGGAGAACACACACCAGTCCTTGTTTTAGAGTCAGTGGTGGAAAAGGTGAACAGTGTCAAATTCCTGGGCATCGACATCTCAAAAGATCTATCCTGTGCCTAACAGATTGATGCAGTCATGAAGAAAGCACGCTAGCTGCTATACTTCATTCGGAGTTTTAGGAGATTTGGTATGTCACCAAAGATGCTTACAATTTCTATGGATCTGTGGTGCAGGGCATTCTGACTATTTGCATCAGAGCCTCATATGGCGGCTCCAATACACAGGATTGCAAGAGGTTGCAGAAGGTTCTCTGCTCATCGATCTCTATCAGGCACCACCCATCCCACCATCAAGGACATCTTCAAGAGGGAGTGCTTTAAGTTAGTGGTATCCTTCACTTGGACCCCTGACTATCTGGGAAAAGCCCGCATCTTATTACTGTTACCATGGAAGGAGGTACAGGGGCCTGAAGCCATGTACAATGATTTAGGAGCAGCTTCTTTCCCTCTGCCATCAGATTTCTAAATGCTCCATGAGCATTACCTGTTATTCCCCACTCTCTTGCATTTCAAGCACGCCTGCTCTTACTCCATCCTCCCGCCACTCTACCAGGGACAGGGTTCCTCTTGTCCTCACCTACCAGCCTCCGCATCCAGCACATATTTCTCCTGAACTTCCGCCATCTCCAACAGGATCCCACTGCCAAGCACATCTTTCCCTCCCCCAACCCCCTGCCCTCCACTTTCTGCTTTCCACAGGGATTGCTCTTACGTGACTCCCTTGTCCATTCGTTCCTCCCCACTGATCTCCCTCCTGGCACTTATCCTTGCAAGCAGAACAAGTGCTACGCCTGCACCTACACTTCCTCCCCCACTGCCATTCAGGGCCCTAAACAGTACTTCCAGGTGAGGCAACACTTTACCTGTGAATTTGTTGGGAGTCATATACTATGTCCGGTGCTCCTGGTGTGGTTTCTTGTATATCAGTGAGACCCGACGTAGATTGGGAGACTGCTTCTCCAAGCACCAATGCTCCATCTGCCTGAAAAAGCAGGATCTCCCAGTGACCACCCATTTTAATCCACTTCCCATTCCCATTTCGATATGTCTATCAGTAGCCTCCTCCACTGTCGTGATGAGACCACACTTGGTTGGGGGAACACCTTATATTCGTTTGAGTAGCCTCCAACCTGATGGCATGAACATAGATTTCTCGAACTTCTGGTAATGCCCCCCGCCCCCTTTCCTTCACCATTTCCCATCTCCTTTTCCCTCTCTCACCTTATCTCCTTGCCTGCCCATCGCCTTCCTCTGGTGCTCCTTCCCCCTTTTCTTTCTTCCATGGCCTTCAGTCTCTTTCACCAATTTACTTTCCATCTCTTTACTTCATCCTCTCCCTGTTCAGGTTCCACCTATCACCTTGTGTTTCTCTATCCCACCCCCCCCCCCCCCGCCACCTTTTAAATCTACTCCTCAGCTTTTTTTCTCCAATCCTACCAAAAGGTATTGGCCTGAAACGTCGATTGTACTCTTTTACTAGATGCTGCCTGGCCTGCTGAGTTCCTCCAGCATTTTGTGTGTGTTGCTCTTTTTTTTTGCATTATTTATTTTCGTTATTTAATTTTTTTTATGTCTGAGCTGGACTGCTACCACAAGACAATAAACTTCACATCATTTGTCAGTGATAAATCTGATTCTGATAACCACGATGATAAGTTTAAGTAGAGCATTCAGTGGCAGTTCTGACGAACAGATTCTGGCATAGTTTGCTCAGGGTTTCAGCTGCAATTGAGTAGAAAGGGCGCTGGCAGTCTGTCCCTTTGGTGGTCAAACAAAATGTAATTTCCTTTGTTTATACCTGAGCTGATAGCACTGTTCAAAGTTATTCAATGGTTAAGATGGTGTACTGTAATGAAAATACGTCATCAGAAATTGCCTTGGCAAGTAGCAATAGCTTCAACAGTTTTAACGCACCTGAGAAACCTGATTACACTGAAGCTCATGTTTAAGCAGCCTTTCAGTGCTTCAAGGTTTTGCATGTGTAGGATGTTTTTACATTAACACGTAGAAATTTTTTTTCCACAAGCGAGTGATTTTTAAGTTTTTGGGTCCACTAATGGCCTAGGGCATGTAGCTAGTGGATTTGGCATTTTTCCTTCTGTTTAGAACGTAGCAGTGTACTAAGATGGTTTATTACAAGCCATTAGTTGAAACAAATGCTGAGTGAATGCATTTTTCATCTACATTGCTATATTATACTTGTGGTTTGCTTTGTAATATCCAACAGGGACCTTCTTGTATCAATATACCACTTATGCCTTATTAATAAACCTTTCAGAAATGGCATCAACTAATAAAAATACTAATGGGACACTTATCGTCTGGATTTATTGCATCTTAGTATTCCGCTGTGCATTGAACCCTCATATACTTACATCAGTATGGTTTTAGTGATCCTCCACAGTATTGATCTGTGGCCTGTCTCCACTGTAATTGTCAGTGCAGCAGCAATAGGAGCTGAAGGTTTTGAGGTGTTCCCCACACAATTCCCTAAGCACTCTTCCCCAGTCTGACCTTGATCCACAGATTGACCTCGATATGTAGTGACTGTGTGTCTAAACAGGATTTTGTCTGTAACTACCAACCACAGGCACATTAGTAAATTTGCAAGGTGCTTTTTTTCCCCAGAATTTCTTTTACATGAGAAAATTAACTTTGTAGCATTGAGATTTTAATCCTTTCAGGGACCAGATGAAAATTAAACTATTTTTGTAGTATAATTGTTCTTGAGTAGTGACATCTTTTTAAAATCGGTTGATGAATAAATGAGCAGTCTATTTTCTGTAATCTTTATTGTATTTGTAAGTAGCGTAATAATTTGTGCTTTGGTCTGCTCCACACTATTGTATTTCGTGTTCAAAGGGCAAGTAAAGGTCAGAGAGGTTGGTGTCTTTCAAAGCTTGTTAGTGTTGGAAGGTTGAAATTCTGAATTGTTAACAACATTCATTGTGATGCTAGTCTGTCTGTACTGTAATTCAGTACCTTTAATGAGTTGTTTGCTAATTCTTCTCGCCTTCTTGACTGCCAAATACAATTCACTGCGTCTAATATTTGTTTATTCTCTGGATGGTTTCAAAATTCGGTGCTCTCTATATTTTGTGATATAGTGACTCTAAAATAACTATGTTGACCTGTAAAAATGATCACGTTATAAATAAAGTTGAAATTGTTAAAATGAACAAAATGCAGTTATTGATTGCCTGTCTTGTTCAGAGATGCAATTTTCTAATCTGCAAGTACATCATTTTTTCTATTTAATTTTATCTTTTATGGCTTTCAGTTATGTTTTTCCAACTATTCGAGAGTGTGGCTCAAAATTTTTATTTTGTGAATGTGGATTCCAGCATTGCAGAGTAAAATATTATTTTAGAATAATATGCTTTTAAGGAAATTGATCCATAATTTTGTCAAGTCAACTTTCTTACATCAGTGAAAATTGACAATGTCTCTTTGATTCTGAACCTTTCAATTTATTATAGTTTTTGTTTTACAGGCACTGTGATAGGGGTGGTAATATACACAGGAAAAGAAACTCGCAGTGTAATGAACACTTCCAATCCTAAAAATAAGGTAAATTTGAATATAGTTTTGAACTGCCTTTTTCCCTCTCATTGTATGTAATTAGTTTTTTGGATCTGTGGCAGCCAATTTCTCCGTCCAATCCCTATTTCATGCTTATTTTGACATGTTTAGTTTACAAATTTTTACCTTTATCTTTTTTGTGCAAATTGAAGTTCAGAAATCATGCTTCTGAATGCATATTCTGCCTTGAGACAGAAACCACTTCACAAATCGAGTACAATGTCAAACATGTTAAGGCATAACATGTGAATACCAAATAGATTCTTGATGAGTAAATAGTATTGACCTTAGAGAAAGCTGGAATGAATCAAATTTGAAATTTCACAAAACCTTTTCTTCTGCTAATTGCTGCTGGCTACCATCCTCTATCATTCTTTTGGTTTTTTTTTGTTCTTGCTTTCAGGCACGAGTGATTTAGGTATGCATAAAAATAATGTAATTTATTTAAAAGTGACCTAACTTAACATAATTGATCAAAATGGTTTGTGTATTTAATCTATAAAGTGCATTTGAATTGGGTAAGAATCGTAACGAGCTGCAGAGATGGCTTTAAAGACCTTTGGCATCAATACTGCTATTGCTTTTACAGTGCTCTATTCTGAATTTACTAAATTGCATTATTTCCATTTACTCTTTCCTGTTATTGTACAGACAGGCACTTTTATAGAGATAAAAATACGAAGAAGTCGCTGTTGCTGCTCGCCATAAGATAACACGATTCTCTATTTGTCTTTCAGGGGCTTAGCGCATTCAACAAAGCTTTGTTAGATAGGTGACTTTGAAAATCTGAAACCAGATTGAATGCATCTAAATTTTAAGACAGGTTTCCCAATGTCCATTACTTTGTGCACTTTCAGGAACTAAATTTTGATGTAGCTAATAATTTATGAAGACTTGTTTATGATAGGCATAGTATTTTACCACATCTTAACCAAAATGTATTTAATCACTAGTAGTAATGATGTAGTGAGCATGATGAAAATTCACGTGATTGAACTTATCAAAAAAAAGCACTACAACTTGTCAATTGTGACAGTCAGTCGTTTCATAGTGTTCATTGTCATAAGTTATTCCGAGCTCAGATCCCTGTGAAAGGAGTGATAATACAAATTGCCTGCAGCAGTTATTGTAAGCCCTAGAGCATATTGATTTGTTTTTCTAATAAAAAGATGCTTTCAGCTGTCTCTGACACAGAGGTAGGTGCTCTGACTCATTGCATGAATAATAATGGGATGTATCATTATGCCTTCCTTCAGACTAGCATTGTTAGCTCTGAATAATATCAATTCCTCTAAAAATTTGCCATGCATTATTAAGATAGGTATGGTCATTATATGTAACAAGTGTAATTGTGCCATGAAGTTAAAATAATTCAAGAACAACACTGCAATTTATTTAGATATTACTCTGCTTTAAAGTATAAAAGCTGTTTGTACCAATTAGCAAAATACTGCTCAAGGTAAACCCAATATAAGCTTTGCAAGGCAACAGAATGTCCGCTGTTACATCAGACTTCACTGCACATTTCTGAATAAAGTGAGCATTATTATTCAAACATGCTGACCACTCTGCTTTGTAATGTCCTTACTGAGATTAGCCCTACCAGTAGGTCACTGTTCAGAAATACAGAATAAGAATTTGTTTCTATTAAAATGATAGTGAAATTGAATTGCAGTATTAAAATGTGGGTAGATGTCCTTAGTGAATTTTTAGCTGCATTTTAATTTTAATCTTGTTTTGTATTTACCATAACCTAATTGAAAGGTAATACTTCAATATTAGTCTTTTAAAATACTGAATACTGTACCTGGCTTCCCCAGCTATCATCATTCTGTATTCTTGGAAATTTCTTAATCAAATCTGAATACCAAAGTGCCTTCTCTACATATTAAGGATATTTTTTTTAAAAAAAATTAGGCCCTTCACAGAAAAATAATATTCAGTATAAATCAAAAACATAGTTTAAAAAAAATATTCAATGTTGCAGTAGTCATGTAAAAGTTGATTCTCAAGCTTTAGGAGTCCTTTAGCACCAAGCATTAAAGCTAATAGATGCCACTCTCCAGCATTTGATTTGAGATATGTTTTCTAAGAATTTATTTTTTTCTTTTTGAATACCATTTATAGTTTCCATTTACTGTATTTGCAGACCAGAAATAAGTTATATCTATTATTTACATCATTGTCAAATCAGATATATTCATCTTCACTGAGTGACCATAAGACATAGACACAGATTTATGCTATTTGGCCCATCGAGTCTGCTCCACCATTCCATCATGGCTGATTGATCATCCCTCTCAGCACCATTCTCCTGCCTCCGCACCCCGCCACCCCTGTAACCTTTGAAGCCCTGATTAGTCAAAAATCTATCGACCTGTGCCTTAACTATATCCAATGACTTGGCATGAAAAGCCATCCATGGCAATGAATTCCACAGATTCACCAGCCTCTTGCTAAAGAAACTTTTCCTCATTTCTGTTCGAAATGAATAACCCTCTATTCTGGGACTGTGCTGCTCAGTCCTAGATCTCCCCACGAGAAGAATCATCCTCTCCACATTCACTCTATCTAGGGCTTTCAATATTCAATGGGCTTCAGTGAGATCACCCCCCCTCCCCCCCTCCCTCATTCTTCTAAACTCCAGCGAGCACTGGTCCAGAGCTATCAATTGCTCCTCGTATGTTAACCATTTCATTCCTGGGATTATTCTTGTGAACCTCCTCTGTATTCTCTCCAATCCCAGCACATCTTTTAAAGAAGGGACCCAAAACTGCTCTAAATACTCCAAGTGAGGCCTCAGCAATGCATTATAAAACCTCAGCATTGCATCCTTACTCTTGTATTCTAGTTCTGTCAAAATGAATGCTAACATTACATTTGCCTTTCTAACCCCCGACTCAACCTTCAAGTTAACCTTCAGCGAATCCTACATGAAGACTCCCACATCCCTTTGCATCTCTGATTTTTGAATTTTCTCCCCATTTAGAAAATAGTCCTTGTCTTTATTCCTGTTACCAAAGTGCGTGACTGCGTATTTCCCCACACTATATTCCATCTGCCACTTATTTTCCCATTCTCCCAATTTAAGTCCTTCTGCAGACAGTCTGCTTCCTCAACACTACCTGTCCTTCCACCTATCCTTGCATCATCCACAAACTTGGCCATAAAGCTATCAACTCCTTCATCCAAATCATTGACTTATAATGTGAAATGAAGCGATCCCAACACCGAACCTTGCGGCACACCACTAGACACCAGTCAGTCAATCTTCTATCCATGCTAGTATCTTTCCTGTAATACCAAGGGCTGTTATCTTGTTAAGCAGCCTTATGTGGCACTTTGTCAAAACTTTAACGAAAATCCAAATAAACAGCACCACTCCTTTGTCAACCCTGCCTGTTATTTTCTGGAAGAATTACAGCAGATTTTGTCAGGCAAGATTTCCCCTTAAGGAAACAGTACTGGCTTTGGTATATTTTGTCGTGTTCTTCCAAGGACCCCGAAACTTTATCCTTAGTAAAAGACTCCAAGTTCTTTCCAACCACTGAAGTCAGGCTAAATGGCCTATAATTTCCTTTCTTCTGCCTCCCTCTCTTAAGCAGTAGGGTGACATTTCAGTCCTCCAGGACCATTCCAGAATGTTGTGGTTCTTGAAGGATCATTACTAATGCCTCCATAATCTCTTCAGCTACCTCTTTCAGAACCCTGAGGTGTAGTCCATCTGGTCCAGGTGACATCTACCTTCAGACTTTTCATCTTCCCAAGCATTTTCCCCTTAGTGCCGACCCACACATCTGCATCCTGACACTCCAGCATTTCCAGCATTCTGCTAGTGTCTTCCACTCTGAAGACTGAAGCAAAATATTGATTAAGTTTGCCCACCACTTCTTTGTCCCCCATTGCTCCCTCTCCAGTGACATTTTCCACTGATCCAATATCCACTCTTCCCTCTTTTTTACTCTCTATCTGAAAAACTTTTGGTATCCTCTTTGATATCATTGGCTAGCTTACCTTCATGTTTCATCTTTACTTTCTTTAATTGCCTTCTGTTGTTTTTTCAAAAGCTTCTGAATCCTCCAGTTCTCCCACTATTCTCTTGCAGTTACTGTTGCCTCATCCTCCCTTTGGAACACTTCTTCCATCTTTGATATGTATCTTTCCTGCGGCTTCTGAATTGCTATCAGGTACTCCAGCCAGTGCTGTTCTGCTGTTAGCCCTGATAGTGAACCTTCCCAATCAACTTTTTCCAGGTCCTTTCTCATGCCTCCACTGCAATACTGATAGATCAGATTTTAGCTTCTTTTTCCTAAACTGCAGCATAAGTTCTATCATATTACGATTACGGTCTCCTTAAGATTCCATAAGACATTGGGGCAGAATTAGGCCACTTGGCCCATCGAATCTGCTCTGGCATTTAATCATGGCTGATCCTTTTTCCCCCTCCTCAATCACATTTCACGGCCTTCTCCTCATAACCTTGGGATGCTGTGTCCAATCAAGAACCTATCAAGCTCTATCTTAACGACCAACGACCTCGCCCCCACAGCAGCATGTGGTAACAAATTCACCATCCTTTGGCTAAAGAAATTTTCCCGCATCTCTGTTCTAAATGGACGCCCCTTTATCCTGAGACTGTGGCCTAGCCTCCCCCACCATGGGAACCATCCTTTCCACATGTACTCTCAATAGGCCTTTCAACATTCAAAAGGTTTCAATGAGATCCTCCCTCGTCCTTCTAAATTCCTGCAAGTACAGGCCCAGAGCCATCAAACGTTCCTCATATGATAACCCTTTCATTCCCAGAATCATCCTTGTGTGCCACGCGACAGTGAGTATAGGAATAGAATGAGGTGGAGGATAAATGCGTAGCTGAGGGATTGGAGCGGGAGGCAGGGATTCAGATTTCTGGATCATTGGGACCTTTTTTGGGGCAGGTGTGAATTGTACAAAAAGGATGAGTTGCACTTGAATCCCAGGGGCAGCAATATCCTGGCAGGGAGGTTTGCTAAGGCTACTGGAGGAGAGTTTAAGCTAGAATTGTTGGGGGGTGGGAATCGAACTGTAGAGACTGAGGAAGAGGCGGTTGGCTCACAAATAGAGGAAAGCTTGGAGACAGTGTGTGAGGGAGGATAGACAGGTGATAGAGAAGGGACAAGCTCAGACGGACGGTTTGAGATGTGTCTATTCTAACGCAAGGAGTATTGTGAACAAAGTGGATGAGCTTAGAGAGTGGATCGATACTTGGAGCTATGATGTGGTGGCCATTACGGAGACTTGGATGGCTCAGATACAGGAATGGTTACTTCATGTGCCGGATTTTAGATGTTTCAGAAGGGATAGGGAGGGAGGCAAAAGAGTTGGGGGTGTGGCATTATTGATCAGAGATAGTGTCACAGCTGCAGAAAAGGAGGAAGTCAATAAGAGATTGTCTATGGAGTCTCTGTGGGTGGAGGTAGGAACAGGAAGGGGTCAATAACTTTACTGGGTGTTTTTTATAGGCCATCTAACAGTAACAGGGATATCGAGGAGCAGATAGGAAAACAGATGTGATAATAACAAAGTTGTCATGATGGGAGATTTTAATTTCCCAAATATTGATTGGCATCTCCCTAGGGCAAGGGGTTTAGATGGGGTGGAGTTTGTTAGGTGTGTTCAGGAAGGTTTCTTGACACAATATGTAGATAAGCCTACAAGAGGAGAGATTGTATTTGATTTGGTTTTGGGAAATGAACCTGGTCAGGTGTCAGATCTCTCAGTGGGAGAGCATTTTAGAGATAGTGATCATAATTCTATCTCCTTTACCATAGCATTGGAGAAAGATAGGAACAGACAAGTTAGCAAAGCATTTAAATGGAGTAAGGGGAATTATGAGGGTATCAGGCAGGAAATTGGAAGCTTAAATTGGGAACAAATGTTCTCAGGGAAAAGTACAGAAGAAATGTGACAAATGTTCAGGGGAGATTTGTGTGGAGTTCTGCATAGGTACGTTCCAATGAGACAGGGAAGTTATGGTAGGGTACAGGAACTGTGGTGTACAAAGGCTGTAATAAATCTAGTCAAGAAAAAAAGAAAAGCTTACGTAAGGTTCAGAGAGCTAGGTAATGTTAGGGATCTAGAAGATTATAAGGCTAACAGGAAGGAGCTTAAAAAGGAAATTAGGAGATCCAGAAGGGGCCATGAGAAGGCCTTGGCGGGAGGATTAAGGAAAACCCCAAGGCATTCTTCAAGTATGTGAAGAGTAAGAGGATAAGACGTGAAAGAATAGGACCTATCAAGTGTGACAGTGAGAAAGTATGTATGGAACCGGAGGAAATAGCAGAGGTACTTAATGAATACTTTACTTCAGTACTCACTATGGAAAAGATCTTGGTGATTGTAGTGCTGACTTGCAGCAGACTGAAAAGCTTGATCATGTAGATATTAAGAAAAAGGATGTGCTGGAGCTTTTGGAAAACATCAAGTTGGATAAGTCGCCAGGACCGGATGAGATCCCCAGGCTGCTGTGGATTCAGAACTGGCTTGCCTACAGAAGGCAAAGGGTGGTTGTAGACGGGTGATATTCTGCATGGAGGTCGGTCACCAGTGGAGTGCCTCAGGGATCTGTTCTGGGACCCTTACTTTTTAAGATTCTTATAAATGACCTGGATGTGGAAGTGGAGGGATGGGTTAGTAAGTTTGCTGATGACGTAAAGGTTGGAGGTGTTGTAGATAGTGTGGAGGGCTGTCAGAGGTTACAGTGGGACATTGATAGGATGCAAAACTGGGCTGAGAAGTGGCAGATGGAGTTCAACCCAGATAAGTGTGAAGTGGTTCATTTTGGTAGGTCAAATATGATTGTAGAATATAGTATTAATGGTAAGACTCTTGGCAGTGTGGAGGATCAGAGGGATCTTGGGGTCCGATTCCATAGGACGCTCAAAGCTGCTGCGCAGGTTGACTCTGTGGTTAAGAAGGCATACAGTATATTGGCCTTCACTGATCGTGGAATTGAATTTAGGAGCCGAGAGGTAATGTTGCAGCTATATAGGACCCTGGTCAGACCCCACTTGGAGTACTGTGTTCAGTTCTGGTCACCTCACTATAGAAAGGATGTGGAAGCCATAGAAAGGATGCAGAGCAGATTTACAAGGACGTTTCCTGGATTGGGGAGCATGCCTTATGAAAACAGGTTGAATGAACTCGGCCTTTTTTCCTTGGAGCGACGGAGAATGAGAGGTGACCTGATAGAGGTGTATAAGATAATGAGAGGCATTGATCGTGTGAATAGTCAGAGGCTTTTTCCCAGGGCTGAAATGGTTGCCACAAGAGGACACAGATTTAAGGTACTGGGGGGAAGGTACAGAGGAGATGTCAGGGGTAAGTTTTTTACTCAGAGAATGGTGAGTGCGTGGAATGGGCTGCTGGCAACGGTGGTGGGGTCGGATACAATAGGGTCTTTTAAGAGACTTTTGGATAGGTACATGGAGCTTAGAAAAATAGAGGGCTTTAGGTAAACCTAGTAATTTCTAAGGTAGGGACATGTTCGGCACCACTTTGTGGGCCGTAGAGCCTGTACTGTGCTGTAGGTTTCTATGTTTCTATGTAACCGCCTTTGGACCCTTTCCAATGTCAGCACATCTTTTCTTAGATGGGGAGCCCCAAACTGTTCACAATACTGAAGGTGAGGCCTCATCAGTGCTTTATAAAGGCCTGTTGAAATGAATGCTAACATTGCATTTTCCTTCCTCACCACTGACTCAACCTGCAAGTTAACCTTTAGGGTGTTCTGCACAAGGGCTCCCAAATCCCTTTGCATCTCAGATGTTTGGATTTTCTCCCCATTTCGAAAATAGTCTGCACATTTATTTCTACTACCAAAGTGCATGACCATGCATTTTCCAACCTTGTATTTCATTTGCCACTTTCTTGCCCATTCTCCTAATCTGTCCAAATCCTTCAGTTTAAGCTCCCTAATCAAATCAGGGTCCTTATATAACATTGAATCTAGAATTGCCATTCTTCTAGTGGGCTCAACCACAGACTGCTCTAAGAAGCCATTTTGTAGGCATTCTATGATTTCCCTTTCTTCAGATCCAGCACCCACCTGAATTTCCCAATCTACCTGCATATTGAAATCCACCCCCCCCCCTTCCCACCATGACCATCGCAACATTGCCTTTTTAACATTCCTTTTCTATTTCTTGTTGTACTTTGTAGACCACATCCTGGCTACTGATCGGAAGCCTCTATATAACCGTCATCTGGGTCTTTTTATCCTTGCAGTTTTTTAACTCTACCCACAAGGATTCTACATCATCTGATCCTATGTCACCTCTTTCTAAAGATTTGATTTTATTTCTTTTTACCAATAAAGCCATCCCAACCCCTCTGCCTACCTGCCTATCCTTTTGATACAATGTGTATCCTTGAATGTTAAGCTCCCAACTATGACAGCATAGCAATGCGCACAGCATCATATCTGCCAACCTCTAACTGCGCTACCATATCATCTACCTTATTCTGTATACAGCATGCATTCAAATATAACACCTTTAGTTCTGTATTCATCACCCTTTTAGATTTTGGCCCTCTGCTACACTTTAAATCATCCCACTGATTGTAATTTTACCCTATCATCTGCTTGTCCTTCTTCACAGTGGAGCAATTGATGTAATAATTTATTTTTCTCAAGTTTTTTATATTGCAACAATGACTACACTTCAAAATGGGGCTTTCTGGACATGATAGGGACTTCGTAAATGCAAGTTTTTGAGAAATACTGCACATGTACTTAACCATGTAAAAGCTTATAACCTGAATATTTGCTCTTCCTCAGTAAATATCCCATTACTAATAAAGCATGAATTGTGTTGTATGGCAATAAGTTGCACAGATTGTTATGTAAAATTATCTCTAGGTTTTTAAAATTGCTCATGCTGATGATTTTGTTTTTTGGATACTGACCTACAGGCCTGACTATGTATATCAAGAACACAAGTTTCTTTTATCAAATTCTGTTCCTGAAGTTGCAATTGTTAAGGAATTAAATGACTTAATTGCATACTTAATTTTCATGTTGCATATCAGACTTTGCTCATTTTGTCAAAGAATCAATTCACATAAAATAAATAAAATGGAGTGAAAGTTGCAGAGAATTAAACACACCCACTTTGGTATAACCTTGGTATTTACTCAAAGACCATTGTTAGCTCGATTGCTTTCTAGTTGCATGGAAACATTTGAGTTGTTGCTTGCTGAGACATCCTATTACAAATTAATTTACATAAGTATTGACATTGATAAAGAAAATAAACAAGGGCAGAAGCTAGTAAACTTATTTATTTTAAAAGTACTTTTTTGTTTATTTCACCGAATTCTGTGGTAGTCAGTTTTGGAAGACTGGAATTAGACTTATGTAGTTAGTCCTTTGCTAAATTTGGTATAGGGTTAAATTAGATGTGCATGATAGATTTATATGTAAATGTCAATGACTACCAGTACCCTTCAGAACCAAATACGAAATAGTAGAAGATTTCAAAATGCGATTCAGATATGTGTAAATTAATGTGCAGAAATCTGTTTTGATATATTTGATGCACATTTTTGATTCTCATCTGTTACAAAGAACTGTGTGTATTTCAGTTAAACTTTTAAGTTTGTGGGCTTTTATTTTGGAAGTTCTGGTTTCTCCTTAAAATAGAATATAACAAGTAATTAATTATACAGAAATTTCATAAACCTCCTGGTGTTCAAGTTGACTTATCAATGGTAAATGTCAATTTCAGACCCTAATTAACCATGAGGGATAGAAGCATTTTTAGGAATGCATTGTGACATTTTACTAGCAGCTGGCTAATCCTGCTTATGGATTGGATGTGCACATATTTACTTGTTTTGAAATGTTACTTTTTATAGAATTATCTTCTTTTTATTGAGAATTTAGTTTATATTTTCAGATGTGTTTTGATCAGACCAGTAATATCTATTTGAATATAGAAATCTTTTTTATTAAAATTGTTATGTATTTCTACGCGATTCTGAATTATTGAGAACGGAAGAATTGAAATTTGTTGACAAATACTAACTGCCTCCTCCAGGATGTTGTTCTCATATGTCCGCCAGGCAAGCAAAGTAATTCAATTTTGCTGTCTCTTAAGTGGTTGTTTACCATAAATTTTAAAACTAGACCTATCACAAGATAGAAATATAGTTGTCTTGAGAAACGTTATGTGGATGGCAGTGATGTTTCATGATTCATAGTCAATGAAATTGCAAAAATTTTCAAGTATTTTATTTTAGTGCTTTTTAAATCTCTTTTCATGATCTCCTTTATTTGGTTAATGCATGAAAATATGAACGCAAAATTCTATTTCTGACAATTTGTTAAACTGTAGACTCTATCAAAGGCTCTTTATAGAAGAAGCTACTCTTACCAACATGTTAATAGGTAGTACAATGGATCATTTCGTTATTGCTTGTGTTTGCCAAGTGCTTGCTTTTGCAATATGTTTCTTTTCAAAGGATCCTTGCATCCTCTGTACTGAAAGGTAGATTAGGAGTTGAATAAGTCCAATAACTCGTCACGTTGACTTTTTTTGGTTACTTAGCAACAAGGGAGTTGTAATGCTCTGGAGAAGTGATGTCCTTGTGGTCTCCAAGGTATGGATTAACTGAGTATAGTTGTTAGAGGTTATGGGCCCTTACAACATCTTCAAAAGCATATGTGCAAGGTAGTCGAGCAAGATTGTTGCAATGCAGTTATGTTTATTTAACAATACAATCACAGGACAAGAAATGGCTGGCAAATTTACTATTCATCCTCCCACAAACATTATTAATGATATAGAATGAGAAGATCCAATTTGCTCAAGAATCCGTTGACCAATGACCTGCTCATTGATACTGTAATTAGGTTGCAACAGCAATCTTTCATTTAAGACCTGGTTACATTCTAGATGTCGGCAATACAGAAATAAGCGATAAACAGAAATGAGTAACGATATGAGCATTACTTTCAGTTACGTTTGTTCTCAGAAATGCTTGCCAAAAATTGAATTGCAATGTAAATTTGAAAGTAGAATACTTTTATTAAAGTCTTATGTATAAGATGTTAATTCCTTCAGTAGAGTTTTTGGGACAGTTTCCTTCATTTGCATGCTTTAGCAATGACTATTAAGGAAGGAATTATTTGCAGATAATTCCATATATTTTGTTGCAGTAATGAAGCACCCCAGGCCTGTTGATAGTAAGGCTTTGACAGTAGTCTTGGCTCGTAGATGACAGTTAACGTTCTTGTTATACTTTGATTAAGAAGAAGCAGGATCACCTTCCCTTGACCTTTGGGACTCCATTAATGACATCAGAGTTTCAGTATTTAAGTTAAGCTCATTGTCTCTCCAACAATAGAATATGGGCTGAACAATCTATAATTGCAGCATCTTTAGAGAGGAATAAATAGTCAACATTTTGGGTCCAGACCCTCATCAGGACTGGAAAGGAAAAGCCAAAATAAGAATGTGAGGTGAGCGAATGTATACAAGGTGAAAGGTGAAGCCAGGTGAGGGGCAAGATGGGGGGGGGGCGGGGGTAATAGGTAGAAAAGGTGAAGGGCTGAAGAAGGAATTTGATAGAAGAGGAGAGTGGACAATTGGAGAAAGGGTAGGAGGGGTGGCATCAGAGGACGGTAATAGGCAGGTGAGGAGAGTAGACAGTGTAAGAGGTGTCCAAAATGGGAATGGAAAGGGAGAGAAGAAGGGAGGGGCAAGAAGTTAGGGGAAGTTGGAGAAAGCAATGTTCAAACAGTCAAGCTATCGAGCTGAATTATGAATTATTGCTTCTTCAACCTGACAGTGGCCTCATCGTGGCATTGAAGCCATAGACTGATGGACCAACGTGCCAGAATGGAAATGGGCAGTGGATTTAACTGGTTGGGTGGGGCGAAGGTGCTTGACAAAGCTCCCCCCTCCCCAAATCTATATTGGGTCTTACTAATGTAGAAGAATCCACAATGGAAAAAAAAAACAGACATAGTAGATGACTCAGACAGACTTGCAGATGAAGTGTTGTCTCACCTGAAAGATTGTTTGGGGCCCTGAACGATGGTGAAGGAGGAAGTGAACGGGCAGGCGTAGCACTTGCCATACTCGCAGGGATAAGTACCAGGAGGGAAATCAGTGGGGAAGATGAATTACACAAGGGAACCCACGGAGAGACTATTCCCTTGGAAAGCGGAAAGTCGGAGGGTGGAGGAGGGAGGAAAGATACGTTTGGTGGTGGGATCACATTGAATATTGCAGCAGTTATGAATAATGATGTGCTGGATGTGGAGGCTCATGGGATAGTAGATAAGGACAGGAGGAACTCAATTTTTGTTGAGGTGGTGGGAAGATAGAGCGAGGGTGGATATCTGGGAAGTGGAACAGATGTGGGTGAGGGGAGCATCAATGTCAGAAGAAAGGAAGGGAAACCCCATTCTTTGCAGGAGGACACCTCAGAGGATCTGCAAAGAAAAGACTCATTCTGACGACAGATGCAGCAGAGAAGAAGGAACTGAGAAAAGGAAATGGCATTTTTACAAAAATGGCAGGGTGGGAACTATTGTCAAGGTAGTCGTGGAAATCGCTGTTTTTATTTATTTTTATATATATATATATATAAAAATAAACAGTCTGTCTCCAAAGATGCTGAGGAGGATCTAGAAAGTGAAGAGAGGTGTTAGAAATGGACCAAATGAATTTAAGGATAGGGAGGAAGTTGGAGGTAAAAATTTATTAAATTGACGAACTCGGCATGGGTGCATGAAGCAGACACCTATGTAATGCAGAAGGAGTTAGGGAGTGTCTCCAGTGAAAGCTTGGAACATGGACTATTTCATATAGTCAATGAAAAGGAGCTGGTGGTAGACCTGAGGAGAGCTAAGGTACCGGTGACCCCTGTTTCCATCCAGGGGGTCAGTGTGGACATGGTGGAGGATTACAAATACCTGGGGATACGAATTGACAATAAACTGGACTGGTCAAAGAACACTGAGGCTGTTTACAAGAAGGGACAGAGCCGTCTCTATTTCCTGAGGAGACTGAGGTCCTTTTAACATCTGCCGAATGATGCTGAGGATGTTCTATGAGTCTGTGGTGGCCAGTGCTATCATGTTTGCTGATATGTGCTGGGGCAGCAGGCTGAGGGTAGCAGACACCAACAGAATCAACAAACTCATTTGTAAGGCCAGTGATGTTGTGGGGATGGAACTGGACTCTCTCACGGTGGTGTCTGAAAAGAGGATGCTGTCTAAGTTGCATGCCATCTTGGTCAATGTCTCTCATCCACTACATAATGTACTGGTTGGGCACAGGAGTACATTCAGCCAGAGACTCATTCCACCGAGATGCAGCACAGAGCATCGTAGGAAGTCATTCCTGCTTGTGGCCGTCAAACTTTACAACTCCTCCCTTGCAGGGTCAGACACCCTGAGCCAATAGGCTGGTCCTGGACTTATTTCATAATTTACTGGCATAATTTACATATTACTATTTAACTATTTATGGTTCTATTACTATTTGTTATTTATGGTGCAACTGTAACAAAAACCAATTTCCCCCAGGATCAATAAAGTATGACTATGAAAAGTCAGGCATATCTGGGGCCTATGCAGGTGCTAATGGCTACATCTTGGGTTATGACACCTCTGGCAATCACGATTCTTCCTTTGTAACTGGCAGTGAAGATTGCAGCAGCAATGAGGCATTGTTAAAGTACACTTCAAGTGTCAAGTGCAATGTGTTGATGTGTTAATGGAGAAGAAGTGAATTTTTGGTCTAGTGTTAACCATGGAGGCTGCTCTATCTAGAATTCGTTAAAACATTGAATCTCAAATCATGCTCCTTCAAGTGGGAGGAAGTACCTTCCATTTATCAACACCTGCTGAGTTCCTCCAGCATTTTGTTTGTTACTGTCAGAGTTCACTTACTCAATTCTTCAGCTTTTATCACTACCTTCCATTGTTGTGTTAAATTCCTGCTATAAAAGTATAGTAGGAGTTTGATCAGCGCAAGGAGTGTAATGGAAGAACAAGTTATGCTGGCCAACTAGAATTTTCATAGTGCCCTGGAAATTCAAGCAATAAATGTGGGTAAACAGACTCACAATTTGTGGAAGACTTTGGGAAGTAGGAATTTGGGGAAGAATGTTGGGAGGAAAGGGGGAGGGGAGTGGGGAAGGTGGTGCTGCTCTTGTGTTTGTACATTCTTAACCATATTTTTTACTCCTAGTTAAATGAGGCACTAAAAGAATAAAAATAAATTTCTGCGAGCCTGGCTGGTCAGCCAGTAACTGAGATAAAAGAACAAGTTTAACACTGCAGGCCGAGTGTGAAGAAGCCCCCACCTCAGCTACTCAGACCACATCTCTGTTATGCTAATCCCATCATACAGACCGCTCGTCAGATGCTCCAGACCAGTTCAGAAGCAGGTGAAAACCTGGCCAGCAGGAGCCATCTCTGCTCTTCAAGACTGCTTTGAGCACACTGGCACATGTTTGGGGAGGCTGCAACCGACGGCGACTCTACCAACTTAGAGGAGTACACCGCATCAGTGACTAGCTACAGCAGCAAGTGCATTGATGACGTCACTGTAGCCAAGACCATCACTACACGTGCTAACCAGAAGCCATGGATGACCGCGGAGGTGCGTGCGCTGCTGAGGACCCATGATTCTGCCTTTAGAGCAGGCGGCAAGAGAGCCCTAACAACTGCGAGGGCCAGACTGTCCGGGGCCATCGGAGAGGCAAAGCGTGCACATGCCCAGCGAATCCACAGCCACTTCCAGGACGGTGGCGACACATGGCACATGTGGAAGGGCATTCAAGACATCACCACCTGCTTGTGCTGGTGATGCCCCCTCCCAGATGTGTTGAGTAACTTCTACGCTAGTTTTGAGGCGGAAAATGACATGGCGGCGAGGAAGACCACCCCTCCTCCAAACGACCAGGTGCTGTGTCTTACCGTGGCCGATGTGAGGAGAACCCTGTGCAGGGTCAATCCACGGAAGGCTGCTGGACCAGACAATATTCCTGGCCGTGTGCTCAGAGGATGTGCAGACCAGCTAGCTGAGATTCTCACTGACATCTTCAACATCTCCTTGAGCAGCGCCGTTGTTCCTACGTGCTTCATGTCCACCACCATCGTCCCCGTGCCGAAGAAGTCTTCAGTGTCCTGCCTCAACGACTACCGTCCTGTCGCACTCACATCCATCATCATGAAGTGTTTCGAGAGGCTCATCATGAGGCACATCAAGACCCTGCTGCCCCCCTCACTGGACCCCCAGCAGTTCGCGTATTGTCCCAGCCACTCAACAGACAACTCCATCGCCACCACCATCCACCTGGCCCTCACCCACCTGGACAAAAGAGACACATGTTTGAATGCTTTTCATAGACTTCAGTTCAGTATTCAACACAATCATTCCTCAGAAACTGATTGGAAAGCTGAGCCTACTGGGCCTGAACACCTCCCTCTGCAACTGGATCCTAGGCTTCCTGACTGGGAGACCTCAGTCAGTCCAGATTGGAAGCAGCATCTCCAACACTATCACACTGAGCATGGAGGCCACCCAGGGCTGTGTGCTCAGTCCACTGCTGTTCACTCTGCTGACCCATGACTGTGCAGCAACACACAGGTCAAACCACATCATCAAGTTCGCTGATGACATGACCATGGTGGGTCTCATCAGCAAGAATGATGAGTCAGCATACAGAGAGGGGCTGCAGCGGCTAATGGACTGGTGCAGTGCCAACAACCTGTCTCTGAATATGAACAAAACGGAAGAGATGGTTGTTGACTTCAGGAGGACACGGAATGACCACTCGGCGCGGAACATCGACGACTCCTCCGTAGAGATCGATCGTTAAGAGGACCAAATTTCTTGGTGTTCACCTGGCGGAGAATCTCACCTGGTCCCTCAACACCAGCTCCATAGCAAAGAAAGATCAGCAGCATCTCTACTTTCTGTGAAGGCTGAGAAAAATCCATCTCCCACCCCTCCTAATCCTCACCACATTCTACAGAGGTTGTATTGAGAGCATCCTGAGCAGCTGCATCACTGCTTGGTTCGGAAATTGCACCATCTTAGATCGCAAGACCCTTCAGCGGATAGTGAGGTGAGCTGAGAAGATCATTGGGGTCTCCCTTACGGCTATTACAGAAATTTACACCACACGCTGCATCCGTAAAGCAAACAGCATTATGAAGGACCCCAAGCACCCCTCATACAAACTCTTCTCCCTCCTGCCATCTGGCAAAAGGCACCGAAGTATTAGGGCTCTCACGACCAGACTATGTAACAGTTTCTTCCCCCAAGCCACCAGACTCCTCAATACCCAGAGCCTGGACTGACACCAACCTACTGCCCTCTACTGTGCCTATTGTCTTGTTTTTTATTTATTGTAATGCCTTTACTTTATTGTCACCAAACAATTGATACTAGAGCGTACAATCATCACAGTGATATTTGATTCTGTGCTTCGTGCTCCCTGGAGTACGAATCTATAGTAAGTATTAAAAATTTGTATTATGAATCATAAATAGAAAATAGAAAAAGGAAAGTAAGGTAGTGCAAAAAAACCAGGAGGCAGGTCTGGATAGTTGGAGGGTATGGCCCTATCCGGGGCAAGATCTGTTCAGCAGTCTTACCACAGTTGGAAAGAAGCTGTTCCCAAATTTGGCCATACGAGTTTTCAAGCTCCTGAACCTTCTCCCAGAGGGAAGAGGGATGAAAAGTGTGTTGGCTGGGTGGGTCCTGTCCTTGATTATCCTGGCAGCACTGCTCTGACAGCGTGCGGTGTAAAGTGAGTCCAAGGACCGAAGATTGGTTTGTGTGATGTGCTGGGCTGTGTTCACGATCCTCTGCAGCTTCTTCTGGTCTTGGACAGAACAACTTCCATGCCAGGTTGTGATGCACCCCAGAAGAATGCTTTCTACGGTGCATCTATAAAAATTAGTGAGGGTTTTAGGGGACAGGCCAAATTTCTTTAGCTTTCTCAGGAAGTAAAGGCGCTGGTGGGACTTCTTGGCAGTGGACTCTGCTTGGATGGACCAAGTCAGGTCATTTGTGATATTGACCCCGAGGAACTTAAAGCTTTTGACCTGTTCCAGTTGCGCACCACCAATGTAAATGGGGTCGTGTGGTCCGCTACTCCTTCTGAAGTCAACAACCAATTCCTTCGTCTTGCTGACATTGAGGGATAGGTTATTCTCTTCGCACCATGCCACCAGGTTCTTAATTTCCTCTCTGTACTCAAACTCATCATTACCCGAGATACGGCCTACAATTGTGGTGTCATCAGCAAACTTATATATTGAGTTCGATGGAAACTTGGCTACAGAATCATGGGTGTACTGTTGTGTGCACTTTATGCATTTCTGGGTTGGTCTGTAGTCTAGTGTAGTTTTGTGTTTTATGTAGTTCAGTGTAGTTATTGTATTGTTCATGTAGCACCATGGTCCTGAAAAATGTCTCGTTTTTACTATGTACTTTACCAGCAGTTATGGTCAAAATGACAATAAAAAGTGACGACTTGAATCTCGAATGTTTACTCTTGTTTCTCTTTCCATAAATGCTGGTGATCACTGAATGCTAACAGTATTTTTTTAGTGTCTTGTTAATAAGCTAGGAGGGTTTTATTTTCTGGTTTCCAGCATTTGTAGTTATTCTTTTTATTTTCAAGAAACTAAATGATTTTGGTTTCCATTTTGTATCAGCTTTTAGAATTGGCTCAATGTTAGCTGTTCTTTCCATTTCAATTTTGTAGTGTGCATTTTCTCTTTAAAAATGTGTACGTTCATTTAATAGGTTTTGGTGGCAGAGAAGTGACTTTTGGAGTATTGTGTGTTGTTTATAATTTCAGTAATTCTTGAACTCCCATTGTTAGTGAACTTGGATGGTGGTGGTAGTTATAAAGCACTCAGTACACCATTGCCTATTTTGAGTCTCCAATATTTTCTCTTTTTTCCCCCCTACTGGGTAATCTATTTCGTTTCAGTGTGTGAAGGACAATAAAATTATTTAGTGGCACTTCCATCAGCTGTTTCACATTATTTAGAAATGATGATGGCTTGTATTTTGAAATATGTGGCTAATTAACAGTGCTCATTGCCTGTCTTAAGCGAAGCTGCTGCTGAAGGCCATCGATCTCTGTGGCTTAGATTTCACATTTCCCAACTTCTGAAAGAACAGCTTCAGAGATCCGACTTCTCCAAACTGAAACCATTGAAAAACTAGAGCAGCACTCAAATACCAAGATTGGTTGACAAACAGAGAAAGCAAAATAAAAATTAGCTCATACACATGGTGAAACATTGATGAACTGAATAAAGACTACTGTTTTTTTTAAAAAAAAGGCATCAAATTTTGTAGTAAACTGAGTGCATAACTGCATATTGACTTAACATTCTAGGGCCAAAGAACTTGTTAAACAGTGAAAGTCTGCTAGCCAATTAAAGGTATAATTGTCATTGTGCAATAATTACTTTTGGAATGATTTTAAGTACCTGAAGGTTCCCTCATTCACTGATTTGTGTAGATTATGCTGGTGAAAGCTGCACAACAGTGCACTCTGTGGTGGAGCAGGGAATTGTGACAGCAACTATGGATGTACATACTCCAGAAGTTGCTGCCAGATTTCCTCCATTATAAATGTGAGCACTGATTAGCCTCTCTGTTGTTCATTGCAAATTCTGGGCCATAGAAACAGATTGGTATAAAGTTAATCCAGTAAATAATGCTAATGTAAAGATAATAACAAAACTGGTATGAAAACAGACAGCCTGATCTCTGGATTATACACCACTGTTAATGCCAGCATCTAGCAGATGTATCCAGTAATTAAGGCTTTCATATCTACATCAAGATGCAAATTCTGCATTTTTAGTATTACTGTGCTTGCCTGCAGTTACATCAAGTTTATCTTACCTCAAGAAATTACTACTTTTAATTTTACCAAATGTAATGTTATGACTTTTTTCAACAATGAGGCTGTTGCTTTTGAAAGCAAAATGGTTTGTGAAATTCATAATGGTTATTTCTACTAATCTGGTTTTCATTATCATTTTGATATCTGAAAAAGACTGAATGTTTATGCTCTTAATCAAAGTGATTTCTTCTCAAAATTCAAATTATAATAGGTTGGCTCGTTGTCCAAAGAATTTGTGGGATCAATAATTCTTTAGCTAAATCAGTGAATAGGTATTTCAATAGATTTTGATTCCTTTTGAAAATTTGGATCACATCTTTAATTTTAGCTCCGAGCATAGTCCACACAACCAGAGCATAATTTGACTTCTTCCTAAATGTTGTGGCTATATGGACACTTGTGGAGTCTTATCAGTGATACAGATTACATCAGATGAAAGTTATGAATGTGTCTTTGTGGTGGGGGTGGGGGGGAGGAGGGGAAAAACAAGACTTCACTTTGCAGTCAATAGATAAAACACCTGGCCTATTTAAATAAAACAATTCAAGTAAATGAGGAAAATTTTAAGATTGGATTATATGGAATAAGTACAGATTGCAGACTAAAGTGGTGATCTTAATCTGGTACCTAACTAGTTTTCATTAAATAGAACTTCCTTAGAATAATTCAAATACCCCTCACATTTAATGCAACAAAATTACTTCTAAGCAGTGATTTGTTCATAACTCTGACTTTTTCGATCCCTCTTCTCTCCTGCCCCCCCCCCCCCCCCCCCCCGGCTTCCAAACCATCAAGAAAGCTAGTAGCTTTACTGGTTCAAAGCAGAGGGATCATTTTCCTAATTTGAAATAAGACTTCAAAATGTTGGTGTTCTTTCGTTGCAAGATGTGTAATTATGCTGCATTCACCAGAAAGCTTTGTTCCAAATGAGTTTTTTTAATATCCATGAAAAGAATTCTTTAAGCAAATTTTATCACACCAAACCCAGAGAGTAACCCATTTTATTAATACTCTGGAATGTAGTTATGTCCATCTGGTTTGAAGGCTGTTTAGTTACTATGTTTGTAGACAAATTACAGGTATATTAATGTTATCACAATCAGTTGAAATATACAGGAATGGAATACCATTGTTGTCTTCCAAAACAAAATTAAGCATCCAATTACTTGCTGGTTTATCAGGCTATAGCATGTGTACTTTACAGTTTGATTGTTGGCTATTCCGAAGAAAAGAAGGTGCTAGAACTGTGAAAATTGATCTTTTATAGAGCAGTCACTGCAGTAAAGATAAAAGATAGAATATTTAATAAACCACCACCATGATGTAGATTGTAGTGGGTTTTAGCCAATAAATGCAGTGGAATATTTGATAGGTTCTGATGACTTAACATACTTCACAGCTATTGTAAGAAGAAATGGATTTTGTTGACCTTTGCATATTGCTTAACAGAATGATTTTACACATGAAAACATTTCTGTATTACAGAATCTCTTCCAGTTAAGCTAGTGGCTAGTTTGAGAATAGTGGCTAACTATTTCGTGACATTAGTGGATTTTCATTTATGCACACAGTTTATTTGTGAATGGTGCAAGGGATGTATTTTTCAAAATTAAATAATTTTTTTAGGGTCTGATTGTTACTGGCAACTTCATCTCATGAACAGTTGAAGGCTTCCAAAGATACTGTTTACAGTGCTATTGGATTGGAAGTTCCAAGATTTGGGCCCATTAATAATAGAGAAGTACCAATGTATATTCTAAGTAGGGAAAATAAGTAGGAAGTGGCATTCCAGAAAGCCTGAAGCCCAACTCCTTGATGGTAGAGATTGTTAATTTGCTGAAAACCTGGGGAATCACTGCTGAGCAATTTTACGTATGATAACATTATAGCCACTGCAATAGTCATCCAGACCAGTGGTTGCCCAAGGAGGAATACTGAAACTGCTTGCAAACCAAAATAGACATTCTTCAATAAAACAAATGCAGAAAAAATTGTTGGTAAATCAAAAGTTGTTGATAAGAAGCACTTATTTTAAACTAGGGAGTTCCATGAATTGCTTAGAGCTTCTGTTTTGTTTTCTCAATAAATTTCAATTGCGATTTCAAGATCTATCCAACATGGTCATGAAACTATGGATGTAGATTAATTCAATATGAATTATTTAAGTTAATACAATTTATTTGCTGATGTTAATTTTGTGTTTCAATCCTACATTTGTGGAATATTTTAAGAATGTCAGCTGAATTCCACCAGTGCCATAATTTTATGTTTCATTGGTCTGTAATTTAACAATCATTATTTGGACAGTGGCTCTGTTAATTCCATGAGAAAGCCACTTTAGATGTGAAAGCCCGAGCTAAGTAATGATATTTTGCATGACTAAAATTGTGTAATATGTAACTTAATTCTTAATTGCTGCTCTAGAATGGAGATTAAAGTACACTGAAGATAGCAATTTCCCAGCTGTATGAACAAATGAACTATTTCTAGTACTGATGCATTTTTGTTTTTTGCATTCATTTGTGAACTGACTTGGTGCAATTTGTGTCTAAAGACATTGATAGCTTGACTATTTCTGACAGTTGCACAGGCAACAGTCGTATAGAGCATGAATGAGAACTAATGTGTTTTTTTTAAGTCTCTATGACTTTTTTTTGGGATCTCCATTCCAAAGATCTCAGATCAGTTCGAGCTACCAAGGTCTTCCGTAGCTCTCCAATCCAAAACTTTGCTGTTAATTGTAGACCAATAGTATAATACAATATCTTGTTAATCTAAAAATTTTAGTATTGCACTAGGTACCAGGAACTGCTGCTCGGGCTTTGGAAAGGATTTTTGTTTCAAGTTGAAGTTGGACTTAATGGTGTGCTGCCTTTTACCATAATGTGACTTTGACAATTGCCCCTTGTATAATGAACTGACCCTAAGGTGAGGAAAAATATATTACCATTATGCATAAACCTTATATATAAACAGCTTTGGAAGACAGGGGAAAATGGCTCATTAAAAATAACTATTGCTAGCTTATAGCTAGTTGGCTGACAAAACAATTACAATTGAGGTTAGAGATGGAGTGGCTTACATGCCAGTTCTGGTAGTGTTTGCAGGCCTTTACTTCCTAAAAAGTGAAACCTAAGATGAAAGTGTGATGCTTCACTCCTGAATGAGCACAATGCTTTTTATGCATGCTTTGAAATGAAGAATAAAACTACACGTGCAAATCCCTACAGCATCTCGTGACCCTTTGATCTCTGTGTTGGAGGCTGGCATCAGAACAACTTCCAAAAGGGTGAACCCTCGCAAACAGTCAGGCCTTAAAGGTTAGGGCTTTGAAAATTTGTGCTAACCAACTGGCAGGAGTGTTCAAGGACATCTTCAATCTCTCATTGCTGCAGATGGGGGCTGCCTCAAGAACTATTGCCCATTGCTACTCATATCTACTGTAATAAAGTGCTGTGAGAGTTGGTCATGGCTGGAATCAGCTCCTGCTTAAGCAAGGGCTAGACCTGCTGCAGTTTGCATCTTGACACAGTCAGTCTACAGTGGATGCAATCTCACTGGCTCTGCACTTGCCCTTGTATCACCAGGACTATAGTTGTACCTGCGTCAGGCTCCTGTTTATTGATTACAGCTGAGCATTCAACACAATAATATGTTTAATTCTAATCAATAAGCTCCAAAACCTGGTCCTCTGTAACTTACACTGCAGTTAGATCCTTGACTTCTACACCTGGAGACCACAGTCTATACAGCGCACGCGGCCTGTCCGGTGATGAATATCTGTTATCTGTCAAGTAGGAGGCCGTGCATAATTCTGATTTGATGGAAGCAGACGTGAGAGCACAGAGGAACATCTGGTGAAACTTCTGAAATGCCTACTTTGCTGCCGCTGCTACTGTGTGATCCGAAATATCCGGAGGGAAAGGCCCCGAATCCTCAGTTTTGCCTGTTGCTTGGCGGCTGGGGTCGAAGCGCTCGGCAGAGATGGTGCTCGGTGTCGGAGGGCTGGGCAGAGGCTCGAAGTTTTTGGACGGACTCAGAGTTGGACTGTGGTCAGGTGCTTCAAAGATGCTACATCGGCAAGTTTGCGGCACTGGAAGCTCATGGCAGGGAGAGTTTCTTCCTTCTACCATCTGCGTGAGATGTTGGGGCTATCGGGACTTTGAGACTTTTTTTTTACCGTGCCCATGGTCTGCTCTTGTCAAATTATGGTATCACTTTGCACTGTTGTAACTATATGTTATAATTATGTGGTTTTTGTCAGTTTTAGTCTTGGCCTGTCTTGTGTTTCTGTGATATCAGACCGGAGGAGCATTGTATCATTCTTTAATGCATGCATTTCCAAATGACAATAAACGAGGACTGAGTGTCCTCATAAGCTAATAACTCCCTGAGGATGTATGTTTAGCTCTCTTCTGCTCTATTGTCTGTACACTCATGACTGTGTGGCTAGGGACATCTCGAATGCCATCTATAAATTTGCCGATGGCATAACTATTGTTGGCAGAGTATCAGATGGTGACAAGGAGGCGTATAGAAGTGAGGTAGATTAGATGATTGAGTAGTGTCAAGAGAACAACCTTATACTCAAACATCAGTAAGACCAAGGAATTGATTGTGGACTTCAGGAATGGGAAGTCGAGGCAACACGCACTAGTCCTCATCCACAGATCAGAAGTGGAAAGAATGAGCCGTTTCAAGTTCCTGGGTGACAATATCTCTGAAGATCTCTCTTGGGGCTAATGTGTTGATGCATTTGCAAAGAATGCATGACAGCAGCTATATTTCATTAGGAGTTTGAGAATTGGTATGTCACCAAAGATGCTTGCAAATTTCAACAGTTTTACTGTAGAGAGCATTCTAACTGGTTGCATAACCATCTGGTATGGAAGGGCCGCTACACAGGATTGGAAAACGCCAGCCCCATCATGGGCTCTAGCTTCCCCAGCATAGAGGACACCTTCAAAAGGCAATGCTTCAAGAAGGTGGCCTCCATCATTCAGGACCCCCATTACCCAGGACATGCCCTCTTATCATTGCTACCATTAACGAGGTGGTACAGGAGCCTGAAGAGACAAGTTCAATGTTTCAAGAACAGCTTCTTCCCTTCCGCCATCAAATCTCTGAATGGGCAATAAATCCATGAACATTACCCCACTAATTTTTTGTTTGTACTTATTGTAATTTATCATTTTTTATTATGTATTTGCAGTATACTGCTACTGCAGAACAACAAATTTCATGACATAATGCCAGTGATACTAAACATGCTTCTGTTGGAAGCTTTGCAATTCATAATTTTATATGTATATAAAATTATAATTTTTGCAGCAAATTAAGGCAAAGCTATTTTTTTCATTTTGGTTTGATCAACCTTGCTGACAGTGGTCAATTTACAAGGTATTGCATTTGCATTAACATTTTGTTCTTGCATGCTGTAACATTTGTAAAAACTACTGTAGTTGTAGTATTGTAATCTTGTTTATTAGCTGTTTACATTTATGACAGTGCTGTGCTTTCTTTCTGAATTTAAGTATTTGTCTTGCAATTAAATTATTTAAACTGATTTGAGTAAAATGGTATGTGTGTGCAAATTGCAATTTAATGTTATAGCCATGTTGGTTTCTTCCTGAGATAGAATAATTAATTTGTTTTTGAGTGCTTGGAAGTTTGATAGTAGTTGTACGTCACAACAGTTTCCTTGTGGTGGATTTTCTACTTTCCACTGACCCTTAGCCACCATCTGGCATGAGTTCAGGCTACTTCTGTCATCTGCTGCTAATTACTGTCACCTGCACATTGCATTTAATACAATACTTTTATATTATGTTGGTTACTAAAATAAGCAATTTGTTGGCTTGTTTACATGCATCAATTTCTTTTAAGTATAAGTTCAGTGCACTAGGTTAAAATATAAAATTCTAGCTGTGTTAAAAATAATGTACAGGTCAATTCTTGGTTTTGTCTAAAACTCTTGATTTGCCAGGAAGCAGATTAAAGAATATAGTTTACTTTTAAAAAACAAACATTGGCTTTGCACTATTTTGAGAAATGTCTGCTAAGATTCAATAAGGGCAGTGGTTTGGAGGCAATGTTGTATTAATATACGTTGGCTCTAATTTCAAGAAATTGAGGACTATCCTGATTTATGATTTAAATTGTCCCCAGTGGCACTTGCACAGCTGACAATCGAGAACTGGAAAGATGTGTATTCAGAAGAGTTTACAAAATGAAGCCAGCTGTGTTTCCCTACATACTGTGGCTTCCTGACATGCATCATTAAACCTTATTAGCTACTTCCTTTTGCAGAGATTCTTGTAGACTCGAACCCTGCATATTAGCAGTTTCTGTCTCTCCAACTGGAAATTATTCCCTTTATTGTAGAGTGTCACCCGCTATAGTTTCTGATGTGTAGTAATTGGTACTTTGGAGTATAATCATAGTGAAATACCACTCCATGCATTTCTTTATTTGGAAATTAATACAGACCTTTTTACTTTATCTGTCAATCTGCAACTTTTCCCATAAGTCCCAATGTTAGGATTTCTTACAAGCCATTAAGTATGAAATTGATCATCAACTGTTTCATAAGTGCAAGAGTAACACCAAAATAACATTAGAAAGTTAGAATGAAGCTGTCTTTTGAGTGGAATAATATTCTGTTTTTTGTTAAAGAATTTCTTTCAATGAGTTGAAATAATTTTTTGGAAAACTCAGGAATCTCACCCTTTTATAGTATTACATTTCAGGATTTAAAAATAGTTGCTAGAAAATGTTTGAAATAGTATTACACAATATCAGCATGAAGTCTGCTGATGTGTAATTGCTGTGATCGCTCTACAGTTGTAGACTAGTTATAGATCAGTGAAGAAAAGTTATGGAGTCAGCTAAAAATGTCAAGTTGTTATGACTCCCTCCAGTTCAGAATTACCAATCATCCATTAAGGTTACATTATACTGTTGTATAGAAGCTTTGCACCAACAATTATTGCAGGCATACCAGATGTAGTGTTTTTACTCAAAGATGAACCAATTGTAGATTAATTTATTTTCATCTCAAGTTATTTGTGTGTCCTAGTATTTTTATTTTGCATAATGCACAATTCCTGAATATATTAGCCTTAGTTCAGTATTTTGTCCCTGAATTAAGGAAATGGAATTAAAACTGCACCCATCATACTTTTTAACATGTCACTGTGTAACTAGGTGTTTCAGTAAATAACTGAGAATTAAATTTCCAGAAGTGGGAAATAAAAGCCAGAGGTTCTGACATTCAGGTCCGAATGTGTTACGTAGAGGCTCTTTGTCCAGAGTTCAAATGGTGACCTATTACTTGTTCAAGTAATGCACACATCTTCATATTGTGGCATGGCAGATTAAGGTAGACACAGCATGTAGGATTGCCTTTTGGTTAATACAATCAATACAGAAATAGCATTTGTTTATAGGCTATTGCTAGCTGGAGAGTCTGGATGTGGAATTATTACTTTTTGGTTTAGAACCTGATGATATAATGGACATGCTTCTTTTGCACTTTTTATTTCTTTACTTATTGAGATACAGTGCAGGATAGGTCCTACTGGCCCTTCAAGCCACACCACCCAGCACCACCCCCCCCCCAACTTAACTCTAGCCTAGTCACAGGACAACTTACAATGAACAATTAACCTACCAATTTACCAAATGATATGTATGATATGTCTTTGGACTGTGGGAGGAAACCCATGCGGAAGAACATACAATCTCCTTACAGGCAGTGGTGGGTCGCCTGTATCATAAAGTGTTGCGCTAAACATGCGGTTAGCAAACTTCAGTTGATTATGAAGTCTCACTTTTTATACTATAAGTTGACACTTTAAGTGTAGAAACTTATGCCCAAACCCCTCCATAATTTTATCTTTACAATATTAAGAGATTTATGCATAGTAACCACTCTAGTGCTAAAGATAAAGAGGCCGAAGTTCTGTCTGTCAGAAGACAGCTAGAATTCAGTCAGCACAAGTCCCATATTATTGAAGCAGAAGAAAATCAATATTGAGTGGGTTATATCAGTGATATTCCAACTGATCCTATGGCTTGTTCCTGAATAACATTAGCATAAAACAACCCCTCCCTTCTCCAAAATTGATTGGTCCCACTTGCAGACTTTTGAGTAACTTAATGAAAATATTTCTTTTGCACTATTATATTTCAGAAACAAAGTTTTCAATGCCATATCCAAAGTCATTGTTGACGTTAGAATGAGTCTTCTATGAAATATCAGTGACCATTTTGTCAGTAATTTGGATTGCAGTGATATTGCTCAACCTTGAGTTGCCATTAGTTTTATAAATGGCCTTCCATTCCCTTCCAACCATCGCTGTGTGTTAAAGTTTGAAAAAATTGAATAGGCTGTCTTACCTAATATACCATCTTCCTGATTCTGAGTATTTAACAACTTAATCTCTTAAATAAATGACTATGACTTTATTGCTGCATGGAGATCAAGATTGTGGTCTGATGATTCATGATTTTGAAAAAACTCTGGAGCAGCAGGTGAAATAACATGTATATTTGCTGAAGACTATTCCAGTTCTAACGTAAATTGCTATGATTTTGTAATTATCAGGGTAAAGGCAAAACAGACATACAAGCATTGCAAACAGTTGAGAGTGGTTAAATTAGCAATTTTTTAGCTAAGACTTAATTTTGGTCCTCATTTTGAAATACTTTTTCCTTCTGGCATAAAAATTTAATGTTGAAGCAGATTAAAAACTGCCTGGTGTTCCTGCAATAATCATTGCTATCAGGGTTTCATTAACTGCTTGCCCAAATGTAAAATGTCAAACTGAAACTGAGCAAAAAGTTAATGCAAAGCAATAAAGCTAATGTCCTTTTAACTTTGCGTTTTCCCATGCACTACAGTGTATCTGATTACAGTCAGCATTTCGGGAAATGGTAGCCAGCATTGTACAAGTCTAATTAGTGGTACATTAACATGGATTATTGTGAATAAAGTACATTTTGTTTACAGACAGTTCTGTTTTTATTTTATTTAATATGGTGTTTTACTGTATTTTTGTCAGATTATCATTGTTGCCTATTAATTAAGTGCTGACATGAGTATGGCTTGTCATGGAAGCCTCCATTTACTTTTTGTCTTCAATTTGTTCTTGCTTTTGATGAACCAATTACAAATCAGATGTTTTTGTAGTCTGTCGATTGAAAGTGATGGTTACACTGTGCGAGTAAGGGAAAATGTTATGCAACACATTTAGTTACAAAGAATTGTTTTTCTTTGTTGTAACCAAGCAGAACTTAACATATTTATGAGGTGGCAGTTCATTGAAGCCGTGACTTTTTCCTTGGGAACAGTGGTATTCTTTGCTGAATTTTCTATATAGAGTTTCACAGATTTTATTGCTGTTATGATGCGGACGAGTAGTCTTAGTCAGTAGTTATGCATATTATGAGACAGTGATTCTTTATTTTATTACAAAAAAAAACCCAACTTTAGACGGCCAGATTAAATCATTCCTTTCACTTTTAATGGGATTTAGATGAATAGAGCAAAATATGCACTTTGCATTCATTGATAGCATCTTTAGGTTGAGGTAATTGAGTCTTTTTTCCTTGACTGAATGAATAATGACTTCATCTGATCCGCAGTGAGGCCTGAAACTTAGACTGCCATTGTGAACGCAAAAAGATCTGGCCTTTGAAACGTGCTCTGCTTCTCTAGCTTAATTTTTCTTCTTTTTAATCCAAAAACCCATTTTTCTTGATAATTCAACCAGAAACCACGTATTAGTGGAAGTTGTGGAAATTGCAAGATATTTGCCTCTGTTGTGTTACTTTGAGTGCAGCTGATAAATCATTTAGCTGTCATGTATAGAGCCTTAGTTCTCAGGGGAAGAAAAAGGCAAGGCTTTGGAATGTTTGAATTTTTCACAAATGTTTAGATATAATTTTGTGATTGTCCCTTTAATTAAAGGAAACATTTGTGTTCTAGTGTTTATTTCCCATTTTACAATGATATGGGTTTTACAAAGACCTGCTGGAAAGTGGTGAGAGGACTTGTTATGCTTTCTTTCCTCACCACTTTTCTTGATTGTGATGAACAGTGAAAGTAGGTAAAGTGGATGCCTTTGGAACTTTTGGATATGATTAGCAGTCATCACAAAAACATTGAATGCAATTATAAATATGACTTCAGTAATTTAGAGCAGTCTGTTTTTGATTGTGCAGCGCAGCTAAAAAGATAAATTACTTGGAAGCTTAAGGCTGGATCCAAGCAGATTTTTTTCCCCTTAATTTCTTCCCTCTCCACCACATTTCTTTTTTTTAAATTTTTGGGCAACAGTTAAATAAATCTGCACATTTCAACATTTGTTAAATTTCAGACAACACATTATGTGAACCTACGTAAGTCTCTAGACAGGTACGTGGAAGCACAATATATAAAAGAATTTAGGAAGGTGCAGGCTACTGAGATGGACAGGTATGACAGGTGGTGTTTGATCAAGTGTAATACATTTTAGAATGAAGAGCTATCATGGGATTACATAAATAGTGATATTTAAGAAGGATTTACTAGAACAGAGTGAAATTCAGATCCATCATTCCCTAAAATAAAGACTAGTTTTAACTTTATGTATGGAGCAGAATTCAAGAGTTTAAAAAAAGATAAGTGAGTTATTTATTTGTACAGTGCACATGGTTAGACAATTCTTTGGAGTATCTTGCAATTTTGAGTTGAGCACTTTGGGTATAATTACACGAGGGTTTGTCAGAGACGTAAAACTATTTCAACAGGATTTGGATTGTTTCTGCTGAAGCAGGTGTTAAGTAGAAACCAAAGGTACTTTGAAAATTACATTTGTGTAATTGATTAGAAGTATATATCCCTTTCATATGAAGAGAAAATGTGTGAGAATTTCTGACTTAAAATTGTATTTATGAATAACATACAAGAAATTCGTAGAGAATAGGCTGCTTTGACATGGGTAACAATTGAAGCATGGGCTATTGCATGGCTTTATAGAAAAAAAACGGATAATAATTGAAGCTAAAACATTGGGATATGGGAAGAGTAGTATCCATTTTGGAACAAATAGAAATGAAGTTCTTGTAATTGTCTAGGAATTGCCTGTTAAACACATTAAGATGGTTGTGTTTTCAGTTTTTTTTGGTCATTACTTTGCATAATCCTAATTTCACCAAGAAAAAAATATCTCTGGGTTTTTCATAATAATTACTGTGCAGACTAGATCAACCAATCAGTGCAGTTTTGTCATTAGGTTCCAGGAAGCCATGGAAACTTTGAGATCGCATGCATCTTTTCACAATAAGATACCTTTCCAAGGGGAAAAAAATGGCAATTCATAGCATTTCTGCTTCATTTAAACTACATTTGTGATGTGATTTTATTTTGGCAAAGCTCTGATCATATCTCATGAATTAATCATTAATAAATTACTCCTGTCAGCTTTGTGTAGAATACTAATCATATTGCATTTTTCTTTTTTTTGTTAATTCCACTTATTTATGTTATGAGCTTCCCCCCAAAAGAAAATCACATCTCAGATCCTTTGTTACAAAATATTACTGTCACCTTTCCTTCCAGTATCCTTCTGTGTTTTGCTTCCACCCAAATAAGTGACCTTCTGTTCTAGAACTCTATATTTGGACTCCTCTAATCAGATATCCACTACCCTGCCTTACTGAGAGTAACAAGGACATCTTTTGCAAATATTGCCGTGCAATGCAATATTTGACATACCCTTTGCACCACCCCTCCCCCAGTGATTCTCTGTAGGTATCAATGTCCTATACCATTCCCTTCCAATTCTTTTCTTTGGTTATATGACCACTTGCACCTTTCCTTGCCCGGTTCTGCTGCTCCCGTACACTTATTTTCAGTGTCTCCTAAAGACACAAGCTTAACCATCTGATGTATCTCACCTCCATGCTGTTCCTAGCCATCATTATCCAGATGTGTGCATTGGCAAGGTTAGCCTCCACTTTACCACCAGCCCCTTTTAAAGGGATACAGGCATTTTTTAAAACATAGAGCCCGTATTCCTTCTTAAACCTTTTTAAAAAAGGAATACAGGCAAACCCTGTGATAAAGCAGTAAGAAAACAGCTTTGAAACACTTTTTTTGATGCACAAGCAGATGACTTCATGTTTGGTAAAATTGTAACTTGGATGGTGTTCTAGGAATGCAATCCTTCCCATAGTTCAGGGTCACCTGTAGTACTTTTAGTACATGGATTGATTTGTGCCACTTTAACTTGTAATTGCTACTTTGATTTCTTGCAGGTTGGCTTACTGGATCTGGAGCTAAATCGACTGACAAAGGCCTTGTTTTTAGCTCTGGTTGTGCTGTCCGTTGTTATGGTGGCTTTGCAAGGATTTGTAGGCCCCTGGTATCGATATCTATTCCGGTTCATCCTATTATTTTCATATATCATTCCCATCAGGTAAGATTTTACGTTCTTTAAAAAAAACTGCTTTGAGTCACTGAACATAAATGTTGAAATTCATACCAGGCTGTAATTGTGAAATGAACTGATCTTTATCGTGAAACTATAGTAGCATAAGCAGAAAAATGTCATGGTCCCGAAAGGATCAAACTACTGTGAAACTTGTGCCACTTGCTCTGTTCCTGCCATTCATTTATTACGATAGCTTGAATTTCATGGTGCTAGCAAGTGACATAAAGCAAATATTGAAGTAATTAGCAAACGAGGCAGTGAATAGAAAAATTGTAATCCCATAAGTTTTAATGTAAAATCCTGTTCTCCTAAGTGCCTTGTTTATTTCATCACTTTAATAGATTGATTTATGCATGCTAATGCTTAATTTCAAAATCAATTTTGATTGTTTTCCACATGTTCCTGAGTTGCACCAATTTCTCATAATTTGGTTAGGAGTCGAATTGTATTAACTTTTTATAGCATCCATATAAAACTGTGTGCTTCCATTTTACTGTGCATGAAGAATAAAATTCAAATAATGTTGACAACCACCAAAGCTGGATTTGAGACAAGATGAAATAGGAGGTTGGGGCCTATTAACTTTACATGATATGAACATAGACGCATTGCTACTTGTTCTCATAAGTCTGCTGCATATTCCACCCTAATCTTTCACCCCTTTATCAAGAATTTGTTTATCTCTGTCTTACCTCTGCTTCCACCATCATTTGAGGAAGAGAGTGTTCTGAAGATATGTGATCCTCAGAAAGGGGAGGGGGGTCTAGAGGAGTGGCTCATCTGCCTTAAAGAGTACCCCCGTATTTTTGAGCATGATTCTTAGTTCTAGGTTGTCCTACAGGTAGAAACATTACACCCCACATTCTATCAAAACCTTTTAGTATCATCTGTGTTCAATCAAGTTGCTCCTACCACTTTTAAACTCAGTAGATACAAGCCTGGCCCATATAATCTTTCCTCAATAGATAATCTACCCTGTTGCAGGCATAAATGCGGTAAATCTTCTGCTAATAGCTTGCTTGCTTAACTATAATGTTGGTTTATTATTGTCATGTGAAGAAATACAGTGAAGGGCTGTTTTGCATGTCATCCAGACAGATCCTGCCATCAATAATTACATCGACATAGTAAAAAGAAAATGCAGAATGCAGTGTGTAGTATTAGAGGAAATACAATGCAAGTTGGCAAATAGAGTATAAGGGCCCTGAAGAATTAGACTGGGAGATAAAGAGTTCAACAGTTTGTCTTGTAGAAGCTGTCCTTGTGTCTGGTTCATGCTCTCATACTTCTGTATCTGCTGCCGAAAGGGAGAGGAGAGAAGAGAGACAAATGCTGTACAGAGAACATGTCAGATGTTGTTTCACTAGTGTTCAACGCAACTGTTGTATCCATTTCCCTCAAATAATTAATATTCTATTAGCCTTGCTGTACCTGTGTACTAGCCATTTGTGAACTTCTCCATTTTCACCTCGTTTGCACAGTTTGCGAGTAAACCTTGACATGGGAAAAGCAGCCTATGGTTGGATGATCATGAGGGATGATAACATTCCAGGCACAGTAGTCCGGACAAGCACAATACCAGAAGAACTAGGACGTTTAGTTTACTTATTAACAGATAAGACAGGTAATGTTGATGTCATCTCTTGAGATTGCCACATTTCTGAAATTTCAACTCCTTCCTTTTGAATGAAATAGGTTGTTGCAGATCTGACATTTTGAATAATACTGAGTATAATTCTGTGAGGTGCAACACCTGGATAATGTTGTAGGTAGATCAAAGTATGAACCAAAAATTCAATGTGTTTACTTTATAGCTAACAAACTGTCATACACAATATATATAGAACAGTTTTGTGATAATGGTAAATAACTTATTTAGTGACTTTCATTTTTTAATTTAAACAAAATTGCCTGAAAGTGCACATTTTTATTCTCCATTCCTGTGTGCAGTAACTATTGCTAATAATATCTTAATATTTTCTAGTCACTACTTTTATGAAAGATTTATACTTTTCCCTTTTATTTAATGGCTGTGTAAAAGTAAGCTGCCTTTCAGTATTCTCCAGAATAAGGTCCTTGAAATAGTCCCTTTGAGCAATGACTCCACCCGCCCCCTCCCCCCCCCCCCCCCCACACACACACAGTCCTGTTCTCTGTGTTGTTCATGCCATGGGGACTTTATTCATCAACTTCACTACATGTTTGCTCGTCCTTTACATCCATGGATTGTGGAAATGGATTGGCATTCGCTGGTCATCTACGCTTCATCCCAAGTCTTGTTCAGTGTATCTTGCACCTTGATTTTATCAAGAACTTCCCTGCAGGTAGTTCCATTGTGGCTTTTATTGACTCCTCTGTGGACAGTCCAGCTCTCTGCCCTGTGTATTATGAATATGACCTTTTTCACATAAAAGTTTTTGTTCCTCTGGCAGCTTGTTCCCATATTATGCACCTCTTAATTAAGCCAAAGGTAGCTTCTCAACCATACAGTGCCTCTTGCAATATACCATCCTGCCTGAACAACCCCATTTACGGACATTGCCCTAGAATTGTTTTCTTCTTCCCCTAGCCACCTTGCACACCTGTACCTTTCTCCCTAACCTTTGAGTCACTATTCACAACTAAACCTCTCTACTATCATTTTGCTCAGCCAATATCCAGTGTCCTCCATTAGTAGGCAGTAAAACATCTTCTGTAATCTATACCTTTGTTTCCCTGTACACTCCCATTATCACTAGAAACTATTGTCTAAACTTTGCTGCAGAATGTTCAAAAGTTCAAAGTAAATTTATTGTTTAAGTACATGTATGTCACCCATATGTCACCCTGAGATTCATTTTCTTGCGGATATTCAAAATAAATACAAAGAAACAACAAGAAAGTAAGCAATAAATACAATGGATTCTGATTAATTGGGCATCGATTAATTGAGACTTATTTGGAGCAACTCTTAAAGAAAATGTAATTGAGATAATAGCCGGGATTCCTTATGTTTATTTGTGACACTGTGTTGCTTAATTGGGCTAGAAGACTGTTATGAAGATTTCCTAGCTAGCGTGGCTGTTAGACTGTACACTGCTTAGAGCAAACAGTTCTTAAATGGTGTCAGTTGTGTGTTTTTCTGTTCAGAAAGCAGTGATTTTTGTCATTGATAGTTGGCAAGAAATAAGCAGCAAGACATTTGGGAAGTGTTTAGCTCACTGTGGTTTCAAGCGTTCTGGCTTGGAGATGCCGAAAAAGGCCTTTAGACATTACGAAGTGAACAGCTTTTAAGAAGCGCCAGTTGCGTGTGCCTGTGTTGTTATCCATTTGGGCCGATGGAAGCTGATTCGAAAGGCAGTGATTTTGTTTTCTTAAAATTTTGACTTTGTGCAGAAAAGCAATGAAGTTAGTTCGTTATCTGCACTAGGTGTTTGCACTGATTTTCTTCATTTACAGTCAATCAAAAGAACATGGCAGTGATGAATTTTTCCACCAACAAATATTTGAACTAATGCAGTTTTAAAATGCTGTAGTAGTATTGGTGGTATTCTAATTTGTTCTGTATTTCATTTAAATGTATAATTTGTTACTCTGTTAAATGGTAGTTTGTCTATGTTATGCATTTTAAATGTTTCCATGAAATCAGCTAATTTGGAGCAGTCACTTAATTGGGCCAAAATGTGCTGGTCCTAATGTGCCCCAATTAACTGAAATCCACTGTATCAAGAGCATGAGAAGAAGAATTCTTGAAAGTGAGTCCATAGGTTGTGGGAACAGTTCACTGTTGGGGTGAGTGAAGTTGAGAGCAGTAACTGTTCCTGAACTTGGTGGAGTGAGTCCTAAGGCTTCAGTACTTCCTTCCTGATGACGCCAATGTGAAGACAGCATGGCCTGAATGATTGGGGTCCCTATGATGGATGCTCCCTTTCTGCAAAAGCGCTTCATGTAGATGTGCTTAATGGCGATGAGGGCTTCACCCATGATGGACTGGGCTGTATCCAATACTTTTGTAGGCTTTTCCATTCAAGGGAATTGATGTTTCCATACCAGGCCATGATGCAACCAGTCAATATACTCTCCATTGCAAAGTTATCGAAGTTTGTCAGAGTTTTAGATGACATGCTGAATCGTTGCAAACTTGTAAGAAAGTAGAGGTGCTGCTGTGCTTTCTTTGTAATGGCAGTTATGTTCTGGACCCAGGATAAATCCTCTGAAGTGATAAAGCCAAGGTATTTAAAGTTGCTGCCCCTATCTACCTCTGACCCCTCAATGAGGACTGGTTCGCAGACCTCCCCCTGTAGTCAATTAGCTTCTTGGTCTTGCTAGCATTGAGTGAGATATTGTTGTGACACCACTCAGCCAGTTTTTCAATTTCCCTCCTATAGACTGATTCAGCAAATCATCAACACCTTTGATTTGGCTGGCCACAGAGGTGTTGTCAGCAAACCTAAATATGACATTGAAGCTATGCTTAGCCTCACAGTCATAACTATTAAGTGAATAGAGCAGGGGGCTAAACCTTGTGGTGCACCTGTGCTGTTGGTGACTGTGGAAGTGTTGTTGCCAATCTGAACTGACTGGGTTTTGCAAGTGATGAAATAGAGGATCCAATTGCACGAGCAGGTCTTGAGGCCAAGGAGTTGGAGCTCATTGATTAGCTTTGAGGAGATGATAGTATTGAATGCCAAACTTGTAGTCAGTGAAGAGTATCCTGTTGTGTACATCTTCACTGTCCGTGTGTTCCTGGGCTGAGTGAAGTGTCAATGAATGTTAAAGCAAGTGTCACCCCAAATTTGGTTCTTTAATTTCTTACGCCAAGAATTAAATTGTAACAGGATTTTTATGGTGTCTGGTTGTTTCACAGTAATTGATGAAGGTTTTGTAAGGAAAATGAAAAGTCTGAAAACTTGTGGTTAAATTTCATTAACATTGCAGTTTCTGTCTAGTTTATTAACCAAAATAAATGCTCATTGGAGCAAACTCCTATTTTGCATTTTTTCGTAGCTTCCTGAAACAGAATTGCCATTAGTATCTACACAGAATGTAAGTTGTTGGGTCTGAGGAGCATTGCAGTCTATCTTAATTGCAAGGTAGTTCTTTGTATGACTGCAAATTGGGTTTGTGCTTCATCAGTAAGCATTCTGACAAGAAGCGTCCATCATTTTGGCTTGCTCATTTGCCATGGCAGAATAGAAAATGAAGTGTCCCAATAATTACATTATAGTTTCCTTATTGTAGGACAAGAAAGCAATGTGGTATAATTAGGTTTGATTGGAGAGCATGTTTCCGGTAAGATCTGAAATTAATGATGTTGCTATAGTGACACATCTGCGACCACCAGTGCGTGAAACATAAAGTAATTCATTTGACAAGAGAAGACATCTGTTAACTGTGAGGATGCAGAGCATATTGACACTGACCTGAAATACTAGATGTTATGTGATAAATGAATAAATGGTGCTGAAACAAGAGGACAGATAATTTGTACTTAATCTGCAAGTAGAGCTTTAATCTTCCCACTGCTTGCTTTTGATAAAGCTATTGTTTAAGAACAATGCGGTGGAGAGCTCATAACTTTTAAATGGTAACTGTGGGTGAACCCTAATGATGCAATAAATTAATCCCAATGTCAATGGATTTATCTCCATTGTATTATGAAGTCATTAGTGGTACAAACAGCTGGAACAACTTCTTTGATAAATGAATATTGTAGGCAATAATTATACCTTTAGCATTTCCAAAATTGGCATTCTTTTACAGGTGGCAGCACAAAGTCTGTTTCATGTACATCATCTAAGTATTTTATCTTAATAAATAACTGACATCAAGGGAATTCTAATGAAAAGGCTAAACTGCATGATAGTGGAGTGATGAGTTAAGTGATTCATTAATAATGTTTAATGCTGTATTTATTTGTTTTCAATATGGGGTCAGTTTATCAGATGGATTTGGTGATTAGTTCCTATGTACATGTGAAAATTTCACAGAGGAAATGAGCCTGTCCTATAAAGTGTTGGCATCTTGCCTGACTCTCTGTGGGTGCATTCTACTCAGAGTAAAGAGTTGCTTCCATATAACCTTGAAATGCTATGATCTGCTTAGAATTAACATAAAACAACAAGTAAGTCCTAAGTTTAGCTGGTTGTTCTTACTGTAACACTTCCACCAAAATTTCACTGATTTATACAGTAATGACCACCATAGTATGTGCTGAAATATCTAAAATAACTTCTGTCTCATGTAGGTACTTCATTTGTGTGTCAAGAATGATTAATTTCAGGAATGCACTGAATAAGAATTCCTAAAATTGATTTTAGTGTGTCTAATGCCATTATTAGTAGTTTAATGAAATATTTAGAATAAATTTTGTGGTCAATTCACCTGACACTTAAATTGGAATAATCAGAATCAAGTTTTAATATCACCAGCATATGTCGTAAAATTTGTTGTATTCTGGCAGCAGTACATTGCAATACATAATAACTATAAATTACAATGAGAAGTATACATTCTGTGTATATCAATCTAAATATATATATTTAAATTAATTAAGTAGTGCAAAAAAAGAAGGAAATATACTGAGTTAATGTTCATAGGTTCATTGTCCATTCAGAAATCTGATGACAGAGAGGAAGAAGCTGTGCCTAAAATGTTGCATGTGTGTCTTAAGGCTCCTGTACCACCTCCTTGATGGTAGCAATGAGAAGTTATATTCTGGGTCCTTAATGGTGTATGCCACCTTCTTGAGGCATCGCCTTTTGAAGGTGTCCTCGATGCTGGTGAGGCTTGTGCCCATGATGGAGCTGGCTGAGCTTACAACTTCCTGCATATTTTCCAATCTTGTGCAGTGAACCCTGCACACTTGATGGTGATGCAACGAGTTAGAATGCCCACCCCGGTACATCTATAGAAATTTGCAAGTGTCTATAGTGACATATCAATTATCCTCAAACTCCTAATGAAATTCCTTCTTTGTAATTGCACCAATATATTGGGTCCAGGTAGATCCTCAGAGCTGTTGACACCCAAGATCTTGAAACTGCTCACCCTTTCCACTTCTGATCCCTTGATGAGGACCGGTGTGTGTTCTTTTTACTCGCCCTTCCTGAAGTTCACAATAAGTTCCTTGGTCTTACTGATATTGAGTGCAAGGCTGTTGTTGCAATACCACTCAACCAACCGATCTATTCAACCGCCTCATCACCATCTGAAATTCTGCCAACAATGCTGAAGTCTTTAACTCTTATATATTCATAATAACAGACCCTTTAGCCCACAGATCCATGCCTACCTGGTACCCACCTAGTCACCAAGTACCCACCTACATGAAGTCTATTTTATTCTCCCCATATTTGCATTAATACCTACCGCCCCCAGATTCTATCACTCACTTGCAAATATGGGGGAATTAAGATGCAACTTGCATCTCTTTTGCTTGTGGAAGGAAACCAGAATGCCCAAAGAAAACCTTGAATTCACAGGGAGAACATGTGAGCTCCACACAGACAGCACCAGAGGTAAGGATTGAACCAGGGTCTGAAGTTATAAGGCAGCGGCTCTATTATGCTGCCATGCTACTGTATTCTGTTATTCATTCAGAAGAGTGTGGGCTCAAATCCTGCTCTAAGGACTCGTCCTCCTTCTCTGGTCTTATTTTTAATTACAGCTGTTAAGATATGCTTTTTTTGTAATCAGATACAGTCATTAGTAGGAAATGTTGTATTTCAACCCTATATGGAAAAGATGCTATGACAACATTCAATGGGTTGAGTGGGATGATTTCTCTTGTGCCTAGCCAATTTGTTTTGACAGTGCAGATTAAGTTCTGATAATTGGTTATTGATGTAAAATAATCACTTGCTTCCCTTTCCACAAATGCTGCTTGATGTGTTTCCAATATTTTTCTTCTTAGATGATTTGTCTGTACAGGCTGAATGATGAATTATCTTCAATAACAGGTGACTGTATTTTGAAATAATTACTTAACTCTAAAATATTTCATGAAGTCCAAAGAACATGCCTTCCTTCATTAGAAAGATATTGGGCTTTGAAACAAAAGCTCAACCTACCAAACAGCATCTATAGAAAGGGAAAACATGTTTTGACCCCTTCATCAAAACTTTCAGATTTCAACATTTGCCCTTTCGCTTTCCAAACTTTGAAGCTTGCTATGTTAACTATCAGATTATTCTAATCTTTTAATGGTTACACAACTGATAACAGTAACATGCACTGGGAGAGAGAGATAATTTTACCTTACAGTAGTTAATTTTGGCTTTTAATGGCATTATGAACAATGCCAGATTCAGGTGGAAGACAGCATTTAGAACTGGTAGTTGGAGGTAAAGGTAGTTATGGAGATGTGGGAAGAAAGGGCTTTTAGTATATGACAGAGGATCGCATGTCTTCATGGCAGTATTTAAGGAATGCAGCAGAACTCTCATGGATGCATTCAAAATATAATCAAAATTTCTTTTCAAACGTTTTGGAAATGCTAAGAAGCTTCCCAAGACATGGAAATCTAGTAACCACCAGTATCTGAGTCATGCCTTTCAGATATGTCACCGTTACCATCTCTAAATACTGTCTTTTACTTGGATCATTAATTTACATGTTTGTACATTTGTATCTTGTTACAGATCTGTGTTTACAGAAGTTATTTTTCATGGTGCATTGTTTACAAAGGCAATCAATGTTCTTCTGAGTATCTTGCTTTGAATTGAGTCCCGCCATATGTGAAATTATATGCCATGGCCCAATGATGTAGCTTCTGTCTGTACTCTGGGCTAGATCTATATTTTTCTATCATCTCTTCAGAGGTGTGCAGAGCTAATATTTGGTGTGATATTCCCAGATTAAGGTTTCTTACATTGCTTTCCTTCAAGTACAAAACAAATACAAGATTAAACTTAATTATACCTGTACAACTTGACGTAAGATTGAGTAAGTAATTTTAGTTTATTGCAGTGTTTTTCATAACTCAAAGGCCCAAAATGATTCACAGCTTCCAAATTATTCCTTTGAAGTGATTATTTGTTATTGAATGATTAAATGCAATGACCAGTTTACATGCAGCGACATGATATGAATTAGCATTTGTTTATTTGCTGGCTCCTGTTTAGGATTAGGATTCAGCCCAGGCACTGAGAGACTATTCTTCATGGAATTGTCTCATTGAATTACTTATACCACCTTCATGAGGTTTTTAGCAGATCAGTGCAGATGCTCCCTTCTGTGGTGTATTTAGTATTTCAGTAAATATATTGTTTGATTAAGCATCCTTTGTTTCTTTACGGGTTATATGTAAGAAGTATGTGAATAGCATACGTCATTACACCACCATGTCATATGTGAGTACAATACTGAAAGAAAAACTAGGTGGACAGACATGTCCCAGCTCTCATGTTTTTCTCTTGATTAGTTTCTGGAGTTAGAAAACATGTTTTTTTTTTCGGAAGAGGAGCGAGTCAGTCAAGTTTAAAACCAGAAGGCAGAAATCAGACAAAATTCACAGGCTCAAAAATAGTGAGTACTGGGTAATAATAAAAAAAAAAGCAGAAATGGCTAGTTACATCAGAAAGATAGATGCATTGGATTGCATAACACAATTGGATGATGTGTACTGAACAAATTCAGCAATATTTTGAAGCAAATGAAATAGCCAATGAGCAGCAAGTGCCAATGTTACTGAGTGCAATAGGTGGAAAAGCATACAGTTTGCATAGAAGTTAACTGCTGCAACCAAATCAACCGAAATAAGCTTTGCTGATATTGTGAATGCAATGCAGGAACATTGAAAACCAAAACCATTGTTGATTCCAGAACATTTTAGGTTTCATACGCAGAATCATAAGGAAGGGGAGTTCATTTCAGTCCACATGACTGAACTGAAGAAATTGTTCAAGAATTGTCACTTCAGTGATCAGCTTAATGATGTAATGAGAGGTCATTTAGTTTGTGTTATCTTACAAGAAGCATTCAAAAATGGCTCCTACTGAAGCACAACTCACATTTAAAAGAGCAGTTGAAATTGCTGTATCAGTGGAAATAGCAGTCAGAGTAGCAAGGGTGTTGTAGTCAGGAATGAAAGTGAGCGTGATCAAAATTGCAACATTTGAACAGAAACCTGCCTGGCTGAATAGTTTGTGTTACCATTGTGGCAGGGGCTTGCTACACCAAACCAATGTAGCTTTAAGGGCGAAACTTGCGGAAAATGCAACAAAGTAGGACACATGCAAAGAGCATGTTGGGCAGATAAAAATAAATGAACTGCACAGGAAAGAGAAAAAGATAAAAAATCAAGTCGCAGTTTCAAAAAGAGCACTGATATGCAAGCTGTTTATGAAAAATCTGATAATGATGAGGGTAACACAGGACTAGTAGCCTTGAGATTTATAATGTGGAAACTAACAAGAGACAAGTAATATGGCTTACACCAGAAGTGAGTGACAAATTGACTAAAATGAAATTGGACACTGGCTCAACTATTTCTGTCATAACAAAATGAGTTTGAATGATATTCCAAGGATACTGAACTGAAGCCTGCAGATACCTAACTAAAAGCTTACACTGGAGAAAAGATAATTCCTGTGGGATTGACATTTGTAACAGTGTATATTGAGTTTGTATGTGATTAAAAACTGGATCACCAATATTGTGGGATCATGAATGGCTGAGACAACTGCAACTTGATTGGAGATCCATCCACTATTTCCATGCCACATACCCTCTAATGGAGTCAACTGAAAGCAAATTAAGAAAGGCACTGGATGGTGCCACAGCAGTGTTCAAGGATGGCATTGGAAAGCTCAGCCATATCGAAATAGTGTTAAATGAAAAGTTTTACGAAGCCTGTCTGGTTCCCTATACCATCTGCGATAAAATAGTCAGTAAGCTAGATCATGTGGAGGCTGAAGGAGTTCTTTCCAAGGTTGAGTGGAGCCCATGGTTAATGGCAGTGGCCTCAGTAGCCAAGAAGAATGAGTCTGTCAGGATCTGTGATGATTTAAGGTCACTATCAACACAGTACTGAAGGTAGATCAATGCCCTCTGGCCAGGATAGAGGATATCTTTGCAAACCATTCTGAAGAAAAGCACTTCATAAAAATGGACCTAGCTGAAGCCTACCTACAGATGGAGATGGGAGAAGAATCCAAAGTATTCCCCATCTTAAACACACACCAATAGCTTTATCACTATAATAGGCTTATTTTTGGAGTAGCATTTGCTGCTGCACTCTGGCAGGAAGTGTTACCTGGATGAAATCATTGTTACTGTTAAGGATGACGAGGGATGTCTCCTAAATCTCAAGACAGTGTTAAAAAGATTAGAAGATTGAGGGGTGTGAATTCTTTAAACCAAGCATCACTTACTGTGGTCACCACATTGACACACAAGAATTATATGAGTCTGCTAAGACAATTCAAGCCATGGTGGATACCCCAAGGTCCAAAGGACATGTCTCAGTTGCAGTCTTTCTTAGGATTTCTCAATTACTGTAACATGTTCCTGCCAAACCTGGGTACTATGCTGCTTCCCTTGAACACCTGTTTACAGATCAGGAAGAAATGGCAATTGACAAAGCAGTGTGATGAAGCTTTCCAAAAGGCAAAGGAAATGGTGACATGGTACTCAAATATTATAATTCATATCATCCAGTGATGCTTTCCTTATGGTACAGGTGCAATCATATCCCATTTCCTTACTGTTGCCCAGAAAAGTTGCACACAGATTGGCAGAGGGGCCTTGAACCTGGTTTGCGGTGTGAAAGATTTCAACCAGTACTTATACACGCAAGTGAGTTTACCCTCATTACTGATCATCAACTGCTAGAGTCCATTTCAATCCACAGAAAGGTGTCCCTCTAATACCAGTGTTCATGAATGCAGAGATGGGCTCTGTTTCTTGGAGGACACAATTCCAAGATCAAATTCAAGAGGAACTAATCATCATTGCTGATGGATTGTCCACTTTACCCTTGGAAAAGGAAATGCCTGAAAAATTTACAAAAGAGGGCACTCCTCTTGGCATATTTTTCCTAATGCTAATCAAAAGTCTCCCTATAAAGGAGATGATCCAAGGAGAAACCAGGAAAAAAAAGTTGTCTCAGGTCCACATGGCAGCCCAAAATGGCTGGAATGTGCAGTAGAAATTTCAGTGCTTCCCCCACCCCCCCCTTTTTTTTTTTTTTACCAGCATCAGGATGAACTTGCCCTCGACAGGTTTCATTTACGTGGGGACTGAGTGTTGATGTATCATCCAAATTGAGAGTTAAAGTGTTGGAGGAACTACATGTTGACCATCTAGATGTGGTCAAAATGGAAATATTGGCTGGAAGCTTTGTCTGGTGATCTGCAATAGAATAGGTGATTGAGCAGCTTGCCATACACTGTTCAGGATACCAATACGTCCAGAATATGCTAAGAGTTGTGCCTCTCCATCCCTGGGAATGCATTATCCTGGCAGAGGATTCATGTGTATCTTGCTAGACCATTCATGGCATAAATTTCTTGGTAGTAGTGGATGCAGCTACAAAGTGACCTGAGATGTCCCCAATAGCCTCTACTACAGCCCCACACACTGTTGATTTTTTTTTTTTTTTTTGAGAAACCTTTTCTTAAGGTCTGGTGTACCAGAACATTTAGCCACTGACAATATACCACAGTTTGTTGCAGAACAGCTCAGTAATTGCTGAAAATGAATGGAATAGGACATCTGCACCATACCACCCAGCTACATTTGGCATCGTGGAAAGGTTTGTCCACAGCCTAAAAAACACACTGCGAGCATTGTCAACAGAACACACTACACTGATACTGACAACCCACAACTCACCAGCTATTCTGTTCCTGGATCGTCCCTTGTGTTCATGTTTGGATCTCCTCATGTCCAGTCTCAGAAGTAGTGTGCAGGGCAGACAGCTGGGACAAATTGACTCCTCAAACAAGGAGGCTTGATGTTTCACTCCTGGACAAGCAGTCCTGGCGAGGGACTACAGAGATGATCAAAAGAGGTACTCGGAAAGATTAAGGACAAAATTGGACCACTCTCCCACACAGTGGGGATTGCATCTAATGTCATATGGGGATGACACGTCGATCTGTTCAGGAGAGCAGCATCAGTTGTTAGAGAAGAAAGGTGTCCAGAGCTATCAGAGCCACTTCCTGCAGTCCCAGAGTTTATTTCCCACAAGAGTAAGAAATCTTTCACAGCAATTAAATCTTTAGGCCTGAATGGGACAATTTACAATGCTATGCTGTACATGACTAGAGAGCAACTCATTACATATGAGTTGAGGTTCATTCTATTTTGAGTTGGAATTTATAGCTAAGCAGGGAGGAGTCTAGTGTAATATTTCAGTAATATTTGAGTAATATTGTAAATATATTTGATTAAGCAAACTTTGTTAACATAATTCATTATGGGTTATATGTGTGAAATACGTGAATGGCGTACATCATTACACCACCACATCATATGCTATGTGATTGCCTCATGAAGTGAAAAACCAAGTAGACAGGCATATCCCTGCTCCCATGTTTCCCTTTCAATTAGTTTCTGCAGTTACAAAACAGAACAGCTCGACTGCTGGGGATCAGATGCTGAAATTTGAAGTGGGCTTGACCCCAGTGTTTGATTAAGAGTATGGTTATTATTAAGCAAAACTGTAACAATTAAAATGCATGACACTTGTACAAATCACAAGCCCCTGTAGCCATGTACTTTACTGAAAATCCACAGCTGTATCACTGGCTTAGTAGCCTTCTGTTTCACTTTCCTACCTCTCTGCCCACACCCCTGGATAATGAATATAAGACTGTATAAAGGAGAATTTAACCTTTTAGGGAAACAATTTTAGTTAAGAATATAAATGTGTCATTAATCTAAAAACGTAGGAAAATAAAACTTCTTTCTGTTTCCACAAAACTTAAGGAATATGACATTTGCTTATGTGAATATATCAATTTAGAATTTGTTTGATTGGTAGAGTTGTCGAGTTAGCATTTGATTTTCAACATTTCATTTTTTTCAGTATATCTTGCATTACACAGTTACTTCAAAAATGAATTGAGAAAAAATTGCATTGTTTTTGAATCTTGAATCAAAAGCCTTACAACTTGTTATATTGAAATATTATGACCATTTTCCAGTTTTTACTAGATTATCAGAGTGAGGGCTAATTGTTTCTAACAGGGTGACAAGGGAAGTTGTTAAAATGCATCACTGTCCTGCTGTTGTGCACTTCCTAGCAACTGGTTAGAAAGACACAGATAGATTCCTCAGAATAATTTGTTCAGTCTTTGTCTATGTAAGTGGGTGTATGGAACAGAACTAAAGAATTAGCAGGGAATGTGGGATTTTTTTTAAGTTTATGACAGAGGAAAGTTGTTATATTAATTTTCTGCTCATAGGTGTCCCTTGGTAATTTTATTTCATCCTGATCTTTACGGGAAATTCTTCACTCTTGACGCTTCAGGGATCTGCCGCCTATTGTCAGGGCAGCCAGTAAACCGTCAAACCAGCCAATTAATTAGCTGTTTTAATCACATGGCTGTGGATCTGACTTTGATTGACACAGGGGTGGTTGTTTACAAGCTATTTTGGCGACCAAAGTAGAAATAGTGAAGAGTTGAACTCTGCTTGGTGTGCAAGTACTGCCCCCTCCCCAACACTAACTCCAGCAAAATGAGAGATGAATTAATTATTTGGAGAGGACATTTTAAATTTTAAATGCAGCATGCTGCAATAGTGATTTATTTTGAACCATATTTAAGATTACCATACTGGTTTTGTGAGCAATGCTGCTGAAATTTTATATATTTAATGACTCTCTCATTGAATATAAAGGAATTTCACTTTTATTTGAGCTTTATTTTAGTATTATTGCTGTGGATTATAGTTTCTTATCACCCAGAAGAATGCAATGCCTGCCCAGCTTTTCTGAACTATGGATTTAGTTCTCTTTATCTTATAGCTTTTCTTTAAATTTGCATTCATTCAAACATCATTTTGTTATTTCAGTATATAATTTGAGGTTTAGTATGTTTAATTATCTATCATATCTGACAACTTATTGACATAGCCATAACACATTAATATTTAAATTTTTGCTAAAATTAATCAACAACAATGAAAACAGTAGACTATTGTATCCAGAGCAAATTGTGCCATAGAGTTATTTGTATTAGTGTATGGTTATTCAGATCTGAATGAATGTTCTTTATTGAAATGCAATTTGATACAGCTAGTAAATTTCGGCAATTGTGCCTATACTGTTCTCTGTGCTTATTGTAGGAACCCTTACACAGAATGAGATGGTATTCAAACGTCTCCACTTGGGCACAGTATCTTACGGGACAGACACAATGGATGAAATACAAAACCATATTATTGGCTCATATGCGCAGGTATATATTTCAGATGTTCATTTGAAACAAATTATTTCTATTGTGTATTTAAATGTGAAGAAATTAGTGCTTTAATAGAGTTATTATGGATTTAAACTGAGTGAAAAGTATCCGAAATTCTTTTGCCGCATAGAGGATCATGTTGGTCATGAAAATGCTTTAGAATTCTTGTTTTAATCCACTGAAAGATGCAAGTCACCTGAATACCTAAACAGGTATGATTTCGTTTTGTGAGTTGTGCGGCTCAGGAAGATGCTGAATTTATTTCTCTGATACTGCTTGTTGATCTTTCACCACAATGTTATTGAAGCAAGGGAAGAGTTGACTAGATCTCTTATGCAGTTCCATGTACTGGGCGCTGTGTTTGGCCTTTGCTAATATGGCACACATAGAAAGAAACTGTCTCAGCTCGAGGCTAAGTCGTGGTCAGTGAGCAATATACTGCAGATTGCATGGTGGCTGAGGCAATGTACTAGAGTGGTACATTGGATATATAGTGCAACAGAAGGTTCTAAATTTGGTAAATTTATTTGTTATTGGCACTTGCGCAGTGTGGTACAGTGAAAATCTGCATATTGTCCTTACAGATCATTTCATTATAGCAATGCATTGAGTTGATATCAGGGAAAAGCAATACAGACTGCAGGGTAAAGTGTTACAGTTATAGAAGAAGTGCCATGCAGGAAGGAAATAAGGTCTTATTCAAGTCTTTTCCCCTTTTCACTTGTCAATTCTGTTGCTGGGGAAAAGAGAGGGTGGTGGGTGCATGGAGGAAAAGCCTAAGATGTATCTTTAATTTCATGGAGTAGGCCAGTGGGTGGAGTGAGCAGTTGAATAATGCTAAACTAAACATCCTGTAAATCTGGTGGGAGGACATAGAATTTTCTGCATTCTTAAGTTAAATGTTCTGTATTTTGGTTGGCTAAACAATTATCCATTATTAATTAACATCCATTGTTTTGCATTCTTTTCAATTCTATGAAAGCATATCATCATCAATTTCTGAAGTATATATCCGATGCCTAATGTGAATGGAGTACGTTTGTGTATCCCAGCTGTTTGTGGCTATAGAACATATAAATGGAAAGTGCAAAGACTGGATGACTCTTTTCTTTCAACGTGAGAAATTGTATTCCAGAGATTTTTGAAAGAATTCCGGAGTTGTAAAGCACGATCTTTAATTGCATGCTATTTTGTTTTCATTGAATAAATACAGCAAATAAATATGGCAGATGTTGAATAAACTCTCAGAGTTTATGTGGTAGTTGTTCATCATATGGTCAAAAGTGCTGAGCTGGAGAGTAGTATATATAGTTGTTGGAGACTTGGGATTAGTGTGGGTATGGTATTTATATACAGAGAGATTTTAGCTATTCATTCAGCTTGATGTCAATATGCAATTCCAATGAGGTTGAATTCCTATTATTACTAAAGTTAAAATAAGTGCAATTTGACTGTTCAGATATATCACTGGAAGTTGAAATTACTTTATTGTCAAAGAATATTAATAGACCAAAAAGTGAAATCCATTTTCTCTCAAAATCTAAATGTAAGGCCTTATAATGTGTTCAAATGGTCTTTCTATAAAGACAACAGGTGCTTGGGACATGAGAATTGCTGTAGCCAACTGAGGTACAGTGGAGCAGCATGCAAAGCTTTTATGGCTATAGAACTAATAGCTGCAGAATTCACACTGATGCATGAATAAATATTTCAAATGTCAGCACAATTAGCATATTTTGAAATTTAGTTCATAACTGTAAAAAATAAACTCATTCTCAATTAAAGAACCATGTACATCACACACTGATTCAGAAAGTCAGTTTTAATGACGGCATTGAGATTTATCACATTCAAGTTATACTTAGCTTATGTAACAAAGAACTGAAGTATTTCTACCCCTACTGTTTTAAGAATCTTCGCCTTGTGGATAGGAGTAATTTTATGGAGTTATATTTATTTTGATGTTTCACTCAAAAAAAACTGTCACTTACTTGCTTTACCAGATGAAACTAACTTCATCATGAAAATGGCATGGAGTTCTCCACTGAAATGTAATTAATCTGATGAAATCTGTAGATTTATTTCTGTTTACGTCTTCTAATTTTAGGACCAAGGGACAGATGAAATGATGAATAAACATCATTAATTGGGATGAGAATTAAAAGACCATCTGGATAACTTAGCTGCAGTGCGATAATGAAGAATCTCTGAGAGCTTCTGTAAAATGTGTTAAAGATCAGTGAGTGAGCTGCCATCCTAGTTGTTCTCTTGACTAGTGAGCACTAGAAAGGACAGAATCAAACCTCATAAAGCTTTAATGCAATAAATTTGACAGTTCCAACTATGGGCGATGTATTATGAACCTAGGGGATTCCTTCTTCGCTTGAGTATCCAGGACAACCAGATACAAGCCGTATATTATGCACCTTCACGGACCTGGTCTAATTTTATAGGCTAATATCCAATTCAGAGTTCACATTCAACTCAAAACCCAGAATGTACAGGTCCGTGTCAGTACCAGACTGGGGTAGAGTACAGGGAGATGAACAGCTGTCACTGTGGCTCGGTTATGCAGTACTGATGGATACAATGCTGTTACTGTATAAATTATGGTAAAAGATAAAAGGTTAGCTTTATTTGTCAGAAAGCATACAGTGAAATTTGTAGTTTGCGTCATTGGCCAACACATTCCGAGGATGTGCTGGGGGCAGCCTGCAAGTGTCACCATGAGCCTGGTACCAACATGGCGTGCTCACAATTTACTAACCCTAATGCACAAGTCTTTGGAATGTGGGAGAAAAACAGGGCACCTGAGGAAACATGCAATCATAGGGAGAATGTACGAAGTCCTTACAGACAGCAATGAGAATTAAACCCCAGTTGCTGATCACTGGTACTGTAAAATCTTGTGCCAACTGCTACGCTACAATGCTGTCCACTGTATCAGATACAGGGGTGGATGTGCGGCTGTAATTTGTAACATGGTACAGCAATTATGGATGCGAGACTTCATTTCAGTCCCTAGAAAGGGAGAACTTTGATAGGGTGGTGGGGGGGTGGATACAGATGTGGAAGGCAAAACACTGCTGTAACTGATCAGTATTAAAAGAGCTCTGTTCAACAGGCAGAACCATTCCTTAGAACTTTTGCTGTTGGAAGCTCCAAGTCTTGACATTAACTTTCACATGACAGGAGAATTAACCAGAAGCTTCAGCGAACAGAATTGTGAATAGTTTAGATCAGTGGTCCCCAACCACCGGGCTGCGGACCGGTACTGGGCTGCAAAGCATGTGCTACCGGGCCGCGAGGAAACGATATGATTTGACGATATGAAACAATACGAGTCAGCTGCACCTATCCTCATTCCCTGTCACTCACTGTTGAAATAACCTACCAAATCATACCAAGTAACACATGAAACCTAAAATAACACTAACAGATAATAAAAGCAGGAATGATATGATAAACACACAGCCTATATAAAGTAGAAATAATGTATGTACAGTGTAGTTTCACTTAACAGAATCGGGAAGATTAAGCCAAAACCGATTTGTAGAAAAAAAATTGGCACGTCCATGCATGCGCACGTCATGTATGCGCACACAGGTGCCCGCGCAAGGCTTCATGGTCATTGTAGTCTTTCTTGGGGTAAACACAAGTGTCCTGTATTTGACTGCTACTTTTGTCCCTTATTTTTGTCAACCCTACTTGAACACCACCCCCCCCCCCCAACCCCGTCGGCCGGTCCGCAAGAATATTGTCAATATTAAACGGATCCGTGGGGTAAGAAAGGTTGGGGACCCCTGGTTTAGATCCATTTTCTTAGATTTATAAAAGAAAATCATGAAATATGTTCAAGAACCAAATTTTATAGTCTGTCTACCATTGGTATCCAGGGTCTTTGAATTGTATAATACAAGAAAGAATAGAAATGAACATTTACAGATCTATTGATTTCAGTGGTAAACTTCACCGAATGGGAAACAAAATGTCAAATCCGTGTTTGAAGTATTATTCTAGAAATACTGGTAGTAATTGTATTAGCACAGATTGAAAGCTGAATATCACATAAAAACTTGATATTTGGAAGAAATGTTTTCCTTCTAGGCTGGAGGAATGTGACTACTGCAGTACCCCTGGGATCAGTTCTTGTCCCTCAATTATTTATCAATTATATTAATGACTTGGAAGTGGGGCCAGAATATAAGAAGTCTAGGTTTGAGATGACACAAAGTAATCAAAGGCTTTTTTTTGAAAAGCACATTGTGATTCTGCAAGGAGATATAGAATGAGTGAATGGACAAAAACTTGCAAATGGAGTTTAATATGGGATATTGCAAGATCATAAAATGGGGAAGTTTTGTTACAATCGTATAGGATGTTGGTGAGGCCACGCACCCAGTATATTTTGCATTGATTTGGTCTCCTGACATAGGGAAAGATTAACATTGGAAGCAAAGCAAAGATGATTCACCAGACTAATTCCTGAGATGAGAGCGTTGGTCTATCAGGAGAGGATAAACAGGTTACATCTGCATTTGTTAAGAGTTTAGAAGCATAGGGAGGGGGTTGATCTTAATAAAACATCTAAGATCCTAAGGAGGCAATGTAGGGTAAATGTCAAGATGTTTTCACTAGTGGAAACAATCTGATGAGAGGATTTAGATTCAAGATAAGGAGCCGATTATTTAAAGCAGTAGTATGTAAAATTTTTCTCGCAGAGTTCGTGAAATATTTGGAATTCTTAACACCAGGATTATGGAGGCTAAATCAATAAAAGTATTTCAAATGGAGATGGGTAATTTTTTGAAAGATAAGCAATTGAGAGCTTTGAGGATCTGGCACGTAGGGGGTCTGGGACTGATAAGCCATGATCCTATACACTAACGGGCAGGCTGGAGAATCAGGTGGCCTTTATTGCTCCTATTCATGTGTTCCACTGATAACTATGTTAAAACGTTTTTCACTTGTCTTAAATGTCGACTGGCTTTGATGTCCCAAAATCAAACTGCTGTCAAGCTACGGGACTTTTTTTGTCCAATAATAATTTTCTCTTTCTTCTTTAGGTCGCCATCTGTTGAGAATCTTAAAGTTGAAGTTTTGTCAATTATATGCTTTTGATATTTTAGCAGAAAAACTTTGTCAGTTTTATAGCAAGTATATAATGAAGCCCAGAATATCTGCAGAAGCTGATGTATTTAATGAAGAAATTGTTGTGCCAATTTTTAAAAAAATTGTCAATACAAAAAAATTTAAGCACTGAATGCCATTGATTATTTATAATTTTCTACTTCTGTTCATGCCAATTAATATTTACTGCTTGGCTCTAATCCACATTCCCTAACCAAAACCCTGCCTCACAAGTTGATCAAACCACAGTCAAAAATGCATCCTTTATACATACACACTTAAATGTCCAAATTTTCAGTCATTTATCTCTCCAAAACAGGCATGAATACATTCTTGCAACACACCCCTAACAAATAATTGGCCGCTTGTTTTAAGTCCACGTATCCAAGCACAATGTTCTAAAGAATAAGTCACTTTTTTCCAGAAATATCCTCCAGTTTTGTGATTATTCATGGGGTAGCACATTGGATCGGATTGGTATCCACCCACTGCCTGTGAACCTCAAGCATTCTCTGTCATGCAGAAATCTCTTTCTCACTCAAATTCATCTAGTTGACAGATTGGCTGTAGCTAAAACCTAGGACATCACAAAGATTAACATTGACCAGCAGACCTTGGCCTATGCATGTATTAGAGCTTGCTTCTAGATGAGCAATAACTTGTTGCATCATGGTCTGGTATGAAAATACCTAAGCCCTGGAATGGAAGAGACTACAGAAAGTGATGGACAGAACCCAGTCTATCACAGGCAAAGCCCTCCCCACCATTGAGAAAATTTACATAGCTTCTATAAGAATGCAGCATCCACCATCAATAATACCCACCATCCAGGCCATGCTGTCTTGGGCAAGTGGTATAGAAGCCTTTGGTCCCAAACCTCAAGGTTCAGGAGCAGTTACCACCCTATGACCATCGGGCTCCTGAACTAGCGAGAACCTTCATTCACTGGCTTATTTTCAACTTGTGTTCTCAGTAGGCGAGAAGGGAGATAGATGTGCCTAGGTGATGCTTATTTTGCATTTTACTTAAATCATTGTGAAGTGCCTTGGGTGTCTAGAGATCTTGAAAGCTGTGATGTAAATGTAACTTTTCAAGTATTTGCAGCTGGAAGTACAGAGAAATGTCTTCATATAACAAGATATAAAGCAATTCCTCTTTTAGTTGGGGTTTTACTATTTTTGAAGTAGAAATTAATTGAAGAGGTGTATGCACTATTTTCTGGATATATTTGAAAAGAACAACTGATATAGGCTGTCTCTAATATAATTAATTAGAATTGCCAAACCGTTAGCAGCAGTTGGCAATTTTGATGTGGCATTGAATTTAGCATCACATTTTTATATAAATATGATAGTCTAATAGATCTACAATGATATAATACAAATCTATAGTAAATTTATTATATTTCCCCACTAGAAACATTTTGTGACACAGGGCATAATCTTTAATGGAATTTGTTTGAAATTAAATTATACCAGCATCAATACACATAACCATGCAGGGTGAGTAAACAAGCTTAATTTATTTGCTGTTGGAGTAGCATTGGTGTTGGAAGAATACAAATGCAGCCTTATCCTGAAACTGAAGAAGCTGTCAGATAAATAAAAAGTTAAACCTTTTATTAGGCAACACTGTAATTTGATGGGCAGAAAGTTCATGGTTCAGTAATTTAGCACACCCAGGCAACAAGAGACTGGTTAAAATGGAATGAAGTAAGGTCAACTTAAAGTTAACAGAAAACTGGTTGATAGAGATGGTGGGATCAGAGATGTATGTCATTTCACATCCTGGCCTGAAGGCCTTCACTGGGTAGGAGGTTAATAATGGAAAATGATCTGCTTCACTGGAGGAGATAAATTCTGTCAGAAGCAGCTGGATCTTATTGGAGCTTATATGCATGACAGTGCAGAGTCGGTGCTTGTAAAAGGCGCAGCATGACTCCAACAATCTAATGTGACAAAGGAGATACAGAGGTTGTGTCATTTATGTTATTTTGGCCTGTTGTGTATTTTATGTCGACAAGGAAGATAAGGACTTGTTTGTTAAATAGGGATGCATATACTTGGGTATAATATTTGAGATTTTCACTGACATTTTAACATTTGCATATAATGCTATTTATTAAAATATTCACTTTCTCTAAAAAAAATTCATGTTATAATGCTGTTTCAATGAGGTGGTGGGAGGTATATTAACTGTAAAACTTGCTGTGCCTTTTGATGAGGTGTTAATTCCAATCTCTGCTGATTACTTTTATTTTCCTTCCCCTGCAAAATTTGCAAATGCGCGCGTGTGTGTGTGTGTGTATATATGTGTGTGTGTATGTATATATATTTGTTTCTACAGAATGTGGTCAAATTTAAATTAATGTTACTCTTGACTGAAAGTTAATGGCCCCGTTAGGCTCCACTGTAGCTACCAATCTTCCGTTCTTTAAAAAAAATATGCTATAAAACTCTTGGGAGTCGTATTTACTTGTTCTTAAAGCACAGGAACTGTAATCCTGATCACAAACATGCCTTTACAAATCAAATTTGAAAATGATGCTTCATCCTGTATTTCAGTTTTAGAGGAAATTTATAATAAAATGAGAAAAATAAATAGTAAAACTGGATATAATTATTCTAGAAAAAGGGAAGATGCTCATTTCAAATGTGTTATGTAAAATCTGTGCAATGCTAGTAATCCTGACACGATATTATCAAACTTTTAGTACTTCAGTTGTGCTGTTGTCAAGCTTTTAAACTTGGCAGGTAGTTGGAAAATAATTTGCAATGAACATAAGACCATAAGAAATAGGAGCAGGAGTAGTCCATCCGGCCCGTCGAGCCTGCCCCGCCATTCAGTAAGATCATGGCTGATCTGTCTGTAAACTCAGCTCCATCTACCTGCCTTTTCCCCATAACCCTTTATTCCCCTACTATGTAAAAATCTATCTAATGCTTGCATCAAGGTAGATGCTTTTTTTTGTAAATGTAATTATTTACCTCGTACACTGAGAACTGATAATAAGTTGTGGGTTGCCTCTGATTTTTGAGGCCATCCAACGAAAAGGAGGGGGAAATTACTTAAATTATTTTTGTAGTCAGTTACAGAATGTTCATTTAACAGCATTTTATCAAAATCAAGACATCAAGATCTACCATATATAACTATTCTGATAACACACATCAAAGTTGCTGGTGAACTCAGCAGGCCAGGCAGCATCTCTAGGAAGAGGTACAGTCGACGTTTCAGGCGACCATACACTTTTTTGTCTTCCATACACCACCCACCCTCGTGTGACAGCTTAGCATCAGTGTGCCAAATCGACCAGGCCACTGCATTGTAAAATAATTTTGTACTTTGAATGATGGATGTTGCCAGTGTTTTGCATGAATTAAATGTTACCATACACTTTTTTGTCTTCCATACACCACCCACCCTCGTGTGACAGCTTAGCATCAGTGTGCCAAATCGACCAGGCCACTGCATTGTAAAATAATTTTTTTATCTGGAAATAAAATGGGAAAATTTGACTTCTGTTTTATTTAAGGGCAACAGTTCACATAGCCACATGACAGGAAGTAACACCAGCAACACCCCATCAAGTAAAACCACTTTATCTGCTCCAAAAGTTCGCAAGTCAGTCCACAGCCGTATCCATGAAGCTGTAAAAGCCATTGCACTTTGCCACAATGTTACACCTGTCTATGAATCACGTGGAGAAACAGAATATGCTGAGGCCGATCAGGATTTCAGCGATGAAAACCGCACATACCAAGCCTCCAGTCCTGATGAGGTCAGTTTTTTTTTGTTTTTTAAAATTGGGAAAATATTGTGATATTGGATATGTCTGCCATTTAAAATCTGTCACTGGCTCATGTTCACTTGTATAAATCTTATTTTTTTTTGAAGGAAAGGAAAGTAAAGTAAATTAAATTGTAACTGGATGACTAAATAGTAATTTGCAATGTGTGTTCTTGTGTTGAAAGTAAGATTTAAAAAAAACTTTCATAATTTAAGTGAGCCGTATTAATGTAGCATACAGTGAATTACATACAGTGCAGGCCAAGGAAAAAGAATCTAAGTGGATCATTGTTTATCTCATTGAATATTTTTGTACTTTGAATGATGGATGTTGCCAGTGTTTTGCAATCACTGAAGCACCATTCTAAAAGCATATTTTATTGAAGAAAACTGCTTTTACTATTGTGCCCCAGAGCTTTATTTAGCAAAATTGTTCAATTGATGTCTCCCTTTTAAATCATTCAGTGTTGGCCGAATGAGGTTTTTCCAAGTAAGCAGTATTATCTCTAAACAGAGAAACCAGTGGCACTCTTTTTATTTCCACGTTGACTGAGGAACAACTGACAATCTGCATGAGCCTTAGGTGCAACTAAATCCTTTCAGTATTGTAAACCTACCCCTTGGTTTGTATACAATGCCTTCTGGTTGGCATAAATTTACATTTTGATTCATCTGCTACTTTCTCAAGGCAGGCAGAGCTTTGCTTCTTTGTTTGAAGTATATAGTAAATGAATTTATGCTCAGTATTTTTGTAAATCAGTGCAAGGTTTAGGAATAATTTGAAATTGTGCCCTTTAAGTGAAAAAAGATGCTTTATCCAAAGTAAGTTGTACCTGTCCCTTTTGCCTTCCAGAATCACAATGTGCACAATGATTGGCTGTTTTTCTTGCGTTCATCTGCTTTCTCATCTGTACTTTTCTAAATTATTTTCCCTTGTGCAGGTCATTTTAATTGTTTTCCTTCCAGCTTTTAGTTCACTTTTTTTTTATCTGTGTCACTCACATTTCAGTTTCAAGGTTTTAAATGCCTCATTCTGAGTCACCCATTTTCTTCGGTGATTCTTAACTCACATATTTTTCTCCTTGCTCTGCCCTAACATTGCAGCTAACAATAGGAAATTTCAACCATAAGCAGTTTCTGAGATTTGTTTTGCGAGTTAGTGAGTATTACAGATGAGAATGTTCTTACCAGTTTAGGGGTAGCAAAAATAGTGAAGTCAGAAATGAGGGTTAGGTTTGAGCCAATAAAGAGACATCAAAATATAGAAAAGATAAAGGTTGCTGTAGGTACAAATGTCACTAACCAGAGTATCGTTGTTATAATCAGTATATCTGAGTTACTCTCGAGTATTACATTCATTTCTGCTCATTACATTAAAGGGACGATGTGGAAGCTTTGGATGCTGTCTGGATTAGAAGGCGCTTGCTGTTGGGAATGATTGGGCTGTTTTCTCTGGAACGGCAGAGGTTGAGGGGAAGACCTGGTAGAAGTTTATAAGATTGTGGAAAGCATGGATAGAGTAGACAACTGGTATCTTTCTCCTAGGGTTGAAATGTCTTATAATAGAGGATGTACATTTAAGTTGATGGGGAGGCGGGAGATCAAAGGAGATGTGCAGGACAAGTTTTTCTTTCACAGTGGTGGATGTTTGGAATCCTCTGATTGGGGTGGTGAGAATGGAGGTAAACATTGTCATTTAAGAGGCTCTTAGGCACACTTTGTTCAGGCAAAAAGGATTCATTTAAGTGTTTAACTAGTTTAGTTATTTCAGCACAGCATCATGGGCTGAAGGGCCTGGTCCTGTACTGTACTGTTTTATGTTCTGTCTATTGTTATGATTTATAAATGAAATACTGGAATTTTTGTGTGCCTTTTTAGATTCCGTTTATTTTTAAAACTTTGACTATTTGAAAATGCTTAAGTGCAAACTTCAAAATTTGATACTGATAATACAGTTGTGAGATTAAACACAGGAAGTATGTTGAGGTAAACAAGTGGGAATTGTTCTATCTTTGATACCAATGTATGACAATAATTTTTACTTCAATCCACGTGAGAAAATTATTAAGAATTATTCTTGTTTTTTTTTCTCATTTCCATTTTATGTTCATAAAAGGCCAGAGTTACACTCATATCTTTTAACTTCTAAATTATTCAGATTATTCAAGCTCCCAAAAAGCAAAAGTGAGTGCACATGAATGAGCTTTTTATAGTTTAATGCTTATCCTCTAATTTTTTTAATATAAATGTTTTCCGTATATATCTGTTGAGTACATTAATTACGTGTCTCTGAATTTGGAGTCACACTCTTCTCTAATGATAAATCTCATTGCTTTTGTAGTTGTGGTGATTAGTTCTCAATGTTTCATTTTGTTGTGCAAATATAGATACTGCTGTAGTACACTATTATAAATTGCACATGCGATGTTCACAAAAATGTTGAGGATAAGCAATATTAAAGTTGAGCTTTATAGACATGACTATATACCCCCTAAGTAAAATTCATAAACAACAGGAATTCTGCAGGTGCTGGAAATTCAAGCAACACACATCAAAGTTGCTGGTGAACGCAGCAGGCCAGGCAGCATCTCTAGGAAGAGGTGCAGTCGACGTTTCAGGCCGAGACCCTTCGTCAGGACCCTTCTTCGACTGCACCTCTTCCTAGAGATGCTGCCTGGCCTGCTGCGTTCACCAGCAACTTTGATGTGTGTCGCTTAAGTAAAATTCATCATCATTTTCTGTTAGACAGGTACACTGACCTAATGTAAAGGGCAAGCATAAATGGAGATAAACTAAGTGAATAGTCTGATGAAGTACAAAGGTCACAAGCCTAGTAATACAAGGGCATACTTTGAACAGTGCCTCTGAAAACCTCTGATCCCTGGTCAAAGGGGAATGATTGGTCATGATATTTAGTGGCTGTTTATTCTCATAAAATAGTAATTTATCATGTAAAGAGTGATATTAGGCTTTCCAAAATCTTAATTGTGTTGTTAGATTATGTATAAAAATACTATTTTTATAAGTGTGTTTGCATTATGGTCAAATGCCTATGGTATTAGTGCCAATCAGGGCATTTAATCGATGGTTTTTGTTTGCGTGATTGTGAATAAGAATCTGACTTTCTTAAAAACTATGTTTGTGTTTTTTGAGTGTGTTTAGACCGAAACCTCAGTTTCGTATAAGATGTGTCTGTACTAAATCTATATATACTCAGTTCAGTAAAACATGTGGAAAAATGGACACCATTAGTGATTAATTTTAGTTGCACAGATAATAGCTGGTACAGGGTGCACACTAAAAACTAATATACCGCTGGTGTTTTGCTATGAAAGTGTTTAACTGTAAATCATTGAAGTGTTCTTGTAAACCTCATTTTTTAGTGGAAGATAGAAATGTATTTGTTTTAATAACTTTTGCTTTCATTTATCTCAATGTCTTGCAATATGTTTTTGATATTCTTGGTCCTTGTAACAAATTACTGTTGATAAATTTTAGTGATTTCTGGTAAAAATTATTTTAATTATTTTTCTCAAGACATAAAATGTATTACAGGAAGACACCTTTTTCTATTCAAAACAAGTTGGCACAAAATTGAAAGGGAACAGGCACTAAATAGTGGTTTAAATTGTTAATACCTGCTATACTAGTTGCAATTAAAGAGTATTAATGTTTCACAACTGTGTATTAAAGTAGATAAGTAAGCACTTTGCATCTCTTGGACAATTTACTTAGTTCATTTTGTTATCCCAGCAGCATATTTGATGCTAACCTGGTTGTGAATTGAGAGGTTTTCTTTATCAATCAGTACACAATACCACTTGTCTGTCCATAAGAGCCTCAATTCATTTTGTAAAGCTGCAATAAAGTAACCATCCAGTGTATTCCATCTTCCAGTATATGGGAGTTGCTGCAAAATGTTTAGCAATTAATGATTTAAGGATATCCATCTTTCTGTGTACCTGTCTGGTGTCAAAACCTGAAATTTTAAATATCGGTTGGTAAATGAAGATATTTCTTTTTATACATGAGCATCTCTAAACTTGAAATTGATATTTCAATGTTGATTTAATATGCAAATGTAATATTACAAGCCACTCAAATAATTTAAATGATTTTATATGCCTGGAATGGTGACAGAGCAAATTAGAGGCTTTTAAGAGACGTTTGGATAGGTGCATCAATGTACGGAAGATGGAAGGATATGGTCATGGTGTAGGAAGGAGGGATTAGTGTCTGGGTGCTTTTTGGTTTGCTTTTAGCTGGTTTGGCACCACATTGTGGGCTGAATGGCTTGTTCCTGTGCTGTACTCCACTGTGCTCTATATGTAAGTGTTTGGAATTCTCTCTCCAAATTTTAGTCAGAATTCGAAGGACCATTATTAAGGTCCTCCAGCACTGAGGGCATGCCCTTTTCTCACTGTTACCATCAGGTTGGAGATACAGAAGCCTGAAGGCACACACTCAGCGATTCAGTAACAGCTTCTTCCCCTCTGCCATCTGATTCCTAAATGGACATTGAATCTTTGGCTACTACCTCACTCTTTTTTTTAATATACACTTTTTCTGTTTTGGGGCATTTTTTAAATCTATTCAATATTGTAATTGATTTACTTGTTTTTTATTATTATTATTATTTTTTCTTTGCTAGATTATGTATTGCATTGAACAGCTGCTGCTAAGTTAACAAATTTCACGTCACATGCCGGTGATAATAAATCTGATTCTGACTGAGGGCAGTTGAGTAAATATAGCAGAGGCATTGTACGTGTAAGGCATAAATCAGTTGGGAAATGTTCAACAGTATTTCGAAGATGGGAAGTAAAGATATTGGCTAGAAGAAATCATTTTTGTAAATTAATTTACCACTTACATACTGGTTCACTTTGAGTGAAGAAAGGCAGGTTCCGATTCCCTAATCAGTTTGCCCAATTCTGACCTGAGAAGGGGCAGTGAAGTTCCTCTCACTTCACTAGCTGTGCATGGCAGAACGAAAAATTGGCCACTTTTGATTGGCATCCTGTGAAACTTGTCTAATGGCTGTGCACAGACAATTAACCTAATTGTACATTTGTGACTTCGATGTGTTTATTAGTTAAGTAAGGTACCATGGAATAAAATCTTTAGAAAGTGGTTAATGACAACGGATTAAATGTCAAAATTAAGTGGCAGATATAAAATAGCCAAATTGTTAAATTTTTTCCTGTAATTAATGATCAAGAATTGAATCCCTTAAACATTAAAAAGGTGTTTGAAGCAGAAGGAATGTTTTTCTCTTTGTGATATTAAGTAAAAAATAACTTCTTCAAACGTGCATTATCAATGCAAAAAAACATTTAAAGTTCTGTTTCTGGGGAAGATTGTAATATCACCTTCCCCCTTAAAACCATATCTGAAAATAAAACTTTCATCTGTAAAAATGAAAATAACACTTTTCATTTTCTGTTTTCCCAAAATCTGTTTCTAAAAATAATGTCACTATTTTAAAGTAGCCTTGGAATTAAAAAAGTCAATTATTTGGATCAATCAGAATCTGAAAGCCATAGATTAATATTTCGTAAAATATAAATTGTTCTAACATGAGTGCCTGAATGAGGGGCTTCCTTTGCGATGAAGTTATATTGTTTTTATTTACTCAACTGTTTGCAATTTTAATCCTATTTTATGTCAATTGTCACATCAATTCCTAGTATTCCACAGCTCACTGAAATTTGAAGCCGCAATTTTGACTTCTCATTGTCCCAAGATAGACAAGTGGATGGTGGGCCTCATAACCAGAACACACTGACATGAGTTATCGGAACATCACATCAACACATACTCCTTTCGGCATTAATCTTGTATAGAAAATCCACAACTGGAATATGGGTAATAGAATACCTCCCTTTTCAATTTTCTTGGGTCTTTTAGATCCCTGCTTTTTGCGGTTCTCATCTCAAACCACTATCAACCCTACAATCTTTCATTTTCCCCCCATCCCACCACCAGATTTTCTGTGTCAATTTCTTTCCCCATTTTAACCTTACACTGCAGTCAACTAGGCCCCATCCTCTGGAATTCCTTCCCTATCTATCCCTTATCCCTTTTGAAGACCTTCCTCAAGACACAAATATATTTGATTTGTTCCTCATGAATTTAAATACATTCCATTATTCGCTTGTGGGTCAGTTTGCCGATTCCTCCTCTCAGTGAATCACATCATTCCTTCTTGTCATCTTATCGATAGTTTTCAAACATCCTCTACTGGTTTTCCTTTACTGTTCTTGAATTCATGCAGCGAATCTAATTATATTATAAATGATTATTTTCCTAATTAATTCCCAGATTTCAGTTTATTAAGTAAGCATGCCACCCGCTCAGAGCCAGATAAAGTTGTAAATGTCTTGGAGTAATACACCAAATGCTGAAGAAACTCAGCAAGTTAGGCAGTATCAATGGAGAGAAATACACAGTCAATATTTCAGATCGAGAACCTTCATGAAGACTAAGAAAGGAAGGGAACAGAAGCCAGAGTAGGAAGGTGGGGGAGGGGGAGGAGTAGAAGCTGGCACGTGATGGTAGGTGAGACCAGGTGATGGGGAAGATGGATTATACTGTAGTAGCAATTTTGGTGTTCAGGTAATTCAGAGCGCACACTGAGCCTACAGTATTGCAAGAAAGAACTCCCCTGTTCTTTCCCTTTACACCTTATCCATTCTTAGATGCATAGACGTTCTTTTACCACTCTCCCAGTTGCGAAGTCTATCTCTTCTATTCTGAATTTTCCTTTGATTTTTGCTGTGTACCAACTCCGGAAATGCTTGTCTCTGATTCTGGTTCACACCTCCAACAGCCCTGCATAGTCTTCAAAAAGACCTAGATGCTCCAAGCAAGCTTGCTTCAAAGTGATGCAGGAATAGAGTGTAGATGGTGATAGTCAGGGAGCATGTCATGCAAGAGAAACAAATTAAAGTCTGGAACAGCTCTGCAAAAGGTAAACAAGTTAGAGCATATAAATGAGTGTGTGTCAGGGTAGTTGGGAAGCTGTCCTTGGAAGATGTGATTATTATTGCCAGTGGTGATCACGCATGTTTCTTAGTATAATGCTCCTGTCATTATTGAACACTGCATTCTCTGATTCCCATTAATGATGCTATGGAGACTCATAAGGATACAGTTGTAGTCATTAAAGAGTTCCAAAAATTCTGTCATGGCAAGCTGTGCAATTGAATTCAATGAAGCTGGTATTTGATGAACTAATACCAGGGGGAAAAAAAACTAATGAACAGTTATTGTAAACACCCAACTGGTTCAGTAATGCCTTTCAGTCAAGGACCTGCCACCTCCCTGGTCTGACCTGGACGTGATTCTTTTCCGAAGGGCTAGCTGTTGAAAATAATCACTGTCACTGATATCCGGGGAGCAGGGCCGAACACAGTGTTAAAGGAATAAATATAGCATAACTGAGTTGTATTTTAGATGAATATTTTCATATGCAAATTACTTAATATTGATAAGGACACTGTAAAGGATCTAGTGCTTTCCTGGCATATATGATGAATAAACTCTTTCCGGGCTTCCAGCCAGGTACAGATATCAATTTTAACTGACATTTCAATGACCAACTCTACCATTTTCATCAGGGACGATGCCTGGGCATGTCTGGTTCAGTGGTATTTATACCACCGGCGTCCGTCCCTCTGTATTGGTTAGTCCTCATCCATTCAGGTTTCCGCTGTCCCACCTAGTTTACAATCGGATTCCAGTTCTTATTTAGAGTGGAAGCTTCGCCTTTGTTAAAAATCTTTTCCTCTAGTTTTATCTCAATGGCTTCCTTCACCAGATGGTCCCAAAAATCATTGGCGCAGCACAGTAGTTTTGTGCCGTCAATGTCAATCATATGGCCATTGTGAAGTCAATGTTCTGTAACCGCGATTTCTCCAGGTAACCCAAACGGACACACCTCCTGTGCTCCTTAATGCAGGTTTTCACCATGTGTCCTGTCTGGCCGATATACGCTGCTCCACATTCACAGGGAATCCTGTAAATGCCAGCCAACCCAGGTCATCTTTGACCCCCATAAGCTGTGATTTGAGCTTCCTTACAGGTGTCTGGATGATATTGATCCAGTATTTCTTCAGGATCCTGCCGATCCTTCCAGAAACTGTGCAAGTATAGGGAAGACAGGTAGTAGTGACAGGTTCCTCCTCTTTATTGGGTTTCTAGGTTTCCTGTCAAATTTCAGTCAAATTATTCTGTCTATTTGTGCAAAGGTAATATATTTGAAAGTAGCCCTGCTTCATTAATCCCTAAACAAAAGAGCACCTTTGGTTAGTTGTCTATTGCTGACTGATTTCAGCATAGGAAGATGATTTACCGCATTGTTTAGAGGAATATTGTTCACAAATGGTATTTTCTCTGTTTTCTGGTAAATCTTATCATTTGTGTATATATTGACTTGAACTGTTTGTCCTATATACTATATGCTAACCAGGCAATTATAGACTTACAATAGGGTGATACAGGTTCTCTTAGACAGGTAATACACACTTCGATAACTATTGTGAAAACTGCGAATTCAGACAGCCTGTTAAACCAGAGATTCAATAATAAACAGATGTGATTCACCAAATATAGCATACTTTATCCTTTAGTACAATGGGACATAACAGTAAATGATAGTGTATTAGCAGAGATACAATTTACAGGGCAAGTTGTAATAGCAACCTTTCATAGAACAAATTGGAAATGAATCTTTGAGTATTGAATCATTTGCAGCTGACAAAATCCTGTGCAAGGTTATTCTACCACAAAAAATTATAGTATTGTAATTACAATGATTTTAATGACTAACTTTTAAATGAGTAAATGAGTGTACAAAAATGATTTTTTCAACCTACCCAGTTAGCAAGTTACATAATAGGTGAAAATCTTTAAAAAAAATCCAAGGGCCTTCAGCTTGATTAATGTGGGGCAGAAATGCTACTTTAGATTGTAGAGAGTGATTAAATTATTAGAAAGAAAAGCTTAAAATTCTAACCTTGTCATATTTAGTTGCAGTTTGCAAAAACACTGCTTTAGAAGCAAAGACATATAAAGTGGACCATTCATAAAGATAATCGCATTAGTTCAGACATGTTAAGTAGCAAGCAGTTTTAATGCATGCTTTTCAGTTTTAATTATGGTAAATATGTTTAGTTATAATCGGAAACCTGAGACCCGTCCTGGTATTTTGATAGGCTGCTAATCGATCTTGTGCAACATCCTGCTTATGTTTCCAGTTGACATGGCTATGAATTTACACTGTTGTCATCAACACCATGTTAGATTTAACATGTGATCACTGAGATCATCTCCTTTCCCTGTCTAACCTGACAAAATGTGAGTGATATAATTAAAATGCCAGATGTAGTAGATATCAGCAAAACAATTCAAAAAATGGGGAAACTTATTTTTAGTTTGGTACATTTTTAGCCAACTTGTAATATCAAACAGCAATTGATGTCTTTTATATTCTCTAAGCCTTTCTTTTAGTTATCAGTGTTTAAGTCAAGTTTGTTTTATGTTCTCTTAATCTGTTCTCTTAAACTCATTACTTGCTCTAAAAGAATGTTGTTTATTCTGTACTATCACATGATGTATAATTCTCTTCACTTGACTGATATGCTTTCAGACATTTGACCTCTGGTTAGATATCAGAAAGTAGATCACCTTTGACCTTTGTGTGCATGTGTTCAGTGCTGTAGACACAAAATAGTAATTGACCTTTGGTCATTGTTTAGGTGGCTCTCGTACAGTGGACGCAGAGTGTGGGCCTGACATTAGTAAGCAGGGATCTGTCGTCTATGCAGCTGAAGACCCCTGGTGGACAAATACTTCCATTCATCATTCTACAGGTCTTTCCATTCACATCTGAAAGCAAAAGAATGGGCATCATTGTCAGAGTGAGTTTTATAAATTGTTGTAGTTGAATATAAATCCAATGTTTTATAAAATGCTTTCCCTACTAAAATGGTAAATTACTTCGGTATAAAGGTCTTACAGTTTTTGGTCAACAAAGCCAACTGCTGGTGGCTCTTTCTGAAATCCCATTGTGTGCATTGGGCTTCTCCTGGCTTGAGCTAGCTAAAAGTAAAATGTATGACGCATTCAGTAGTAAATGCAGAAGTAAGATAAATTCTCAGTACTCAAGTAATGGAAACGCCTGCAAATTGAAGATTGTAGATGTGATGTAAATTAGAAATGTGAATGAGAAAACTACTAAACTTGGAGAAAATATGGTCATAAAACAAGTACACATTTGAGTCCACCCACAGGTTGCAAAATTAGTATTGATATACTTGCTTTGTGTTGCACTTGAGAGTATTGTCAAAATCTTCTGAAGACGTGCTGTTAGGCAGAATTACAATATTTTTAACACTCAACTGTACCAAGCCCTTTGTTCAATAATTTTCATTCCACTCTCCTCCCAAATTCAAATGTGCGTTTCATGCCTGACACATTCAAGTGATTGTGTTCGTCAAATCCAATGCTACATTCCCACACATTTACTTATTACCAGTAGTTCTTTGAACCCTAGTGTATAGAGACTACGGTGTCTTTATATGATTCTTGAAGGATTAAATCACAAAAAAAGATAGAAATATGATTAGAAAAAAATATTGACTGTTTTGAAGTGTTTGCATCCATACCCTATTGAAGATCTTTCCATGAGGAAGTTGGTCAAGGTACTGCCACTGCCATTTCCACAAGTTGCAAGCACCAGTGTCTAAAAGCACGCAGATCAGGTTTTAATCCTTCCAACATGATTAATTCTCAAAGCATGAACATTCCATTTTCCCAATTTTAATGTTTTTGTGATTTCTGACACACTGTGACATATAGCATCTGTTGATGACACCAAGTATAGGGAAAATCATAGGAATGGTGTCCGATATTGGCACAGAAAAAGATCTGTTGAACTCAAAATATAACTCGTATCTGGAAACATACAAATGATAAAGGTGGCATTTAGCTTGGTAAAATGCTGTTTAGTTCTGATTCAGATTTAGTCTGCTGAAGAAAAAGCCATTAACTATTGGCTATGTTGGTTTAAAACTGAAGTTTCAATTTCAGGTCGGGAAATTATGACACCAAGGCTATAGTTTTAGGAATGGTAGAGAATTCTGAACTGAGGCAAAGCTCTGGGTTCATGTTGAATGAGAGAAGGTGAATATATCACAGAATTCAGGGGTTTTAATAAATGACAGAGAAGAATGATGAGAAGGAAAAGCATGAGAAGAAAATGGGAATGTTCTGGTATTTTTATAAATTTTCCCCTGAATTTCCATTAAATTTTAGGATGATTCTTCGGGGGAAATTGCATTCTACATGAAAGGTGCGGATGTGGCAATGTCAAGCATTGTGCAGTACAATGATTGGCTGGAAGAAGAGGTAAGTACCATTGGAGAGGGGGTGGGAATTAACACTCAAGGAAAGATATACAAACTAGGTCCAGAGAAAATTCTGATGCCTGATTGATTGGCCCAAGATGCCCCCGATAATGGGTCTTTTTTCTCATTTAAATTAGATTGGCAAGCTAGGACATGTATGAGGCATCTTCAGACTGCTAATTGATAAAGGGACTTCTAGCTTTGGGCTGTGATCAACCAGCATCACCCCTCAGGTTGTTAAAGGGGAAGAGAATGTAAACCAGGGATAGCAACAACATTGAGTTGGAGAAGTGAGAGTGTGAGGTCATTTCTGCAGTTCTAATTTGAAGGGTACACTTGCTTATTGGTTAGCAGCAGAACCTTTTAAGGAAAACTGTAAAGATGAAAGTACTGATCCTCTCAGCTTACCAGTGCCTGGTTCGTCTACAGTCCCTACGTACGAGTGAGCATTTGAGAGATCAGTAGGATGGCTTTACTGGCTGCTGCCAAGCTGCAGGTGATTGTTCTTGACACTAGCTGGAGTCCTGCCACATCAGCCCTAAAACGAATCCATTATAGTTAACATGTTGATGTTCATTTTGTGAATCCTGTCCAGAGGCACGACATCCGTGCCAGCAGTAGTGTTCTTAGAAACATCGATAGCATTTAAAACCTTGTGTGCACTAAAATCTTTCAAAAGAATATCATTATTAGCCCAAAATATACTCTGGCTAAATTTGTTAAATGCTTCTCCAGCCTATCTGTAGCTATGGGATTACCCATCTCTCAAACACATTATGCCATGAGAGAAGTCAGTTTACATCTGCAGTTCCAACTTGAAACCTTTTGAGGTTACAGTTTTCAGCAATGCAACCGTATTGTAACCTGAGGGGACCTGCAGGCAATTGGTGTCACTTCTGTTCACGGCTGCCCAGTTTTACACAGAAGCTCTCAGACATACTCCCACCGCCCCCAACTGCATGCCCTTAATTCCAGTATGACACCCTAAACAACTGGTGATGTGTACACAATTCTTGACTACCAAATTGGAGGCAGATTCCTGTGTAATACATGAAAAGATGAGGTGTGCAGTCACATTTCTAGAGTTTAGTTTCTTACCTGGTTTTCTAATTTATAAGAAACCTTTTCATTAGAGAACACAGAATTAAGAAAAACCATTCCCTGTACAGAATATGTATAATTTGTGTCCTCACTCCTCCTAGGTCTCTGAGCACATGTATTCCACAGTTCAAACCAAAGGTCCTTTTATTTACATTTTGTTTAAGCCTCCAGCATATTGTGGAGTTACATTAAAATGTCATGGCCAAACTCATTTAGGCACTTGAATGTAATATCCATTTGTTAAAAGCAGAGTAGCATTAAGCCCAGAAATTCTTATAAACAAAGTAAATTAGGAGAATAACTCATTGCAGGTCATAGTTGTAGAAAGATACAGCACTAGCCCACCAAATCCCTGCCAACCATTTGCATCAATCCTACACTAGATAAATACTTTATTGACCCGAAAGGAATTTACAGTGTTACAGTAGCATTACAAGTGCACAGGTATAAATATTAGAAGAGAAGTAGAAAGAATAAAAAAAAAAGTTACCACAAACAGTCTAACAGGAGGGGGGGGGGGGGTCATCACTTCCCCTGCTATAGATTGACTCATTATAGAGCCTAATGGCCGGGGGTAAGAATGACCTCATATAGAGCTCTTCGGAGCAGTGTAGTTGTCTTAATATTACTAAAACTGCTCCTCTGTTCAGCCAAGGTGGCATGCAGAGGGTGAGAAGCATTATCCAGAATTGCCAGGATCTTCTGTATTCTATCACAGCCTCCAGTGTGTCCAATTTGACTCCTGTAACAGAGCCAGGCTTTCTGATCAGTTTATTCAGCCTGTTGGCATCACCCTTATTATTGCCATTGCCCCAGCACACCACCGAATAGAAGATTGTACTGGTGACAATAGACTGGTAGAACACGTGAAGGAGAGGCCTGCATACGCCGGAGGACCTCAGTCTCTTCAGGAAGTAGAGAGGTCTCTGGCCCTTGTACACAGTCTCTGTGTTAGTGCTCCACTCGAGTCTGTCATCCAGGTGCATCCCCAGGTACTTGTAGGTCCTCACCATCAGTAGTCACAGGGAGCAGTGCAGGCTGAGTCTTCCATCTCCTTTGTCTTACTGATGTTGAGCTGTAAATGTTTCAGCTTGCACCATTTAACAAAGTCCTCCACCAGGGCCATGTATGCATCCTCCTGTCCGCCTTTTATACATCCAACTATTGCTGAGTCATCAGAGAATTTCTGCAGATGACATGACTCTCACAGACTATTCTATCATAGACCTATCAACTTTTCTTGGATTCTGCCACTCAGCTGTACACTGGCAGCAGTTAATCTACCAATCTGCATGTATTTGCTACTTCGGAGGAAACTGGAGTACCCAGAGGAAAGCCAAGTGGTCTCAGAAACAGTGGTAACCCCACACAGTGCAAGATGTTAAGATTGAACCCTGGTCACTGGACTGTAGTGCACCGTGCCAGAGCTAGTAGGCTTTTCCAAACAGCTCATCAATCCTGCTCAAACCATAATGGTTGCCTCTCAACTTGATTGCACAATTTCAAATTCCTTTCAGTCAAGGTGACCACCCAAATCACATTTGTAACACGTATTTTGACTGACTTCCCAAGCAATGGAAATAGGTTTAAATACAATGTTTGGTTTTGTGGTATATGGCATATTGTAGTCTTGCCCTTTCTTTGAAGAGAATCACGTATATACACAGCTTAAAGATGTATGATATATCAATGCTCTAGAAAATTGTTTAATATTCATAAGCAATGATCTTTTACCTTCACTTTTCCAGTGCGGGAACATGGCAAGAGAAGGATTACGGACACTAGTGGTAGCCAAAAAATCCCTAACAGAAGAGCAGTACCAGGATTTTGAGGTATAATTGTACATCAGCTGCAGTAACCATGTTCAAATAGATGTTGCTCATGTGATTTTTGAACCGATACATACCAATTTGCACATGAGATTTTCTCTGAAGCCTAGTTTTATTCAGAATGTCTTCCATGTAGTTTACAACTTAATTCTTGGTTACATGACACAGTATATTCCAATAACATCAGTTTTAAATCTTTTAAAAATGTTTCTCTCATTTACTCTCACCTCCAACTTTTCCCCAGGCGAACTGATTCACAGAGAGCTTGGTTTCAGAAAGGTAGGAAGCTCACCATTGGATCATGTGGCTCTCTAACCACTGGAAGGAAGCAACTGTAGTGAGCCTCAATAGTAGTTCTTTTCCAGAGTAGTTTGTGCAGCTTCATAAGCCACTGTTGAGACCATCGGTCAACTTTGAGTGAAAAATGTTGTGATCATTCTTGTGACTTCTGGCCAATAAGAGTTGTTTAACCTTCTGAACCTTTGTTCTTGTTAAGTTAACAAGGCACTGATTTAGGTGAGGAGTTAATAGCACATCAGAGTCAGGTTTATTATCACTGTTCATAACATTCATGATTTTTCTTGTTTCCCAGCAGCGTAATTGGTAAAAATACTTTAAGTTTCAAAAAGGTAAGTAGTGCAAAATGAGAACAAAATAATGAGCTAGTGTTCATGGACGGCTCAGAAATCTGATGGGGAGGGGAGAAAGCTGTTCCTAAAATGTTGAATGTGCAGCCTCAGGCTCCTGTACTACTTACCTGATGGTAGTGATGAGAAGAGTGGGCATGTTTTGGATGTGAGGGTCCTTAATGAAAGATGCTGCCTTCTTGAGGCACCGCCTTTCAAAGATGTCTTTAATAATAGGGAGCCTAGTCCCTATAAAAGAGCTGGCTGAGTGCAACCCTCTTCAGCTTTTTCCAGTGCTGTGCATTGAAGCCTCTATACCAGGGGATGATATAACCAATTTGATGGAGTCTTTAGTACCATACCAAATCCTCAAACTCCTAATGAAGTATAACTGCTGGTGTACCTTCTTCATGATTTAATCAATATGTTGGGTCCAGGATATTTGCTTTGAAATGTTGATGCCTAGGAGCTTGAAGTTTGGCTGGTGCTTACAAGAAAACCTGTCACTTTTACCTAATAGTTGATATGAACATACAATCTTTTATAATTTGTTGCTATATAGAAGTTGAGGTGTGTTCTGTTCACATTTTTGACTTCTGAGTCTGCTAAACTGGTCTCTCCTCCGCATGAAAGGTTGGCAAACAGTTGGTGGGTATCCCTGAAATAAGACTAACTAGTCTCTAATCTTTCTGCATTATGTGAAATTTCATGTTTCAGAAATATTGCAGTTACCTGTCATGCCTCAGTTTCAAAAGAATTACCAGAAGCATAAGAGAGCATAGTATTTTCAGGTGGAAAGAATAAAAGGATACATAATGTAAACAATCACTTATTTCAAAGCAACACTTTCAGTACGCTGGATGAACTCAGCAGGTCGGGCAGCATCAGTCAGAAACGATGAGTCGACATTTCGGGCCGGAACCCTTCGTCAGGACTGAAGAATGAAAGATGGGGAAGGATTTGAAGAATGCCTGTAGTGTCAGTTGAAGGACCAGTAATTTGAAAGACAAAGGGGTGGGGGAGGGGAAGCATTGACGACATAGCCCTGAAAACAATGGGTAGTAGAAGAAGGAGGCGGAACCATGAGGGAGCTGGGGGAGGGGGTAGAGTGAAATAGAGATAGAGGAAGGGAGGGGGAGGGAATTACTGGAAGCTGGAGAATTCTATGCTCATACCAAGAAGCTGGAGACTACCTAGACAGTATATGAGGTGTTGCTCCTCCAACCTGAGTTTAGCCTCATCATGGCAGTAGAGGAGGCCATGTATGGACATATCTGAATGGGAATGGGAAGCAGAGTTGAAGTGGGTGGCTACCAGGAGATCCTGTCTGTTGTGGCGGACGATCGGAGGTGCTTGACGAAGTGGTCCCCCAATCTGCGTCAGGTTTCACCAATGTAGAGGAGGCCGCACCGGGAGCACCGGATGCAATAGATGACCCCAGCAGACTCACAAGTGAAGCGTTGTCTCACCTGGAAGGACTGTTTGGGGCCCTGAATGGTTGCAAGAGATGAGGTGTAGGGACAGGTGTAGCACTTACGCTTACAGGGATAAGTGCCGGGTGGGAGATCAGTGGGGATGGACGTGTGGATAAGGGCGTCGCGGAGGGACCGATTCCTGCGGAAAGCGGAGAGGGGTGGAGAGGGAAAGATGTGCTTAGTGGTGGGGTCCTGTTGAAGGAGGCGGAAGTTGCGGAGGATAATGTGCTGCATCCGGAGGCTGGTGGGGTGGTAGGTAAGGACAAGGGGAACTCTGTCCCTGTTGTGGTTGCAGGAGGATGGTATGAGGGCCGAAGTGCGGGAAATGGAGGAGATGCAGGTGAGGGCATCATTGATGACGGTAGAAGGGAAACCACGATCCTTAAAGAGGACATTTGAGATGTCCTGGAACGGAAAGCCTCATCCTCGGAGCAGATGCAGCGGAGACGGAGGAACTGGGAATAGGGAATGGCATTTTTGCATGTGGCGGGGTGGGAAGAGGTATAGTCGAGGTAGTTATGAGAGTCAGTGGGCTTGCAGGAGATGTCAGTGGACAGTCTGTCTCCAGAGATGGAGACCGAGACATCAAGAAAGGGGAGAGAAGTGTCCGAGATAGAGTAAGTGAATTTGAGGGCTGAGTGGAAGTTTGAAGTAAAGTCGATGAATTTGATGAGCTGAGCATGGGTGCAGGAAGCAGCACCAATGTAGTCATCAATGTACCGAAGGAAAAGTTGGGGAACAGTACCAGAATAGGTCTGGAGTACAGACTGTTCCATATAACCAACGAAGAGGCAGGCGTAGCTGGGTCCCATGCGAGTTCCCATAGCTACACCCTTAATCAGAAGAAAGTGAGAAGAGCCAAAAGAGAAGTTATTAGGTGTGAGAACCAGTTCCGCCAACCGGAGGAGGGTAGTGATGATGGGGAACTGGTGAGGTTTATTATTCAGGAAGTAGCGGAGGGCTTTGAGGCCTTCATAATGGGGAATGGAGGTGTATAAGGATTGGACATCCATAGTAAAAATGTAGCGGTTGGGACCGGGGAATTGGAAGTTATTGAAGAGGTGGAGGGCATGGGATGTATCCCGGATGTAGGTGGGGAGGGACTGAACTATGGGTGACAAAATTGAGAAATGCCTCCTTCTTCTACTACCCATTGTTTTCAGGGCTATGATGTCAATGCTTCCCCTCCCCCACCCCTTTGTCTTTCAAATTACCGGTCTTTCAACTGAAGCTACAAGCATTCTTCAAATCCGTCCCCATCTTTCATTCTTCAGTCCTGACAAAGGGTTCCGGCCCGAAGTGTCGACTCATCGTTTCTGACTGATGCTGCCCGACATGCTGAGTTCATCCAGCGTATTGAAAGTGTTGCTTTGATCTCTTACAGCATCTGTAGATTATTTTGTGTTTACAATTACTTATTTCCTCATGTGTATGTAGATGCTGAATAGTCCCAGTGGATGTCCACTTCAAAATCAAATGCTATTCAATCACATTGGAATGGTTGCATTTATAATTGAAGATAGCAGCCAGTTTAGTCACTTGGGCATATGTATGTTTGCGTACTGTTCTTTTGATAGGTGTTAATTAGAAGTTTTGACTCGTTTATCTAGCTGTATTCTTCACACCTTTTTGTACTTTTGCAGCCAGGTATGAAATGTCACACTTCATAATGAGGTGAAAGATGTGTTCCAAGGATGAATAAATGATGTATGTACAATTTACTAAATTACTGCTGTGCACAAATCATTATCTAAATTTTAAAACATTAATGAACCAGTATTTAGAATTCCAATAATCAAGTATATTGTATAATATGTAGGCCAGCTCAACCTTAGATTATTATAAAACTGTGAAAACAGGGTCAATTACAGAGCTCCCTTAAAACAAATCAATTTTTTGTTATCATTAGAAAGTAGTAACATTACAAATGTGTAATGATCTGCTTTGCTCATAATTTTGAAGAAATGGATGGTTGGTCAGGTAATTTATACTTCCAGAGACAATCCTGTGACATAATTGGAAAGGGGAGTAATATGTTGATGTGGGTTGAGAGTTTAACACTCAAAAATCAAAGGGTTTAATAAAAATGTCCTTCTTGGATTGGCAGGCTGTGGCTTGTGGAAAAACCCGGGGTGCTTGGGGCCCCCACTGTTCACAGATCTATATGAATCATTTGGATGAGGAGACCGAATAAGTTTCCCACACAAAGATAAGTGGGAACGGAAAATAGTAATAAGATGCACAATAATATCATAGAACATAGAACATAGAATAGTACAGCACAGTACAGGCCCTTCGGCCCACAATGTTGTGCCGACCCTCAAACCCTGCCTCCCATATAAGCCCACACCTTAGATTCCTCCATATACCTGTCTAGTAATCTCTTAAACTTCACTAGTGTATCTGCATCCACCACTGACTCAGGCAGTGCATTCCACGCACCAACCACTCTCTGAGTAAAAAACCTTCCTCTAATATCCCCCTTGAACTTCCCACCCCTTACCTTAAAGCCATGTTCTCTTGTATTGAGCAGTGGTGCCCTGGGGAAGAGGTGCTGGCTATCCACTCTATCTATTCCTCTTATTATCTTGTACACCTCTTATCATGTCTCCTCTCCAAAGAGTAAAGCCCTAGCTCCCTTAATCTCTGATCATAATGCATACTTTCTAAACCAGGCAGCATCCTGGTAAATCTCCTCTGTACCCTTTCCAATGCTTCCACATCCTTCCTATAGTGAGGTGACCAGAACTGGACACAGTACTCCCAAGTGTGGCCTAACCAGAGTTTTATAGAGCTGCATCATTACATCGCGACTCTTAAACTCTATCCCTCGACTTATGAAAGCTAACACCCCATAAGCTTTCTTAACTACCCTATCCACCTGTGAGGCAACTTTCAGGGATCTGTGGACATGTACCTCGAGATCCCTCTGCTCCTCCACACTACCAGGTATCCTGCCATTTACTTTGTACTCTGCCTTGGAGTTTGTCCTTCCAAAGTGTACCACCTCACACTTCTCCAGGTTGAACTCCATCTGCCACTTCTCAGTCCACTTCTGCATCCGATCAATGTCTATCTGCAATCTTTGACAATCCTCTACACTATCTACAACACCACCAACCTTTGTGTCGTCTGCAAACTTGCCAACCCACCCTCTACCCCCACATTCAGGTTGTTAATAAAATTCACGAAAAGTAGAGGTCCCAGAACAGATCCTTGTGGGACACCACTAGTCACAATCCTCCAATCTGAATGTACTCCCTCCACCACCACCCTCTGCCTTCTGCAGGCAAGCCAATTCTGAATCCACCTGGCCAAACTTCCCTGGATCCCATGCCTTCTAACTTTCTGAATAAGCCTACCATGTGGAACCTTGTCAAATGCCTTACTAAAATCCATATAGATCACATCCACTGCACTACCCTCATCTATATGCCTGGTCACCTCCTCAAAGAACTCTATCAGGCTTGTTAGACACGATCTGCCCTTCGCAAAGCCATGCTGACTGTCCCTGATCAGACCATGATTCTCTAAATGCCTATAGATCCTATCTCTAAGAATCTTTTCCAACAGCTTTCCCACCACAGATGTAAGGCTCACTGCTGTATAATTACCCGGACTATCCCTACTACCTTTTTTGAACAAGGGAACAACATTCGCCTCCCTCCAATCCTCCGGTACCATTCCCGTGGACAACGAGGACATAAAGATCCTAGCCAGAGGCTCAGCAATCTCTTCTCTCGTCTCGTGGAGCAGCCTGGGGAATATTCCGTCAGGCCCCAGGGACTTATCTGTCCTAATGTATTTTAACAACTCCAACACTTCCTCTCCCTTAATATCAACATGCTCCAGAACATCAACCTCACTCATATTGTCCTCACCATCATCAAGTTTCCTCTCATTGGTGAATACCGAAGAGAAGTATTCATTGAGGACCTCGCTCACTTCCACAGCCTCCAGGCACATCTTCCCACCTTTATCTCTAATCGGTCCTACCTTCACTCCTGTCATCCTTTTTTTCTTCACATAATTGAAGAATGCCTTGGGGTTTTCCTTTACCCTACTCGCCAAGGCCTTCTCATGCCCCCTTCTTGCTTTTCTCAGCCCCTTCTTAAGCTCCTTTCTTGCTTCCCTATAGTCCTCAATAGACCCATCTGATCCTTGCTTCCTAAACCTCATGTATGCTGCCTTCTTCCACCTGACTAGATTTTCCACCTCACCTGTCACCCATGGTTCCTTCACCCTACCATTCTTTATCTTCCTCACCGGGACAAATTTATCCCTTACATCCCGCAAGAGATCTCTAAACATCGACCACATGTCCATAGTACATTTCCCTGCAAAAACATCATCCCAATTCACACCTGCAAGTTCTAGCCTTATAGCCTCATAATTTGCCTTTCCCCAATTAAAAATTTTCCTGTCCTCTTTGATTCTATCCTTCTCCATGATAATGCTGAAGGCCAGGGAGTGGTGGTCACTGTCCCCCAGATGCTCACCCACTGAGAGATCTGTGACCTGACCCAGTTCATTACCTAGTACTAGATCTAGTATGGCATTCCTCCTGGTCAGCCTGTCCACATACTGTGATAGGAATCCATCCTGGACACACTTAACAAATTCTGCCCCATCTAAACCCTTGGAACTAATCAGGTGCCAATCAATATTAGGGAAGTTAAAGTCACCCATGATAACAACCCTGTTATTTTTGCACCTTTCCAAAATCTGCCTCCCAATCTGCTCCTCTGTATCTCTGCTGCTACCAGAGGGCCTATAGAATACCCCCAGTAGAGTAACTGCTCCCTTCCTGTTCCTGACTTCCACCCATATTGACTCAAAAGAGGATCCTGCTACATTACCCACCCTTTCTGTAGCTGTAATAGTATCCCTGACCAGTAATGCCACCCCTCCTCCCCTTTTTCCACCCTCTCTATCCCTTTTGAAGCACTGAAATCCAGGAATATTGAGAATCCATTCCTGCCCTGGTGCCAGCCAAGTCTCTGTAATGGCCACTACATCATAATTCCATGTATGTATCCAAGCTCTCAGTTCATCACCTTTGTTCCTGATGCTTCTTGCATTGAGGTACACACATTTCAGCCCTTCTACCTTACTGTCTTTACACCGTTTATTCTGCTTCTCTTTCCTCAAAGTCTCTCTGTATGTTAGATCTGGCTTTACTCCATGCACTTCTTTCACTGCTCTATCGCTCTGGGTCCCATCCCCCTTGCAAATTAGTTTCGATCAGGTGAATGCAAGGAAAATGTCGTCGGAGTGCAGTAGAAAGTGTGATAATCCTCTTTAGTAGAAATTATACCGAGTATTTGCCAAATAATGAGAGATTGGGAATTATTGATCAAAGAAACCTGAGTGTCCTTGTACACAAATTACTCTAATATAGTGTGCAAGTACAGCACATGGTTAAGAAGTCAAATAGTGTGCTAACTTTATTGGTAGAGGCTTTTAAGGAAGAATAAGCACAAGAGATTCTGCAGATGCAGGAAATCCAGGGCAACAGAGGCTAAGCTGGAGGAAGTAGGCAGGTAAAGCAACATCTATGAAAATAAGTAAACAGTCAACGTTTCAAGCAGTGACCCTTCATTAGGACTGGAAGGAAAGGGGGAAGACGCCTGAATAAAAAGCTGGGGGGGGAGGGAAGTAGGACAAGCTAGGAAGTGATAGGTGAAGCAAGGTGGATGAGAAAGGTAAAGTCTAGAAGAAGGAATCTGATAGGAGAAGAGAGTGGTCCGTGGGAGAAAGGGAAGAAGGAGGAGCACCAGTGGAAGCAAAGAGATAAGAGGCCTGAGTGGGTATAAAGAAGAGGGAAGAAAGAGAGGAAAAAGAAAAAAAGAGAAAAGCAATTAGCAGAAGGAGAAATTGGATACAATCGAGCACTGGATACAACAGACAACCCCAAAAGATTTTCAGGTGAAGTATTGCCTCACCAAAAAGGACTGTTTGAGGCCCTGAATGGAGGTGAGGGAGGTTGTAAGAACTGTGATTTTTTTTTAGGGTAGTTTTGGAGGATCTTAGTGAGATCATATTTGGAGCTGGAGTATTATGTTCAATTTTGGTCTCCTTGGCTTAAAAAATCTATATCCTTGAGGTAAAAGGAGGGCATTGACGATTCTCCAAACCATTTTCTGGGATGGTAGATCTGTTGGATGAAAAGCGATTGAATAGTCTAAGCTTCTGTTTTCTAGATTTAAGAATGAGGGAGGTGACTTCTTTGAAATATGCAGTTTCTTAGAGTTTGATTGGGTAGATATGGAGAGAATGTTTTCACTGGTTGAGTAGTCTGGAGCTTTGGGTCACATTTTCAAATTAAAGCTCAGGCTATTTAAGTTTGAAGAGAACCTTCTTGACTCGGAGAGTGGTGGATCTTTGGAATTTGGAGAACTTTGGAGATTTAGTCATTGAGCTTATTCAAAAGTGGTTGACAAATACATGGATATTATTGGAATCGGGATTATTGGGTTATGGAAAGAAAATGGTATTCAAGGTAAAATATCCTTGGTTATTTTGAAAAGGGAATAATCTTAAAGAGATTGAGAGGCCTATTCCTTTTATATTCAAATGGCTAATTATCATTCATCAATGATTAGTTATCTAATATTAGTATTGTCATTGATTAATTATCTGGTAACTAATTTCCACTGGGAAAATGGAAGGCAGCCGCTGCTGGAACTAGCACTTTCAAACTAATCAATTGATCTGCAGCATTTAAAAAAAATCTAGCACCATCACCTTTAAAATATCCTCTTTTTGGTCAGTCCTATTTTGTGATGCAGGCCTTCAGCTCGTTTAGCCACTAACAAGACTGAAAAATATATAGGTGTTTGGCATGGAGCAGATTTATGTCTTGTGGCTTCACGTTACTCAGTCCATTTCAATAGTGTGATGCTATTTACATGCAGTTAACAGCAGAGCTTAGTCAGTTGAGCACTAGCTTTTGAACACTAAAGTTTGGAGATGTGCCCTTTGCCTAAAGATGATATATCTGTTTGAAGTAAATAATAGAGACTCTATTAACTTGGTATCAGTTTGATAGCAAACTCAGCCTCAATTTTGAACTGTAATTTCTTCACCTCACTTGGATGAGATCATTTTCAGAGCTTGCACCAAATTCATTCCTGTAATTACAGTGGAATTCAATTTATCCTCCAGTTCCATTTTGAGCTCTTCATAAAGAAAATATTTTATGCAAAAGAATGTATGTACTTTTGTAAATAAGAAATGAAATAAACATTTGAACATCCAGTAAAGTTAGAACTGAAATGAGAATTACAAATACTGAAATTTTTTTGTAGCTTTGGCAACATCTGTTCACAAATGTTATCCAAGTTCCTGAGCATCTCTGGTATTTTCTACTTTTAATTCAGATTTAGAGCATCTGCAGCTTTTTTTTTTGCTATAGGATTCATTGACTTTTCATTATATATCATATTTGAAATTAACAGTCTTCATTGTGGTTATTCAGTTATAACAATGAAACCTCTCAAAATCTACTTGTAGCGATGCTATAAACTGTCCACTTTTAAGATCTTATTTCATGTGATCTCCATTAGTCAACATAAGTTCAAGTAAAATTACCATTATTCTGCACCTGTTGTTATATTGCACATGGTTTCACATCAGATGCGAGATGTTTTGGCTTGCTACTTATTTTATCCCCTTCAAAACTGAAAATGTTTGGTCCCGTTGACACCTGCTCACTAGGAAATAGATGAAGTAGTCCAAACTCATCTTGAGTGCTTCTACTTTTTGTTGGGTTGATTTGATTCAGGGGTCTGGGTTTTACCTGGTCACTTTGTATCCTGTTTCCCCAATGATAATCTTTCCTGTAACAGATTGGAACATTGGCAACTGTGAGGCTCTACACTGTCATATGAAAAATGATGTCACATTGCCTGGATATTTAAAAAAAAATGTCCAAAATAGGGTAGAGTAGAAAGGGATCTCAGAGTAAGAACCAATAGATCAGTAGAAGTGCTGACATGAATCAATAAGACCATAACGAAAGACTTGAACTTATTTCTCATAGACAAATTTTCATTCATTTTAGAAAACCTATTGAATTTTGATTAGACCATATTTTGTAAAAATTTGACATTTTGTTATATTCAGAGGAGAGGGAGAGAGAGCCTCTGTCGATCAGAGTTGACCATGGATAATGCATCCTAGCTGTCACGATATGCCAGCCTGGCAGTACGATGTGGAGAGCAAGCGATTGCCCATGTAGTAACCCCCCTCTCCATGCATCTGATGAACCCAAAGGAATGGCAGAGACCGATACAGTTTGGTATCAGCAGTTCGCAGGAGTTGCCAGTCAACATTGAACTCAATGTTGGACTGCCTGAGGGACTCTAGCTCAGGATTTTTTCCTCGGGGTTTACTCCCAAAGCCTTCCTCATGAGTGTGTATAGAGATGAGCTGCCAACCGCAGCTAACGAGCCCCTTCTGCCTGAAGTGACTGGTTTTAAGGTGCCAGTAAACCCACTTTCAACCCTTCTCCTGTCAGTAGAAATGATTCTGCCGGGCTTAGTAACTAAGCCACACATGGAGGCCAGGGGCTGGACTTGGCTGTCAGAGGCCATTTGAGGCGCACACCATTGGGAGGTAGTGGGAGCTTGTCTCCATTACTACCCCTGGCTGTAACAGCCTTAAGGAACCAATTTAACAATAAAGTTATGCACTTTGTTATATCGTTAAATGGGCACTAGAAAGAATGTTAAATAAATTCGCAAGGCTGATATTTGAACTTCGAAGTTCTGTGCTTCAGCATAGAAATAGATTGGTCTTTCCTCTCCAGAAGAGGGAAAGAAAGAAAAGGGAGAAGAGCAAAACTAGAGACCTTTCATACAAATGGGTCACCAAGAAATAAAGTGAATACTTGAAAAGAAACTGCTTTACCCATGAAGCACTGACAATTTGGAACTTCGATCATAGTAATTGAGAAAATGGCATAGGTACATTCAAGGACGTGCATTTAATAAATCTGATTACTTGGGGCCTGATTTGTAACTGTTGGAACTTCCATTCTAAAAGTCCTGATTCTTAAAGCATATTACACTGAAAGAATCTTTATCTTGCACTTCATAGCTGGATTCTTTCCGTGTACATAATAAACTACTCTTGTTTTCACATAAAAATGCTAACATCAGTGTAATATCAGGAGTGATTTAGAAATATAAGAAAAATATGTAACTGATAGCTTACCCTGATAGGTAGAAATTTCTGCCCTCTTGCTAGTAAGCATGCAGATATGGCAACAATTATTTTAACCATTTACCTCCAATTTGGTTCCATTGAGTTCTATCCTATGTGACCACTTTCACATGCAGAAAATGGTAGAAATTTTTAACACTTTTCTCTGCAATGAATTGTTCAGTAAATTGCTAAGGTTAAATCAATGATTAATACACTTTTATTATCCAGTAGTATGAAAGTACATGGGGAAAAGGTAGGTTTATAGAGTGAGGCATGGTTCAGCAATGATCCTGTAGAATGGTAGGACAAGCTCAAAGAAAAGCTTGCTTAGGCTATCCAAGACTTTGCATATAGTGAGTGGAATAGAAATAGTGTTTTGTTTGCCAGATATCATTAGACATGCATTGCTTACACACTGAACAACAGCAGTTTTTCTGTTAATCTATCTTTTAGATTTCATTCAATATGTGTGTTATGTAGGCAAGTGTTGATGTTAAACTAAGTGAGTTTTAGTTAATTATGAGGGGCATTAATAGAATAGATAGCTGTTTTCCTGGCATAAAGGAGTCTCAAATGAGAAGGCATTGGTTTAAGGAAAGGGAGAATTTTCACAGAGAAGTGAGAGGCAAGCTTGTCTACACAAGGAGGCAGTTTCGAGATGTGCAACATGGAAGCGGGGCCTTCAGCCCACGTCCATGCCAACCTGACCATATCATTTGCCTGCGTTTAGCCCACAATTACACTTATACTTTCCTCTCCATGTACCTTACCTAAATGTTTTTTAACATATCCACCCCACCACTCTGGCAGCTTGTTCCATCTCATTGTATGTGTAATTTAAGAGCCCCCCCATCCTATGGAAAAAAACTGTGACTGTCCACCTTATCATGATATTATAAATCACTTAGGTCACTTCTCAGCCTCTGTCACTTCAGGAAAAATCCCTGCATATCCAGTCCTGATTTATATGAAACAAACTGCCAGAGGAAGTGGTAGAGGCAGATACAATTACAGCATTTGTAAGGCATTTGGACAAATATATGGACAGGAAAGGATTATGTAGGTAAATGGGATTTGTCAAGTCAAGTTAATTGTCACACATACAGATACGGTGAGGTACAAATACAATGGAAAAACTTACAGCAGCATCATAGACACATAGATTTATTCAATACACAGAATATAAATTATTCTTAAGTTATACCAAAGTTAAAGTCTGTCCCGAGCCTTGTGGCCCATCAGGCCGGTGCTTATGCCGGTTTCTGTGGCATGAAGCAACTGAGATCCCCCCCCCCCCCCCCCCCCCCGGATAGGACACCGGTCTATCGCGAGGTTAACCCCTAGCATTCGCCAGTACCCGTTTTCAGCTGGGTGGACTGGAGCAGTGTGTGGTTAAGTGCCTTGCTCAAAGACACAACACGTTGCCTTGGCCGAGACTCGAACCCACGACCTTCAGATCGTGAGTCCAATGCCATAACCACTTAGCCACGTGCCACTAAGTTATACCAAACAGTGAAGATAAAAAGACTACTAAAGAAGATATTTAATAAGTTGTAAAAATAAATCAGAAACAAATCTTTGGTCATGCAAGAGGTAGCCCATAGTGTTCTGTTGCTGAGGTAGGATTAGACTTGTGTAGGTCAGTTCAAGAGCTTGATGGTTGTAGGAAAGTGGTAGTGTGGGACTTGAGACTTCTATACCTCCTGCCTGATGGTAGCTGCAAGAAGAGGGCAGGGCATGGTTGTTGGGTATCCTGGGGATAAGGGGGGGGGCAGTGGGGTGGGGAGGGAATGCTGATAATACGATCAGCAAGGACAGCTTGGGACAAAATGCCTGTTCTGTGCTGCATGTCTCAAAATTTCTCCATGTAGTTATCTTCTGTAAACGTTTATCCATGTTTATTTTAAAGCTGCTTTATTGTACTTGACAGAACCGATATAATCAGGCAAAGCTGAGTGTTCACGATCGTTCACTAAAGGTGGCAGCAGTTGTGGAGAGTCTTGAACGTGAAATGGAACTCCTCTGCCTCACTGGAGTGGAAGACCAGCTCCAAGCAGATGTGAGGCCTACACTGGAAATGTTGAGAAATGCTGGAATAAAGGTATTTGGTTTATTGTTGTCACATGTACCAAGGTACAGTTAAAACTTGTTTTGCTTGCCATTCATACAGATCAAAACGTCACAAGGGGAAAAGCAATAAGAATGCAGAATACAGCTTTACAGTTACAGAGGAAGTTCAGTACAGGTAGACAGGATGCAGCACAAGATCGTAATTATGTAGATTGTCAGTTCAAGATTCCATCTTAGGGGCTAAGGGACCATTCAATGGTACTGTAACAGCAGCATAGAAGCTGTATGTGCCATTAGGCTTTTGTGTCTTCTGATGGAAGGTGGGAGGAAAAGTCACATTGTCTGGGGTGGGAGGGATCTTTGATTATGTTGGCTACTTTTTTGAGTTATAGAGTCCATCAGAGGGAAGCTTATGTTCGTGATGTCCTGAGGCATGTCCACAGCTCCCTGCAGTTTCTTTTAATCTGGGCAGAATATTTGCCAGACAAAACCATGATGCATCTTGATAGGATGCTTTCTGCGGTGCGTTAATAAAAACAAATTGGTGAGGGTCAACGAGGATATGCTGAATTTTCTTAGCCTTCTGAAGAAATAGATGCACTTTCTTGACCATTGTGTTTACCTGGTTGGACCATGACAGACTACTGATGATTATACCTAGTCAACCATCTTCACCTCTGCACCACTAATGTAAACAGGAGCATCTGCTTTGCCCCACTTCCTGAAATAAAAAAACAGCTTTTTAAAATTTGCTCACATTGAGGGAAATATGTCAGATTGGACAAATCTTCAGCACAATTTTCATATGTTTAATTTAACAATGTTATATTGAAAAACATGAAAGGATATGAATAAAGTATAAATTTGTTTAGGCATGTTTAGAAGTTCGTCAGTCCTGTTACTCCCCCTTATCCTCTGCCCACCCATTTATGACCTTTTAAAATGTATTCTCGCCTTCACTTCCCACAGTGAACTTGCTGGATTTTTAGCTCTTATCTCCTACAACATTACATTTTTATAAGCTATTGCTGAAGCTGAGAATCCTGAATAAAAATAAAAATGAAGAAAGAATTGGAACATTAATCATTAAGGTGAAGTTAATTGGCATAACTGCAACTGGCATTCCCTCCATTTGATAAAACAATTCAGACTAAATTGTTACAATAAATTCAGAAATAAGAATATTGACCAATCAGAAGCGATGAAAAGTCTGAACATATTTAAGTATATAGTTATATAATGTCACTGCTTCATTGGCCTGGACCTTCTTACCAAACACCTCAGTTTAGCACTTGTTCTACAGACCATCATACAGCACATCACAGGAGGAGGGCCTTTGACCCATGATGTTCTGCTAAACTATTTAAGTTAATGATGCCTAATTACACTAATAACTTCTGCCTCCACGTGGTGCATATCCCTCCATTCTCTGCATGTTTATGTAGCTACCTAAGAGCCTCTTAAACACTTTTATCATATTTTCCCAGATATGGATGTTAACTGGAGATAAATTGGAAACAGCTACTTGCATCGCCAAAAGCTCTCACCTGGTGTCCAGGAATCAAGACATCCACATCTTCCGTCCTGTAAGTGCTACCAACTTAGGTGAGACTCTCGCAAGTTTCACAAATGTACGTTCTCCTCCCTGTGTAGCAGTAAACACCATTTGCAAACAAGGCTGCTATACCTAAGGAAAAGAACATTAAAATATCTGGTCCATAACAATGCGTATATGATTGCTTTTAATAGAACATTAGAGCAAGGGGTTTTGTTAAACAAAAGAGAATGACTGAACTTTTCTTGAATTTAATAAGTTTTGTTGATGCAGTGAACCTACGTAAGCTAACAGCCATGCAAGTTGAACCATCCACACAAATATGCCCTAATGACTGCATATTTTGCAGAAGGTCTAAAGGAATTGAGATGAAAAGGATGGTAATATATCTCTGATATTGCAACACTAAGGAAAACTTCATTCTTTTTCATATGTGACAAATGGAACTTTTAAATGTTCTCTCACTCTGAACCACCAATGAAAATTCTGAATAGCATTTGAAAACTGTTCCACAATGTAATTAACTTATGACCAAATCTGGTTTTGAAGTTAGTATTGCTAATCTGATCCCTCTATCTGAAAATCTCCAAAATGGATGTGTACTCACCATAGAAATTACCCTGCAAATGATGAGGTCTGATTGTATATAAAGCAAGCACAAATTCATTTAGCAGTATTCTGTATAGGCGTACAGATTTTGAAAACCTAAAATGATTAGTTTAACTTGCATGGAATTATTCCATGCCGGATAGTTTGCTGGGTTTTGATACGTACGTGTTTCTTAGAAACAGACCACCATAGCTACTTACAGTGTTTCCACAATTTACCCGGATATTTGTTGCACATTTCCTGAAAGAAGTTTGAATTCTTGCATCTGTAAAGTATTGTGTTCAGTGTGAGGTCGTGTGGAAACAAGTTAAGTGGGCATTGAAACAGCATTTACCATTGTGTGCATTTGATTGAACGAAAAGAAATGCAGTGGTTATGCAGAGTTATCTGGGGAGAAGTTAAGCCGTATAGATTACGACTCCAACCTCTGGAAGAATCTGCTTGGATTTCCAGCATCTGCAGATTTTCTCCTCCCTGGAAGAATTTATTGTTTTCTGGTGGATGCTAGAGTGGGATTAGCACATAAATAGTAAGTTGAAATACTGAACTATACGAGGGGTGATTGATAAGTTCGTGGCCTAAGGTAAAAGGAGTCAGTTTTAAAAAACCTGGCACAGTTATTTTTCCTACATTTACACACTTTAGTCCAGTGGTCATGGAGCATGCGGATCCCTTCTTTGTAGAAATCGGCATCTTGGACCTCCAGAAAAGTGGTCCACAGCAGGGGTGATTGATAAGTTTGTGGCCTAAGGTAGAAGGGGATGAGTTATTAACTTCAAGTTTTCTTCATTTTCACACAGAGTTGAACTGCACGTGCATGTAACAAGAGCTGTATAACTCACCTCCTTCTACCTCAGGCCACAAACTTATCAATCACTCCTGCTGTGGACCACCTGGAGGTCCAAGACGCTCTTGTTACATGCACGTGCAGTTCAACTCTTTGAGTGACAATGCAGAAAGTTTGAAGTTAATAACTCATCTCCTTCTACCTTAGGCCACAAACTTATCAATCACCGCTGCTGTGGACCACTTCTACAAAGAAGGGATCTGTATGCTTCACGACTGCTGGACTAAGTGTGTAAATGTAGGAGGGGACTATGTTGAAAAATAAATGTGCTCGGTTTTCTAAAATTGACTCCTTCTACCTTAGGCCACGAACTTATCAATCACCCCTTGTATGAAATCTTGCAGCCACTAGAGGGAAACAGTGAAACAGCTAACTCACTGGAGCAAATAGAAGATGTATGCTGACAAACCAGTGATTATTTAGCACCGTAAATGAGCTTATTTTGCAAGTGACAACTGTAAAATAAGTTACGAAGAAAAAGATTTGTCCATTGCATGCACCAACTGAAAGTCTGATTAATTGGATGAACAGATGCATTTGCTCTGCTCACTTTACATTTATGACTGTGTGGCTAAATACAGCACCCATGCCATATTTAAGTTTGCTGAATGTCAGCCAGATCAAAGGTGGTGACGAATCAGTATATAGGAGGGAGATTGAAAATCTGGTTGAGTGATGCCACAACAAGAAGCTCTCACTCAGTGTCAGCAAGACCAAGGAGCTGATTATTGGCTTCAGGAGGAGGAAACTGGAGGTCCGTGAGCTAGTCCTCATCAGAGGTGGAGAGGGTCAGCAACCTTATGTAACCCTCAGGCTCGCCCAGCTCGTGTTCGTCTAGGGGAAAACAGCCTTTGGCCCTGCCAAACTGGGTAATCACGTTTGTGTGGATGCTGTGTAATGTACCGCCCAGTTACAAACCCACAACGCAAAATATCAAGCAGTGCACCATATGCAATTAAATGATTGAACTTTATGAATCTTAATCTGAATATAGGGTTAGTAATGAAAAGAAAAAAAAAGGGCCCAGTTCAAGGAAACGTCAAAAGTTCACGTTGGAGCTCACTCAATAGTCATTCTTCCACCATTGATCTCCTGTGAGCATCGCCAACCTTCGGACCCTCAGATCCACATGCGTCTTCCCTCTTCATCTCTCCTTGACAAAGACCGCGAAAAACATCTTTCCAGCTTCACAAGACAGAGCAACGATCTCTGATTGGCTAACATGCATACCACAGTCCCATTATCTCCAGCCATAACCCAAACATTGCTGCTACAGAGAAACAGTTAACTCAGCAGTGAACATTACAGAGAAGCCATTGCATTAGCCTTAGCAGCGAAACATTACGAAGAAGCCGTTACATTAGCAGTGAAACCTTACGGTGTGTTACACTTAAATTCCTCAGTGTTATAATTTCAGAGGACCTGTCCTGTGCCCGGCACATAAGTGCAATTACGAAGAAAACAAGTCAGTGCCTCTACTTCCTAAGGAGTTTGTGAAAATTCAGCATGACATCTAAAACTGTGACAAATGTCTATAGTTGTGTGGTGGAGAGTATATTGATTGTTTGCATCACAGCCTGGTACGGAAACACCAATGCCGTTGAACGGAAAATCCTACAAAAAGTAGTGGATACAGCACCATCCATCATGGGTAAAGCACTCCCCACCACTGAGCATATCTGCATAGAATGCTGTTTCAGGAAAGCAGCACCCACCATCAGGGACACACCCCCCCCCCCCCCCCCCACTACTGCCATCAGGAATAAGGTACAGAAGCCTCAGTATTCACGCTACCAGGTTCAGGAACAGTTATTACCCCCCAACCATCAGGCTGTTGAAACAAAGGGGATAATCACTCATCCTCACGTGACCCATCACTGAACTGTTCCCACAACCTATGGACTCACTTTCAAGGACTCCATCTCTTGTTCTTGGTACTTATTTATTTTTCATTATTATTTCTTTTTTCTTGTGTATTTGCACCATGGTCCTGAAAAACGTCTCATTTTTACTGTGTACTGTACCAGCAGTTATGGTCGAAATGACAATAAAAAGTGACTTGACTTGTTTGTCTACCCTGTTAGTTGTGGTCTTTCATTGATTCTATTATGGTTCTTGGGTTTGCTGAGTATGCCCTCAAGAAAATGAATCTGAGGGCTATTTATGGTAACATATATGTACTTTGCTAATAAAATTACTTAGAACTTTGCTTAAAATGGTGACTGTCTACTTTTTTTTTAAAAAATTTCTGTTGTTGTATTTCCTAATGTTCTGATCGAAACTGACTGTTACTCAGTTTGATTCTGTGTTTGCCTAACATGAAACGTATACCGATGCTTTGCTAAACACCAATTTACACATTTTTTGCTGTGAACTAAACTGGAAGCTTGCTTTTGCAGGTAACAAATCGTGGTGAAGCTCATTTGGAACTCAATGCTTTCAGGAGGAAACATGACTGTACGCTGGTTATATCAGGGGATTCTTTAGAGGTAAATGCTAAAGTTTGCTGTACAGAGATGGCAATGAAATACGAATGTAGTTAAAAACTGTTGGATGCTGACGTTTTGATCTGAGGTTCTTCAGAAGCCAAGAAAGAGGCATAAGACTTATTGATTACAATCATTTATTAAGTGCTACAAGAACAAAAAACAAAGGCAGAAAGATGAAGCTTCAAGGTGAGAGAGAGAGAGAGAGAAAGGGGAAAGAGAGCAAACCAACATGGTTTGTTGCTCTTATACCAGATTGCTTGTAAAAGACATTCCATTCAGATTCTATTATCTGAACCAACCGATAAGATAGTCCCTATTCAAATAATGCAATACTTGCAACTGCAACAACTTAACCACTACGAAGCATGCTGAACAGTTAACATGTGTATAGGTAATTATATAAAAATGCAAACAGCATAAGGAATTTTAACTACAAGGAAAGTAACAATTGCACAGTCTAATACAAGAAGATACAAGTTTGAAGTACTTTTTTATATACAGTATAAGAACAGGCCTGGGGAGGTGGGAGGGGTCACAATATCTGGGCCAAACACAAGACTAAACTAAATCTATTCTACTTGTACATGATCCCAACTTTCCATTTCTGTACATTCATGTGTCTATTTAACAGAATCTAAAATGTGACTATCATATCAGTATCTATCACTACCCCTGACAGCCTGATCCAGGCACCCACCACTCTGTGTGTAAAGAAAAATACTCCACACATCTCCTTTGAACTTTCTCCTTGTCACCTTAAATTCATGTCCTTTATTTGATACTTCTACTCTGGGAGGAGAAAGATTCTGACTCTATTTCTGCCTCCTATAATTTTATAAATTTTAGTCAGGTCTCCACTCAGCCTCCAAAGCTGCAGATGTTGTCCAACCTCTCCCTGTAGATTAAGCTGTATAACTTATTACCACTCCTTTTGGCCAGAGTTTGTCTAGCCTCTCCTTTGTAGCTCATGATCATATTTACTTTATTTT